>NC_092744.1:47485322-48130097 GCF_047496795.1 Chiloscyllium punctatum
CAGTTCAGTGTACCTGAAAAGTTGGGTCACTAAGTCCCAGTAGAGCTCGACGGGCGGCCTTGGGTCCTAGGAAACGATTGACCAGTGAAGTCCAACCAAGGGAAAAATGGAATTCAACATTTTCTTGGAAATCTGCACATATTTTGTCACAATTCAGGTCATAGCTGAGGTCAAATTTATGGTATGGGAGCAGTGCATTGACTTGATTCTGAACATTTAGTGGAAGCAAAGGCTTGAGGTTCCCTGGAAAAGATATAAAATCTGATCAAGTTCTGTGCCTAAATTCAGTAATAATTTTAAACAGAAATAGCTTCTCAGTATGAGGTGCACTAGGCGTGTTAATGTTGTCCCTCTTTGATCTATAAACTATCAATTTTGTTTGTACTATAGCATTAAAAATTTAAAAATAACTATTTTTAGGTTTGATGTTTGTGCTTCCAAAAAAGTTAAAAAAACATTTTCCATAATTCTGAACAGGAGAGATTATCAAGACAATTTTAGTCGACCCAGATTGCTCAGCTTCTTTCCGCTATGTTTCAGAACATCAACTGTATGTTTACATTTCCTCAAATTCTTATAATCTGTCAAGTTACTTTTCAACCCTCAAGCTCAATCAGCATGTACATCAGCACTGTATTCCCCGATTTAACAAAACCTAAAGAACTGCATATGCTGGAAGTCAGAAACAAAAACAAAATTGTATCGAAAAGCTCAGCAGGTCTAACAGCCTCTGTGGAGAGAAATCGGAGTTAATGTTTGGGTCAGAACAAATGTATGCCCTGATACTAATTTCAATTTAGGCATGCTTTCTCTGGTCCTTCCACCCAGGAACCAAAGAAAGACCACATTCTTTTAACACACTTCATATTTTCAGATTTGTCTTTCTCTTCTTCCATTGGAGAAGAGAAAAAATTAAGACACCAGTAAATACAATTTTACACTAAAGTAAATTTGCGATATACTTTCACACACACAAATCAAGTTTGTTATGGAATACTCTTCACTTGCTTGGATGGCTGTTCCAACATCACTCAAGAAGCTCAACACCATTCAGGACAAAGCAGTCTACTTGGCTAGCCCTTCATCTATTAGCCTAAATATTCAATAGCATAACATAGTTAGAGTGAATAATATCTACAGGATACACTTAGCATCAGAGGTCTGGATGGAGTAGAATTTGTACAAAGCGTCCAGGAGAGTTTTCTAGAGCAGTATGTCAATAGTCTGATGAGGCAAGGGGCCATTTTGGACCTGGTGCTGGGGAATGAGCCAGGACAAGTGGTAGAAGTTGCGGTGGGGGATTTTTTTGGGAACAGCGACCACAATTCTGTTAGTTTTAGAATACTCATGGATAAAGAAGAGAGTGGTCCTAAGGGAAGAGTACTAAACTGGGCCAAGGCCAATTATATCACTGGAAAATGTGGATTGGACACAGCTATTTGAAGAGAAGTCCACATTTGAGATATGGGAGGCTTTCAAAGATAGGTTAACGGTAGTGCAGGATAGGCATGTCCCGTTGAAGGCGAAGGACAGGAAGGGCAAGATTCATGAACCGTGGATGACAGGAAAAATTGTGCGACTAGCCAAGAGGAAAAGGGAAGTGTACATAAGGTTTAGGCAGCTAAGAACAGAATGAGCCCTGGAGGAATATCGGAAGAGTAGGACAAGTCTTAAACAAGGAATCAAGCGGGCTAAAAGGGGTCGTGAGATAGCTTTAGCGAGCAGAATTAAGGAAAATCCCAAAGCATTTCATTCTTATATAAGAAGCAAGCGGGTAACTAGAGAAAGGATTGGTCCACTAAAAGATAATGAAGGAAGGCTGTGTGCCGAACCTGAGACAATGGGTGAGATTCTGAATGATTACTTTGCATCAGTGTTCACTGAGAAGAGGAACGTGATTAATGTTGAGATTAGAGAGAGAAGTTTGATTAGTTTGGATCACTTTGACATAAGTAGGGAAGATGGGTACGTGTATGGATTGAGCTGCCAGAGGATGTGGTGGAGGCTGGTACAATTGCAACATTTAAGGGGCATTTGGATGGGTATATGAATAGGAAGGGTTTGGAGGGATATGGGCCGGGTGCTGGCAGGCGGGACTAGGTTGGGTTGGGATATGTGTTTGGCATGGACGGGTTGGACCGAAGCGTCTGTTTCCATGCTGTACATCTCTATGACTATGTGTTGGGTATGCTAGAGGTTATTAAGGTGGACAAATTCCCAGGACTGGATGGGATCTATCCCAGGTTGCTGATGGAGGCGAGAGAGGAAATAGCTGGGACCCTGACAGATATCTTTGTGGCATCCTTAAATACAGGTGCTGGAGGACTGGAAGGTAGCTCATGTTGTTCCCCTGTCCAAGAAGGGTAGTAGGGATATTCCAGGTAACTACAGACCAGTGAGCCTGACGTCAGAGGTGGGGAAGTTGCTGGAGAGGGTACTGAGCAATGGGATCTATTCATATTTAGAAAAGAATGAGCTTATCAGCGATAGGCAACATGGTTTTGTGCGGGGGAGATTGTGCCTTACCAACTTAATAGAGCTCTTTGAGGGAGTGACCAAGTTGTTAGATGAAGGAAGGGCTGTTGATGTCATACACATGGACTTTAGTAAGGCGTTTGATAAGGCTCCCCATTGTAGACTAATGGAGAAAGTGAAGTCACATGGTGTGCAGGGTGTTCTAGCTAGGTGGATAAAGAACTGGTTGAGCAACAGGAGACAGAGTAGTAATTGAAGGGAGTTTCTCGAAATGCAAGGTAACTAGTGGTGTTCTACAGGGGTCAGTATTGAGGCCACTGTAGTTTGTAATATACATAAATGATCTAGAAGAGGGCACTGTTGGTATGATCAGCAAGTTTGCAGATGACACAAAGATTGGTGGAGTAGCAGAAAGCATAAGAGACTGTCAGAGAATACAGGAGGATATAGACAGCCTGGAGAGTTGGACGGAAAAGTGGCAGATGGCTTTCAATCCAGACAAATATGAGGTGATGCATTTAGGCAAGTCCAACTCTTGAGCGAATTATACAATGAATGGAAGAGACTTGGGAAAAGTTGATGGGCAGAGAGATCTGGGAGTGCAGGTCCATTGTATCCTGAAGGTTGCTGCATAGGTTGATAGAGTGGTCAAGAAGGCATATAGAATGCTTGCCTTCATTGGACAGGATTTTGAGTATAGGAGCTGGCAAGTCACGTTAAAATTGTACAAGACATTGGTTTGGCTGCATTTAGAATACTATGTACAGTTCTGGTTGCCACATTACCAAAAGGATGTGGACACTTTCGAGAGGGTACAGAGAAGGTTTACGAGGGTGTTGCCTGGTATGGAAGGTGCTAGCTATGAAGAGAGGTTGAGTAGGTTAGGTTTATTTTCACTGGGAAAAAAAAAGGACATTGAGGGGGAACCTGAGTGAGGTTTACAAAATCATGAAGGGTATAGACAGGGTGGATAGAGACAAGCTTTTTCCCAGGATGAAGGATTCAATAACGAGGTGTCATGCGTTCAATGTGAGAGATGGAAAGTTTCAGGGGGATACACGCGGCAAGTACTTCACACAGAGGGTGGTGGGCGTTTGGAATGCGTTGCCAGCAGAGGTGGTAGAGGCAGGCATTGTAGATTCATTTAAGATGTGTCTGGACAGATGCATGAGTAGGTGGGGAGCAGAGGGATACAGATGCTTAGGAATTGACCGACAGGTTTAGACAGTACATTTGGATCGGCTCAGGCTTGGAGGGCCGAAGGGCCTGTTCCTGGGCTGTAAATTTTCTTTGTTCTCTTGTACTTTGGCAGCATCTCTGACTCTCAGAACCATAATGTAAAATCAAAGATTTTCTGGTTCTACATATTTTTATGTAACAATTATCGACGGTACCAAAATAGGAGATAGAGCAAATACAGGAACAAATCAAATCAGACCTAGGTTGGATTGAATCATTATGTAACATCTAACAGATGGCTGATATTATCCAATGTGAAGCATAATAATAAGGGAACAAGGTAGGGAGCATGTAATGTGTGTTGTGGTCCTGTTCGCTGAGCTGGGAATGTGTGTTGCAGACGTTTCGTCCCCTGTCTAGGTGACATCCTCAGTGCTTGGGAGCCTCCTGTGAAGCACTTCTGTGATGTTTCCTCTGGCATTTATAGTGATTTGTATCTGCCACTTCCGGTTGTCAGTTCCAGCTGTCCGCTGCAGTGGCCGGTATATTGGGTCCAGGTCGATGTGCTTATTGATTGAATCTGTGGATGGGTGCCATGCCTCTAGGAATTCCCTGGCTGTTCTCTGTTTGGCTTGGTCCTATAATAATAGTGTTGTCCCAGTCGAACTCATGTTGCTTGTCATCTGAGTGTGTGGCTACTAAGGAAAGCTGGTCATGTTGTTTCATGGCTAGTTGGTGTTCATGGATGCGGATCGTTAGCTGTCTTCCTGTTTGTCCTATGTCGTGTTTTGTGCAGTCCTTGCATGGGATTTTGTACACTACATTGGTTTTGCTCATGTTGGGTATCGGGTCCTTCGTCCTGGTGAGTTGTTGTCTGAGAGTGGCTGTTGGCTTGTGTGCTGTTATGAGTCCTAGTGGTTGCAGTAGTCTGGCTGTCAGTTCAGAAATATTTTTGATGTATGGTAACGTGGCTAGTCCTTTGGGTTGTGGCATGTCCTCATTCCGTTGTCTTTCCCTTAGGCATCTGTTCATGAAACTGCGGGGGTATCCGTTTTTGGCAAATACATTGTGCAAGTGTTCTTCTTCCTCTTTTTGCAGTTCTGGTGTATTGCAGTGTGTTGTGGCCCTTTTGAACAGTGTCTTGATGCAACTTCTTGTGTGTGTGTCGGGGTGGTTGCTTTCGTAGTTTAGGACTTGATCTATGTGTGTGGCTTTCCTGTATACCTTTGTGGTGAATTCTCCGTTTGGTGTTCTCTGTACCATCACGTCTAGGAATGGGAGTTGGTTGTCCTTTTCTTCCTCTCTAGTGAATCGGATTCCTGTGAGTGTGGCGTTGATGATCCAGTGTGTGTTCTCTATTTCTGTGTTTTTAATGATTACAAAGGTATCATCTACATATCTGACCCAGAGTTGTACATATCTGACACCTGGACGAAGGACCCAATACCCAACATGAGCAAAACCAATGTAGTGTACAAAATCCCATGCAAGGACTGCACAAAACACTACACAGGACAAACAGGAAGACAGCTAACCATCCACATCCATGAACACCAACTCGCCATGAAATGACATGACCAGCTATCTTTAGTAGGCACACACAGATGACAAGCAACATGAGCTCGACTGGGACAACACTACTATTATAGGACCAAGCCAAACAGAGAACAGTCAGGGAATTCCTAGAGGCATGGCACTCATCCACAGATTCAATCAATAAGCACATCGACCTGGACCCAATATACCGGCCACTGCAGCGGACAGCTGGAACTGACAACCGGAAGCGGCAGATACAAATCACTATAAATGCCGGAGGAAACATCACAGAAGCGCTTCACAGGAGGCTCCCAAGCACTGAGACAGGGGATGAAACGTCTACGACACAAATTCCCAGCTTGGCGAACAGAACCACAACAACGAGCACCCGAGCTACAAATCTTCTCCCAAAGTCTGAGCATGTAATGTATGTTAACTAGGAAAGAGAACCAAGGGTTACAAGGGCTGTTGTGCAAAATGTAGTGCCCCTACCCGAGTCGGGAGGCCTGGGTACTCTGAACAGGCTGATTAGAAAATATTTTTAAAAGGCTACAGTTGAGCAACACTGATCCTTAGAGGCAATCCAAGAAGGTCTTTTTTGGTACAAATATAATTAAACAAAGTGATATTGTTGCTACAATATTCAAACCACTTTAGGAGACCAGACAGTAATCAGGAGGAGGATCATCAGAGAAAGGGTTGGGAAGAGACTAAGTGGAGTCTGATGACTGCCTTTTGCATTCCAGTGGTGTAAGGACAACATCCTGTGAGACTTCACTGTTTGTCACATTGATTAAGTTTCAAGATACAAACACTGACTACTTTTGATACATCCTGGGGAAAGGTGAGAAGGTCCAACAAATATATGCAAATTCTTTCTTTAAACAATTTTTTTTGCCTAGTTTTTCTCATCACTTCAGAACAAAATCAGACTCGAAAGGGTATATTTAACTTGTATCTAATCAGCACACTTTAAAAAATTTTAAGATGTAGACATTTCTAATAAGGTCACAATTTATTGATAAATTTTCAATGGTGATTGCAGAATATCTACGGCAGTCAGTATGGTGAGTTATTAGTGGTGCTTTCCAGAGTTGAATCTAGCATTAAGGATTTGAGTTGTGACTTGGAAGGAAACTTAGAAGAAATGCTGTTTATATGCATATGCTGCCTTTGTCTTTCTAGCTGAGAGAGGTCATTGGTTTGAGAGGTGCTGCCAAAGTAGAGAGGAAAGATTTTAAAAGGACTTGAGGGTGGTGCGAGTATGGTAAGAGCTACCAGAAGTGGAGGAGGCGGGTATAATTACAACATTTAAAAGACTTCTGGATCAGTTTATGAATAGAAAGCATTTAGAGGGATATGGGCCAAATATTGGCAAATGGGACTAGGTCAGACTGGGATGTCTGGTCGGCGTAAATGGATTAGACTGAAGGGTCTGTTTCTGTGCTGTGGTCTTAGTGGATTGCTGCAGTGTATCCTATAGTAAGCATCCACTCTAAACTAAGCTATTAGATATTTAGACTAACAGGTGAAGGACTAATCAAGTAGACTGCTTTCTCTTAAATAATGTTAAGTTTCTAGAATGTTGTTAGAACACTCACCCAAGCAAGTCATGAGTATTTAATTAAACACTTGACCTGAGTGTTACAGTTGGTGTCGGAGAGTTCAAAGATAAGCTATGCTCAATGAAATGTCTAATTATGATTATGTCAAAAGCTAAATCAGATGTTTCTAAATAATATGCATAAATTAAGCAAGAATCTCTAACTTTAAAAACATTAGCAATGTTTCATTCGTCCCAAAATATGTTCACCTTTCCCCTCTCCCTATTTATTTTCTTCACAAAACTGCAATTGCTAGGAATCTTGAATCCAAGTGTGTCAAAATCAAATCACCAGGCATATGAACTTATTTACCTGAACATGCATTTCAGTTTTGAGAGCAAAAACACCAATGCAACTGATAACCCAAAATACAGTACAAATACTTAAATTTAATAACAGAATATTTTATAAATGGCAAGTTTATTTTGCCTAGATCCAATTGGTATTACAAGGATTCAATGCTGGATAGCTCGGAGTTTGCAGCAACAATGCCATTATTATTGAGGAAAACTGTAATATCCTTCAGTGGTGATTATATGGGTAGGTAGATATGGAACTCAATGTTACTGTCTGAATTGCCCTGCTCCTCTTCAAACTTTGCTACACAAGCTGTCCAAGAAACCTGTCATTTAAACACGTGAAGGACAAAAAGTTGTGGGACATACCCGCTACCCACTACCTATGCAATCAAAAATTAGGGCTTTTCCATTTAAGTGTAAAACTGCATTCTTAGTAACATGAAAAATTACTTTCTGCTACATACCTTTTCTCATGTTAAAAATGATTTTTAAGTGCATTTTAAAAATATTTTAATTATTGTAAATAAAGGTTTTACTTTATCTCTTTTACCATATCTTATCTTTCAAAGCCATATTTCTTTTTCTCTCTAATCTGTTTTCTGTACATAATTCAAAGATGGAATTAAACATCATTATATACATTTCCTTTTGATTCTGTGCATCTCCATAAGGATATTTTATTATGATTGCCTCAGGAGGCGCATCACTGCTTTCCTGGTTCACGAAGTGCCAGGTCCCCTGTAGAGGGTGCTGCACTGTTGTGATTAATAACCATAAACTGCAAAGTAAATGACAGAGAAATTCCATGTGGAAACACTGGAGTAATAAGTAACGAGACCACTCATTTGTTGTGTACTGCGAGATTCTGGCTGTTGTCTTCCACTTAGGTAGTACTACCTAATAGCAAAAGACCATTCCAAAATTTGATTTGCTTAGCAGATCTTAACTTTGTAGGTAAAGGTTAGAAAAGTTTTCAATGTGCTTGGAAGGGTTTTATTAAATCCGGATTCCCTAACTCCAGACTGGAGAACAGTCACATGGAGCTTGATGACATGTGTAAGACTGCAATTCTGTACTCTAAAATACAAGTATGCATTCCTCATAATTAAATCTTGCAACACATTAGTTTTATTTTGTTAATTCCTAGATTTTTGTTGGGATTCAATTCCTGCTTTCCTAAAACCTTCATTAGATACTTATTAGGAGAAATATTTACTGAACAGCAGGATAGGTCTCAGTTTGAAAACTGAAATCAGATTTGGGAAAGTTTCTACTCTAGAATAAAACAAATTACCCCAATCTTATATCTTGGCATACTAACCTATCATTTGAAGCTGTGCTGTCTGCAATGCAGCATGGACTGCACTAGAACAGCGTTCAGCCAAGTTTCTCCCTAGTCCTTCTTCAATGTGTTTGTGCAGATCCTGTATAGAAATGTAATATATAAAATGTTAAAGATATCAATAAACTATAGCCTTTTCAATTATTAATATTCTAAAAAAAGGAACTTTTCCTCACATTTTTATAAAACTTTAAAACTGCAGGGGAAGGATGGAAATCTCCATGAAATTCATCAACCAATATAGAAAGGCGGCAGATTTCATCAGTCATTGCAGCAGAAACCTGAAATACCAGTTCATGATGAAAAAAGTTAAGCAGTTGCAACAAAATCACAGTCACAATATCTTTCAATTATATAATGCTTCAGAGATAATTTATTCAATTCATTGCAATGTATCTATGGGTAAGGATACATAAATCTAACAATATTAAAGAAAATAAATTAAACCAGGAGTTGAAGTACATAGCTCTAACTATGGCAAAGAAGGTTTTATAACTAGATTGTTCTTCTCAGAATGATACTACTGACTTGATGCCGTCGGGGCAAGAATGTCCTCTCTGGTAATTTATGAAATAAATTGAATTCAGGAATCAAATAAAAGCATGAATAAATTCATCATGCTCAAAGTCAAAATGGCTAAGAGACCTGTTTCTATAAAATACCTAATGTCTCTCAAGACTCCATTTGCAATGAATGAGCCAACCTGACAATTTATAAAATCCTAGAAATAACGATAAACTGATTGACTATTTTTGGAACTTGCTACTCAAAGGAAAACTTTAGGTGGGGAAATTGGTCATACTGTCTATGAAGTATAGTATTCACCTGACAGATTCATGATCCATCTGAATCTGACAGATCCAAAGTGTCTCAGTCTTTAGTGTTAACCCTTATTTGCATCCATAGGTCATCAGAGAAACCATGTCTGTTTGTAAACATTTTGATCCAAGGAAGAAATCTAACATCCGAACTTAGAATAAAATGTCATTATAGCAGTCCAAATCTCTCTTTAGAGGATAACTTCATCTTTCTTTGAACTATGCTTGCATTTTGTTATGACAATTATTACTGTTTCTTTTGCCTAAAGTGATGAATTTTCAGACAAATATATTTAAAATTCTGAAGAAACTTTCTACTGAAGGATAACCAATGCTGTGACCATCAATTCCAGCAGCAGAACGATGGTAATTATTTGTTGTGAAAAGATTCAATGTCAAATAATTTTTAATCTATCAAGAATGAACTGGCTTTTCCCTCAGACTCGGAAACCTCACTCAACTATATGCACGAGAACAAAAAGAAAAGCTGCCCACAGACTTGGAAATGACAGAATCTCAGAAGAGCTGCTCCTCCATTTACAGGCTATTCCTCTCCAGTGAACTCATCAGCAACAAGCCTCAGAAGATGAGAATTAAGTTTCAAGGAGGGTTGGGATAAAAGAGAGAGAAAGAGAAACAATGAAGATGGAAAGAGAAGGCAGGTGAGTGGGAAAGAAAGGGAAAACATGAGGGGAAGAGAGAGAGAGAGAGAAAAGATTGAGGCTGCAGGTAGAGAGATGGAAGATGGAGGAGGGCAGGGGCAAGACAGAGGCAGCAATGGGAGGTTTGCAAGACATCAACACAAGGAATCTGGAATTAATCCTTCATTTGCTTATGTATTTTATAACAAATGTTTCTATGCAACGTTTATTTTCAATACAAAGACTTGAATCCTAAAATTGTTTTAACTACTTTGTAACAAGTTTACTTGTTGATGGGAGGTCATGTTGCAGCTGTACAGGACATTGGTTAGGCCACTTTTGGAAGATATTGTGCAATTTTGATCTCTCTCCTACAGGAAGGATGTTGCGAAACTTGAACGGGTTCAGAAAAGATTTACAAACATGTTGGCAGGATTGGAGGGTTTCAGTTATAGGGAAGGTCTGAATAGGTCGGTGCTGTTTTCCCTGGAGCGTCAGAGGCTGAGGGGTGACCTTATAGTGGTTTACAAAGTCATGAGGGGCATGGATAGGGTAAATGGACAAGGTGGAGACAGTGAGATCTGCAGTTACTGGAAATCATTCCTAATGAAGGGCTTCAGCCCGAATCGTCGATTTTCCTGTTCCTCGGATGCTGCCTGACCTGCTGTGCTTTTCCAGCAACTCACTCTCAACACTAAATAGACAAGATCTTCTCTCTGCTGTGGGGGAGTACAGAACTGGAAGGCATAGATTTAGGGTGAGAGGGGAAAGATATAAAAGAGACCTAAGGGACAACCTTTTCATGCAAAGAGTGGTGCATATATGGAATGAGCTGCCAGAGGAAGTGGAGGAGACTGGTACAATTACAACATCTAAAAGGAATCTGGATGGGTGCATGAATAGGAAAGATTTAAAGGGATATGGGCCAAATGCTGGCAAATGGGATTAGATTAATTTAGGATATCTGTTAGTAATGGGTGAGTTTGACCAATGGGTCTGTTTCCATGCTGTACATTTCTACGACTCTATGACTGGTTAGAGCTCTTGAACATTCTTTATAAATTTTGTAATCCATAAGTCAAACATAGCAAAGTTTGAAAACTCAAAAAGTTATTTTCTTTCCACTTCCCTTAGGAAGACAATAAATTACACAGCCTCCCCCCCGTGCTTATGAGGAATTTTTGATTTATTTATTCTTTCATAAGATACAGGCATTGTGGGCAAGGCTAACAGTTGATATCCATCCCAAATTGCCCTTGAACTGAGTCATGTGCTCAGCAATTTCACAAGATAGTTTTTAAAGATCACTGCCATGTGGTTGAAATCACATGGAGATCAGATTATACAAGGATAACAAATTTCCTTCCCTCACTGGTGAGCCAGATGGGGTTTTCCAAACAATGATAGTTTCAGGGTAATTTATTAATTAAATGAATTTAAATTTCACCAGGTCCCTTGTCCACAGGATTCTGGATTACAAATTCGATAACAGTCATACCATGCCACGGTCTTACTCCAAAATAATCGGAATCTAATTAATACAACTACCACAAACAGTTCACGTCTCTTTCTGAAATCAATGACAAAGAATTTAGTATTATAAAGCTCATATGCATGAATCAGGCATTGCATTAATGCAATATTTTATCAGTTGAAGGCCAGCTGAATGACAGAGTAGATCATGTGAAATTTCATGAAGGAAGGTCATCCTATACAGCATAAAGTTCTCCTAAATAAGATTGACATCTCCCATTTGATCGGTTGTCTTATCACATGGATAAATAAGAAAAATAAAAAATGTTATAATAAGACAAAAATGCTGGAAATACCCAGCAGACATTATAATGCTTCAATCCATTGGCTACCTAAAATTTGTATTTTGCTTCCCTTAGTAGTGGCCAACAATAAACCGAAAGCTCCATTATAAAAGCAAGCAATTTCTACGTGAAGAGGGCTTCAACACTCACCTTGGCTTCTACTTCTTCGGTTACGAGTTTTATGCTTTTCTTACAGTCCTCGGTTAGCAAAGTTAACTCACTGCGCACAAACTCCAATCGATCAAGGTGGTCCTCCCGTTCCTCCAAGGAAAGAACTCTTGAGAGCAAAAAAGGCAAGTTTTATTCCAATGTTTACACATTGAGTGCATATTATATTGCATCTTTCACATATTACTGAAAATTGCTCACACTAAATTAAAAATAGCTTTCGTCATTCTTTAGGTAAAGGCTGAATAATATGTTACTCTGGCCATTAGCAAATAAGGGAACTTTAGTTTTATATTCTGATTCTTCCACACTCAATTGTATATAAAGTCTCACACTGATGCAATAATCTCCTGAGGAAAAAGCTTTCACCATGCACGCATCAACAACTGAAGATGACCTCCTCTAAGAAGCTTCTCTATATTGTGGAACTGAGTGTACGGTGGCACTGACTATTTAATCTAAAATATAACCAAAAATTTATTTGATGCAGCATCTCTAATACAGTAAAGGACCCCAAGACATTTAATAGAGCATTAATAGAATTTAACAGACACAGAAAGAGGTATCAACAGATGACCTGAAGCATGGTCAAAAAGATACTTTTTAAATGTTATCTTAAAGGAAGAGAGTTAAGCACTTTTACAAAGGAATTCAAAACCTCACAGTCAAGGCAGCTTAATACACCCACCGGTGGTGGAATGATGTATGATCAGGGACAAACAAGATGGTGGAAGTAGTGGGGTATAGGGACATCAAGGTTTGTATTTTTGGTAGAATTTGCAGAGACATGGGCGAGTCTATGGAGGGATTTGAAAACATGGTTAAAAATGATTGAAATTGAGGTTTGGTGAAAGATTAAACAATACGGGTCAGTGAACCAAAGAAGCAATGATTAGAACGGGACTTGGTGTGAATGAAGATACAGATAGGGTTTAGGCATTTACAAGATAGTAGTGGTTGGAAGATGGGAGTCAGTTGGGAGATCACTGGTAACTCCAATCTTGACTGTCCCAAAGGCATAAATATACTAAATGGTAAATAAACTAAATGTAATAAAATGATAAAAATGAAACTAGCATATAAAATACTCTTGAATGCTTTCTATTGCTGCAAAGGCAAATCTTCCACTATGTTCCACCTAGAGGATGATGATTTTCCAGTCTCAAATTAGAAAAAAAAGTCAAAGATTCGTTATGCTAGGTTTCCAAACCCTGTACATCACAAGTACTTCTTAGGTAACTCTCCCAAAGAATGTGCTCAAATATCCATTGTAAACGAGGAGGAAAATGCCAATTAAGGACAACAGACAAGACTGTTGCTAGGACACATCCCTCCATTTTCCTGGCAGAGGCTAAAATGCTAAAATCTACAGGAAGTATATCACTGATTGGAGGATCGAACTTGGTCAAAATCTTACCTCCAAATAGCTTTTTAAAAATTTTTTTCAGAATGATAAATGAAGATTAGCTATTATCCTTAGATAGCAGCCAGAAGGATTTAAAAGGCGTTGGCCAAATAACAGCTGCAGAGCTTAGAACTGCAACAGCTTTGCAGTTTTCTCAGATAATACTACGCACGTTCTTGTCCCAAGGAGCATGATTGAGCTCAGGAAATAGTCAGCCATAGTAACTAATGCAAACCAGAGATACCCAATAATTCAAGAGGGGTGCAGTGATAATGTCACTAGCTAATTCTGTGACGTAGGTTCAAATCCGACCATAGCAAGTTGCCAGAATTTGAATTCAATTAATAAAATCCAGAATTGAAAGCTAGTCTCAGGAACAGTAACCATAGAACGATTCTTGATTGTCATAAAAACTCATCTGGTTTACTACTGATCTTTACAGAAGGAAACCTGCTGTTTTTATCTGGTTTTGCCTGCATTTAACACAAATTCTCAGCAATATGGCTACGCTTAATTGGTCTCTGAAATGATGATGTGGCAAGCTAATCAGTTCAACAGCAACTAGGGATGGGCCAATATTCCATGAAATAATTTTTTAAAAATTTCCTTCTTAGGATATATCATAGTGTATTATTCAAAAGCTTCCTGGCTGAGGGAAGTGCAAAACAGAAGACAAGTTTTGTCTTTTATACTCAACAAAAAATTATTGCTATTACTAAATTTTGTTTGAATTGGTAAGGTTTACTAGCATTATTAAGGTTTAATTAATTAGTAGGTGGAGGAATGGCAGGGCTGCTCCAACCTCCGAATGTACATCCTGTGCCATGTGGGAACTTGAAGAATCTTCCTGTGTCCTAGATAACCACTTGTGCAGGAAATGCCATCTGTTGCAGCAGCTTGAATTCAGGGTTTCAGAGCATCTAAATAGAGCTGAGAGTAAATTATTTCCAGGGCATGTTAATCCTGTTAAACTAACTTGCAGGCAGTTAGGGAACTAGGAGATAATATCAGAGAGTAATGCTAAGGATCCAGAAGACAGAGATGGATAACATTTGAGTGGCTAAGTAAGTTACAAACAGTTAAGGTCAGTGAGTTATTGATACTGATTGCTATATGGAAGTAGGATGGTGCAACTATAATCGAGATCTGGCTTAAAGGAGGCCAAGATCAAACGTTCCCGGATGCAAAGAATTCAGGAAAGGTAGAAAAGCAAAAAAAGTGTGGGGTGGCACTATTGGTTAAGTAAATCAATGTAGTGCTGGAGACAGATGTCCTGGAAGGGTCAATGGCAGAATCTGTTTAGCTAGACCTAAGGAGTAGAAAAGGTGCAAGTACTTTGCTCAGTATAATCTATGCGCTGCCAGCCAGTGGATATTCAAAGAAGTTACAGAGATGTGCATGTATTATAGAGTATTATAAGGGGGAACTTCGATTATCTGAATATAGACTGAGATAGTATCGTAAAGGACAGAGAGGGTGAAAAGTCCTGAAAGCATGCTCAGGAAAATTTTCAACATCAGTATAATTCCAGTGGAATGAAACGAAAACTTTGCTAGATTTGATACTTGGGAAGGTGGGCCAAGTGGATCAAGTATCAGAAGCAGAACATTTAAGGGAGTGTGATTGTGATAAGGTTTAAGTTGATTATGGAAAAGGACAAAGAACAGTTCAGAATAAGAATAATTAACTGAGAGAAAGCCATCTTCAATGGGTAAAGGAGGATCTGTGTCATATAAATTAGAATCAAATGTTACCTTTAAAGAAGGGACAGTTCAGGTACAGCCAAGATATATTCCTATGAAGGTAAAAAGTAGGGCAATCAAAGCCTTAGCTCCCTGGAAATAAATTGGATAGATGATATAAAGCTGATTAGAGACAAAGAAAAAGGATTTGTGCTTGGATATTACAGGCATGGCTGAGGTACTAAATATATCTTTTAGACCTATCTTTACCAAGGAAGATGCTGCTGCCTCGGTCATGGTGAAAGAGGAGGTAATTCAAGGGTTTAAAATTGATAGGACAATGATAGATAGCTGTATTAACTTAAAAGGTGATAAGGAATCAGGACCAGGTGGATAAGGGGCCTGGAGGAAGTTAGTGTGTAACTTATGGAGGCATTGGTCATCTTCCTTCAATTTAGGAGTGGTGTCAGAGGCCTGGAGAATTGGAAATGTTACACCCTTGTTCAAAAGAGTGTGTCAAGATGAGCACAACAGTTACAGGTCCATCTGTTTAACCTCAGTGGTGGTGGTGAAGCTTCCAGAAGCAAGGATTTGGAACAAAATTAGTATTCACTTGGGCAAAAATCAGGCTCATTAAAGAAAGAGATCTGTTTGGATTTTTTAGAAGAGGTAACAGAGAGGCTGAATGAAGGCAATGTTGTTGATGCGATGCACCAACATTCTAAAAGCCATTTGATAAAGTGTTGCACATGACCAACAAACAAAGTTATAGCTCATGGAATAGAAGTGACAGTAGCAACAAGGACCAGAATTAGCTGAGGGATAGGGAATTGAAATAGAAACAACAGTTAATAAATGTTTTTCAAACTGGAGGAAGGTTTGTAACGAGGTTCTTCAGCATCGTTGTTGGAACCCTTGCTCTTCCTGATATGTTACTTCCTTAGAGCTTGGTGCATAGGACAAATTTTCAAAATTTGCAGACAATGCAAAATTTATGAGCATTATGAACTTTGGAGATGAAAACGTATAACTACAAAAGGATAAAGACAACTTGGAGGAATGTGCAGACCAGTGTCAGAATAAGTTCAATGTGGATAAATCTTAATTGATTAATTTTGGTAGGAAGAACATTGAGAAATAATAAAGGGTACAATATAAGGGTGAGGGTGGATCAAAGAGTAGAGGGACCTGGATGTTTATGTTGTATAAATCATTGAAGGTGACAGGACAAATTGAGAGCAGTTAACAAAACATACAGGATTCCACTCTTTATGAATAGAAGCATAAGATCAAGAAAGTTACATTCAAAATAATATAACCACAACTGGAGCATACACCAAGGTAAGGGCATTAACACTTTAGGAAGGATATGAAGATTTGACATTGTTTAGAAAATATTTTTAAAATGATTCCAGAGATGTGGTACTCATGCTACATGGAAGGATTGGAAAAGAGGGGGTTGTTTTACTGGAGATTTATAAGAGGTATCCAAAATAATTAGTGGTCTGTATAACATAGATAGAGAAAAACCATTCCTACTGGTGGAAGGATCAAGAAAGAGACAGTACACATTTAATTACAAAAGCAGCAACAGAGACAGGAAGAGAAACGTTTTGATGGAGTGAGAGGTTAAGATCTGGAATTCACTGTCAGTAGTAGTGGAGACAATTTCAATTAAGGTGTTCAAGAGAGAACTATAAACTATATTATCATCTGAAAAGAAAGAATGTGCAGAGTCACGAGGAGAAGGTGTGGAAATGTGCTAACTGAGTTACTCATTCCACAAACATAATGAGCTGAATAGCTGCCTTCTGTGCTGAAACAGTTCTGAGATGCTGTAAAGTTAGTATAGGGTTAAGAAAGTTGCCTTCATTGTGCCTGGAGAACAAATATGAACTTTTTATTGTTCCAACACAATTCTTGACATAATTCAAGTTTCATAACATTTAAGCACAGTTTTTTTTTTAAAAGAATCAAATCACACTTTAACTATCATTTCAACATATCTACTTGAAGCCATAAACAACAACAAAGCTGACACTCTGTTAAAGATTCAACTTTGCCAACTGCTGCCTCGAATATGAATTAAGTCACTGAAGATTTTTCTTACCTTTTTTCTGCTGCAACCACATTGATGGATTCCATGATTTTTTTCACAGTGTCTATGATCTGTTTAGCTCTGATAGTGTGTTGTTCAAATTTTGTTTTCACTGCTGACTGCGAGATACACTCCTGCGAGGCCCAAGCAGTAACACATTACTGTGAACTTTATATTGTTTACATTGGACAAATGTGTGTTCAGATACAGGCTTGCTGCTGGTTCTAAATAAATATACAGAAACCTCAACAAACATAAATATAAACAGAATTTATAATGAACAAAAGTATAAAAACAGCAGCAAGGCAGTGTCTTGAATGAGAGATTTGTATTCACAGTAATGTGTCAATTTATAAAAATAAAATTATACATATGTATAAAATAATACAAAACATACTATTTTTCATTGCACATGTGGGCATAAACTATGTAAGGTTTATCTGTTGTCACTTATGAAATTATTTCCATGTGTTAAGTACAAAAACGATGAATGAAAGTGGCCTCAAGACACCTGAAGATCTGACGTCAGCTGTCATAGCTTTTGGAAGGGTGTTAAGAAAAGTTGTGTTAAATATGTATTGCACTTCCTTTCTATTGCCTACTAACTTCCTTTTGACACAAATTTGCCAAACTTCTTCCGCATTATAATTTTCTATTCCAATATTTACAGAATCTGACTTGATGGCTTTGACTCCAATCTGAAAGAATCTGTTGTTTCAGCAAAATTTCAGGGCCTCTGAACACCAGCTCATTTTCTTGCAGGTGCATTATAAAGACAGGTGCAACCACTGACTTGTAGTTTAATTTTATGTTTGGAAAACAGATGATAGGAGAAAGACTATGATTCCCTTTGAACTACATATTCTTCTGTTCCCTCCTGCTTGCATTCCATCCCTACCATGTAACTCAAACTTAAAAAAAATCTCAACTATAAAATTAAATGTACAAGGACATATATATGAGCAGACAAGCAGCACATGGGATTTAGTACACAAAAGTGACAGGTGATGCATTTTGACAGAGGCAGTATGGAGAGGCAAGTGTATAGACGCAAATGGAAGTATGTCTGCATAAATCTCTGGAGGTGGTAGGACATATCGAGACAGTGATTAACAAAACTTTGGAATGTTGCCCTTCATTAAGAGACATTGAAAACAAAAGCAGTTGTTACACTGAACCCTGTATAAAACTCTAATTTGGCCACAACTCGAATACCGAATCCAGGATATAAAGACTCTCAAGATTATGCAAATGAGATTTACCAAAACAATTCCAGTGATAGATGATTTTAGCTGCAAGGTTACTTTGGAGAAACAAAACCAGAAATGGCTGTAACTGTTCTGAAGAAGGGTCACTGGACCCGATACATTAACCTTTCTTTCTCCCCACAGGTATTGCCAGACCTGCTCAGTTTTTCCAGCAATTTATGTTTTTGTTTCTGATTTCCAACATTCAGAGTCTTTGGTCTTTTTAGTTGAAGAAGCTGGGCTTGCTCCATTTGGTCAAGAGATCTGATAGATGTTTACAAGGATATTACAGTTTAAGATAATGGTAGGCAAGGAAAAGAAAACTGTACACATTAGCTGATCATACAAGGTCCAAAGAACAAAGTTTTGGGAAAGAAATACAAGAGTAATACAACTAGTGGCAATGAACTAGAACTTGCTGCCTATGAGGGTTGTATAAGTACCACAATCACTACTTTACAAAGAAAATTTTTGGAAACTTGAAAGGAAAAAGACTTGGAGGGCTAAAGAAGCGATCAGGTGAGCAAAGATGACTGAAATAGTCCATGGAGAGCTGGCAAGGACTCATCAGGTCAAATGAGCTTATTTTGCACCCTAAATGACTTTAATTTTAAATGGCATCATAGGAAATACAATTCAGAAACTGCTTTCAAGGGACGCTTTCTACCGGGCTGGACTATTTATAATTATTAAAATCTCCTTAATTTTGGTGAAAGAAGTAAACAGAAATAGAGCTGCAGGAAATACACAGAGCTGGGTGGAAGAGTACAGCTCAGGAAATGCAGTGGTATGTCATTTACTTTTGGGGACAAAAGAGGACAAAGATAGAATGAGATGCACAGAGCAGAAAGTGGGGTGAATATAGTAGGTTTTGGGGAAATCAATGCTATCAGAGGAAAGTTGAGAGTTGATTGGGTGGTGGGTACTTACTATTAGGAATTGTATGCAAAGTGCTGAAATTGAAGAGGGAGAAATCATATTAAAAAAACACCTTTTAATAACCTAACTTATAATTATTTAAGAGACTCTAGCAGAAGTGATTTCATTATTAATCTTATTTTTAAGTGGCAAAGTTTATTGGATTCTATGGTTTAAATTAGAACAGTAAAGGATAGTGAGAAGAGAACTTAATTATGATTAAGTATTAAACAATATATTTAATTGAAACACAACAAAGATAGCTGGGCAACAGATGTGCTGTGATCGTGGAAAATGGGTGCTTCTTGACACCACAGTAATCCAAGACAAACGCATTTGCAGTTCAAGCATGCTTGGTCCAGGCTTTGAGTTGATGACCAAACCACAGAAACTGACAACAGGGAATTAGGAATTTACCCAGATACTTTATTGCAGAATGTGGTTCCACCCATTCGGACAGGGTCTTCTCATTTGGTCATTAGTCTAGGAAAGGAGGATGTGACTGTGAGTGAGACAGATGAGGGTACCCAGAGGGAAGGAGCCTCAGTCTTGGCTATTGTCCAACAGAATTGTTGTTCCTGTCCAATAATAAATACTCATTTTGATATATTAATAACAAAAGTACCCATCATGTGTCATCAGGAGAATTACTAAGATGCTGCCTGGACTGGAGGGCATGTTTTATGAAGAAAGGTTGAGGGAGTTAAGGCTTTTCTCAGTGGAGCCAAGAAGGGTGAGAGGTGACTTGATTGAGGTGTACAAGTTGACGAGAAGCATAGAGAGAATAATCAGAGACTTTTCTCCCAGAGCACAAATGGCTATCACAAGGGGGCATAATTTTAAGGCGACTGGAGGAAGGTTTAGGGGAGATGTCAGAGGTCGGTTCTTTACAGAGTGGCAGGTGGGTGGAATGCACTGCCAGCGGTTGTAGTAGAGTTAGAAACATTAGGGACATTTAAGCAATTGTTAAATAGGTACATGGATGATAGTAAAATGTAGGGTATGTTACTTTGATCTTCGAGTGGGATAAAAAGTCAGCACAACATCAAGGGTGTTGTATTGTTCCATGATCTATGTTCCCCAGCTTGTTTGCATGAGAGTGAGGGCTGCAGGGTGGAGAAGCTAACTGATCATGGCACTGTGGTGCAGGAAACCATTCAAGTTGCTAAAGCAAAAAATAATGTATTAGCAATCGGGGACAGTACAGTGAGTGGGATTAATACTGTTCTCTGCAGCAAACAGCGAGAGTCTAGAAGGCATTGCAGGACATTAGCTTAGGAATGAAGAGCAACTTACAATGGGAGGGGGAGATCTAGTCATTGTGATCTACCAATGACATGGGAAGACAAAGAAGGACATTCTGCAGAATTAGGCACCATAATTAAGCAGAACATCAAAGAAATAATCTTTGGATTCATGCAAGCTAGTATAGGGCAAATGATATCACAGAAATCAATCAGTGGCTCAAAGACTGGTGCAGCAGCAGTGGATTCCTGCTCATGCAGCAGTGGAATCAGTAAAGGGAAAGTGGAGACAATACTATTGAGCAGGTCTGCACTGGAATCATACGGGATGACAATTCTGGTGAGCTGCACAACTAGGGAAGGAGCTAGGGCTTTAAATGAACTGTGGGGGCAAGGGACCAAATGTGGGAAATCAGAAGAGTAGAGTAGAGCCAAAGCAAGATAGAAACGTATCGATATGGGAATTCATAAAGACACAGTTAAAAGAAGAGACAGATTGTACAAATCTAAGAGTAAATTAATAGATAAGGCTAGAGGCTACAAAATTAATTATAGGATACAAGTAAATGTGATTCTGTATCAGTGGATGTGGTGCATTTGGATTTTCAGCGAGCCCTTGATCAAGAATTTAGCATACAAAATCAAAGCACATGGGATGACTGGTAATACACTGGCCAGTTGATGATCAGGTCGGAAACAGAGTAGGAATGACTGGGTTGTTTTTGGACTGATGGATGATGGTGACATGGGGTATATCAGGGATTGGTGATTGGACCCTAGCTATTCACAGTATATTAAAGATCTGAATGAGAATTCAAATGTAATATTTCAAAATTTGCTGATGACAAAACTAGTCGAGATTGTAAACGGTGAGGAGGATGTAACTGAGCTATAGGGCGATATAGACAAATTGAGCGAGGGGGAAAATGGATGGCAGATAAAACATCTTCACCAATCTGCCAAGACTGTATCAGGAGTAACTAACTCTCAGTTCTTGTGGAGACAAAGTCTCGTTTTCACATTGAGGATACTCTCCCTTGTGTGTGGCATTATCACTGTGCTAAATGGGACAAACTTTGAACAGATCAAATAACTGAAAATGGGGCACCCATCAAGCGTTCTGAATCATCATCAGTACCAGAATTCTATTCAAACATAATTCGCAATCTTATGGCCCAGCATATCCCTTAATCTACCATAGTTACCAAGCCAAACAATAAACCCTGGCTCAATGAAGGGCTAAGGAGGCCATGACATCAGTATAACTAGGCAAGCCTAAAACTGATGTCAGTCAGTTTGAAGCTACAAAACAGAACTGCCTGCATGCCAAACAGCAAATGACAGACGAGGGCTAAGTGAGTCTAGAACCAATGGGCCAGATCGAATCTCTGTACTTCTGATAACTCTATTCCTGAATGGTGGAGGGCAATTGGAGGTGGGGGCTCTGCAAATATTCTCATTCTCAATAAAGGAAGAGCCCAGCATATCAATACAAAAGACAAGGCACAAACATTTGCAACAATCTTCAGTTGGAAGCCTTGAGTGAATGATCCATCTCAGCTGCCTCCAGGGATCCACAGCATTACAGATAAATCTGTAATGTAATCTGTAAGTCTAAATCTAATTCAACTCACTCGACGTGATATCGGGAAATGGCTGGAGGCACTGGATACAACATAGTTATAAGGCCTGACAACATTGTGGCAATAATACTGACAGCATGTGCTCCAAGACTTGGTATGGCCAAGCTGTTCCAGTACAGATACAACTATGTGATAATTGCTCGTGTATGTTTTGCCATGGTTGTGGGTATGTTCGCTGAGCTGGGAAGTTGATCTGCAGATGTGTTGACCCCTGTCTAGTTGACATCTTCAGTGCTTTGGAGTTTCCTGTGAAGCACTGTGCTACTCCAAAGCTCTGAAGACATGACCTAGACAGGGAACGAAAGGTCTGCAAGTCAACTTTCCAGCTCGGTGAAATTACCCACAACCACGGCAACCAGCACCTGAGCTAACAAATCTTTATGCAAACCTTGAACACCTATGGATGAGACATGCGTGTCTTATACACAAATCAAGACAAATCTAAACTAGCCAAGTACCCCCCCATCATTACATACTCTATCATCAACTATGATCAAAACATGCTGGGAATTCTTTATTTGAAAACCTCGGGACCAAGTGTTTTATGGATAAAGGATATTTCCTGTTTTTGGAAACACTTACTTTTAGGTCTGCTCAGGGCCTTTGTAAACAAAAGCTTATTTTGGCCTGAATGGACTGGAACAAACCTGCAGAGACACATGGAGTATGGGCCTTTGGAAAATGACTTTGTATTAGGCATATCTGAGCTAAGCAAAGCGTTTTCTAAAGGGCTTGAGCTAAATATGTCTATAGGTATGCTAAGGTCCGCATTTGAAAAGACCTTTGGTTTTCAGACACGCAGATAAAAGACCCCTTATCTGTACTATCAAGTAGAACTTAACAGCCTGAATCTATTCACTGATGCCCATTTTTTGTTCTGCCAAAGTGGCACAGCTTCTGACCTCATTACACCATTGGTTTAAACATGGACCAAACTGCTCAGTTTCAGAAGTGAGGTGAGGTGAGAAGTGAGAGTGACTGCCCTTAACATAAAAGCTGCAGTTGACCAATGTAGCCTCAAGAAGCCCTTTTACAATTGTTTTCCTTTCAATTAATCAAAAGATTATGAGATATAATTTGTTTTAAATGAGTCATTGTTTGTATGGATATAGAACAGGTGAATTCATTTTTAAGCATTTCTTCACTAGAACGCCAAAAACAAAAACAAGATGAGAGAACTGAACCAAAGCAATCACCAACATATTTTCTGTCTATCCTGGTTTGAAGCAGCTAAAATGTAACTATGCCCTACAGCATATAGAAAATTTGCTTTTCTAGTAATATTTAAATGGACTGTTTCTATTCCTATAAGGAAGTGGCATAGGGAACTAGTAGATGCCAAATATAATTGTCCAATTCAACTTCTGAATAAATACACAACAAAAATTTTAAAAGGGATTAAACAAGAATGATAACAGAACAGCAAAGTGTTAGTACACTAGAATAGTACTTGTAGCAGCACCTCGCCGAAGCAGGTCTAGATTTCAGCAATGAACACAAAAGATTGACTATTAATAGAACACACATTCAGAAAAGTTAGGGTACAGCTATCGGAGAGAAGAAGCATCTCAAAGAGAAACTGAGACACGGTTAGGTAAAACGCTAATCAACTTTTTAACATTGCAGAGTTTTAAAAAAACGCAAGTTCAAGATAATATATTCCATCTCAAGCCCTATGTGTCATATTTAACAAGTTAAAGAATAATTTTCTGAGCACAATTCTGAACAAATTCTATTGCAAACAGAAGACGAATATCACAGTCTATTGGTGAATAAAAACGTTTGCAAATGTTTTCACAAAATTAACTGAATTTTTTTTAAATTAAGTATGGAATCAATACTTTTAACCCTTGGACAGTATAGGCTGAGAATTATCTTTCCTTGGCAAATCAGGGTAATAGAGTAATTGCATGTGACTAACCCTGAAAGGCTGTTTAGTCCTGTTAGTTGGAATTTTCATATGCTGTATTTATATGCCTACTACCTAAGAATGCAACCTTTCAAATTCAACAACTGAGGAAAATTGAAATGTCCCACCTGCCATTTAAACTACAAGATTTTCACCTGAAACAAAATAGTGGCTTTGGTCAAACGATTTCTAGAAAACAAAGGTCCAGCTTTTCTTTTCTCAATAATGACAAATTTCTGTGTTTGCTATCATTGAGGGGTGCAATAACAATGTAACCTCCAGGAAGTTCACTCACACAAAAATCCAGAAGTTGCAGCTACCACACCATTTTGGTGATCCTGCTTTTCCTAGTCATAGAGTCATGGAGTCATACAGCATGGAAACATCCTTCGTTCTAACTTATCCATGCTGACCAGGTTTCCCAAACTGAACTAGTCCCACTTGCCTGCTTTGGGCCCATATTCCTGAAACTTTGCCTATTCATATATCTATCCAAATGTCTTTTAAATATTATAACTGTACTTGCATCTTCCACTTTCTCTGGCAGTTCATTCCACATACTTACCACCTTCTGCATGAAAACATTGCTCTTCCGATCTCAAACTTTTCTCCTCTCACCTTAAACCTACGCCCTCTAGTTTTGTACTGCCCTACCCTAGAGAAAAGACCTTTGCTGTTCACCTTATTTATGCCCCTCATAAATGATTTGCACTAACAAAAATGTTCAGGCCAAGGTGTCTCACTGCATACCATCAAATTTCGCAATATTCTGCTGAAGTGCAAGAAGAGAGGGAGAGATAACCATCCTTGAACAATGAGATCACCTGCCACAGGAATCACTGGTGCTGACAGAAGATAACGGAAAACTGCTGCCTGCTCTACACAGAGACTGTGGGGATCCAAGTGCGCAAGAAAATTAAATCTGAAGACAGGAGAAAGTGAGGACTGCAGATGTCGGAGATCAGAGTCAACAAGTGTGGTGGTGGAAAAGCACAGCCAGTCAGGCAGCACCCAAGGAGCACAGTTAATGTTTCGAGCATAAACCCTTAATCAGGAATTTGGAGGGGGGGGGGGGGGGGGGGGGTGCAGGGTTAGGGTGTGCAGGTCGGGGGGATGAGACCAAGAGGGCTGAGAGATAAATGGGAATGGGGTGGGGTGGGGGAAGGTAGCTGGGAATGCACTAGTCAGGTGGAGATGGGGGATGATGGTGATAGTTTGGAGCCGAGGGTGGAGTGGATAGGTGAGAAGGAAGGTGGACAGGTAGGACAGTTCAAGAGGGCGGTGCTGAGTTGGTGGGTTTGACTGAGGAAACCGGTGAAATCGACATTGACCCCGTGTGGTTGGAGGGTCCCATGGCAGAAGATGAGATGTTCTTCCTCCAGACGTCGGGTGGCTAAAATTTGGCAGTGGAGGTGGCCCAGGCCTTGCATGTCCTTGGCAGAGAGGGAGGGGGAAGTTGAATTGTTCCGCCACCGAATGGTGCAGTTGTCAGTGCATGTGCCAGAGATGTTCTCTGAAACTTCTGCAAGTTGCCAGCCCCCAGTGTAGAGGAGACCACATAGAGAGCAACAGACACAGTAGATGATGCATGTGGAGGTGCTCATCTTGCACCTTGGAACCCTCCAACCACATGGGATTAATGTCGATTTGACCAGTTTCCTCATCTCCCCTTCCCTGATCTTATCCCTGATCCAACCCTCCAACTCGGCACCACCTCTTGAACTATCCTACCTGTCCATCTTCCCCATCACCAATCCCCTCCACACTATCAACTATCACCCCCACCTTCATCCCCCTATCGGATTCCCAGCCACCTTCTCTCCCAGCCCCATCCCTCCCATTTATCTCTCAGGCCATTTGGCCTCCCCTCACATTCCTGATGAAGAGCTTATGCTCGAAATGTCGACTCTCCTGTTCCTCGGATGCTGACTGACCGGCTGTGCTTTTCCAGCACCACACTTAAATCTGGAAGATAGCTAACTAAAGTAGGCAAACTCAGCACAAGGCATTCTCTCATAATTCCTGCTACTCATCTCGAGTATTCAACAATTTTACAGCTTTTGAAAGCTAACATTGCATACTGTACAGAGAAAAAACAGAAGTACATTTTCAACCATGACCTGAAATCAAAATTGATGAATTTTCATGACCTGAAATGTTCACTCTTCCTTTTTGCACAGTTAAGACCAGACCAGATATTTCCAGATTCTAATATCTGCTGTATTTCACTTGGCACTAAAATCTGAAAGAGTTGTCACCCTGAACTTTGAAAGCAAAGAAGTGTTTCACATCGAAATCTTGCTAACAATCTAAATGCATAATTCAGGTTACTGACACATAGGGTAGAGGTTACCATTTCAAGTTACAACACACTGTGAAGAGAAAATTGTGCAGGGTAGAGATATCACTTCTTTGCCTACTCCTAGTGATTACATAACGCTTTTTCCATTTTTTGGAAAGGTAAATGTGTCTTTCAGATGTTTTGTGGTCTACGACTAGACGATATATGAATCTTCTCTGCTTCACATTTCATCTGCTCCCCTGAAGGTGCACATTTTGCATCAGCAAAGTGAAGCTTATATGATGTGTTAGGACCCTTTATTTGGGACATATAAGGAGAAAATGGGACCTATGGAAGACGACAGAGAACAAGACATGGAGAGGGCAGGACAGTGGCAAGAAAGTGAGAGGAGAGGAGAAATAGAATGGAATGGAGAAAAGGAGGGGAAAGAAGAAGGAACATGAAGGGGAATGGAACATGGGAGAGAAGAGGGACAATGAAGGAGGGCAGAATAGGACCAGTGAAGGTAGAATGAAAATAGAACCAGAGGGAGCTGAATGGTGTATGGTGGCTTACTGGTTAGCATTGCCTCCCCACAGCGCCAGCGACGGATTCCAACCTCGGGCGACTGTGTCGGCTTTGCACATTCTCCCTGTGTCTGTGTGGGTTTCCTACAGGTTCTCTCGTTTCCTCCTACAATCCAAAGATGTCCAGGTTAGCTGAATTGGCCATGCTAACTTGCCCATAGTGTTCAGGGATGTGTAGGTTAGGTGCAGAAGTCAGGGGTAGATATAGGATATTAGGGTAAGGTCAATGTGGACTTGATGGACTGAAGGGCCTGTTTCCACACTGTAGGGAAACTATGATTCTATGTAGGGACTCTAGGGAGGTGAAGTAGTTTGGGACCAGGCATAAAGGTTGTGATAACTATGATTGTAGGAAGTCAATGGCAAAAGAACAAAAAAAGTAGATTATTAAGTCATGTGAGCCTGTTCCAGCACTGAAGTAGATTTTGGCTGAACTGTACCATAAACCTATTTACCGACAATATCCATACCCTTTACATTTTCATATCCTTGAGCACCATAAATCTGAAACTATTAAAATTGAAATCAACAATTAACCCAATAACCACAGCCCTTTCGCGAACAAAGTTCTGTTTTTGATTATTAGAGTCATAGAGATGTACAGCATGGAAACAGACTCTTCGGTCCAACCTGTCCATGTTGATCAGATACCCCAATCCAATCGAGTCCAACCTGCCAGAACCCAGCCCATATCCGTCCAAACCTTTCCTATTCAAATACCTATCCAAATGCCTCTTAAATGTTGCGATTGTACCAGCCTCCACCACTTCCTCTGGCAGCTCATTCCATACAGGTACCACCCTCTGTGTGAAAAGGTTGCCCCTTAGGTCTCTTTTATATCTTTCCCCTCTCACCCTAAACCTATGCCTTCTAGTTCTGGGCTCCCCGACCCCAGGGAAAAGACTTTGCCTATTCACACTATCCAAGCCCCTCATAATTTTGTAAACCTCTATAACGTCACCCCTCAGCCTCCAACGCTCCAGGGAAAACAGTCCCAGCCTGTTCAGCCTCTCCCTGTAGCTCAAATCCTCCAACCCTGGCAACATCCTTGTAAATCTTTTCCGAACTCTTTCAAGTTTCACAACATCTTTCCAATAGGAAGACCAGAATTGCATGCAATATTCCAACAGTGGCCTAACCAATGTGTTGTACAGCTGCAACATGACCTCCCAACTCCTATACTCAATACTCTCACAAATAAAAGAAAGCATACCAAACACATTCTTCACTATCCTATCTACCTGTGACTCCATTGTCAAGGAGCCATGAACCAGCACTCCAAGGTCTCTTTGTTCAGCAACACTCCCTAGGACCTTACCATTAAGTGTATGCGTCCTGCTAAGATTTGCTTTCCCAAATGCAGCACCTCGCATTTATCGGAATTAAATTCCATCTGCCACTTCTCAGCCTATTGGCCCATCTGGTCAAGATCCTGTTGTAATCTAAGGTAAACCTCTTCGCTGTCCACTACACCTCCAATTTTGGTGTCATCTGCAAACTTACTAATTGTACCTCTTATGCTCACACCCAAATCACTTATGTAAATGATAAAAAGTAGAGGACCCAACACCGATCCTTGTGGCACTCCACTAGTCACAGGCCTCCAATCTGAAAAACAACCCTCCACCACAACCCTGTCTTCTACTTTTGAGCAAGTTCTGTATCCAAACGGCAAGTTCTCCCTGTATTCCGTGAGATCTAACCTTGCTAATCAGTCTCCCATGGGGAACCTTGTCGAAAGCCTTACTGAAGTCTATATAGATCACATCTACCGTTCTGCCCTCATCAATCCTCTTTGTTGCTTCCTCAAAAAACTCTAAGTTTGTGAGACATGATTTCCCACGTACAAAGTCATGTTGACTATACCTCATCAGAGTTGAAAAATGTGGTGCTGGAAAAACACAGCAGGCCAGGCAGCATCCAAGGAGCAGGAGAATCAACGTTTCGGGCGTAAGCCCTTCTTCAGGAAAGAGGCTGGTGTGCCAAGCAGGCTGAGATAAAAGGTAGGAGGGTGGGAATTTGGAGGAGGGGCGCTGGGAATACGATAGGTGGAAGGTGCTGAAGGTGAGGGTTATAGGCCGGAGAGGGGGTGGGGGCGGAGAGGTCGACAAGAAGATTGCAGGTCAAGAGGGCGGTGCTGAATCTGAGGGTTGGGACTGAGATATGGTGAAGGGAGGGGAAATGAGGAAACTAGAGAAATCTACATTCATCCTGTGTGGTTGGAAGGCTCCTAGGCAGATTATGAGGCGCTCTTCCTCCAGGCGTTGTGTGGCCATGGTCTGGTGATGGAGGAGGCCAAGGACCTGCATGTCATTGGCAGAGTGGGAGGGGGAGTTAAAGTGTTCAGCCATGGGGCAGTTGGGTTGGTTAGTGCGGGTGTCCCAGAGGTGTTCCCTGAAATGTTCTGCAAGTAGGCGGCTGTCTCCCCAATGTAGAGGAGACCACATCGGGTGCAGCGGATACAGTAAATGATGTGTGTGGAGGTGCAGGTGAATTTGCAACGGATATAGAGGGATCCATTGGGGCCTTGGAGGGAGGTGAGGGGGGAGGTGTGGGTGCAAGATTTGCACTTCTTGCGGTTGAAGGGGAAGGAGCCGGGATTGGAGGTAGGGTTGGTGGGGGGGGGGGGGGTTGTGGACTTGACGACGGAGTCGCAGAGGGAGTGGTCTCTCCTGAATGCTGATAGGGATGGAGAGGGAAATATATCCTTGGTGGTGGGGTCTGTCTGGAGGTGGCGGAAATGACGGAGGATGATATTTGGTATCCGGAGGTTGGTGGGGTGGAAGGTGAGAACCAGTGGGGTTCTGTCCTGGTGGCGATTGGAGGGGCGGGGTTCAAGGGTGGAGGTGCGGGAAGTGGAGGAGATGCAGTGGAGAGCGTCGTTGACCACAGAGGGGAAATTGCGATCTTTGAAGGAGGCGGCAATTTGAGTTGTTCGGTAGCGGAACTGGTCCTCCTGGGAGCAGATGCGGCAGAGGCGGAGGAATTGGGAATATGGGATGGCGTTTTTACAGGGGACGGGGTGGGAGGAGGTGTAATCTAGGTAGCTGTGGGAGTCAGTCAGTTTGTAGTAAGTGTCTGTGTTGAATCGGTCGCCCGAGATAGAAATGGAGAGGTCTAGGAAAGGGAGGGAGGAGTCTGAGACAGTCCAGGTAAATTTGAGGTCGGGGTGGAAGGTGTTAGTAAAGTGGATGAACTGTTCAACCTCCTCGTGGGAGCACGAGGTAGTGCCAATATAATCATCAATGTTGTGGAGGAAAAGATGGGGAGTGATGCCAGTGTAGCTGCGGAAGATGGACTGTTCCACATATCCGACAAAGAGGCAGACATAGCTGGGGCCCATGCGGGTGCCCATGGCTACTCCTTTGGTTTGGAGGAAGTGGGAGGATTGGAAGGAGAAGTTGTTCAGGGTGAGGACCAGTTCAGTCAGTCGAAGGAGGGTGTCAGTGGAAGGGTACTAGTTGGGTTGGCGGGAGAAGAAGAAGCGGAGGGCTTGGAGGCCTTCGTGATGGGGGATGGAAGTGTATAGGGACTGGATGTCCATCGTGAAGATAAAGCATTGGGGGCTGGGGAAGTGAAAATCATGGAGGAGGTGGAGGGCGTGGGTGGTGTCCCGAACGTAGGTGGAGAGTTCTTGGACTAAGGGGGACAGGACAGTGTTGAGTTCGGTGGGGCAGGAGCAGGCTGAGACAATGGGTCGGCCAGGGAAGTCGGGTTTGTGGATTTTGGGGAGGAGGTAGAAACGGGCAGTGCGGGGTTGTGGGACTATGAGGTTGGAGGTAGTGGATGGGAGGTGATGAGGAGATGATGGTTTGGTGGTGTGAGGTGGGGTCATGGTCAAGGGGGCAGTAGGAGGTGGTGTCCGCGAGTTGGCGTCTAGCTTCAGTGGTGAAAAGATCGGTGCGCCAAACTACCACTGCGCCTCCCTTGTCTGCCGGTTTGATGGTGAGGTTGGGATTGGAGCAGAGGGAGTGGAGGGCTGCTTGTTGTGAGGGTGAGAGGTTGGAGTGGGTGAGAGGGGTGGACAGGTTGAGGCGGTCAATGTCGCGGTGGCAGTTAGATATGAAGAAATCGAGGGCGGGTAAGAGGCCAGCACGGGGTGTCCAGGTGGATGGGGTGTGTTGGAGGTGGGAGAAGGGGTCGTCAGAGGGTGGGCGAGAGTCCTTTTTGAAGAAGTAGGCGCAGAGGTGAAGGCTGCAGAAGAAATGCTCGATATCTAGCCGCGTGTCGAACTCATTGATGCGGGAGCGTAGGGGGATGAAGGTATCCCTAATCAGTCCTTGCCTTTCCAAATGCATGTACATCCAGTCCCTCAGGATTCCCTCCATCAACTTGCCCATCACCGACATCAGGCTCACTGGTCTATAGTTCCCTGGTTTGTCCTTACCACCCTTTTTAAACAGTGGCACCACATTAGCCAACCTCCAGTCTTCCGGCACCACACCTGTGACTATCGATGATACAAATATCTCAGTAAGAGGCCTAGCAATCACTTCTCTAGCTTCCCACAGAGTTCTAGGGTACACCTGATCAGGTCCTGGGGATTTATCCACCTTTATGTGTTTCAAGATATCCAGCACTTTTCTGTATACAAAGAAGTGTTGCTTCCCAATTTCATTACGGATTGGCTTGACTCGACTCAAAGATGGCCCTGCGTTCTGGCCTCCCTAACAAAGAAGAGTTTTTCATTACCAGATCAAATCAGTTCTCATTTTAAAACCTTAATTATACAACTATACCAGGATATCTCTGAAATCATTCAGCAAAACAGGCTTGGTTTTTTAAACTGCATTCATAAGCTTCCTGCCATGGGGTCAGGATTGGGGCCGTTCACACAGAAATCATTCACTCTACTACATTTAACTCCTGTACATTGCTCCATCAATGAAGCAATACTTTGCAAGATGTGAAAATATCTATGTTCAGACGAACAGGTAGTAGATAACAGTCTTCCATTATCTCCGGCAATATCCATCTCCAATAAGGAAAGGGACAATTCTAACTTTCAGTAACATCACTATTATCAGTTTTAAAAATGGAAGAAATAAACCAAGTAACCATGAGATCAGTAGTTTTCTCAGTAGCTGGATAACTGTTAAAATACATAAACAGGGATTGAATAATTTATCACTTGGAAAAGTATAAATTATACGGTCCTCCAGGAATCACTGTTACGTATAAGCTGTACATAATTTCTTTACAATAATTCCACGTTTCCAGATGTTACAAAGTCAACAGGAATGGAAAGTTGTGAAGATTGTAAAAGAATTCCAATTGTATACACGTAACAGGGTGAGCAGGACAATGCAGAAAAGATCTTAAAAATAAAAGATGTCACTGTCTTCCCCCACCCCCTCCCCCTTCAAGTATGAAGAATTGCAAACTTTAATGACTCGTGTACCGATGCTACTTAGGATCCTCTTCCCCTTACATTTACCTCAGACTAAGACACCCAACCAACACATCCCTGAACAGTATGGGCAATTTTGACAGGGCCAATTCACCTAATCTGCACATCTTTGGATTGTGGGAGGAAACCAGAGTATGCAGAGGAAACCCACACAGACACAGGGAGAATGTGCAAACTCCACACAGACAGTTGCCCAAGGTAGGAATCGAACCCAGGTCCCTGACACCGTGAGGGAACAGTGCTAACCACTGAACCACCGTGCTGCCCCGTCACTTTCCTTTTCCCAACTGCACATTCATGATATAATTTGACCTTTCCTCTCTGGATCTGTTGGATTTCTCTTTCGCTAAGATCTCACCAACATCTTCTGTTGCCTTCACCTTCTTCAGCCAGAAAATCTATGGCTAAGATTGCACACAAGGAACCCTCTTACCCATTTGCAGAATTCACCCTAATCTGGATTCCTTACTCACCCATTTTTTCATTAATAACTGCTGACATAAGATTGGCCATCTCAACTTCTCTGCTCCCCTTACATGCTCTAATCGGTTTCCCTCTGAAATGATATTAATTACTCTGATTTCAGAAATTCAACCCTAGCCTGTTGTTATTTGGCATTAGTAGAGGCAAAACATCAACTCTCTGACAATATCCTTCAATCCCTGTCTGCATCATGACCCAACAATGAACCTCAAGCCACTGTTTCCAAGACTATCACTGAGCATATCTTCTCTCAATGATCACCAGCCCCATTTGGTCCCTCAACCTTGAACAGCTGTCTTCTACCTCCCTTCCAAGATCCATAAACATGGTTGCCCTGTTAGATCCAATCTTTCAACTTGTTGCTGTATCACTGAACTGCTTTCTCACTACCTCACATATTTTTCCCCCTTGTGTCTAGTCTCCTGACATTTACCATTGCATCACCATTATCTCTACACCAGGAATGTCCAATTCTCTGCTCTTCCATCCTTCCCTAAGATGGCTTAAGGGAACTCCACTTTTCTTCAAGGAAATCAAACCAATCTTTTCCCATTACTATGCTACTCTTCCTGGCTGAGCTTCCTTTCACATTGAACCACCTCACCTTTAACTCCTCCCATATTTTCCCAAGTGAAAGACATTGCTATGGAAATGCACATAGGTTCGGTCTTGTCTGCCTTTGTGTGGGATACGTGAAACATGTTTGTTCCAGCTCATGGAGGCCTCCCTCACTCATCCTTGTCTGATACTGTAGCAGTTGCCATTTTCTGTTCTCATCCAGAATTTGAAAATTTAAGCATTTTTTTCTTCCAATGTGCACCATTTGCCTTCCTTCACCATCCATTTTGAATGCTTCCCTTCCCAATAATATTTCTGTCACTGTTTCTAGGGGTAGGCTTTCAAGCAATGTTTACTATAAGCTCAGCTACATTATCCTTAACCAAGGCCTCTGCCCCCCACTATAATTGACAGGACCCTCAATTGTGCTCCATTCTATTTTTCTCATCTATCATCACTCTTTCGCCTCCCTCAAAGTCACTCTGGTCCTGAACTTCCACCCTACCAGCATTTGTTTTCAACTGATTACCCGCCTCCATTTCCACTACCTCCAGCATAATACTATGTAAAACACATCACCCCCTTCCCTCCACTTTCTACATTCTGAAGGCAATGTTGCCTCCATTTTCTGTATCATGAAGGGATTGCTCCCTTCACGTTAGTATACTCGGCAATAATTCACACCTACATTAGAGTGGTGCTGGAAAAGCACAGCAGGTCAGGTAGCATCCGAGGAGTAGGAAAATCGATGTTTTGGGCAAAAGCCCATTCACAACACTGTACCTTTTCCTTTGCATGTTATTCCTATGCAATAACATCTCCCCACTTAAGGTGAAACAGTGACTTGTTTCTTTCAATATAGCATTCTGTATTTACAGCTCATAACGTGATCACCTCTATACTAGAAAGACCAAAATATCGATTAGATGACCAGTTCAACACAGTCATTCTGCAACTGCACATTCAAATAGGAATTTAATACTAACTTACAATCTTTTTTTAGGCTCCAAATTTCTTTATTTCAATTTAGGAGCAAAGAAAACCTTAACTGCATGGAGCAATGATAAAAGATAGCTGTCCATCATATACCTCAAATTGATGCTCAAAGTTCTGAAATTCAAAAAGCCTAGCTTGGAATCCATCTGCTAGTGCACCACCTGTAAACAAAATGCAAAAGCAACATGAAGTAGCTTTTAAGTATTTCATTGTAAAGAAATATGAAAAGATTAAAATATTACAACATGTAACTATCGAAGGAGCTGCTGTGGTAATTTTCAAATTGGAATTATCTAGAAACATTAATGGCATTGACTTCTATGAATGAATGTAATTTCAAAATAGTGCTATTACACCAAATGACCAAAACTGTAGCACCTTCCAGTTACATGGAAAAATATCTCAAGTCACTTCAGAATCACAAGGAAAGGCACACATTGTAATTTACACATATGTATACAAATGGATGTTAGGTTTATTAATGCAAAGTACTGATTTTTAACGACTTTTTCACAAATGCTACCCCATGGCATCTAAAATGACCCTCTGCAAAACTGGCACTTCTTTATGTACACATTTACCCTAATTAATCACAGTGCAGTGCCAGCTACTCAAAAGGAAGAATACACCATAACTGCAGAACACATTTCTGGTTGTATAGAACAAGGGCAGCAAGCCAACAAATAAGGAAAGCTACAAAAATCTGACAAGCTCATGGGATTCAGGGTAACTTAGCAAGTCAGATTCAAAATTGCCTTAGTTACAGAAGACAGAAGGTAGTAGAAGAAGGCTGTTTGTGTGACTGGAGGCTGATATGCAATGGCATATAACAGGAATCAATGCTGAGTCCTTTGTTGTTTGTGATAAATCATAAATGTTGTAGATGGGAACGTGGGGCAAGATGATAAGTAAATTTGTGGATGACCCAAAATTGGCCAGGTGGTTGACAGTGAGGAGGAAGGTTACAGGATGATATAAATGGATCATTCAGATGGGCACATCAGTGGCAGAAGGAATTTACCTGTGATAAATGAGAGATGATGCACTTTGGAAGAAGGAACAAGACAAGGGAGAGTACCCATGAAATGGCAAGACACTAGAAAACTCAGAGGAACAGAGGGATCTTGGGTTACTACCATAAAGGCAACAAGATAGGTTAAGAGAGTAGTTAAGGAGGCATATGGGGCACTTGCCTTTATCAGTTGTGGCATGGATTTTAAGAGCAGGGAAGTCATGTTGGGCCTTACTTTGGTTAGTCCACAGCTGGAGTACTGCACACACCTCTGGTCACCACACTATAGGAAGGATGCGAGTGCACTGGAGGGGATGCAAAGGCGATTCACCAAGATGTTGCCTGTGATGGAGTTTTTCAGCTATGAAGACAAGCTGGATAAACTTGATTTGTTTTCTTTGGAACTGAGAAGGTTGAAGGTGAATCCGACAGAGATGTACAAGCTTAAGGACTGCATGAACAGGGTGAATAGAAAACAACTGATTGCCTGAGTCAATAACAAAGGGGCATAATTTTTAAATGAAAGGTATGAGATTCAGAGGCGATTTGAGGAAAAACATTTCCACCCAGAGAGGTTGGTGTGGATCTGGAACGCTCTGCCTGGGAGGGTTGTTGAAACAAGAAACCCCACAACTTTTAAAAAGCACAGTACTTTGATAAGTACTTGAACTATCATAACAATCAAAGCTATAGGCCTAGTGTAGGAAAGTGGAACTAGTGTAGGTAACAGAATAGTTTTGGTGATACAGACTCAATGGGCTATACACTGTATAATTCTATGAAAAGATTAACTGCAGTTAGATAATACTTTAGGATGTCATTATATAATAGCTACAGTCTTGGGACCCTAGTTCATATCCTCATCTAAAAGTTAGAAAAAACAAACAAAAACAGAAATTGCTGGAAAAACCCATCAAGTCTGGTAGCATCTGTGGAAAGAAAGCAAACTTTACATTTCAGGTCCAGTGACCCTTCTTCCAAACTGTGTTTTTGTTTAGAAGATCACACTTCAGAATCTTCCCTTTAAGACTAAGAAAAGCTGAAGAACATCCAAGTTTTACTGAGGATCACAGAAAAGTGACAGCACTGAAAAAGCTCATTCAGCATATAGTGTGCGCAGCGGGCTGAATAAAACCTAACCACTCATTCTGATCTTATCCTTCAGCACCTGGTCTATAGGTTACAATCTTTCAGCTGTAGATACATATTCTTTTTAAATTGAAGGTTTCTGCCTCCACTACTAAACCAGGTATCAAATTCCAGATGTTCACCAATAGGGTTTTTCCAATCATGTCTCCCATAATCTTTCTTCCAATCACCTTCAATCTCTGTCTCGTTATAATTTTCATCTCTGCTCGGAAAATAGGTATTTCCCGACTACCCTATTCCCCCAACCATTCAATTTTGTACTACTAAGTGATCCCTTAGCTTTGTCTGCTATTTACATTCAAGACCTCTCTAATATTTAAGAACACTGCAACACTTACCTCCTTCTGGCATTCCCTGCGCTTTGTGAATTCTGGCATTAACAGCTTCCTTAGCAGAAACAAAAAATATGCGATTCTCAGCCTGTGCATGATCCACTACTCCAAGTTCATCAACAAGGAAACTAACACAACGGTCAGTATGTTGCTGACGTACCTGAACAGTAAAAATGATATCGATTAATACCAAGACAAAATCAACAGAAATATCACAATAAACAAATATCCAAAATTATGATGTAATCAACATCCAAGCAACATTCAATAAGTACAGGAGTAATTTAGCCAGTGATATATTATTTTTAGACTCAAAAGTTCTAAAAGAAGCTATAATTACAGTGTACAACTTACTTCATCCATGTATTCTGGCTCAGAAGCAGAAGCATCCCAACGATTATTCAAGATAAAAATATTAGGCTTGGAAAGTCGCTCATTAACTTTATGAAAAAATTGTTTCTCCTGAAAGTGAAATGACAAAAATACTCAAAATCCAAAAGTTCCCATTAAAATTGTATAATCTATGTTTGAAAATAAGCTCAAGTATTAGATTTAATGTTAAGCTGTACTATGCAATGAATAAACTGACACTCTTTTATACCCATGAACATTTGAATACAGACTTTATTTTAAACTAGTGGATTGGTTCCTTGCTGATAGCATTACAGAACTTGTAACCAAGCAACATGATCTAATGCTCCAACGACAGGAGTTCCAATCCCATTCAAGGAAGTTGGTGATTTTAAATTCAATTAATTAATAACAATCTGGAATAATATGCTAATCTCATTAGTAGTCATCATGAAACTACCAAATTGTAATTGATGTCATAGGATTTGTTAAAAGTCGTTCAGGAGAGAAAATCTACCATCCATCCTGATCTTGCCTAAATGTGACGCCCTATCACAACAAATAGTTGCATGGGTTATATCAACTACTATGAAAGTATCATGTACCTACACTATAATGATTGCACAACAAAGATGGTTCACCATCATCTTAAAACTAATGAGCGATGTGAAATAAATGTCTGCAATGTCTAAAACCTTTAATTAATTTTTAAATATCAGCTGGAGACAATATGAAGTTGTTAAATGGATACCAAAACAGTTTAGTACACAAATTCTGGGTTTGTTGCAGTGTTTGATTTAACTCAACTTTTATTTTCAAAATTAGTACACATCCACTATATTACAAGTTTCATAATTGTTAAATTATTTTTATTCAGTAATTTACACGAAAGCTCTTTTTTTAGTTGCAATTAACAAAGAAACATCGATGGAAAGAAGTAGAAAGGAGTAGCTTTTAAAAAAAGTATAAATGGGACAAACATAAAAATGTAACACTTACAGTCTGCATAAGTGTCGATTCTGAATTTGCTACTAACACAAATACATCAGCATCCAGACAAAACTTGTCAATCCAGCTATCCAACTCTGTGGTGACATCAGTACCAGGGCTAAATCAAGAAACATCAGTTAGACTTGACACTAAATATATTAATATATGGATATTTTAAAATGCTAAACACTTATTAACTTTTACAAATATTTACAACCATCACAGTCAAACATCACAATCAGAACAACTTTTCAAATAATGCGCTTTTGCTTCTGCCTAGTTGCAACAAAAAAAATTGCTCTAGACAATATCACTATTGACTAATTCATAAAATCATCAATTTCAAATTAATCTGAGATATTTCACACCTGTCCATCAACACCAAGTCATCTCGAAGAAGAGCACATTTCGATTTTGGCCAAAAAACACGGACTAGACAACCAGCATCTAAATATTCATTCTGATGCAGGGCATGTGCCAGTTGGTTCACAGTCTAAAAATACAGAAGGAAATTTTTTTTTAAAACACTGTACTATTGCATTCTTAACAAATATTGTCAGCTGGAAGCAAAATAACACACTAATAGAGAAAAATAACAAAAATGTCAGAAGTGCAGACAACATTAACATAACTGGTGCATAAATGACTATAAAAATCCTGGTAAACGCCTACATCAGCAAAACCTAGTGAAGCTCCCTGGTGCAGGAAATGAGGTGGGCAGGAATATTGAATTGCATAAGTGCCAGCTTCGCAATAGCATGCTGAAAGTCGAGAAAAAAGTCCAGCATTATTAGCGTAGGCCGTAGTTGCCGATAGCAACCAACATCAACCTTTTTTCGTACATTAGCATGTTATTAGTATGTACAATAAACCAAGTGATCACCAGTTTAAAGCATACTTCTGCAATTAAATCTGCAAATGAGAAACATGTGCATTCAGATCCAAGTTGGCGTACAGCAGGAAAGGTAGTCTTCCTGCTGGACGATTTGTAACAAGTAGGATCTCTCTGCTGTGTGGGGACCTTTGTTGGAATGTGGAAGAGAAGGCTAAACTGTTGCACTGAACTTGGGTGGTAGCTTTCAAGACTATCAATAATACCCTTACTGGCATAAAATTCACTAAAGAGGAGGAAAACAACAACAAACTGCCATTCCTAGATGTCACAGTAGAGCGAACAGCCAATGGGGAACTGCAAACCAGCACCTACAGGAAAACAACACATATTGATCAAATATTGAATGACCGAAGCAATCATTCCAACATCCACAAATGAAGCTGCATCAGAACATTATTTCAATGAGCCAACACACACTGCAGCACAGAGGAACTACACAGAGCAGAGGAAAATCACCTATACCATGTATTCAAAAAGAATGGGTATGCAAAAAAAAGTCCGCCGATTTCTCAGCAACAAACCGAAACAAGCAGACAAAACACGTCCAGAAACCCTAGCCACTCTCCCCTACATCAAAGACATGTCTGAAATGATTGCCAGACTACTCAGACCCCTTGGCATCATGGTAGTCCACAAGCCCACCGATACACTAAAGCAGCAGCTAATGAACTTGAAAGACCCTATACAGACAACAAGCCAAACTAATGACATTTACAAAATACCGTGCAAGAACTGTAACAAACAATACATTGGACAAACAGGCAGAAAACTAGCCACCAGGATACATAAATACCATCTAGCCACAAAACGACATGACCCCCTCTCACTGGTATCCTTACATACAGATAAGGATACCACTTTGATTAGGGCAACACATGCATCCTAAGACAAGCCAGAGACACGCACGAGAATGCCTAGAAGCATGGCATTCCAACCGGAACGCCATCTACCACCCCGTGAGAAAGAACAGGAAATGGCATCACCAACCCATATAAATATAAAGCAGGAAACATCAACAGTGCTTCGCCCGGAGGCCCACTGAAGATGTTACCTAGTAGGGTGACAAAACGTCTGGAAATGAACCTTCCAGCTTAGCAAGCAAACCTACCTCCAGCTCTTTTCAGGTTCCAAGGCCCCCCTTTCAAACAGGAATACAACACGAACAGAGAGACAGAAAATCATTTCAGTTTTCAGTCTGTGACCCCTTTCAAATGTGTCAGGGTCCCTAAAAGGCCTATATGGCCCCCCATTGAGAACGGCTGGATGCTGAGGTTGGGTATTTTCTGTTTGCCTCCGCAAATGGTTAGGCCTCCTTACTGTGCATTGCCAATCAAGTCATAGAGATGTACAGCACAGAAACAGACCCTTCGGTCCAACTCGACCAGATATCCCAACCCAATCTAGTCCCACCTGCCAGCACCCGGCCCATATCCCTCCAAACCCTTCCTATTCATATACCCATCCAGATGCCTTTTAAATTTTGTGATTGTACTAGCCTCCATCACTTCCTCTGGCTGCTCATTCCATACACGTACCACCCTCTGCGTGAAAAAGAGTTGCCACTTAGGTCTCTTTTATATCTTTCCCCTCTCACCCTAAACCTATACCCTCTAGTTCTGGACTCCTCCACCCCAGGGAAAAGACTTTGTCTACTTATCCTACCCATGCCCCTCATAATTTAATAAACGTCTATAAGGTCACCCCTCAGCCTCCGACGCTCCAGAGAAAACAGCCCCAGCCTGTTCAATCTCTCCCTATAGCTCAAATCCTCCAACCCAGGCAACATCATTGAAAAGTCTTTTCTGAATCCCTTCACGTTTCACAACACCTTTCCGATAGGAAGGAGACCAGAATTGCATGCAATATTCCAAAAGTGACCTAACCAATGTCCTGAACAGCCTCAACATCACCTCCCAACTCCTGTACTCAATACTCTGACCAATAAAGGAAAACCTACCAAATGCCTTCTTCACCATCCTAACTACCTGCGACTTTCAAGGAGCTATGAACCTGCACTCCAAGGTCTCTCTGTTCAACAACACTCCTAAGGATTCTTACCATTAAGTATATAAGCCCTGCTAAGATTTGGTTTCCTAAAATGCAACACTTCACATTTATCTTTATCAGCCCATTGGTCCATCTGATCAAGATCCCGTTGCAATCGGAGGTAACCTTCTTCGCTGTCCACTACACCTTCAGTTTTGATGTCATCTGCAAACTTACTAACTATACTTCTTATGCTCACATCCAAATCATTTATGTAAATGATGAAAAGCACTGGACCAAGCACGAATCCTTATGGCACTCCATTGGTCACAGGCCTCCAGTGTGAAAAACAACTCTCCACCACAAACCTCTGTCTTCTACCATTGAGCCAGTTCAGTAACCAAATGGCTAGTTCTCCCTATATTCTGTGAGATCTAACCTTGCTAACCGTTGTCCCATGGGAAACCTTGTCAAATGCCTTACTGAAGTCCATATAGATCACATCTACTGCTTTGCCCTCATCAATCCCCTTTGTTACTTCTTCAAAAAACTCAACCAAGTATGTGAGACATGATTTCCCACACAAAGCCATGTTGACTATCCCTAATCAGTCCTTGCCTTTCCAAATACATGTACATCCTTGTCCCTCAGGATTCCCTCCAATAACATGCCCACCACCGACGTCAGGCCCCCTGGTCTATATTTCCCTGGCTTGTCCTTACCATCTTTCTTAAATAGTGGCACCATGTCAGCCAACCTCCAGTCTTCCAGCACCTCATCTGTGACTATCGATGATCAAATATCTCAGCAAAAGGCCCAGCAATCACTTCTTTAGCTTCCCACAGAGTTTTCAGGTACATCTTAACAGGTCCTGTGGATTTATCCACTTTTATGCATTGCAAGACACCCAGCACTTCTCCTCTGTAATATGGACATTTTTCAAAATATCATCATCGATTTCCCTACATTCGATACTTTCCACAGTAAATACTGATGCAAAATAATCGTTTAGTATCTCCCCCATCTCCTGCGACTCCAAACAAAGGCCACCTTGCTGATCTTTGAGGGGCTCTATTTTCTCCCTGGTTACCCTTTCGTCTTTAATGTATTTGTAAAAACCTTTTGGGTTCTCCTCAACTCCATTTGCCAAAGCTATCTCATGTCCCATTTTTGCCCTCCTGATTTCTCTCTTAAGTATACTCCTACTGCCTTTATACTCTCCTAAGGATTCACTCGATCTATCCTGTCAATATCTGATATATGCTTCCTTCTTTTTCTTAACCAAAACCTCAATTTCTTTAGTCATCCATCGTTCCCTATACCTAGCAGCCTTTTGCTTCACCCTAACAGGCATATACTTTCTCTAGATTTTCGTTATCTCATTTCTGAAGGCTTCGCAATTTCCAGCCATCCCTTTATCTGTGAACATCTGCACCCAATCAGCTTTTGAAAGTTCTTACCTAATACCATCAAAATTGGCCTTTCTCACCAGCGGTTGGCTGATGCATGATTGCATTTGACCGTTGTACTGCCTCTAACTGGAATTTCCATTTACTTCCCATCCCATTAACCCACTTACCACTGCAGCAAGTTTCTGCCCATTGAAGCTTTCTACTAACTAACAGGAAATAACTCAATTACTAAAGCTGTCTGTAAACCTCTTCAACTTCACCGATTCATTTTCAATGCTGTTCTTTAAAGCACCAAGTAAAAACAGCTGAGAGGTGACTTGGTGGGGAATTGTTGTTTGAACTTTCATTGACAAAATGTTTTATTAATTTGAAAAGTGTAAAAGGGGTATGAAGTTAAAAGGCAGACTTCAACAGAAATCCAGTTGGGCATGAAATCAGACAGCTCATGTGGGAACTAAGTCAAAATACATCACAGAGAGGCACACAAAGTTAAGTGAAACAGGATTACTGCATACTAACCCACTATTTGGCCACCATCTGTGGAGTATTCAGAAGCTTTCAAAAGGTCCTGGGGCTTGGCCCACCTCAATGACATCTTTTGTAACTAGTCTACTGGAATGATAGTGAGGCAACGATTGGGTCAACTCGGTGTCCACAGACTTTATTTGTGAAGTATAAAAGAGGAGATTCTCACAACACAAGATTTGTAGAAATTTTACATGTTGGACTGACTGATTGCACAGTACTTAGAGAAGACAAGGCAATTTTTCTGTGGAGGTTGTCTCTCAAATTAGAGGGGAAGATAATATATTCCAAAATACTAGTGTTATGATACTACAGTCTCAAAACATTAGCATGCATCAGGTCTAATCTACACTAAATAAAGAACAACATTTCAAAATTTGGGAATTTTGTACCTTGATTTTCTAACTTGACCTATCCATTTACTGCTAGGCCTACCTTCACTACTCAAAGAATGCAATGTTTCACTTTCCACTGCCAAAAATGTTTAGTATTTTAGAATAATCATTAAATGTCAAGACAGCCACAGGATCATCTTTTTCAGTGGCCACCTTTAAACCGTTCTGCTTCCCATCGACCTTAAACTCAATGTGAAAGACGTTAAATTCCATGTCACCCAGAAAGAGGGATGTAGAGCTATCGCGTCTGTACCCTCAGTTCCTTGCCTACTTCAGCCCAAACAAACACTGCCATAGTTACTTCAACTACCTCTTGGCACATATCACTTACTTTTCAACTGAATCAAACAAACTGCTTCCTCAACTCCATTTTCAAACCCACAGATATTGAGATTATCGCACTTCTCAGAAACTGTACTCTCCCCATTCAAATCACTACCTTTCCAAAAACAAAACTTTTCACCATTCTGTCTTTAATCTGTGATCTTATCTTCAACCTCCTTTCCTTCTCAGAGATTCCAAAACATTTGTCACTTCCTTGCATCATTTTCATCTCTCGTGAAACACTCCAGTTTGGCTTTCCTTAAAATGAATTAGCTAAACCAGAAATATCAGCATCTTCAATTATTATTAGCAGGAATGCACTATCCATCTTCACCTTCATTATAGTGTTAAGCATCGTACTGTCACCCCCCAATACTCCACTTCCTTCATACAGCTCTGAGACTACCCTTGTAGAATTCTAATCTCAGGTATGCAAATGTAGTCAGCGCATCTAAAGTAACAGCCTTTCTCCTTCCCACAGTGCAATCTTGAGCTTCCACGAGGATCTTTGTCTACATGTTCTCCATCAGATCATCATTCATTGGCAGAACAACTTTCAATAGATGCTGACACCAACGTTTGTTATGGAGCAGGCCAGACCCCTCAAAACATTTCAAGAAGGTCGTCCAGACCCCAACTTTGCTGGTCGTCTTAAGCAGGTGAGGAGGGAAATGGCATGGGGCAGGGTGACACTAGGCACAAGGACACGCAAGATGACCACTGAGCCATCAGTTTGCCAACTTGACACACAAGATGGCTGCCAGATCACAATATGTGGAGAAACAGTACAGCAGATACAGATACTGCCTTGGACTACCAGAATGCCAACACAATAAACTAATCAACTGGGTTGTGAGTGTAAGATAGGTGGAGGAGAGAGAATACACATAAGTAACAAACATTGCCCGAACAGTCTGGGTCCAGCCAACACCTCTTACAGAAATGCTAATAGCCAGAACTACAGTAATCGTCCTTCTCAGGAAGAGTGATTAGCGCCCATTACTACAGCAATGGATTTCCGTACAGTCAGTGAAACTGAATGTCTCCACTGAAACTGACAATGACCAGGCGGAAATTAACAAAGGCTGCGCTGGAACTGACAAAGACTGAATCAAAATTATCAACAATTCTGCAATGATTGCCATAAACAAACCATATTACAAAGACAATAATCTCAACACCGACCTACAAGTACTTGACATATACTCCGGGTCAAGAGAAGACTCTCAGCTGACCCCTGTTCTGTTGGTGCCTCGCTCTCCCCAGAGCTCCGGTATTTTCTTGTGCAATAAACTCTGTCATTGAACCCTGATTCTGACTCCGAGACTGGTGTTTTTCCCACAACACAGATGTAAAGTGGATATTCCAGGAGAGGTGGAATATCCTCTCTGGTAAAACCACTTAGTTTTAAACAAAACATAATTTATTTACAGGATCCGTGCAGGGACCACTGTTGTTTGTGATATACATAAATGCCCTGGAGAAACATATAGGTGGTCTGATTACCAAGTTTGCAGATGACACTAAGATTGGTGGAGTAGCAGATAGTGAAGGGAGCTGTCAGAGAATGCATAAGAATTTGGAGGTAGGAGAGTTGGGCAGAGAAACAGCAAAAGGTGTTCAATCCAGGCAAATACAAGGTGATACATTTTGGAAGATACAATTCAAAAGTGAACTGTATAGTAAATGGAAAATCCCTGCGGAAAATTGATGTACAGAGAGATCTGGGTGTTCAGATCCGTTGTACCCTGAAGGTGGCAACGCAGGTCGACAAAATGGTCAAAGGCAGCATATGGCACGCTTTCCTTCATCAGATTGAGTATGGAGTACAAGAGTTGGTAGGTCATGTTACGGTTGTATAGGACTTTGGTTTGGTCACATTTGGAATACTGCATACAGTTCTGGTCGCCACATTATCAAAGGAAGTGGATGCTTTGAAGAGAGTGCACAGGAGGTTCACCAGGATGTTGCCAGGTAAGGAAAGCGCTAGCTACGAACAGAGGTTGAGTAGGTTAGGTTTATTTTCATTAGAAAGACAGAAGATGAGGGGAGACCTGATTGAGGTTTACAAAATCAAGAGATTGTATAGACAGGGTGGATAGCAAGAAGCTTTTTCCCTAGAGTGGGGGACTCAATTACAAGAGGTCACAAGTTCAAGGTGAGAGAGAATAAGTTTAAGAGAGATATATATATGGAAACTTATTTACGCAAAGGGTGGTAGCTGCCTGGAATGCATTTCCACCCGAGGTCAAGATGTACAGCATGGAAACAGATCCTTCATTCCAACTCGTCCATGCAGATATCCCAACCCAATTTAGTCCCACCTAGCAGCACCCGGCCCATATCCCTCCAAACCCTTCCTATTCATATACCCATCCAGATGCCTTTTAAATGTTGCAATTGTGCTAGCCTCCACCACTTCCTCCGGCAGCTCATTGCATACATGCACCGCCCTCTGCGTGGAAAGGTTGCCCTTTAGGTCTCTTTTATATCTTTCCCCTCTCACCCTAAATCTATTCCCTCGAGTTCTGGATTCCCCCATCCTAGGGAAGAGACTTTGTCTGTTTATCCTATCCATGCCTCTCATGATTTTTTAAACCTCTATAAAGGTCACCCTTCAGCCTTCGACACTCCAGGGAAAACATAGCCCAGCTTACTCAATCTCTTCCTGTAGCTCAAATCCTCCAACCCTGGCAACATCCTTGTGAATCTTTTCTGAATCCTTTCAAGTTTGAATTGAATTGAATTGAATTTATTGTCACATGTACTGAGACATAGTGAAAAGCTTAGTCTTGCAAGCAACGCAGGCAGATCACAGAGTTAAGTAGCATAGGTAAATAAATAATAGGTAAACAGCAGCAAAAACAAAAACACAGGTACAGGCAAATACAGTTTGAGAGTCCATTCAGTATTCTAAAAACAATAGGGTAGAAACTGTTTCGACCGGCTGGTGCGTGTGTTCAGGCTTCTGTACCTTGTCCCCAATGGTAGAGGCTGTAGAAAAACATCGTCAGGGTGGGATGGATCTTTGAGAATGCTGGCAACCTTTCCTTGACAGCAGGTCTGGTAGATAAGATTCTATAGACGGGAAGTTAAAAATCACACAACACCAGGTCATAGTCCAACAGGTTTACTTGGAAGCATTAGCTTTCAGAGCACTGCTCTTTCATCAGGTGGTTGTGGTATAGATGGGAAGTTGGCCTTTGGATTGTCTGGGCCGAGTTCAGCACGCTCTGTAACCATCTCCGATCTTGAATGGTACAGTTGCCATACCAGGTAGTCATACATTCAGACAGAATGCTCTCGATGGCGCACCTATAGAAGTTGGCAAGGGTATTCGCGCCGTCATACCTAATTTCCTCAGCTGTCCAAGGAAGAAGAGACGTTGTTGGGCCTCTGTAGCCAGTGCAGCCACATGAAAAGTCCAAGAAAGCTTGTTGTGGATGACCACTCCCAGGAGCTTGACACGCTCCACTCGTTCCACCTCTGTGCTGTTAATGTGTAGGGGGCATGAGTAACATCCCGCTGAAAGTCAATAATGAGTTCCTTGGTTATGCCGGCATTGAGAGCTAGGTAGTTCTCAGTGCACCATTTTTCCAGGTCTTCCACCTCCCGTCTGTAGTCTGTTTGTCGCCATCTGAGATTTGACTGACTATGGTGGTGTCATCAGCGAACTTGTAAATGGCATTAGTCTGGTATTTGGCAACATAGTCATGGGTATACAGTGAGTACAGTTGGGGGGTTGAGTACACCCCCCTCCACCCCACTACTCCAGTGTTGAGTGTTAGTGGGGATGAAATATTGTCCCCAGTCTTCACTGATTGTGGCCTGTGGTCCAGGAAACCGAGGATCCAGTTGCAGAGCTTAGTCCGAAATCACTAAGTTTAGTAATCGGTGTTGAGGGAATAATATTGTTGAAGGCTGAACTGTAGTCAATGAATAGGATCCTTATGCGCTGTTCTTGGTACCGAGATGTTCTAGAGAGGAGTGAAGGGCAAAGTGATACGGCATCTGATGTAGATCTGTTAGTCCGATAGGCAAATTGGAGTGGATCAAGAGTAGTGGGGAGGCTGGAGTTGATTAATGCCATGACAAGCCTTTCAAAGCACTTCATGACCACCAAAGTTAGGACCACTGGTGGTAGCCATTCAGACATGCTGCATGAGCCTTCTTAGGCACAGGGATGATATTGGCCGTCTTGAAACAGGCAGGGACAGTGGTCTGCTGCAGGGAGAGGTTGAAGATGTCAGAGAAGACCTCTGCTTGTGCATGCACTGAGTCCACGGCCTGGTACTCCGCCTGGTCCTGTCACACAAAAACTGATCTGATCTCTGATGCTGTGACTGTTGGGATAGGTTCGTCAGGGCTTGTTGGAATAGGTGTTACCTCTCCACTGAAATTCTGCTCAAAGCAAGCATAGAAGGCATTGAGATGGTCTGGGAGGGATGTGTCATTTTCTGCTATCTTGCACTGTTTCTTTTTAAAAAACTGTGATGTCATTCAGTCCTTGCCATGGTCATCAGGTGTCTGTCTGGGTGTCTAGTTTGGATCGGTATTGGTCCTTGGCTGTCTTAATGGCTCTGTGAAGGTCATACTTATTTCCTTACATCTGAGTGGGTCTCCTAATATGAAGGCCTCATGCCTTATTTTAGCAAGTTCTGTATGTCTTGAATCATCCAGGGTTTCCTGTTGGGGAACATCCAGATTGACTTCCTCACTACACAGTCCTCCACACACTTGCTGATAAAGTCTGAGACGGTGGTGGCGTACTCGTCCAAGGTACCTGCAGACTGTGAGAACATGGCCCATTTAGCCAATTCCAGACAGCACTGGAGTTGATCCTCTGCCTCCTCCGACTAGCACTGGACCCATTTCCACGGGAGTGTCTCCTACTTGAGCTTTCGTCTGAAAGCTGGGATAGGAAACACGACATTGTGCTCGGAGTTCCCGAAATGAGGGCAGGGGATGGATCAGAAGGCACCCTTAACAGTAGTATAATAATGGTCTAAAATGTTTGGGCCCATGGTGGGGCAGGTAATGTTCTCCTTTAGATTGGCCAGTTACAATAAACAGGGCCTCAGAGTGTCCCGTCTCCATGGTGTTAGTGGTGGAGTACAGCACATCCAGAGCCTCCTCAACCTTTGCTTGCGGCGGTATGTACACAGCGGTTTATATAGCAGCGGTAAATTCCCGTGGCAGATAGAAGGGGTGGCATTTGATGGTGAGGGGTTCAAGGTTTGGGGAGCGATAGCTGCCCAGGGTTGCAATGTTGGTGTACCACAAGTTGTTGTTTCACAACATCCTTCTGCTGGGAAGGAGACCAGAATCACACGCAATATTCCAAGAGTGGCCTAACTGATGTCCTGTACAGCCGCAACATGACCTCCCAACTCCTGTACTCAATACTCTGACCAATAAAGGAAAGCATACCAAACGCCTTCTTCACTATCCTATTTATCTACAACTCCACTTTCAAGGAGCTATGAACTTGCACTCCAAGGTCTCTTTGTTCAGCATTATTCCCTCGAACCTTACCATTAAGTGCATAAGTACTGCTAAGATTTGCTTGCCCAAAATGCAGCGCCTCACATTTTCTAAGTTAAATGACACTATCAGGCAGTTGGAGTTTAAGATGTATCTAGACCGACACATGAATGGGCATGGTGCAGAGGGATACAATCTTTAGAAAATAGGGGTCAGGTTTCGATAAAGGATCTGGATCGGCACAGGTTTGGAGGGCCAAAGGGCTTGTTCCTGTGCTGTAATTTTCTTTGTTCTTTGTTATTACCGAATGAAACACAAGCAAAAGAGAACAGTATACAGAATAAGTTAACCTATCCGAAAACCCAACAGATTATCCCAATTTAATGATGTTGTTCCAATACTTGCAACAAGCCCCATAAACACTCCTTAGCACAAGAGGAAAAAAAAACACAGGGTCTTACAGGAGAGAAGTCAGAGAGACAGCAGTATGGACCTGCTTCTTTGGGTCCAGCAGCTTTTATAGCACCACTGCTACAAATCAAACCAAACCAGAGTGAAGCTGAGCTGGGAGAACTGGCCACTCCCCTTTCATTGTACAAGTTTTTAAAAAAACTTAAAAGCCTTTTGCCTGAGGCAGTATGTTAGCTATAATCAAACTGGCCCTAAAACCCTTCAAACATAGACCTTCCGGAGTCTGTGCCTTTTATGACCTCTCTGAAAATAAACCAAGGACATCATAACCTTTTTACTCAATCCAATAGAAATGTTTCAATATACAGAATTCAATAAGCCTTACTTCAACTAATTATGAATTATTTGCAATAGTTCAAACCTAAGGAACTCCAGACCCTTACCAAATTCCATACTTTACCCCCTCTACAGTCTTAAATTTAGTGTCCTGCTCAACCTGAATTGAGCTAGAAACAAAACATTCTTTCTACCACCAAAACTGCTTGTTTTCAACATCACAATACTATCATGCCCACTCCAGGATTTGTGAACAAAAGCTCAAGGCCCACACTGTATCACAGTACTGACGGCGTGTTACACTGTCAGAAGGCGTGTCTTCCCAGTGAGAGATAAAATATTTCATGGCACTATTTCAAAGAAGCATAAGAGACTGTTCCCTGGTATCCTAAACAATATTTAGCCCTCAATTAATGTCACAAAATTAAATTATCTACTTATTATAACACTGATATTTGGGAAATCTTGCTGTGTGCAAATTCGCTATGTACATTAAACAATTATTACATTTCAAAAGTATTTCAGTGGCTGTAAAATATGTTAGGATCTAGTGTCATTATTTATACAAGTGTAACTTTTTTCTACCAATGAAACCTTGTTAAGTTTGTTTTTGTCTGTTTGAGAACCCACTATTATATGTTCTCTTGCTGACCTTCCAATCTTTAATGTTAACTTTCGCAAAATTCTGATGAACCTTCTCTTAACCCATGTCACGTCTATTTGCCCATCATCTTTGCCATTATTCATATGTATGGTCTGCCTGTTCTTATGTGCCTTGGGTTTGCAAACAGGAGAGTTGACAAAATGCATTGGTTAATATGAGATTCAGCTCAGGCAAGAAGGGTTGCAAAAGGCTTCCAGGATAGATGAAATTAAAAATAGGATGCAAGAGACTGAGGCTAAGAAGCAATGAGGTTTGCATTGAAGCAAGAGCCAATAGAAAAGCATCTGATTGTGGTTTAGGAATAGGCACAGCATAACTGACATATTAGGGGGAATAAAAGGCATAAAGAGGGAAAGAAAAGCACTTTATGAGACAACAATAAGAATCTTGCTTTTATATTCCTCTGTAAATACTGGAATATGTGTTGGGGTGCAGACTTACTGGCATCCCCCAATATTTCACGCAGATAAGCATTCTCCATTGCAAATGAGGAAATAAGAGGAGACTACTATATCAACAGTATTGTCATAAGGCTTATCTAAACAAATTGCACAATTTGAAAATTCATTTTTCCACAATGAATTACTTGGCTCTAAACAACAAACACCCTCCTCCCTTCTTCACCACATCCCCCCCGCCCCCCCAACCACTTTGTTAATGCCACATATTTAGACAGAAACAGGTCTTTACTTTAACATTCTTTTTTTCCTCAGAGTCCTCGGTCATCAAATAGGCCTTCTCCCCATCTGTTCCTTCAACACTAAGGAAGCAGTTGGTTGTGTGTCCAATGCCACTGGGCAGTACCTTGTCCCATAGCATAGCGTTGATCACTGTACTCTTTCCATTACTTGTTCTGTGACATTCGAAACACAAAAACTTCAAAAAATGTCTTTTGTTCAAAATTAGTAACTCATAAAACGTCTGTTCGAATAAAACAAAATTCTCAAAGGCCAACAACTTATTTGTTTAATGATGACAGTATTATAATGGTGTTCAAGATAAGAAAAATGGAGACGGGGAAATTCAGAACTATTTTTAGGAAGTAGGATCATATTATAAGAAAATAAAGCTAGGGTCACAAGTTCTGAGACAGTATATCACTGTCTGACAAAGGCTCAAAAGCACATGAATATCCCTGCTGATGATTACAAGTCAGATCTCAGAGTGAAATCTGACTTGATAGTTATATTTTTCAGGTATTTAATCACAACACATTCACACTAGGCTGTCAATGTTCATACAAAAATAACCCATTATACATGTTTATTAAACAAAAACAAAATTACAATTATGAAAAGACAGTTTAGAAAAAATAAACCATTTTGAGAAACTGCTGGAGAGAAGTCAATGTAATATTTTGAGTCTGGTGACCCTTCTTCACGTTAACTCTGATTTCTCTCTACAGATGTTGCCAGAACTGCTGAGTTTCCCCAGCAATTTGTTTTTGTTTCAGATTTGCACATCCAGAGGTTCAATTATAACGATATTCAACCAGTTTGCCATCAATATCCTTTAGAGATACTCAAGCCCAGTGAAGGGTCACACCAATCTTAATTCCTTACTTACATGACTCTTTCTAAGTTTGGTGGCCCAATTCTAATGACCTAAATTTCCTTTCAGTTCTGAGACCTTGAAAACTTCTATATAAATTCTCACAGTTTAGAAACTTCACAAACTAATCCTTATGGGAGGGTGAAATTGTTCACCTGAACTGGAACCTTATTCTGAACTGAACTGCCAATCACTTGTGGTACCTAGTCTGTTTTCTCTGTCATAAAAGTTCAATTTGTAAACATTGAATTAAAAGCACAGTTATCCTATTCAATGCTTAACTGTAGTCATATTCTTTAATGGAATTATGCAGTCAGTTCACTGTTCCAAATATCTTTATTACTTCTTTAAAATAAAAACCATTCACAGAGTTCTACTTTAAATCCAAAATCCCAAAAAATATAATTATAATTTATCACAATGAAAGCAACAATTTCAGCTCTTAATTTTATTTTTTTTAGGACTTCATTTGGAAAATTGTTACTGGAAACATTGTTGCTTTCACTTCTTCAATGCTATCTTTATCTACCAAGACTAATAGATATTTTAAAGTTGTTTGTAATCCTATTAGGATAAATTCTATCAACTCCTAGATAAAGTATACAAGACAACTGTGATTTAACAAGTAGCACCTTTTCTCACCTTTAACCTCAGACCTTCTGCAATCTGTCATAACTTCTTTTGAGGTTTCAAACATATTGCTTTACAGCAATAACAGGGAAAAATGTATCTCTTACTTTGACTCCTCTCTCGGCTAAAAACTGCAAAAAATGTTTTTTGGAAGGCTTTTTCTTTACAAACTTAAAAGCTAGATATAAAAAATCCAAGCAAGATAGCAGCTGTTTCTTGATTTATCTACGCTGTGCTCCTACTTCTGTGAATTTTGGTACCAACATCATCAATAGGTTTGTTGCTCCTTCAGCAAGCATACACTTCCAATCATAAAATATGACCTTCCTCTCTGTACTTAATGAAGAATCTATTATTAGTATCCATAATTTAATATTTTGCATCTCACCTTCCAAAAAAGGCCACTTTCATGTGTCTACGTGCCAGCACCTCACCGATTCCAGCCACTTTAGTTGCAAACATTTCTATTTCTCCTAACTGCTGCTGCGTCGTTATCTTCGCCAATCCTTCATTTTGATGAGATTCTAAGATTCAAATCATCAGGAATATATATTTATATATATATATAAATATATGTATAAAACAAAAACAAATTGGATTTAAAAACTTTCTTCAACTTAACTGAGATGCCTCAAGTTACTTCACAAGAATGCTGAGACAGAAACTGACACAGAGACGTTTTAAAAATTATTTCAAGAAGATAAAGAGAAGGATGGCAGGGGACGTTTAGGGAGAGAACTAGAAAAAAAACAAGATCAGCAAAGGTAGAATGAAACAAGTCAAGGATGCACAAGAGACCACACCTGGAAGAACTGTAGGGCTTGCACGTAGGATTTAAACAAAAGATTGAGAATTTCTAAATTCAATCTATAGATAGACCAGAAACTAATACTTATATATAGATCTGTAAGGACAGAAGTGATGGATAAATAAGACACTATGCAAGTTAGGATGTGGACAGTGGACCTTTGGATGTGCTTAATTTTATGGAAGGTGGCAGGCTGGCTAGGAGTCCATTGTTGTTGAGTCTGGAGGCAACAAAATCACAGGTGAGAGTTTCAGAAGCAGATGGAGGAGGCAGAGATGAACAAATTGCAGCATTAGGCGGTTATGCTGATTGAAGAGAATGTGAAGTCAAAAACACAACCAAATATATTGATTCAGACTGAGACAATAACATGGGGAATAGTGGCTGCAAATTGGGGCTTGTGGAGGCAGTCAGAAGACATTAGAATATACAGATTAGATAAATGAAACATTTACTGCAGAATGATAACTCTGATACAGACAAGGTGATTCTATTGAAGATATGTGCCTCAACGTTTGTTCTAGCTTATACCACACTGAATAACTATTACTTAATATCGACCAAAGCACCGGTAATTGATATCAAACCTTTAATAAAGCTTGCTCCTTCATTAACATACTCCAACAGTTGATCAAAAATTGAGTTAATCTTCTTTTTAGCCTGTACAAAGTGCTTCAATGGTGATGAACTGGTGTCTGCCATGATTCAACTGTGTAGAAAATTCACAAATGTTATGAACGGAACAACACCTACATTTAAACAGTTCTACAAAATCCAATTTTACCTTCACATTTTTGAGGATCACAAACTAGCTAATAGGTTCAATTTGGCAGCTACTACAGGTTAAGATTTGCCTTGAAGTAAACAGTATATCCTGGCTGGGTGCTTTAAACACATATCAATCACTGATCCAATTACACCTGTCAAGACTTCAAGTCGCAATTTACAAAAATTGTGTGGTGGAGGCAGGTTCAATTCAGGAATTCAAGACAGCATTTGATGATCACTTAAACAGAAACAATATTCAGGGTTATGGGGGGGGAGAAAAGAGAATGACACTAAGTCATAATACTCATTCAGACAGCCAAAGATAACATGAATTACAGATTCAAAGAGTACAGAAGAGGCAACTTTGCTCATCAACATTTTGGGCACACATCCAAGTACTTCTTGGAAGTTGTGACATTTCCTGCCTCAATTACCCTGAATGGTGAGACAGACACTTCTGAGTTAGGTTTCAGCAAAAACAGAAAATGAAACTTTTTCTTAAACAGAAAACTGAAACATAAAGGAGGGGAGAAAAAAAAGTGAAGAATCCCTCAACCAAGCAAGCAGATGGGGCATCAGTTTAACATCTTACCTGAAAAACAGCACCTCTAACAGTACTACTTCAACACAACACTAGACTGTCAGCCTTGATTTTTGTGCTTAATGCAGCAATGAGATCAAACCCAGAACATTATAACTCAGGGATGAGAGTGGTTCCAACTGCTAAGTTGAATTTAATTAATGGTTGGATTACATTAGATCAGTTTTTTTAAAAATAGGACTTATTTTCAAAACATATGAAGAATAGAGAATCACATGTTCAGAAGTAAATTCAGACACACTTGGAACGGGAAATCTATTCAGCCTGAAAGCCTACTCCTTACACAGAATACATGCGTATATATTTTGGTGGAGGTATAAAAGTATATACTGTCACACGTATATAACATATATCCACACACACCTTTATTTCATCTTATAAAATATAGGTGTAAGGTTATACTCACACTACTACATAAAGTTCCTCAAGATGACAATCACAAAGGAGAGGTCCTTTGTGTAGGGACAGAGTGAATTAAAAGAGAGTAACAATGGCCTAACAGGAAACTCCAGAATCAAGAAATAATCCAATTTTAGAATAGAATATATAAGAATATATGTCATGAGATAAAGTGCCCAGACAGAAAAGAGGAAAAAGGGATAGGCAAAGGAGTTACTGATAATAAGCCAAGATAGAGATAATTGCTAGGTGGGGTGCGAATGAGAAATGAAAACATTTGAAATTGGGTTGGCTGTGCTGGGAACAACCCAGAAAGGATGTGGCTAAGGGGTGTGGGGCAAGGGAACAAACTTTCTGAAATTATGAAACTCCACGTACAGTCCTGAAGGCTGTAACATGCATAGGCAGAATTAGAGGCATTTTTTTCTGCAGCTTGTGTTAGGCCTAGCTGGAACAGCACAGTCAGCCTGAGATTGAAATGGGAACAAGTGGTGTCCAAATGTCTATATTCTATCTGTAAAAGACTCCAAGTTTTCAGTTACTTGCCACTTCAACAGACCATCACAATTCAGGCCTACCTACACAGATTCAGCCTTTTAAGTCATATAAAGAACTCTTTCTTAAAGACTTTTGGCAAAAACTGATGACCCTGAACAATTTATTTCTCAAATTCAAGTTGTTCATGACAGCCATAATATTTCAAACTACAGACACTAGTGTAATTTCAGAAAAATGGTTGCCAATTTGCATAGTAACTCCAAAAAACAGCAATGCTAGAATGACCAGATTTTTTTTGAGATATGTTGACAAGGGATATTTAGAGAATAAAGGTCCCGTTTCTTCAAAATAGTGTCCAAGATCTTTACATCCACTCGTGGCAGAATAGGCTTCAGTTTAACACTTCATTCAAAATATGGCACCCCAACAGGGCAGCACTCCCTCAGTTTCACATTAGTCTGCGAGTCCTGATTTTTATGCTCAAGTTTTGGAATGGGACTTGAATTCTTGAGTCAATGACACAACTACTAGCTGAGCCATAACTGACGCGTCTTTCTTGGGTAGGAGAGAGAAAATGAAGGAATTAAGTGAAGAAGAAAAAATCGAAAGGAAGACAAATTTTTTGCAAAAGGAAAAAAAGTCAACATTATTGACTCATGTTAGCTCACCCAACATTTAAATCCAGTCTTAACATCTGAACGATATTTTGCCTCCTTGACAACAATTCAGTCTACTACTCCAGGTTCAACCAGGAGCAGAAGGACAATTCTAGACTTTCATCATTCAATTATTTCAACGACTGCTTCCTCGATTTCCTACCTACTTAATTTGGATCATTTCTGATATTTTCAAACGAGGAGTTGATCAATATCACTGATTAGGCCTCTACTAGAATATTCTCTTGGTTATTGGGCACCACATTTATGGAAGGATCCCAAGGTGTAGGAGAGGGTTTACAGAAAATCTATCAGCATGATACAAATGACCCAGAACTTTCAAACATTTGTAAACCTAAGGAATCTGGGATTGGTATTCTTAGAGCAAAGAAAATTAAATGGATAGTTAGGAGAAATATTCCAAATGCTAAATATTTCATATAACCACTGAACAGTTGAAGCACAGAGAGAGCCACTTGGCCTGATAAAGTGTATGCTGGTTCTCTACATGAACAACTCAGCAACCAATTCCTCATCCTCACTCCATACACCAAAAAACTCGCATGCTTTATGTGCTTATGAATTCCCTTTCGAAAACCATAATTCAATCTACCTTCATCGCAATCACAGATTATACATTCCAGATCATGCACTGCCTATAGGAAGGACGTTGCGAAATTTGACAGGGTTTAGAAAAGATTTGTAACAATATTGTCAGAGTTGGAGGGTTTGAGCTATAGGGAGAGGCTGAATAGGCTGGGGCTCTTTTCCCTGCAGCGTCAGAGGCTCAAGGGTGACGTTACACAGGTTCATGAAATCATAAGGGGCATGGGATAGGGTAAATAGGAAATGTCTTTTCTCTGGATTGGGGAAATACAGGATTAGAGGGCATAGGTTTATCTGAGAGGGGAAATATTTAAAAGGGACCCAAGGGGCACTTTTTTCACACAAAGGGTGGTGCATATATGGACTGAGCTGAAGTAGTGGAGATGCAATAACTATATTTAAAAGACATCTGGAAGGGTATATGAACAGGGAGGGTTCAGAGGGATGTGGGCCAAGTGCTGGCAAATGGGACTAGGATAATTTAGGGTATCTGGTTATGGAGTTGGACCGAAGAGTCTGTTTCCATACTGTACATCTCTATAAGAAATTTTTCGTGTCACCCTTGGTTCCTTTGTTAATTATGTTGATAGCCTCTGATCCTCAACCCAGTGGGGACAGTTTCCCTCAATCTATTCCAAATTGAGATGGTTCAGACAAACTGCAACAATTTCATTGCCCTCATTAAATCAATTTATCTAATCAAAAACTCAACCAAGTTGGTTAAACTCAATTTCAACAAGTCCTTACTGATTTTTGATGAATTCATACTTATCTAAGTGATAGTTATTTTTCTCCCAAATTATTATTTCTGTAAGTTCTCCCACCAGAGCTTAAATAAATGTCCTGTAGCAGCTGAGTTTACATTAAGGCTTTTTTGAGTAAGAGTGTAATATTTCCAATTTTCCAGTAATCTGGGACCATCTTATTTCTGAAGAGAAATTGACAATTACACGTCTCTCCCTACTTCCCTCAGTACTGTCTAATGCACCTGGTTCATTCCTGGTGACTGATCAACTTTTAATTATAGATTCTTCAGTATATCCTCCATGATATTTTAAGTAATCCATTGTTTCAAATATACACTCTTTCAGCATGGCACGCTCCCTAGCTAAGACAAGATACAAATTATTAATTACACCCTGCTGGCTCCAAGTGTAGACTTCGCTCAATTGGTAGGAGACAGTGAGGTCTGCAGATGCTGGAGATCAGAGTTGAGTGTGTGTTGGATGTAGGTTTGATCGCTGAGCTGGATGGTTCATTTTCAGGTGTTTCATCACCATACTAGGTAACATCTTCAGTGAGCCTCCAGATGAAGCATTGCTGATGATTTCTGCTTTCTATTTATATGTTTGGGTTTCTTTGGATTTCTATAAATAAAGCAGGAATCATCAGCAATGCTTCATCCGGAGGCTCACTGAAGATGTTACCTAGTATGGTGCTGAAACATCTGAAAATGAACCTTCCAGCTCAGCGAGCAAACCTACATCCAGAACCTCAATGTGAGCTACAAATCTTCTCAAAACCCGCTTCAGAGTGTGTAGCTGGAAAAGCACAGCAGGTCAGGCAGCATCTGAGGAACAGGAAAACTGAAATTTTGGGCTGGAGCCCTTCATCAGGAACTCCTGACTAAGGGCTCCAGCCCAAAACGTCAATTTTCCGGCTCCTCGGATGCTGCCTGACCTACTGTGCTTTTCCAGTACCACTAATCTAGAATCTGTTGCATGTAGTCTTTTTCTGCTTCAAGTTACTCTTTAAATCCTTTGTCAGGATCTCTGGCTCTATCTGCCTATCTGGTCCCCCAGTGAAAATGCATCTCAATTATGCCCAAAAGCAGCCCACCATTGTTACACATATTCCAGCTAATCTTTGATTTGAACCTACCTTTGATGAAAAAAAATCAGGAGAAACTGTTTCAATACCAGATACCCAAGTCATACATTCCAACTACTATCAGATTGTACCAAACAGCACATCCCTTTGGCTGTACTCAATTAGCTGGTGCTTGAAAAACTCAGAACACAATGTCTAACGTTAGCTGCAATTCTACAAGTTAACAGCTCCTGAACAACCCAGCATATGCTAAGAATTAAAATAACCAATTAATTGGTTATACCAATTAAGGTCAGTCAGGCTTGCAACATGGCTTATTTGTGCTTGCTACATATATTCAAATACAGAGACCTAAGATCTGAAGGTACAAGTAGTACACCTAGTCAATGGAGATTTTTAAATTAAACAAAAGCATGGAAATTAAAGCATAGTTCCCTGGTGCATCATTGATTGTACTGCAGAAGATCTAAACAGGACTTAAGGTGAACATGGAAAGGATGTTTCCTCCTGTAAACTTCTCTGGAAATATTTCTCTAAGATATGTGTAAACTTGGAACTCCCTATGTCCGAAGCTGATGGAGACAGGGTTACTGAATGACAGAAGGCAGAGGTAGATGGACACTTGTAGGGACGGGAATCAAATGTTGTTGGAGTTTGAGACCCAAATAGATCAGCCATAATCTTAGTGAACGGCACAGCATGGTGATTGCAGGCCCATTTCTGCTTCTTTCTATGTCTATGGTGTTGGCCAACATGGAAGTCGATTCTCTTTGCACGTGATAACATAGGAAAGTGATATACCTAACTCAGTTTCCAAACAGTCCTGATGAAATTCTGCAATGAATCTTATAGATGGCACACACTGCTGCCACTATGCAATGATTAAGGGAGTACATATCTGTGACTTTGTTCTGGGTTGGAGGCAAAAATGAGGACTGCAGATGCTGGAAACCAGAGTTTAGATCAGAGTGGTGCTGGAAAAGCACAGCATGTCAGACAGCATCCGAGGAGCAGTAAAATCGACATTTCGGGCAAACGCCCTTCAGGAACTTGTCCTGGATTGTGTCAGGCAAAGAGTATTCTTGGTGATGCACTCATACAGGCAAATGGGGAGTTTCTATCACATAGGAGAAAGTGAGGACTGCAGTTGCTGGAGATCAGAGCAGAAAAATATGGTGCTGGAAAAGCACAGCAAGTCAGGCAGCATCCAAGGAGCAGGAGAATCGATGTTTCAGGCATAAGAAGGGCTTATGCCCAAAACTTCGATTCTCCTGCTCCTTGGATGCTGCCTGACCTGCTGCGCTTTTCCAGCACCACATTGTTCAGTTTCTATCACATGCCTGACTTTGGCTTGTAAGTGGTGGACGACATGACCAAGTCAAGAGCTGAACTAACTGCAGGATTTCCTATCCTCTGACATGTTCTTGGAGCTAAAATATCCATCTGGCTAGTTCATTCAGCTCTTTGATCAATGGTAACCCTAAGGATGCTGATAAGCAAGGGAATTCAGTGATGGCAATGCCTTTGAACATCAAGGCACAATAGACAAATTTTCTCTTGTTGCAGGTGGGCATTGTCTGGCACCTTTGTGATACAAATGCACATTGCCACTTGTCAGCCTGGGTTTGTCCAGATCTTGCTGTATTTGAACATGAACTGCTTCAGTATGCGGATTCAAAAAAATGGTGCTGAACATTATGCAATCATCAGCAAATATCTGCATTTATGGCTGTACAATCAAGAAAGCTAATTGATGAAGCAATTTGAAATGGCTGGGCCTCAAATTCCTGCAGAGATATCCCGAGTTGCATCACTAACCTTCCACAATCACAATCAACTGAAGGCAAGTGAGGTTATTGCTGAGCCAGTGTTGCTTGAAAGCACTGTTCACAACCCCTTCTACTGATGATCGAGACAAGAATGATGTAGGGAAGTTGATCGGATTGGATATGTTATAATTTGTATTTAGGACGTACAGTACTCGGGACATTCCACAGTTTGGGTAAATGCCGTGGTGGTAGTCGTACTAGAACAGCATGGCTAGAGGCACGCCTTCTAAAACCGAAATCCAATAATAGCTTACTGACTATACATTCAATAATGTCTCAAAAGTTTCACTTTCACTTTGGACTTGCGTTGGAACATTAACAACGGTAGCCAGAATCAACGAAAATTTTTGGGGACTAGTTTGGGAATGGTTGTATTTGCCCGTGTCCTTTGGCACTGCCAACTCAAAACACTAACTCATCTAACATTCTCCACAACCACCTGAGGAATGTGCAGCACTTCGAAACCTCATGTTTCCAAATAAACCTGTTGGACCATAACCTGGTGTTGTGAGAGTTTTTACATTAGTAACGGCAAGGCGTATAATTCGCGCAACTATTTCACAGCAGATAAATCACTCCTCACCTTAACTTTCAATAACTTAACTTGTTGTGCAAATAAAACACACGAGAGAGAGAGAGAATGAAATTGGATGCAACATATTATTCCCTGCATGACCACAGTATTACTGGCTTTCCAGACAATTGTTTGGCTCCAACTAACGTGATGCTTCATCACGAAATCACACAACCCACGCATTCCGCCAGTCGGTCAAAGTAACCCAAGCACACAATACAGTGTGGGGAAATAAATGACACATTTCTATCACAATACCCGTGGTTGAGGAGTCAGCAGTCCACTTAGCCCAGTTACCTTCAATAGGCCGCATCCGTCCAGCTGTCTAATGTCAATCCACGCATGCACCAACTAGCCCACTACGCATGCTCCAACCGGTCCACCACGCACGCACCAACCGGCCCACTACGCATGCTCCAACCGGCCCACTACGCATGCTCCAACCGGCCCATCACGCACGCTCCAACCGGCCCACTACGCATGCTCCAACAGCCCCGAAACGCTCATAAACCAACTTCCCGAGTTCCAAGTTGAGATCACTGATGATGCGCGAGCGCCGCTTCAGAATCATTTAACTTTACAGTAACACATTAATATGCTTATCCAGAAAAAAACTGTTCCTCGATTTTAATTACTTAGTATCTTGACAATATGTTTGCAGGACATTCCAGAGTTTTGAATGACTACTGTAGATTCTTCTTCTGTGACTCACTCTTTTAATGCGAAGTATTATTTTCTGTCTCCTTACCGTTGCCTCCTGAATGCCGTGCCTATCTTGCAAAAACATCTCTGGATACATCCCCAGCATGCAGGCACTGCCCATCTCTCTATATCTATCCAGTGAAGTGGGCATCAAGTCCAAATGAAGGTTTATGAACTAGTTTGTAGATAGCTTTATCAGAGTTAATATATATAAAGAATGAAAGAGATTTGAAAAATGACAACCTACCTGCTTCCTCCCTTATTGCTACCATTTAGTCATCGTCTGCGATTCTTCGTACAACTTTAAGATAAGTTACTTTTTAAAAATGATGAACTTGTGTCATACAGATATGTCATAATACCCCGAATTCATGTGGTATGATTGCCCTGTTTTCATTGGGTGGTGGAGCTCATATCATCAATATTAATTAGTGCAACATGCAATTAATGTTTACACTGCTCGTAATTTCCATCGGCTAAGCATTTGTTGAAATACTCTTTAACTTAAGACAAAGTATTCTTAGTATTTCTTACATCAATCAATCTCCTGTGACTTTGCGCAGAGCAAGCCAACACAAAAGGAAGTCTTCAAATGAATAGTTATGGATAATTGAACTAGGGGGACACAGTTTTAGTTTTGTTCCTAGTTTTATATATTTCTGTCCTAAATTCCTATTTCCATATTTTTAATAGAAATTGGCTGTAGAAATCCGTCAGACTGTAATTACACCCTGTCACCAGTAGTGATATTGAAGCACTGGCATCGGTGGGAGGTATAATTATGGCGTGACAAACTTGCATTGTCAGTTTCTATTAGAAATGCAGCTACAGAATTTATAATAGTAAAACACTGAAAGGAATTGCACATAGATATTTTTTTAAAATCTTACAATTTGGTTATACAGTTATAAGGTAATTTTGTGTGCCTGAAGTTTTTTTCTGAAAATACTAGTGTGGTGTCTAGCTCGAGCTGACGAATCCTGGTGCTTTGTACTTTTGATATTACAATAAAACATAAATGCTATTGGGGAGGTATCAATGAAATAGGGAAGGGGGTAAATGGGGACAAGTGAGAACATTACAGTTATTGAACACACATTCCGGCTTTATCATACTTGTCAATACTTCATTGTCAAACCTAAGTGATCTCCTACATAGCAGCTTTGAAGACGATGTTGATGACAGCATAAAATTACATACAAACACGATATTGATAGATTAGGTGAATGGGCAAAGCTGTGGCAGGTGGAATTTAATATAAGCAAGTCTGAGGCTATTCAATTCAGACCAACAAGGAACAGACCCAGGTATTTTTTTAGCTGGCACAAAGTTAAATACAGTGGATGTCCAATGAGATTTGGGGTTCAGGTGCAGAGCTCTTTAAAATGCCACAAACAGGTACAGAAAATAATCAAGAAGATTAATAAAATGCTGGCATTCATACCTAAAGGAGATAGGAATGCAGACATTATACTGCAGTTATACAAAACCCTAGTTGAACCGCACTTAAGAGTATTATGAGCAGATCTGGGCACCACACCTTGGTAAGGATATTTTGACCATGGAGGGAGTTCAGTGCAATTTTACAAAGATGATATTTGGACTTCCGGGACTAAGTTTTAAGGAGAGATAAAACCAATTAGGCCTTTATTCTCTAGAATTTAGAAGGTTAAGGGGTGATCAAGGAGAAAGTGAGGACTGCAAATGTTGGAGATCAGAACTGAAAATGTGTTGCTGGAAAAGCACAGCAGGTCAGGCAGCATCCAAGGAGCAGGAGAATCGACGTTTCGGGCATGAGCCCTTCTTCAAGAAGGGCTCATGCCCGAAACGTCGATTCTCCTGCTCCTTGGATGCTGCCTGACCTGCTGTGCTTTTCCAGCAACACATTTTCAGCTAAGGGATGATCTACTCAAGGTCATTAGAATATTAACAGGGAAAAACAAAATAGATAAAGATATTTGCACTGATTGAAGATTCTAGAATCAGGGTGCATAGTCTTAGAATTAGGGCCAGGTCTTTGGGACAGATGTTGGAAATAACTTCTACAAGCAAAGAGTAGTGAAGGTTTGCATCTCTATTCTTAAAAATGTGGTTGAAGATTTAAATGTTAACTTTAAATCTGAGATTAACAATTTTTTATTAAGCAACGGTATCAAGGGAAATGGGCCCAAGTCTGGGATGTAGAGTTAGGCCACATATCAGGGGGCAAGTAAGGACTGCAGATGCTGGAGATCAGAGTTGAAGAGTTTGGTGCTGGAAAACCATGGCCAGGCAGCATCTGAGGAGCAGGAGAATCGACGTTTTGAGCATAAGCCCTTCATCAGGAATGAGGCTTGTGGCCCAAGGGGGCTGAGAGTGAAATGGGGGGGGGGGGGGTGGGGGGGGGTGGGACTGGGAGGGGAAAGTAGCTGGGAAAGTGATAAGTTAATGAAGGCGGAGGTAAAAGTCATAGATCAGAGAGGAGGGTGGAGTGGATGGGTGGGCAGAAGGATGGACAGGTAGGACAGTTCAAAAGGGCAGTGCGGGGTGGGAAAGTTGGATCTCGGATAAACTGGGTGGGAGGGGAAATGAGGAAACTGGTAAAATGCACATTGTGTGGTTGAAGGTTCCCAAGGCAGAAGATGAGGCGTTCTTCCTCCAGGCGTTGGGTGGTTAGGATTTGGCGGTGGACGAGGCCCAGGATTTGCAGTCCTTGGTGGAGTTGGGGGTGGGAGTTAAAGTGTTCAGCCACCAGGTAGTGGGGTTGTTTAGTGCATGTGTCCCAGAGATGTTCCTTAAAAGGTTCCACAAGTGAGCATCCTGTCTTCCCAATAGAGAGGAGACCACATCGGGAGCGATGGACACAGTAGATGACGTGTGTGGAAGTACAGGTAAATCTCGGATGTGGATGGATCCTAGGGGGCCTTGGACAGAGGTGAGGAAGGAGGTGTGGGTGCAGGTTTTGCACTTCTTGTGATGACAGGCGAAAGTGCTATGAGTGGAGGGTGGGTTGGTGGGATGCGGGCATGGACCTAATAAGGGAGCCATGGAGGGAATGGTCTCTCCAGAACACAGATAGGGGTGAGGAGGGAAATATATCCCTGGTGGCGGGGTCAGTTTGTAGGTTGAAGAAATGGTTGATGCAATGTATGTGGGGAGACAGGAAGCCAACTTGTGGAACATTTCAGAGAACATCTCTGGGACACACGCACGAAACAACCCCACCGCCCGGTGGCCGAACACTTTAACTCCCCCTCCCACTCCGCCAAGGACATGCAATTCCTGGGCTGCCTCCACTGCCAAACCCTAATCATTTGATGCATGGAGGAAGAACGCCTCATCTTCCGACTTGGAACCCTCCAACCACCAGGGGTCAATGTGCATTTCACCATTTTCCCTCCCCCCAGCTTATCCCAGATCCAACTTTCCAACTCGGCACCATCCCCTTGAACTGTCCTACCTGTCCATCTTCCTTCCCGCATATCTGCTCCACCCTCCTCTCCGACCTATCACCTTCACCCCCACCTAATTTACCCATCGCATTCTCAGCTACTTTCCTCCCAGCCCCACCCCCTCCCATTTATCTTTCAGCTCCCTTGGGCCACAAGCCTCTTTTCTGATGAAGGGCCTATGCTCGAAATGTCGGTTCTTCTGTTCCTCGAATGCTGCCTGACTGGCTGTGCTTTTCCAGCACCACACTCTTCAACTAGGCCTCATATCAGCCATAATCTTATTGAATGGCAGAACAGTCTCAAGGTTTAATGGCTTACTCCTTTCCTATGTTCCTATGTATCTCTCCCCTTATTGCTATCAGATAATCACTGTATGTAGTCCTTCATGAAAGATTGAGCCAACATGCAAAAGAAGGTATCTGAAAAAACATCAGGTCAAAATATTACATGCAATTGTATTGCAGATGATAGGTGGTGGGTGTAACTCAGTTGACAGCATAGGCTGGAATGAGGTCTATACAGTGAAATGGTTGAAGTGCTGAAGAGACTGACCAGGAAAGTTATCCTTCAGAGTGATACTCTTCTGTGGGTAGCATTGGGAAACAAGAGCATTTCTTTGGTTGAATCAGAGAATTTAAAGCTTAGCAATGGAGGTGTGCCCCTTTATTAGAACGTATAAAATGTGTTGATTGGCTGCACTCACAGCTGACTTGAAAAATCATGTTTTCTTCTTCAGATTGTATTTAGATCATTTTAATAAATTAATACAGCATATAGTATATTCATTTTTAGATTATTTTAATAAATCAATAAAGCATATAATACATTCATTTCTCAAACATGAGACTGTGTTAAAGGTAGGTGCATTCCTCCAAAATTCCTTTAATACATTTGGAGCTAAAATAGCCATGACAAGCCAATTAATGTGCACGAAACATTAGAGCACCATCTTCAGGTGTAACTAGTCATAGAGTCATAGAGATGTACAGCATGGAAACAGACGCTTCGAACCAACCCGTCCATGCCGACCAGATATCTCAACCCAATCTAGTCCCACCTGCCAGCACCCGGCCCATATCCCTCCAAACCCTTCCTATTCATATATCCATCCAAATGCCTTTTAAATGTTGCAATTGCACCAGCCTCCACCACGTCCTCTGGCAGCTCATTCCATACACGTAATACCCTCTGCGTGAAAATGTTGCCCCTTAGGTCTCTTTTCTATCTTTCCCCTCTCACCCTAAACCTATCCCTCTAGTTCTGGACTCCCCAACCCCAGGGAAAAGACTTTGCCTATTTATCCTATCCATGCTCCTCAATTTTGTAAACCTCTATAAGTTCACCCCTCAGCCTCCGACACTCCAGGGAAAACAGCCCCAGCTTGTTCAGCCTCTCTCTGTAGATCAGATCCTCCAACCCTGGCAACATCCTTGTAAATCTTTTCTGAACCCTTTCAAGTTTCACAACATCTTTCCGATAGGAAGGAGACCAGAATTGCACGCAATATTCCAACAGTGGCCTAACCACTGTCCTGTACAGCCGCAACATGACCTCCCAACTCCTGTACTCAATACTCTGACCAATAAAGGAAAGCATACCAAATGCCTTCTTCACTATCCTATCTACCTGCAACTCCACTTTCAAGGAGATATGAACCTGCACTCCAAGGTCTCTTTGTTCAGCAACATTCCCTAGGACCTTACCATTAAGTGTATAAGTCCTGCTAAGATTTGCTTTCCCAAAATGCAGCACCTCGCAATTATCTGAATTAAACTCCATCTGCCACTTCTCAGCCCATTGGCCTATCTGGTCCAGATCCTGTTGTAATCTGAGGTAGCCCTCTTCGCTGTGCATTACACCTCCAATTTTGGTGTCATCTGCAAACTTACTAACTGTACCTCTTATGCTCGCATCCAAATCATTTATTTAAATGACAAAAAGTAGACGGCCCAGCACCGATTCTTGTGGCATTCCACTGGTCACAGGCCTCCAGTCTGAAAAACAACCCTCCACCACCACCCTCTGTCTTCTACCTCTGAGCCAGTCTGTATCCAGATGTCTATTTCTTCCTGTATTCCATGAGATCTAATCTTGCTAATCAGTCTCCCATGGGGAACCTTGTCGAATGCCTTACTAGAATCCATATAGATCACACCTACTGCTCTGCCCTCATCAATCTTCTTTGTTACTTCATCAAAAAAGTCAATCAAGTTTGTGAGACATGATTTCCCACGCACAAAGCCAAGTTGATTATCCCGAATCAGTCCTTGCCTTTCCAAATACATGTACATCCTGTCCCTCAGGATTCCCTCCAACAACTTGCCCACTACCGAGGTCAGGCTCACCAGTCTATAGTTCCCTGGCTTGTCTTTACCGCCCCTCTTAAACAGTGGCACCACGTTTGCCAACCTCTAGTCTTCCGGCAGCTCACCTGTGTCTATCAATGATACAAATATCTCAGCAAGAGGCCCAGCAATCACTTCTCTAGCTTCCCACAGAGTTCTCGGGTACACCTGATCAGGTCCTGGGGATTTATCCACTTTTAACCGTTTCAAGACATCCTCCTCTGTAATCTGGACATTTTGCACTAGTGCTATAAGTAAAATTTTTAAACAGATTTTATCAGTCAGACAAACCTCAAAGAAGAATTTTTCAGTGATATTTGAAATGAAATGTAGCACAGACAGGAACTTTGTTATATAGTTTGTTGGGGGGTGGATGGGGAGAAAGTAAGCAAATACCAATGGGCAAGTATGAAGGATCAAATTGAGGATTAAGTGGAAGGAGTCTAGGTAAAAGTGGAGGGAAGGCAGAAAAGATGTTTTCAGAGGAATTAAGTGAAGGTCACTGAGGACCAATGACAAGACAAATCTTAAGGGGTGGCCAAAGTTATCACTTGAGCAGATGAGGGTTGGCAGTTTCTGAGTCCCCTCAATTCCTCTCACGAGTTATGGGAGTTTTGTAAAAGACAAGGTGGCCTTTATTATATTTCAGAATTGAAATAAATTAAACAGCTGTATCAGGAGCAGCATTTTCTCAAAGTAATTGAAATTTAAATACAGGAAAATCTTTCAAGAAGCAAAATGTTAGAGAAGTGATAATATAATTAAATAAATGGATACCAAGTTAAAGAGTATTCAATAACTAAAAATGTAGTCGAAGAGGTATCATGGAAAGCCATCAAACATTTGTGGTTCTTAAAAATTGAAACATAGTAAGCAGTAGATCCCTCAATCACTTTTGCACAATGAAAGTACTTAATTGATTAAATTGAAGGGTTCATATCAAAAAAATTAGATTACAATAATATTGTGCTACACGTCTGAGCCTGAAAACTGCAGAGTCAAAAATTAGATGGCAAGATTAGAATTATACTGTGAGTTATGATCATTATTTCATTTGCCTCATCCCAATTTAGGCAGAGTCAGGAAAATTTGGATGAAGTGGGTCAACTGCACAATTCTGCAGGTGATCAAGAAGTAGCTGCTTTTCAAATGTTGAAAAGATCTAGGGGTAAAAACCACAGATTGCACCCAACAGATGTCATAGATCTTCTACATCATCCACCTCCCTGAGATATATAAATAGAAACCTGGTTCTGTGGACACATTTTATGTAATGAACCATTAACACAAATGTTGGATATGGGTCTGAAGGGTCAATACTGCCATAAGCACCACCCATTATGATAATGTAATATAAACAAACCCCTAAGCAGGCAGTTTAGGATCTTGAAGAAGTGAGACCTAACATCTGGTCCTTCTCAAAGTTTCTATAACAATTTCTATCAATGCAATATATAACTAGTTGTTGCATGCGATAAACCATGGGCAGGAATTTGCCACATCTTGAATGGCATGAGTAATGGGAAAATATGGTGAGAGTAGAGTTGCAATGTCAAGAAAAAATGTCTGATTCTTTCCTTAAGGTTTCAATGGTAAGTTTCAAATTTCACTAATGAGTTAGGACTACCTTATTAATTCATACATTTGAATCTCATGTATAGCTAATCTCACTTTATTTCTATACAGGTCCCGATTCTCCTCTCCTTCTCCTGAGAAACTAGACAGCAACAATTCTTGACATCAAAGTCACAGCATTTACCTGGTTCCACATGTTGATGCTTGCTTCTTCTGGGCTTTCAGCCAACTTGCCTTCATCATTGCTCCACTTGCTTCATAGTCATAGTCTTCTTGCATACAAATAGAAAGATGAAATCTCATGGAACATAGCACAGGACAGAAGAGCTGCAGGCATTAGTAGCAAAATCCACAATCACCCTAGCCTTAATATGAAAAGATGTATGGCCAACCATTCTCAAAACCGCTGGCTCAGGAGATAAATGGGGAATATCAACAGCAATATATAAAAAGAGAACATAAACAGAAGGAAGCTGAAAGGTGATTGGAGATGCAGAAAAAGTAAATCAAAAGGAGACATGAAAGGGAACATCTAAAGTATTGTGTGCAGTTTTGGGTCACTACACTATAGGAAGGATATGATTGCACTAGAGAGGATGCAAAATAGATTCACCAGGATGTTACCTTGTCTGGGGAAATTCAGCTATGAAGCGAGACTAAATAGGCTGGGTTGTTTTCCTCAGAGCAGCGAAAGCTGAGGGGTGATCTGATTGAGGTATACAAACGTCTGGAGGGGATAGACAGGGTAGATGTAAATATCTCCTTTTATTAAAGGTGTCAGTAAACATGGGAACAAGATATTCAAGGGGTGGAGATTAAAGAGAAAAAAAACAATCCAGAGAGTGGTTGGTACCTAGAAATCACTATCTAAAAGGGAAGAATTCACTAGAAAATGTGAAAAACTGCAGGGCAAATGGGATTAGAATAGATTGATATTTACTGACACAATAGGTCCAAGAACTTCTTTGAATGCTGTACAAACTCTATGAAGAATGGGGAAGATCATTAGTCTCAGGTAGAGTCTTCAACTCATTCATAAGGACACAAAATTGAAACCTTGCCACCTTGACTTCAAACACTATTATGGACTAAGCCAGACCACTCAAAACATTCTTAAACAGGTAGCTCAGACCATAACTTTGCAATTTGCTTTGGTAAGTGTACAGTGAAAATTACCCAGATTAAGTTAACTAGGTTAACTAATAGATTTTAAAACAGTCAAAAAATCATTCACAAAATTACACAATGAAACACAAATAACAGAAGAAAGAACCCCCTACAGAACTCAACCTATCCAACTAGACTTAACTATGCTGTTCTGAATACACACAACAGTGCCAATAATCAAAGTCCCTTTAAAAATCAGTATAAATGGAACACATGCTTACAGGTTGAAATTAGAAAGGCAGAAAGGGAGAGCTTCCTGTTGAACTTCTCACCACGTCACACGGAACTAAAACTGCTCAGCTCAGCTAGCCAGAGAGCTGACCACTCCCCTTTCCTTATACAGGTCATTTCTAAAACATGACCATCCTGGCCTGAAGTCTCATCTGTTCACATATAAACAAAAGGCCTCTCAAAATCCTTTTCATCTTTGTACCAAACCAGAATGATTGGAGCCTAGTCCAGTTTATTACCCCTCTGAAAAAAATCAGGAACAAAGTATCCTTGAGCCAAGGAACAGCTTTTAGAAAAAAAAGGGACTACCTTTATATGAAACAACTATATGGTAAGGGGACAAAATGGATGCCACTGCATGCAGAGTGGGTAGAGTCAGTTATTGTACTTTTCTTCATGTGCAGAATACAATAATTTATATCTTGACATGTTGCTAGGGACAATTGTATTAAACATGCATGAAATGAGTTTGTAACGCCACTCATTTGTCATCAAGTTGGAGTCTTTTGGAAGGCTGTTCTTTTGGCAACCATAAACATTACAAATTAAGGCACTAAGCAATCATGACCGCTATATACTTTGCATCATTTGGGCCCATGCCCAAAGCTATGCAAAGACACACTGAAGTCTCACCTGCTTTACTCTTTCTACATCACTTTTCATTCCTGAAACTGGAAAACGATACTTCTGAGCTGTCACATTCCACACCTAATTGTAAGCAAAGTATAACTCCAGGTTAACAGTCTCTCCGCTTTGGAATACCCTTGACTGAGGTTCCCACTCTTCTGATCTTCTGACCTTCTTGATTTCACTTGTGAAGGAACAACAATGGCGGCGCCTTCCTTACTAATGCACAGGATTTGCATGATCCCACTTTCTCCTCAATCTGGGAGTCACATTCGGTGACCAAAAGTAACTCCTCACTATTTCTTTAATTTGCACTATACCAAGGTACCCTTGATGTACTTGTTCCAGCACTTCAGCTCTTAACGGAGGAGGGTTAACAACTCTCATTCCCCACATTAAACACCCGTCTGGTATGAACAACTCCCACCTCCGACAGGTAAAAGTGTAATTCTGGGCAGTTTCTATGACAAGTCTTCTTCTCAGGGCTAAGTCTATCATCAGAAGCATTTGAACAATGCAGGGTAGTTGCCCTTCACTACATACAGAGGCAATTTGGTTCACTGGTCCCTTATCTATACTTTTACTCGTACATAGCCCTTCAGTGGCACCACTTGTTCCTAATATGTCCATAGTGTAATCTTGGTAGGCTTCAATGGCAGTGCCTTTAACTTTTCCCTACATATTGATTCGGGAATCAGAGACACCACTGCACTTGTATCCACTTCTATCTTTACTGTCTTATCCTCTAACTGCGAAGGACCCAGAAACAATCAGCTTCATCCCATATTGATAGGATGTTTGACCAAAACTCAGCTGACTCTGGGCCTTCTGCTCCTCCCACAGAACAAGCTGACTCCCGGTCTACTTGCTGGCTGGCGGCATGTATCTATCTTACGCCATGTCCTCCGAATTGTCGCCTTTAAACATACCTTCTCTTGCTTGTGTTATACTTGGTAATTTAGGGCAAAATTGCCCATTTGGTACACTTCTGGCATTGGGCTTCTCAAAGCCAACACATTGACTCCTTGGTGGCCACTCTTGCCACATTGGCAGCATTCTACAGTTTGTACTGCATTCTGTTTTGTTTCCGCTATTTTATGCACCTGGGTATCATCACTCAACTGTACTAATTTGCTGGCACCAGTTCCATTGAGGTAGCAATTTCGAATGCTGCATTGAAATCCAGGTCTCTCCTTGTTAGTAGCTTCCATTGGATGGCTCCATGTTGGAGGCCACAAATCAAATCACCCCATATGGCGTCTAGGAGGAACCTTCCAAATTCGCAATATTCCTCTAACCTCTTTAAGGCAGCCACAACTTGGGTGATGGGCTCCTGGATTCCTGATGAAGGGCTCCTACCCGAAACATCAATTTTCCTGCTCCTCAGATGCTGTCTGATCTGCTGTGCTTTTCCAGCACCACTCTAATCTTGACATAGTTCTTGGCATGACTTCTCCATGGGATTAGCTAGTTGTAACAGACTCCTTAGAATCATAAAGGTCTTGCTTCCAACAGTACTCAAGAAAACTGGTACCATTATGTCTTCAGCCACATTACATAGGCATCAAAATGTTCAGTGTACAGAGTCTAACATCCTGTCTCTTCATCAAATGGTCCCATCACTCCAAATTGGCCCATCATGTTGTTTTCCCACCAGCAGAATTTTTTCCTACTACTCGAGTCTAGTAACTGTTCCTGGCCGTGTCCCCTCAGTGAATGCTCTCTGTGGCATACACTTCCTCACTGACTGTGTTAGCATACTGTACTTCCCTAAAGATGCCCACAGCCCCAGTTCCCATGCGACCGGTCTCCACAATAACTTTGGTAAGCTCCCAGGTGATTGCTCCTCTCTTCAGCCATCGGCTATGGCCCGAGTCCCCTCATGACTACCACTTTCAGCCCACTTTCTGGTGCATGTCATTCTTCCTTGGTGCCCTCCACAGCTCAAGTCTCCTTGCGACCACTTCTCTTAACATTACTTTCACAATTTCACATCATTTTTGAAGTCCAATGACATCTTTCCTCCAAACAAAGAAAAAGCCAGCGTTGGCACATAATTTGTTGGCTGGATTCCACACCTGTTGTCAGTTATTGTGTTTGAAGTTCACTAGCTAAAATGCAACATTGCCTACAGAAATATGCTGAAACATCACTAATTCTGACTTTTCACTCAGAGTGGGTGCAAGTGTGGATGTGATATGCACAGTAAGCCCTACGATAGTCCTTGCACGGTGCTTGTAGCCATGGTGTTGTCGACATTAAAGTGCAACACTTTAGCTGCAGTCTTCAGAATCGTGTACAAGGATCCCCGACATCTAAAGCTAACTGCAATCAAAAAGTTAGATGCTTGTGAGAAATAAGGAATACTTGGCCATTCCAACTTCTTTTATTCTGATGTCTAAACTGGCTGCTTATCAAATGGCTGCCACTTCATCAGGTCCAATGTCCACAAAGAAACTGGAACTCAAAGTTCAAAAGTGTCAGTGAACATATATTAACAGAAATGCAGGATTGTTTACAATGAGGTGTCACCCGAACCACTTAAAAAACAATGAAAGAACTGCGGATGCTATAAGTCAGAGACAAATATAGAAATAGAGGGATCTGAGGAAGGGTCACTTCATCCGAAACATTAACTCTGATTTCTCTCCACAGATACTACCTGTTCTGCTGAGCTTTTCCAGCGATATCTATTTTTCAACCGGAACCACTTATATGCACTTAGCAAGTTTACTGTCTTCCTTCCTCTCCCACTATGTCTAAGTGTAGTCCCAATATCCATAGCTGAGGTGGAGGGATCCAGCTGTGTAGTTGACCCTGTTGGCTTTGAAGACTTGGTTGGTTGTCCTCAGAGGGTCCTCTCAGAGTGTCATGCTCAGATGCAGGCTCGCTCTCCACAACTTGGCACCTAGGCACCGGAAAAGACAACAGCAGAAACAGTCCTGTTGATCCTGCAAAGTCCTCCTTACTAATATCTGGGAGCTAGTGCCAAAATTGGGAGAGCTGTCTCACAGACTAGTCGAGCAACAACCTGACATAGTCATACTCACGGAATCATACCTTACAGAACAATGTCACAGACATTACCATCACCATCATTAGATATGTCCTGTCCCAACAGCAGGTCAGACCCAGCAGAGGTAGCACAGTGATATAAGTGAGAGGGAGTTGCCCTAGGAATCCTCAACATTGACTCTGGACCTCAGCTTCAGGTTAAACACGAGCAAGGAAACTTCCTGCTGATTACCATGTTTTTTCATCCCTCAGCTGATGAATCATTTCACCTCCATGTTGAACAACACTTTGAGAAAGCACAGAGGATGGCAAGGACACAAAATGTACTCTGGGTGGGGGATTTCAATGTCCATCACTAAGAGTGCCTCTGCAGCAGTACTACTGATTGAGCTGGTCATGTCCTAAATTGCTGCTAGACTGGGTCTGCAGCAGGTGATGAGAGTACCAACATAAGGGAAAAAAATACTTGACCTCATCCTTACCAATCTGCCAGCTGCAAATGCATCTGTCCATGACAGTACCGGTAAGAGTGATCACTGCGCAGTCCTTATGGAGACAAAGTTCCACCTTATTGAGAATAATCTTCGTTGTGTTTTGTGGCACTATCACCATACTAAATGGGACAGACTTCAAACAGATCGGGCATCCATGGGGTGCTGGGGGCCATCAACAGTAGTGGAATTGTACTCCCACACAATCTGTAACCTCATGGCCTGGCATATCCTCACTCAACTGTTACCATCAAACCAAGGGGTCCACTCTAGTGGAGGATGTGATGCTAGGAACAGAACCAGGCATACCTGAAAATGAGGTTTCAACCTGGTGAAGCCATCAAACAGGACTACTTCCATGCCAAATAGCATAGGCAACAAGTGATAGACAGAGCCAAGCGATGCCACAACTGATGGATGAGATCTAAGGTCTGCAGTCCTTCCACATTCATTTGTGAATGGTGTTGCATGCTTAACTCACTGGAGGAGGAAGCTCCACAAATATCCCAATCCTCAATGATGGAAGAGCCCAGCACATCAGTGTACAAAATAAGGCTAAAGCTTTTGCAACAACCTTCAGCCAGAAGTGCCAAGTGGATAATCCATCTCAGCCTACTCCAGTTGTCCCTGTTAACATTCCAGCAATAGTATTGAAGGCTTTTGCTCCAGAACTTGATGCTCCCCTAGCCAAGCTCTTCCAGTACAGTTACAGCACTAGCATCTACCTGACAATATGGTAAATTGCCCAGTTATGTCCTGTTCATAAAAAGCAGGACGAATCCAACCCAGCCAATTACCACCCCGTCAGTCTACTCTCAATCATCAAAATTATGGAAGGTGTCATCAATAGTGCTATCCAGCAGCACCTACTCAATAATAGCCTGCTCATTGATGACCAGTTTGGGTTCCACAGGGCTACTCAGCTCCTGGCCTCATTATAGCCTTGGTTCAAACGAAAGAGCTGAATTCCAAAGGGCAGGTGAAAGTGACAGTCCTTGATATCAAGGCTGCATTCGACTAAGTGTGGCATCAAGGAGCCATAGCAAAACTCAAATCACTGGGTATCAGGCAAATTCTTTGGCACAGAGGAAGAAGGCATGGTTATTGGACGTCAGTCATTTCAGGTCCAGAACATCTCTGCAGGAGTTCCTCAGGATAGTGTCATAGGCCCAACCATTTTCAGCTATTTCATCGATGACCTTCCCTCCATTATAAGGTCAGAAGTTGGGATGTTTACTAATGATTGCACAATATTCCACACCATTTGCAGTTCATCAGATACTGAAGCAGTCCTTGATGAAATGTAACTAAATCTGGATAATTTCCAGGCTTGAGCTGACAAGTAACATTCACACTACACAAATGTCTGGCTATGACCATCACCAATAAGAGACAATCTAACCACCGCCCCTTGACATGGTGTTACCATCACTGAATTCCCCACTAGACTCACCACATAAACACAGTGGCTACAAAGGCAGGTCAGAGGCTAGGAATACTGAGGCAAGTTACCCATATCCTGACTTCACAAAGCCTGTACACCATCTATAAGACACAAGTCAGGAACATGATGAAATACTGACCACTTACCCTGGATGAGGGCAACTCCAACGACACTTATGAAGCTTGACACCATCCAGGACAAAGCAGCCTGTTGATTGGCACTACATCTGCAAGCATCCACTCCCTCCAACACCAGTGCTCAAGCAGCAGAAATTTACAAGATGCACTGCAGAAATTCACCAAAGATCCTCAGACAGCACCTTCCAAACCCATGATCACTTGCATTTGAGAAGGAAAACGACAGCAGATACATGCGAACAAAGCCACCTTCAAGTTCCCCACCAAGCCACTCACCATCCTGACTTGGATATATATTGCTGTTCCTTCACTGTTGTCAGGTTAAAATCCTGGTAGCCACTCTCTAATAGCATTGTGGTCAACCCACAGCAGGTGGACTGCAGCCGTTCAAAAAGGTAGCTCACCACCACCTTCTCAAGGGCAACCACGGATGGGGAATAAATACTGGCCAGCCAAAAAAAATACAAAAGCTAGGTTACAGAGGTAAATCTTAAGGAACAGCATAAAGCAACGACAGAAATGTGCAGTCAGATGAAATTTAGGACTAGCTGATTGGAGATATACAAGATGCAGAAGAGAAAAACGTAGAGTCATAGAAATGTACAGCATGGAAATAGACCCAGTAGCCCAACTCGTCCATGCCAACCAGATATCCCAACCCAATCTAGTCCCACCTGCCAGCACCCAGCCATATCCCTCCAAACCCTTCCCATTCATATACCCATCTAGATGCCTTTTAAATGTTGCTATCGTACTAGTCTCCACCACTTCTTCTGGCAGTTCATTCCATACACGTACAACCTTCTGTGTGAAAAAGTTGCCCCTTAGGTTTCTTTTATATCTTTCCGCTCTTACTCTAAATCTATGCCTTCTAGTTTTGGACTCCCCTATCCAGGGAAAGACTTTGTCTATTTATCCTATCTATGCCCCTCATGATATTATAAACTTCTATGATTTACTCCTCAGCCACTGACGTTCCAGGGAAAAACAGCCCCAACCTATTCGACCTCTCCTTATAGCTCAAATCCTCCAATCCTGGCAACATCCCTATACATCTTTTTTGAAACCTTTCAAATTTCACAACATCCTTCCGATAGGAAGGAGACCAGAATTGCATGCAATATTCCAACAGTGGCCTAACCAATGTCCTCTATAGCTGCAACATGACCTCCCAACTCCTGTACTCAATACTCTGACCAGTAAAGGAAAGCTTACCAAGCACCTGCTTCACTATCCTATCTACCTGTGATTCTACTTTCAAGGAGCTATGAACCTGCACTCCAAGGTCTCTTTGTTCAACATCACTCCCAAGGATGGGGGAGATACTCATTTAGTATCTCCCCCATCTCCTGCTGCTCCACACAAAGGTCGCCTTGCTGATCTTTGAGGGGTCCTATTCTCTCCCTCGTTATCCTTTTGTCCTTAATGTATTTGTAAAAACCCTTTGGATTCTCCTTAACTCTATTTGCCAAAGCTATCGCATGTCCCCTTTTAACTCTCCTGATTTCCCTCTTAAGTATACTCCTACTGCCTTTATACTCTTCTAAGGATTCACATGATTTATCCTGTCTTTACCTGACATATGCTTCCCTGTTTTTCTTAACCAAAACCTCAATTTCTTTGGTCATCCAGCACTCCCTATACCTATCAGCCTTTCCTTTCATCCTAACAGGAATATACTGTCTGTGGATTCTCATTATCTCATTTCTGAAGGGTCAGAGGAACAGAGTTCATGGGAATTGGGAGAGGGGATGTGAGATTGGAGCATATTACAGATTACATTGAAATATTTGAACAAATAAACAAGAATTTTAAACATGAGCAGTGGAAGTTTGGAAGTCAGCACAGACTAGTGAGAATGAAGATGAAGGTGCTGGAGAAGTGCCACATAGTACAGAATAAGGGACAAAGAGTTTTGGATAATTATCAAGGCTGCTGGAGCTTATGTTGGGTGGAAGGTAGCAGAACAGCACATAAATTATTGGAGTAATTGAATTTGGAGACATGGTGAAAGTACACATGAAGGTTTAATTGGAAATGGGCTGAATTAAGATAGGCAGGCAAAGTAACAGAGAACATGAGAATAGAAATTGAACTTTGAGCAAAACAGGACACAGTAGTTGAGAAGGCTAGTACAGCCTGAGACAGTGGGAGGGAAAAGGAGTTGAGCTTGTGTTTAGAGCTGAGGTCATTGGGTTCTATCTTCCCCACATTTAGCTTTAGGAACTTAAGGCTCATCCAATACTGAATGCTGAACAACTTTATTGACAGGGATATTGAGAAAGTCAAAACAAGTGAAGGTCATCAAGGAATATATGGAAACCAACCCTATAATTTGTCATAGGATGATATCTAAATAAGAAAGAGGAGTGACCAAGGATGAATCTTCAGCAGATCTCCAAAGTGACAGTACATATTGAAAACCATTGCAAAAGAGATGCTTTGGTCATAACTGTATAGGTAAGAGTGGGCCTCCATTGAATTGGGCAAGTAGTGGAATCTCTGGAAAAAGAAGCAATGGCGCTGATATACAAACTCACACAAACTGTTTTTTATTTGAGTCAAAGAATTGAGATCAAAGACTGTTAAGATGTATTATTTGTTGGAGCTTTCAAAAATTCCAATAACAGCCCTGTACAAAGTTGGAAAGTTTGACAAAGGATTATATTAGTAGCCAACCGAACCCAGACAGCAGCAAAAAAAAACCCAATGTTTTCTAACTTAGCCTCATTCCCCTTACCATTGAATAGCATCTTGCTTGAGACACTGTATTGTATGGGAAATGAAATACTAAATTCAACCCAAAATCTATTACATGTATCCCCACCCCTAACATACGTCAGCTACACGAGGATACTTCATAAGAATGCCAAAATCAATGCCAGTTGTAAAATACATGCACAGCTGAGTGAATTCATAAAAGCATTGTTAACATAGAACGATACTCAATTTTGTCTGAGGTCTTCAGTGTGTATGTTTGCCGATAATTGCAGTCTCAACACCACTCATAATTCATAGGATAATGAAGCAGTTTGTCCCCACATGCAGAAAGACCTTTTTAAAAACAATCAGGCTTGGGCTAATGAGTGGCAAGTAAGATATGTGTAAACCAATGACGATCCCCAACAGGACAAAATCTAAACATTTACCTTAACATTTATAATACAATGTGAACAATATTACTGTGAGAAACAAAGCCCACTCACTTCAATAATTTCAGTCCAAGACAAGATCTGAATCAGTAGTGTCATTTATTTTACACTTGCAAGTGGGTGTGATGTCCAGTGTCTATAAGGCAGAGGACATACACACCAAATTCAATTCATACACAACATTTATATGATTTGATTTCTATTGTTTTACACTGCTCCCTCCCCTGTTTACATCCTCCATTTCCCTAAGACCGGCCCCCATTACCCCTGTTTATCTCTTGCCTTATCTGGCCTTGTCTGTGACAAAATGCTTATTCCTACCCTCACAAGCCTGTTTGACCTCATCCTGCTGTAGGTCATTGTTAGGCATAATCTTTCTTCATCATTATCTACCCCCTTCATCTGTGCCTTTCCCGAAGCCGTTCTGATCCCTATGACCCTTTTAATTGGGGTTTGTTCCTGTGTTTTTGTAAAAGTGGGAAGCAGGTGTTTATACCTACTGTTTGTACAGGCGTATCTAGCTTAACTTCATCCCCTCACAACATCTTATCTATTTGCCCGTAATGTCTGCCATTGTTTTGAAGTCACATTTCATTCTGACATACAGTTTTAGCTAATACAAAAACAGTTATATATTTCCTCCACATCGTTTCCATTCTTGTTGACTCAGCTCGTGGCTAAAACAATTACACACTGGTGTGAGTTCATTTTACTTTGTAAAATAGAATTGCAGAATTGCAGAAGTAACATTAATTTACCTATATCCCACAATTTCCCCCTTTTCTTTAATTACCATTTGTTATCTTCTGCATTTTTCTTTTAGGGGCACCTGTTTCATCAAGGCTGTTTCAATCAGTCTTTGGGTGAGCCCTCGTATACAGGGTATGATACAACAGCCAATGGCCACCAATACCTCGACTACTACTATCAGGGAAGTAAGGATAGAAACCACCACCCCCTTCTACCTTCCAAACCAGGACTCAAGCCATCCTGTGAGAGATGTGTCTACTCCTGGATTCTCAGCCAATTCCTCTGCTAAGGTAGTCAATCCCCTTAGGCCCGAGTAATTGAACCATCAGGTGCAGTGTTATTAGGAATAAAGGTCCAACAGCTTCCTCCTAACATCACACACACACACACACACCCTTTTTCTGCTAAAATCATATCAAGGGCCATTCTGTTTTCCCATGCCAACCTACTTGTTGCATCAAGCTGGTCTGATATTCCTTTAACCGCATCTCTTGTATAATTTATAAATCGCTGTTGATTATAGAAAATGTAATTTATCCAATCTACATTTTTATTAATTGTTACCCACCAAAAGAGAGCTGACACAAAGCCTGCTGCAATCTGGTTACGAGCCTTGAATTCATCAGGTACCCCCCCTAGGGACTCCTACCGAATCGAGATAAATCCTGTCATCGAAAGAAGTGTCTAACAGTAATGTCTAACCCCTTCCCTTTTTCCCTCCTATCTTTTCCTTCTCAAATGCCAGGGTAAATGGAATTGCCAATTGTACAATTGCACATATCCCTCTCCAATCTGGAGGTAGTGTGGGTCTCAATATTTTGCCTCCACTGTCCCACCACAGATCCGCTCGGGGAACCTTTAGTGCTGAGTAGTTCCCTCCCTTCTCCGTTTCGGTAACATTCTTAATTTCTGTACATAATTTCAGCTCCCCCAAATCTTTCGACCGACTTGTGCCTCGTCTACGCACACACGATGTGTGATTTTCAACTGCGGCAGAAAACAGGGGGGGAACTTTTGCATCTTTCTTCTCCAAGGGAGGGAACATCAGAGATAGGAATGTGCAGTTCCTATCATTCCACACAGTCTCATCCTGGTACAGGGCTACCATACATTTCATGCCCTTCCTGTCTCGCGGAAAGGGAACCACCTGGGTCACTGGTCTACTGGAGCCATATGCATAGCAATTGCTCTTGTTCAGACTTTTCACAGTATACTTTACCCATTCAACCAGGCATTTGCATCCCCGTACCCAGTTTCTATTTCAATGGTCTGTTTCAAGTCCTTTACCTCTAAAATTTGTACAACTTTAGGATCATCGGGAGGGGTGAAAGATTGTATCTTATTACCCAGTAGTTCTACCCGTTTTCCCTGTCCCACACTAATTCAAGAACAATAGCCCAATAAATCCTTCCCATTTGCTTTCATTTCTATCCCAAACGTTTCATTTCATTGTATCTCACAGGTGCCCCCCCCCCCCCCCCCCCCACCAGGATTGTTTCGTGCCATGTGGTTTTCCTTATCGTTAGGTATATTGGGTTACACTTTTTATCAGGACAATCACGAGCTGGTCAGAAGGGGGCCTGGTGTACTGTGACGAGACCATTATACTAAGTACCATCCCCAAGGCCATCCCCGTAGGACTTAAGATGTATCTCAGAGCTGTGGAACTGTCCCTGATTATCTACATCCCCACAATTTACTAAGCTGCATACATCAGCGTCTATTACTTGTGGATTATCAGACTTGGGGACCGTTAATAATACATATGAAAATGATATTTGACGAAATCCCAATACTAAAAGGGCTAGCATCATAATTCTAGCAGCATTCCCAGTATTCTAAACATCATGCTGAAGCACAAAAAGACTTAATATACAATCTTACAGAAATAATCCCGCGCTTGCGTCGCCACTGTATAATCAGTTACTCAAAGTCTCTTTAGCCTGAGTTTCAGTGGGTCTTGCGTTGATTCGGCTGTCCAGACGTCTTCCTCAACTGGAGATTCCACTGGCCCTTTGATCCGAGTGTAGTGAGTCCAGCCTTTCTCTGCTGTCCTTATTGCCGTTTCGGTAGTCAAAAGAGCCTGGTACGGCCCTTCCCAGTCCGGCTGCAATTTAGTCTCTGTCCATGATTTTACTAAGATTCAATCGCCTGGCTGGATGGGATGAACGGTGAATTCAAGGAGTGGAGTCTGTGCCAATGAACCCTGTTTCCTGAGGAAAAACAAAGAGGAGGACAAGCCCAGTATGTACTTCTTTAAAAACAAATCTTTAGTTTCGGGAATTGGCAATTCTCCATTCGTTCCCAAGTAATCCAAATAGGATTTCATAGGGGGATAGTCCCAAATCTTTCCTTGGGGCTGTTCGTACTCGCAAGAGAGCTATAGGTAAACATTTGGTCCAAGGGAGTCTGGTTTCTATTATCAATTTAGAGAGCTGTCATTTGAGTGTTTGGTTCATTCTCTCAACCCTTCCCGATGATGGTGGGTGCCACGGAGTATGGAACTCCCAGGAAATTCCCAACCCTTTCATTACCCCCTGTAACACTTTAGAGGTAAAGTGAGTTCCTTGGTCGGAATCAATATGGTTCACGAGCCCATATCGGGGAATTATGTGCTCCAATATTGTTTTAGACACTCCACTCGCAGTGGCGGTAGCTAGGGGGTATGCCTCAACCCAACCAGATAAATGCTCTACTATGACTAGCATATATTTTAGTCTCCCTACCCTGGGGAGTTCAGTATAATCTACTTGTATACTCTGGAAAGGTCTCAATTCTGGGTCTCTTCCTCCCGGGGTCTGTTTTCTCAAGACTTTCTTATTTACCTTTTTGCATATGATACATCCCTCACATATTTGTTTAGCAATTGTATATATTCCTTTACATCCATATTCCCTAAGAACTAAATCACGCATTGCTTGTACTCCCCAATGGCTGCCTTGGTGTAGCACAGCCATAATCTCTCGCATCATCATTTTGTTTAACATTTCCCTTCCATCAGGTAACCTCCAATGCCCATCTGCTGTTTTTACAGCCCCTAAATCTCTCAATTCTTTTTCTTCACTTTCAGTAAATATAGGAGCTTCCCGAGGACCTGGGACAGTAGGTATTAGGGAATGAATCACCACTTCTTGTGGGTTCAGGGCTGCTTCCTTAGCCACTTCATCGGCTCATCTATTTCCCCTAACCTCTGGTTCATTTCCTTTCTGATAACCATTTACATGCACTACTGCTTTTTCTCAGGGGAGTAATAGGGATTCCAAGACCCGTTTAATCAATTCTTCATGTACTAATTCCTTCCCCCACCTCTGGGTTAATACTCCCAAAACCGCTCCCTTATCTACGGTAGCAAAGAGGTGGAAAGGTTTATCTAGAGAAGGTAAGGCTAACACGGGGGCATGGATCAGATCTCTTTTGAGTTTCTCAACTAGGTCTTTTTCCTCATCATCCCAACTTAGACATTTTGGTTTCCCCTCTAATAGTTTGAGATATAATTTCTTAGTCTTCTGTGCATAGGAATCAATCCACAATCTGCAATAACCCTACTACTCTTTCTCTTCTTTTTCCTGTTACTGAGAGGTCGTCTACATACTGCAACAGGGTAGTCTCCTTGGGGCTGCTAAATTTTTCCAATATTTGTTCTAACATCTGTCCAAATAAATCCGGAGATTCCGTAAACCCCTGGGGGAGCACAGTCCACTGGTATTGCTGTTTCTGTCCTGTCTTAGGGTCTTCCCACTCAAAGGCAAACAAATTCCTACCTTCCTCTGCCAAGGGACAAGCCCAAAAGGCATCCTTTAAATCTATCACACTAAACCATTTGTGGTACAACTAATTCTTTTTCCTGAACTCCAATCCCCAGTTCTAAGAGGATAATTAAATCTCTCCCTAATAAGTTACTTCCTATATCAGGGATATACAACAGTTCCCCTGTGACCCTATCCTTAGGACCTTCTATCATCATAGGTTCAAATACTGGAACAGTAAATCCTTCCCCTTTTACCCCGGAATCAGTAATTGACCGTGTTGACATTCCTACTTTCTTTGGTTTAAAATTCAGCGATGACTGTGCTGCCCCGTATCTACTAGGAAGACTACCTCTTCCCTACAGGGTCCCACCTTCAGGTTTATCAAGGGTTCCTGGTGGGCCCCCAGGGGCAGGAACCCCTGACACCCCTATTCTTCATCAAAATTCATAAGCGGAATTGCCCTCTCTTCCCTTTTCAGAGCAGGACACTCCCACTTAAAGTCATCCTGCCTGTGGAGACCACAGCTCTGCCCCTGTCGCTCGAACCCTCTATCAAACGCTCTCCCTTGTCCTCTCTGTCCGACATGCTGCCATCCGCCGCTCCGGTTGCTCACTATTGGTTCCACTCTTTTCTTAACTACCTCATCAACCGCAGCTACCATCATTTTCACCTTCTGTTTCTGTCTCTCATCCTCTCTCTTTACACTTTCTGTGCCTCTCTTAACAATTCATCTAATGGCTTTTCACTCCACCCTTCTATCTGCTGTATCTTTCTCTGTATGTCTGGCCATTCCTTTGTCACAAAAATGTACTTTCAAAAGACCCTGGGGAAAGGCTTTAAAGTTAGTCAAGCATGAATTGATGAATTGGTGTTTGAAGTTATGGGTTCTCAGGGTTCATTCCAGAATATTTCTGCATTGAGTCTCTTAATCTTTGCAAGAAAGCTGAGGGAGTCTCACCTTTCTCCTGTCTAACTTCAAAGGCTTTAGTCAAATTCTGTGACTTCGGAACTGCCTCTGTTATTCCTTTTAGAATCAGGTCTTTCAATTCCCTCATTTCTTCTCTATGCTCCGGATTTTGATTTTCCCTCTGGGGGTCTCTGAGTGGAAACTTCACCTCTCCCTGTCCAGCATCCCCATCTCCAATGGGGTGTTCCCTGTCCCATATTTTAATGGCTGCTCCCCATATAAGTCCCCTTTCTTCCCCAGTAAATAGTATATTCAAAATAGACATTAACTCAGCCCAGGTATACAGACTGGGCCCCAAAAATTGATCAATTTGTTCAGACAACCCTACCGGATCCTCAACCAGGACCTTCATTTCTTTTTTAAATGTTCTGACCTCCCCACTGCTGAGGGGGACACTTACAAACCCAATCTCTTTGTCCCCTATTGGTACCTCCCGAAGGGGATAAGTCATTACGTTCTTCCCCTTTTTCTTTTTTAAAGAAATATTGCAATATTTCTAGCTCCCCATAACTTCAAACACCAATTCATCAATTCATGCTTGACTAACTTTAAAGCCTGTTCCAAACTTGTAAATATATTTATATATTTACGTTCATTTATTCAGTATTTAATATTCAAAATGTAAAATGCATACAGTTCTCAATTTTGAAATCCACTGTAATCACCCAGTTTTAGTCCCTTAATTTAAATCGAAAATTAGTTTTCTTAAGTAGTGCTGACCAATCATTGCTCAATTACAATACTATAGGTCTTGAAATAATCAGAGCTGCCTTAAAATTATTTGTCTATTCAAGTTAAAAAAAACTTCTAATGCATGAACAATGGCCGAATCCAAGGTCACAGATATTAACCATAGGATCTTGTTTTTACTACAATCTAATGTTGAACTGAAACTTCAACTGTCCTCCATAAATCGCTTTTATGTAAAGATAAGAGATTAGTTAGAAACTGATAGTAAGGCAGTCATGACCTGTAAGAAGAACAGGAGTTATCATTCTTTTTTTTCTTAATCTCTATAGAATCCTTAACCTTAAAAGAAATCATGTTAAGTTTCCATAATAAAAATCAGATTCAAAACAGTCCCGGAACTCAAGCTCCAGGGAATAAAACGCAAACATTCAATCACCAACAAACAAATGTGCATTCAAACCAAATCACAAAGGGTTAAACTTTCTACCAGCTGTACAGCTCTCTTCATTCTCTCTCTCTCTCTCTCACTCATTGACAAATAAATTCAGATATTTACAAACCCAGTCTTTGTCCGACTTGTATTTTGGCCAGAAGAGGCGGGACGAAGACTGGATTCCTTAGTCCATACGAAGCAACAATATTTAATCATCTTTTTCCCCTATACAAGTATTATTTTGCCAATTCCACAACATCCTCCCCAAAGGACTTTCTGGAGGTATGTTGTAAGGGACCCCGCCTCCAATTCCATTGCTTTTTCCTTCTTTTGTTTTCCCGGAGGCTTTTTCCTTACCCACGGCACAACCCATATTGAGTTCCTTCATTAGTCCCTTATTAACTACTAAAACTCAATCCCGGCCACCAAGGCAATACTTAAAAGTCAGGTTTCTTACCTTGGTCTGTGCACAGAGTTGCCTAGCCCCTTTGTGCCGTATTGTCTATTGAGCTCCTTTCACTGTCTGATTCAGATGTCTCTCTTGTGGGATTCGTACCAGTCGCCCAAGGGAGCAGACCAAACCAGGACACGAGACCGCTCCTCAATGGGGAACGGGACGCGTCTTCCCAGTGTCCAAGGCCAGCCACTCCCCCCGGTGATGGAAGAAAATCCCGGACGAGCCCCCAATTGTGAGAAACAAAGCCTTCAATAATTTCAGTCCGAGACAAGATCTGAATCAGTGGTGTCATTTATTTTACACTTGCAAGTGGGTGTGATGTCCAGTGTCTATAAGGCAGAGGACATACACACCAAATTCAATTCATACACAACATTTATATGATTTGATTTCTATTGTTTTACACTGCTCCCTCCCCTGTTTACATCCTCCATTTCCCTAAGACCGGCCCCCATTACCCCTGTTTATCTCTTGCCTTATCTGGCCTTGTCTGTGACAAAATGCTTATTCCTGGCCTCACAAGCCTGTTTGACCTCATCCTGCTGTAGGTCATTGTTAGGCATATTCTTTCTTCATCATTATCTACCCCCTTCATCTGTGCCTTTCCCGAGGCCGTTCTGATCCCTATGACCCTTTTAATTGGGGTTTGTTCCTGTGTTTTTGTAAAAGTGGGAAGCAGGTGTTTATACCTACTGTTTGTACAGGCGTATCTAGCTTAACTTCATCCCCTCACAACATCTTATCTATTTGCCCGTAATGTCTGCCATTGTTTTGAAGTCACATTTCATTCTGACATACAGTTTTAGCTAATACAAAAACAATTATATATTTCCTCCACATCGTTTCCATTCTTGTTGACTCAGCTCGTGGCTAAAACAATTACACACCGGCGTGAGTTCATTTTACTTTGTAAAATGGAATTGAAGAATTGCAGAAGTAATATTAATTTACTTATATCCCACATTACCATCACTGAATCCATCATCAACATTCTGGAGATTACCATTGACCAAAAACTGAAGCATCTATATGATTACGTGGCTCCAAGAGCAAAAGCAGATCAGGGGCTGATCTGCTGATAATTGTGCAATGATTTTGCTCCCCAAAGCCTGAGCACCATCTACAAAGCACAAGGCGATAGTCTGATAACATTTTGTCGACTTTCCTGGATGTGTGCACCTGCAGCAACACTCAAGAAGCTTAACACCAAATGGGGTGAAACAACCTGTTTGATGGGTAGCCTATCTGCCACCTTAAACATTCCGTCCATCACCGGCAAAGAAACAAAGTTGCTCCCTGGTATCAAGGGGGTCTCAAATACAAGTTGTTTATTAATGGCGAAGCTGACGCATTGATGTGAGATCGAGATCAGTTATGGGCTCGAGACCAATAGCTGTTAAATGTAATAAATGCTACTCATCTACATCCCTCCTTGGAGGATACCGAGGTAACATTAAATACCTCAAAAAGTTATTGTCTCAGGTGTGCGGAGGCTGTGCCTCTTCCTTTATTCTGTCAACCAACTTCAGCCACAAACATCGCTAACACTGTGCAGGCCCTTAGCCCCATTGCCATGCAGATTCTCCCGGTCAATCACAACCTCCTAGCGCCCTTAACGAATCACTGAGGCTTCACCATAGTAACCAAGTTCCCTCCCTCTGTGGCAGGAGGCAGCGCCTTATCGCCTGCTCTTCGCTGCCGCCCGGCGCCACCGTTAGCCGGAGCCGCGGGCTCGCTCGGACGCCTCGAGCCCGGACAATCGCTTTGAAAGGAATGGAATGTGGAAGGTGCCCGCGTGCTCTTCCCGGCATCCTCCTGGCCGCCCGCACGATGCCAGGTGGAAGCGGCAGCGCTATCCCCGTCTGATCAATCCGCCAGTGCCCGGCTCGCAGAGGCTACCGCCGCTCCTTCATCCATCATACTCTGCCCCCTTTCCCTTCACGGTAAGAGATCTGGTGTGAGTGTGGAGGACGGGGTCTCACCCTGCGTTCCCCGTAATTGCCGGCCATCCGATCTGTTTGTTGGAAGCTGTAAATAATTTCTCAGAGGGCACGGTGCACGGGGAAAATGGCGATGAATGTAAGGCAGTCAAGGCTATAAGCAAAAATAACTGCAGAAATTGCCAGCTGCAGAAATATGTGTGCATCAGGATTTGCAGCAGACAAGGTTAATGGGTATATCTAAGGACTCCTTAGAAATTACCATAAAATGCAGCGTTTATTTTCCTTGAATCAGTAATATCCTGATATTCAAAGCGCTGTCGTTAACTTTGATAACTACTTGGTTACGTTGGATTTTTGATGCATAGAAACAAGAGATGTTGACATTGAAGGCACTGTTGCTCGAAAGATGAGATTGCCTTTTTTCTTTTCGAGCTCTATGGAAGCCAACGTTAGTTCCCCGTACATTGAATCTGAATCCCTTTCCCACCGTTTTACTTATTTCCAAAGACAGAATTCTAATAAAAACAAGACTGCTTCCAATTGCTCTCGGGTTAGGAAAATAAGTCAATATTCATCTGTTTCTATTGCTTTTATAATATGTCATTTTTCTTTTAAAAATCATTCGGGAAATACCGAAGACCACTTAAAATTATTGATTCTTTTCTCACTCATTCCCAGGCAATGTCTTGTTCCTAAATTAAGTTAAAAAATTATCTACGTATATACAGTATACTAGCTGATATCCTTTCGCATTGCTCCGTTTGTCAGAGGGTAATGAGAAGAAATAATTGTGACATTTCCTGAAGTGGGCGTCATTGAAAAGACTGATGCAAGTGCTTTTTTTGAGGAGACTTGAAATATATTGTTTTAGAATGATGAAGTTATTTAAATAGTAACTACAGACCAACAGCTATCCTTGGGTTGGCAGAGTAAACAAATATTAAGTGAAGTAATATCAACATTTGTTAGAGAAATAAAAAAACAAAGCTACTATTGGCAGAATGAAAAAAATTACAGAGCTGAACCCTTCAGCCACAGAGGTAAGTGAATAATGTTGGAGCAGGAATGAAATAAATAACAGAGACACATAAATAAGGATGCCAGGCCAGTAACTAAATAAATAGTTACAGAGCTGGCTGGACTTTTTGTCAGGTAGTAAGTGAGGAGGAGGGGAGATTTTTGGTGCATCTGAGTCAGACCTTCAGGTTTTAAATCCCACCTAAGAACTTGATGGCCAAGGAAGGTGCATTCATAACTAAACAATCTATAAATTCTTTCAGCACACATCAATGACAGATGGTAAGAACAAAGGAAATTCATTGTCAAATACATATGGAAATACCTTTGGAGCCTCTTTCATAGGTATTCATAGGTCCAAGCTACAACATACTTAGAAAAGTGCATGTTGCTGCAGCACCTTGGAATGTGAATGAACTGTAACACAACATGCAATGTGGATATATCTATATTTTCCATTGAAAGTGGAGGATTGAATTTATTTTTAAAAAGCAAAATAATACTATTAAATAAAATTAGATATAAATTAATTAAACTGGCAACAATGACTAAATCAGAAACACCCTTTTTAAAGATGCATGTAAACTGAACTAAATTAAACCTGACAAATAATTCAATTCGGCTTATTGGGGATCTGGAAGAAGAGGAGAGCACATTGGAAATTGTGGTGTGGTCCTGAACAACACTTGCCATAATGTAATTAATAATGATCAAACAGACAGAATAACCTGATAAACTTTGTAACTCAACCACTGGTGCAGGCAAAAGTGTAAAATAGTGTTGGTCCCTAACCCAAATAAATGGGCAGGAATAGATGCAGGAAAGTAGGTTCTTGAGTAATAAGGGGATTAAGGGATTACGGAGAGAAAGTGGGAGGACGGGGTTCAGAAATTTATCAGCCACGATTGAATGGTGGAGCAGTCTCGATGGGCTGAATGGCCTAATTTCTGCTCCTTATTTTTATGGTCTTATAGCATCCAGCTGTAAAATCAAAAATCAACTCCAAAGAAAAGTAACAATAATTATAAATATTGCAGCAAGCAAAATGGGAGAAGCAGAAAAAGGTGAGTCAGAAGGACTTTAATACCAGAAATGGCAATGTTTCTTTTACCTCTATGTCTGTTTGTTGTGAGAAGGTAGTTGAGGTATTTTGCAGAGTACTCAAAATCAACCATATATTAGACTGTTGGAATAGAACCACTGCTGAGTCAGATCTAGCAGCAGGTGCAGATACTCTTTTTTGAAAAACACTGGTGAACTAGTTCAATTTTTGCCTTGTCTGGTTTCATTTTTGGGTTGTAAAATAATACTGTTTCACAATTCTGCACAGCTTATTGTAACTATTGGAATTGTTGTTCCAGTAATAATGGAAATCATTTACTTTTTCTTTAACAGATAATACTATATGGATACTGGAGGATAAAACACTGTTGAAGGCTGCACATCCGGAAAGTAGAATATCAGGTACATTCAGATAATTTGCAGTCCTTCATGTTTCAAATGTATACATTTCACCTTTCGCTGAAAAGAAAACTCTATTACTTCAGAATGCTCCAGTAATTCTCTGTGCATATCTGAATGATGTCATATGGATTTTAGTGACAAAGCTTTGTAGAAAACTAACCAACTGCAGTGGAATTAAAGAATACAACCAAAAAAGCTGGACTTTCACTCACCATGCTGGCTCAGAGCCACATTGTCAAATATGCTTTGCATCCTCTCCATTTGCCTATAGCAGGAGGTATGTTGGAGAGTTGCTTTCTCTCTTCCTCATCATGACCAAGCTTGCTGATTTGCATATATTGGCCTGACTCCAGGTGTTCTATTGATTTCCCTCCTCCAATAGCAAATAAACTTTCCTCCTTTATGTTCCAACAGTTCCAACTTCAAGATACAATAGGTAACAAAACCATTGAATATGTGGACTCAGCTATTCCCATGACATGGTTAATGGCAATTCCTGGATGCATAGCAGTGCATGCAATAGGTTGGCAACTAAGACATTTGGGCATTGCATCAGAGATTCAGAGGAGATGCTATTGGAAACCCATCCTGCCACCACCTCAAGGAGGTATACTGTATCCTTACTGGAACAGAATGTACTGTATGCTACAGAGCTGCTTTCCAGCATATGAGACTTCTTTAATATGGTACTTACAAAAAAACCAAAGCACCCATACCTCTTTAATGTGGTACTTGCAGAAATCTTAAGCACCAACATTGCAAACTGTCGTAAGAAGAACTGTCTTCATGTGCTGCAAACTAGCAAGGAGGCAAGGAGAGGGAACCAAAAATCTACCTGATTAAAAACACAGCTAATCTTTTTGATGAACAAATACAAGGAGGTAGCTGTTGAAATAAATAATCATGACAATCAAGGACATCATAGAAATATCTTTACTTTCAGCCCTAAAAACACAAAGAAAAATAAATTCAGCCTTCTTTACCTAAAACACCCTGAAATCTATCTTACACTTTGGCAACTGATTTGAATCTACATTGAACAGTCCACAGGATGCTGACTCTCAATCGAAATTAAGGCATTGAGAAAGTTAGCAACTTCCAATCTAAAATGTTTATTGGGACCAAATTAAAAGTGAATAGGCAACTAGATATCAATTTTTGTCCACATTTTCCTGAGCTTCAATGAATGCACAAAACTGTTAATATAATAAAAAAAAGTCTATTCTCAAGCATTGAATAATGAATGCTAAAATCTGCCAAGCTTAAAACCTTGAAATTGTTTGACACTCTAAGAGTGCTGTCACTGTCTGAAAAAGAAAGGCATTAAAAACCACAGTGGTGGGAGGATACCTGATACCTGATCACAAGCTGGCAACAGCAATATGGACAGAAACCAGATAAAATAAAAGCGCCTCTTCCTGAAGGTGAATCATATCACAAATTACTTGGTGATACTACCTCCAATGTGAAAACTATACAATAAATTTCAACGTGCTACCATGGCAACACAACCACCCAAGAAGTCTTCAAACTTCAAGATTATCACCTCCAGAGGTGATATAGAAGTGTATGCAAGCGTTATAATATTTTATTGTTACATAGGCAGAGTCCTGACTACATGGAAAAAGAAATCATAAGTTGGGAATGGTAATGAAAAATTGCAACAAATCTATTTGAGTTAAAGAACCTGACACTGCATCAACCATTTCATGAAGCTTGAATATTTAGCCCAGAATCTGAGTTGGATCGAAGGAAGGGCAGTTGAACTTTAGCCATAATCTGCAGATTAACTTTCTAAGGAGTTCCAAAGAACTATAGCTAATGAGTGGTGAAAAGGGACTAAATCTTGTTCACAACAATTAGGTTTGCTCAACATGTGCTCACAGAGGCAACACTTCAATGTCCTGAAGAACGGTTACACCCAAAATGTTGACTTCTCCACCACTTGATGCTACCTGGCTTGCTGTGTTCTTCCAGCCTCCTGCCTGTCTACCTTACAGAGGCAAGACATAAAGAGTTCTAGCCTACAAAATATTAGAAAATATGGACTCTTCAGATTATAATATGGCCAAACATTTAAAAACTGTTAATGGGATAACTTACCCAATTAGCAGAAAACTAGTTCAGACATTTTGAAAAAGAACAGTATATCTTTATTGACTATATATAAAGCACTAAGATCTCTGCATTTCATATGGCATTATTTTGAATGTTATATCCTATGTAGGGGGTGGGGGTGGGGTGGGGTGTGATAATGTGTGTGCTCTTTCCCCAAGCCTCAGCAGGTTTCCTGCCAGTGTAACACTCTGAGCCTGTACCCGTGGAAGTCTTAAGATTGGTGCTGAGACCTGGAGTTCTAAATATCTAAAATGTACCCTTGGGCCATAATTTGTCAAAGCCAAAGGTCATTTGTTCTCCATCTTGACTTGTGTAGCTACTTCATGAACTAAGAAAGCTTTTCCTCTATATATGTTTTATATGCACACACTATCAGGATCCTTGAAATTTGAAATGTAGTTATTCTAATACAGCGAAAGGATATTTGTGCATCCTGTAGGCCCATGTTATTCTCTCAAATTATGGCTTTCAGTCCAGGTTCAATCACCACTGCTTCCCATTTTAGAATACTTATCAGTGAGAAAAACAAAATTGCTATGCACCATTGCAATAAGAAGAACACACTTGCTGCAGTTTTCACTGTCTTGTATCATCACAACAGCAAGAATGTACTCATTGGTGTTGCTGCTAATTGCTGAAAAGGCTTTTGAATGTGTAGGTTAAGATTTTGTCACTAGCAACTTCTGGTGGCCTTGAAATCTGTGCATGAATATTTTCTGAAATATATGATGGAAATTCCTAGATTCTTCATGGCACTATAAATCCAGCACACAGCAGCAGGGATGTCAGTGAACAGGTAAACAATCAAGCATATTGAAATATTCATAAACATCAAACCAAAAATTAAAAGCAGAATAAAAGTTTGTAAATATGTAAAACTTCTAATCACGATAAAATTTGAAAATTCCTCAAATTTAAAATGAACGTTTCAGGACTGGTAAGGCTATTGCACAGTAATTATGAAGTATGCCATTAAAATTTCAGTTACATGCCATTCAACAAGATGTGATGTTTTTGGAAGTTTTTACACTGAATCTATATGCCAATAATGTGCCACGTGTTGGTGGGAAACTTCCTGACAGTTCACCAAGGATGGAAATACTCCTGATTTAAGGAAGTGGAACAGAGCTCTGGATAAGTTGCTCTTCGGATGGTCGGTGTGGACTTGTTGGGCCGAAGGGCCTGTTTCCACACTGTAGGTAATCTAAAACAAAAAAACATAAGGTCTGGGGGATACTATTCACTTTTCTATTTAGGAATGTTAAAACCGCAAAGATATCTTGAGCTCTCTGTTTGCTCAGAGTTATCTGGACATGTACTCATTGAAGTACTATAATATCTGAACTGCATTACAAATGAATAGCATCAGGAACATTGAAACAACATAAGGAAGCACATCCGTCTTTGTGAAGCTCAATTCATCTCTGTTCTCTTATGTCCCACAGTAATTTACATGAAATTTCCTCTCCCATCTCATACACTTCCTCTCCACATTCATTTTCCATCTTCCCCCAGCTTTTACCCTACCCATTCTCCATGAGGTGGGAGGCCAAGGTTGCATAATTTGGTTGGAGAGGGGTGTGAATATTAAAAAGAGTTGTACAAATAAGCTTAGGTAAGTACTTCCCTGTGACTGGAATGGCAATTGCATGGCATCATTGTCCATGCAAGTGTAATGGAGTGTCATTTCAACAATTGTGGAAATTCTGCTCCTTATAGGGAGCATATAATTGTGGAAGAAGGGTCTTTCGAGCAGTGTGATATGCCTACCTCAGGGCAGAAAGTCCAGATTTCAGTCCCACATGCCTGGGAGAGTGCTATAGCACATACAAAGAGATGAATAAAAATTGTTTATTATCATAAGAAGAATAATCAGTAGCAGGGGGTTACTAGGAGAAAATGTTCCTTGCTTTAATGTAAATTTCTTCAAAAATGGAAGTCCTGTTTAGTGAGTAGCTGGGTCACAAAACAGTAGGGGTATGAGGATGAGGTGGGGACGTGGAAAGAAGGATGATGGATTTGGAGAGGAAGTTATTGCAGAGTTTATGAGGGTGGGAGTTGGGATTTGCAGTGCATCGCTCTGATATATTTGACAAAAAGGTTGCTATAAAATATTTGGGAGTACCTATTGCATCATAGGGAAGACTCTGGATAACATGAGACCTCCAAAATACTGGATCTTACCAGGTTGATTGAACTTGACTATTTTAACAGGTCATCTTGAAAATTTATGTATTGGGAACTAAAACTGGTTTCTCACTGATGAAAATAGGGTGATCACAGTGAGTTGTAGCAGGAGAGCTACAAGAGATCTCAACTTGTGGTTTCTAAATAAACTGGGCCGAAGAGATAACTGCAGTTTAGACTTTAAATATAAGAAAGAAAATGTGAAAAATAAAAGATATAGTATTTTGGTGTTATACTTCATGGCTATGCCAGTTAATGGTTGCATTTTTTTGTCAACTTTATTTGTTATAAATTCCTATGTGTAAATTATAATCTACGATTCCTTGTTGCATTGATTGCCAGCCACTAATACGCTGTCTAAAAATTATTAGATCTCAGATTAAAACTTTGTGAGTCAGGTTGGTATCTCAGCTGATAAACTGCCTAGAAAATCCTGGCAGTCAGTGTGATTGGGTATTTAACAGTATCAATGCCAATATACTTGTAATTTATAACGAGTACAGTTGACAAACATAAAGTCGAGTAATGCAAACACCAAGTACAAGATCAAAATTGTAGATGCTGGAAATCTATAATCAGAACAGAAAATGCTGGAAGCACATAGGTTATGCAGTATTTCTGCTGAGAGAGAAGCAATTAACTTTCCATGGAGATAATGTTTTAACAGACAGGAAGTGCATGCAAGCAACAGTATTATAAATATTTAATTTTGCTTTTTTGTTTAGCCCAGAAACAAAGATAAAGTCTACTTCTGGATCAACAATGTGCCAACAGCCATATCGCCACACAACTCTGCCCCAGACTTTGCAACCTCTTGCTATTGAACCTCTACTCTTAAAGCAACCCCAGAATCTTCAGTCTACCTCATCTGCAGTGATGTCACGATCCTCACAGTTGTTACCCACACAGATGTGTAAACCATCTCAATCAGAGCTTGTTATTTTGTCACAAGAGAAAGTACCTTCCTTTGATACACCCCAAGATCCTATTTTAGCAGACCTCTGTAGGCCATTACTTTGTAAATTGTGCAATGTATCCCTGAATTCAACACAGCAAGCACAGGCACATTATCAGGTGAGTTGGCCAGCAAGAAATTGTGTGTATACGTATGCATTATCTTTAATTACAATATAGAGAGGTATATATATAGAGATAAATGTGTATGGAAAAGAATAGAACTCTAAGCATACATTTCTAGCTGGCATTATTTGTTTAAAATAAATGAGTGAATACCAATATTAAAATAAAATTAATTAGAAAATCCAGATTTAAATCCTAATTTGGAACTGTGAATACCATCTGTCCAGTATGTTGAAATGCATTGCTTTTGCCTAGCTGCATTTCTTGATATGTAAAGGCTTCCTTTTGTGCTTTGAGATTAAGAATTGTTTCTGGCAAGATTGATTTGCATTTTTTATTAATATTAATTCTAAAATATTAATTCTAAAGATATCACAAATAAGTTAACACACTTTGAATGAAGTAAAAACCGAAATTGCTGGAGAAACTCAGCAGGTTTGGCAGCATCTGTGTGAAGAAAGCAGTTAGCATTCCTATCTGGTAACTCTTCATCAGAAGGGTTTATCTAGCAATTTGTGTTTTTGTTTCAGATCTTCAGCATCCACAGTTTTTTGTATGTTATTGTGAATGATTTCTTGCTTGATATCAAGCAGGCACATCAAATACCAAGCCGTGGTGTGCAATAGTGTTTTCAAATGTACCGGTCGCATTTACCTTGTATTGAATTTCTTTCCAGTTATGTTAATAGCTTATGTGTTAACTGTTAGAAGTGAATTTATGTATAAACAAATTAACCTTTCAGGTTGTGCACAGAATTAAAATCAAGAAATCAATAGTGATATCTAGAAAAGTGTCCATTTTACGAAATAAGACGTGCTGGAGGTCTTAAAACACATAAAGATCGATAAATCCTCAAGACCTAATCAGGTGTATGCTGGAACTTTGTGGGAAGCTAGACAAGTGATTTCTGGGCCCCTTGCTGAGATATTTTTATCATCGATATCCATGGTTGAAGTACTGGAAGACTGAATGGTGGCTATATGATGCTATAGAATGGTAGTAAGGAAAAGCCAGGGAGCTATATACCTGTGAGCTGAATGTCAATGGTGGGAAGGTTTTTGGAGAGGATTCTGAGGGACAAGATTACATATATTTAGAAAGGCAAGGACTGATTATGGATAGTCAACATGGCTTTGTGCATGGGAAATCATGTGTCACTAACTTGATTGAGGTTTTTGAAGAAGAGACAAAGAAGATCAATGAAGGCAGAGCAGTGGACAATGTCTATTTGGACTTCTGCAAGGGGTTTGACAAGGTTCTGCATGGGAAACTGGTTAGCAACTTTAGATCATAAGGAATCAAAGGAGAGCTAGCCATTTGGATACAAAATTGGCTTGAAGGTAGGAGACAGAGGGTGGATGGTTGATTTTTGGATTGGAGGCCTGTGACTGGCGGTTTGCCACAAGGGTTGGTGTTGGATCCACTGCTTTTTGTAATTTATGTAAATGATTTGGATGTGAAAATTAGATTTGCAGATGTCACCAAAATAGGTGATGTGGTGGACAGTGAAGAAGGTTATCTTGGAATACAACAGGACCTTGATCAGATGGGCCAAGGGATGGCAGATGGAGTTTAATTTAGATAAATGTGAGGTGTTGCATTTTGGTAAGGCAAATGAGGGCAGGACTGATGCACTAAATGGTAGTATCCGGAGGGGAGTGTTGCAAGACAAAGAGACCTTGGAGTGCAGGTTCATAGTTCCTTGAAGGTGGAGTTGCAGGTAGAGAGGGTAGTGTAAAAGGTGTCTGTTATGGTTGCCTTTATTGGTCAGCGCATTGACTGTAACAGTTGGGATGTCATGTTGAGGCTGTCCATTGGTTAGGCCACTTTTGGAATACTGCATTCAATTCAGGTCTCCGTGCTATAAAAAAGATATGGTTAAATTTTAAAAGGTGCAGAAAAAAATTAGAAGGATGTTGCTGTATTTGGAGGGTTTGAGCTATGGAGAGAGGCTGAATAAGCTGGGGCTATTTTCACTGGAGCATCAGAGGCTGAAGGGTTATCTTATTGAAGTTTATAAAATCATGAGGGGCATGGAAAGGATGAATAGCCAAGGTCTTTTTTCCTAGGGTAGAGGAGTCCAAAACTGCGTGGCATAAGTTTAAGGCGAGAGGGAAAGATTTGAAAGGAACTTAAGGGGCAATATTTACACACAGAGGGTGGTGCATGTATGGAATGAGCTGCCAGAAGATGTGGTGGAAGCTGGCACAATTGCAACATTTAAAAGGGATCTGGATGGGTACTTCAATAGGAAGGGATATGGGCCAAATCCTGGCAAATGAGACCAGTCTAATTTAGAATATCTGATTGGCATGCAAGAGTCAAACTGAAGAGTCTGTTTCCATGCTCTATGATGCTGACTCTACATGTTGTCATCAGGTGAAGTGAGACGAGAAGGTGGAAATATTGGAGCAGATGTAATTCAACCATTGTTTTATGTGTAAATTGGACTGCAACTCCTGACAACTACATATATGCAGTTAACCATAGCAACCAGAATGCTTCTCCAAAACTCCATCAATATCCAGCAGTGAAGCTCAGCATTAAAATATGTGATAGAGCACAAAATTGGGGAACATAGATGAACAGTGAGTAGCAACTAAAATCTACAGAAACAGTTTGGGCTTGTGTGAATTCCAGTGTAATTCCAATTAATAACATGGTAATTACTTACGCTAAGGAAACTCTGAAAATGAACTTTTACAAATGTGGATTCACATCTCTTCTGATTTCCTATCTTTCTTTCCCCTTCCTTTTGATTGGGCATTTAATTCAGTGTTCTTGCTGACACTTTCAGATTCAAACTCTGCATTGTGTAATGATAATTTTTCATTTTGATTGATTACAGAGATACACAGTTTTGCTCATATAGATCACATGCATTGAATAAAGCATCACTCCAGTTAGCCAGAGCTCAAAATAATAAGTAGCAATTTCATACAGTTTTATTGGAAACCACCTACCTCAAAAAATCTAGATGAAATTGTTTAATGAATATTTTGAACTATAGACAGTTGAATTTATTTTTGTGTGTACCATCCTCCCTTTAGGTTCTTGATTCTGATTTATCCAACAAGCTAGTTGCTAGAGGGGAAGTCACTTACTGGATAGCTGCTGAATGCAGTTAGTGGAGGCTGACAGCTGTCTCTTCTGCATTTGAGAATCTACCACCCTGGTGAATGAGGCAGGTCTTTCAGTGCTGTGTATATCTGTACTGTTTTGTAGGTACAAAGCCTGGGCCTTGAAGAAAGTGGAAGGATGATTAGTCATGGCAGAGCTGAGGATGTTAAGATAGATTTGTTATGCCTTGAGAAGGCCTAGATTTGCAGCAACCGGCAGAAAATCCAGGTTACAGAAGTGTTCAGGAAGGATCAGGAGAAGAGACTGAGATAATATGGGCTTATTTAACAAAAACTGGAAAATCACATTCTAAGAAAGATATTCAGTGAATCCTACAGGAAAGATAGGAACAAGAAGGTGGATGCTCGCGATCTGAAAGGCTCTGGAGGAGAAGGGCTTCAAGATGCTTGATGAAATAACTCCACAGAGGCCAGTATCTTGTCACCAAGTCACCCTTTATTTACATGCAGACTGACCTTGACACTGCTCCAGCTCCCTCAGAGCCAGCTCTCAAATGAACAGAACCTCTGGCACTTCTGTTTATACCTGTCTCCATCAAACATGCCCAGGACAAGGACAGGATGGGGTTAGATACAGAGTAAAGCTCCATCTACACTATCTATCTGACAGTCCCAATCAGGGAAATCACATTCTATGAGGTCCTCCTAGCTGACTTCATTACAATCACTAAACTTAAAACTAGGAGGACATGGAGGAAAGCTAATGTGAGTCCTGGCCCCACTTAATGGGAAAGGCAAGAGCAAAAGAAGAAGATCTAAATCACCTTCTGTCTCCCTTTCCTAGCATAATGATCAGGTGATTTTGGCCCTTTCATAACTGTAAAATTTTACTTCACTTTAACTCTACTCTACAACCTTGCTGGCTGGGTAACCTTTGATAGACTTCCTTTTGCAATATTGTTCTGTCATGTTGGGTAAAAAGTAGAGAAGACTGTGGGACAAAGAGAATATGCAAGGATCTTAGAAAAAGGCAGGGAGAGATAATGAGACAATTGATTGTGGAGGAATGAGGGGAGAAAGGATTTATAGGAGGAGAGAGAAAAGGGGAAAAATGAAAGTGAGAGAAGAATGAAGGGTCAGTTCCTGGGGTGAAATGGAGGAGAAGATAGAGAAGAGGAGAAAAATAGAGCATTGTCTAAGGAGATTTAAGGCATTGAAGAGTAGAGATAATAGTATGAAATGAGAGGAGGAATTTTAAAATATGACTATCTCTGACAAGAGAATCTTAACACATTCCTTTGATATTCATCAGTTTTACCATGCCTGATATCCCCACCATCAAGATCTTGTTGTGGCCAGAAACTTAACTGAACAAGCCATTAGAGATGTCTGGTTGTCAGATCAGGTCAGAGGCTGGGAATTCTGTGGCAAATAATCCACCACCTAAATTCCAAAAGTCTGCTATCAACAAGTCAGAAGTGTGTTGGAATAATCCCCTTTCTTGAATGAGTGTGCTTCCAGCAGCACTTCTGAAACTTAAGAAGGTGAGCAGTATCCATGATAAAGTAGCTTGTATGATTGGAATTTCATCCCTTACTCTAAACATTTATTCCTTTCACCATCAGCGCATTGGGGTGGCATTTTGTTCAATCTATAGGATGCACTGGTACAATTTGTCAAGACTGCTTTGATAACACTACCTACCATTACATAGAAAAGCAAGCTCACATACCACCGTAACGTGGAAATATATTGTCTTTCCTTCAGCGTCACTGTGTCAAAATTTGGAACTTTCTTCCTGACAGCACTGTCACTGTACCCATATTATTTGGACTGAAGTGGTCCAACAGCAATTAGGAGTGAGCAGTAAATGCTAGCTTTGCTGGTGAAGCCTAGATCCCATGAATGAATATGAAAAAGGGGATTATTAAAATAGCTTTCCCTTTCTCCTTGTATATCTCTACCCCACCCTATCTGCTGTCTTTCTTATCATAGAATCAAACAGTCATACAGCATGGAAACAGACCCTTCAGTCCAACCAGTCCATGTTGACTGTAATCCAAATCTAAACTAGTCCCCCTGCCTGCGCTTGGCCCATATACCTCCAAACATTTAATAATCATGCTTTTCTAAACGTCTTTTAAATATTGTATCCTTTGAAAGTTCATTTCACACATGAACCACTTTCTGTGTAAAAACAAAAATTGCCCCTTGTCTTTTTAAAATCTTTCTCCTCTCATCTTAAAAATATGCTCCCTGGTCTTGAAATTCCCCACCCTAGGGAAAAGACACTTGCCATTCACTTTAGCTATACCCCTTATGACTTTATAAACTTCTATAAAGTCACTCCTGAACCTCCTATGCCCTGGTGAGAAAGGTCTCAGCCTGTCTAGTCTCGCCCCATAATTCAAACACTTCATTCCTGACAGCATCCTAGTAAATCTCCTCTGAACCCTCTCCAGCTTAATAATATCCTTCCTATAAATGGCAACCAGAACGGGACAAAATGACCTCATCAACGTCCCATACAATCCAAACATAACATCCCAACTCGTATGCTCAGAAGTCTGAGCAATGAAAGCAAGTGTGCTAAACGCCTTCTTAACCATTCTATCTATATATGATGCAAACTTTAAATAATTATTGGTTCTACAACACTGCCTTACTTTTAATTGTAGAAGTCCTACCGTTGTTTGTTTTACCAAAATGCAATTTATCCAAATTAAAACTCCATCTGTCACTCTTCAGCCCATTCACCCAATTGATCAAGATCTCTTTGTAATCTTAGATAACCTTCTTCACTGTCCACTATGCCACCAATCAGGAGACTGACAATCTGCAAGCTTACTAACCATGCCTTCTATATTCTCATCAAAATCATTTATATAAATGACCATCAAAGTGGACCCAGCACCAATTCCTGTAGAACATTACTGATCACAGGCCTTCAATCCATTATCTTGCCTTCCTCTCTTTCCTGTACTACAGCTGAAAACTGTACTTGAACTTGACTCTGCCTTTGGAATTCCCTTAGTTAATGATTAGCTTATTGTTAAATAGCAAATCTTTACCTAATCAGGGACGTGAAAAAGTAGAGTTAGCCCCAGCATAAGAGTTTCTTTGAATTCATAGCCAAGTAGCTAAAATGCTATTATTGGCAGTAGGCTGTGGTTATAGCTTGAAAACCTCAAATATGGAGTTCTGTTATAAATGTGAAAATGCAATTTTATTATGTAAGCGTGTGAACATTTAAACTTTTGGTATAATAAAAATAAAAGTCTTTTGCAGTTGCACAGTTCAGATTACTATTGATTGAAAATGTAGGTTCAGTGTTATAAGAACTACATTTCACAATCTGAAATCCCTTTATGGCTGAAAACTTGTATTATTTTGATTGTGACAAAAGTGCATAGTTACTTGAAATACTACTGTAAAAATAAAGCAAATAATTTTCATTGTAAGCATAACTGTTAGCATAGCAGATGGTTCCTGTTTGTATTTTAAAAAGTGGCAGGCTTCCTAAACAAGTCAATTGAAAGAACTATAGAATTCAAATCCTGATGGCTTCTGTCTGAATTAATATAAAGGAGGCCAAGTAGCACATATTCTGTTGAATAGCAACTTGAACAATACCAAGATATGATGTGGAGGAGCTGGTGTTGGATTGGGATGGACAAGGTTAAAAATCACACAACACCAGGTTATAGTCCAACAGGTTTATTTGGAAGCACTAGATTTTGGAGCGCTGCTCCTTCATCACAGAATTCATAGCAGAAGATTACAGTGTCATGCAACTGAAATGATATGTTGAACATGCGCTGTATTGTTCGATGTTCTATGTTCTATAAACCTAGATTACTGTTCAGTCTCCCATTATTAGAATGGGTTGCATGTTTAGGTTAATTAATATGTAAATCCTAGAATTTCTTTTAAGTCACATTCTTGAGATAATGTAAGATTTTATAAAAAATGGTGACATCTCAGATCAGACAATGCATTAAAGGTGAGAGGTTAGAGACTGTCTGTATCCCAATCTTGAGCCAGACTGGTTCTGTTTCCGAGGTGGAATTTATAAAATATTACATGGTTTGACTGCCTATAGATTGTCCGCTTTTTGAGCAAAATAGAATGTATCTGCAAATATAATTCTTCAAATGCAAATTCATCCCATAGACTTATATGTGTGTGTGCATGCATGAGAGAGAGTGAGCGTGTGCATGTGAGTGTGTGTGTGTTTGTGTGTGTACATGCTTGGTAAAATGTGTGTGCGAATGTGATGGAGTATAAGCCTGTGAGAAGATGTGAGTGTGGGAGGTGTATGTGTGTGTGTGAGAGACGGTCTGTGTAAGTATGTGAGAGTGTATGTATATATGTGCGTGTGAGAGAGAGAGTGTCTGGTGTAGTGAGGTTATCTGACATGTGAAATGAACCCAATGTCCCAGCTGAGGCCATCCTCATGGGTAGTGAACTTGGCTATCAGCCTCTGCTTGACCACTCTGCGTTGTTGCGTATCCCGAAGTCTGTCTTGGAGGACGGTCACCTGAAGATCCAAGGCCTAATGTCCCTGACTGCTGAAGTGTTCCCCGACTGGGAGGGAATACTCCTGTCTGTTGATTGTTGTGCAGTGTCCATTCAACCGTTGTCATAGCGTCTGCTTGGTCACACTAACATACCATGCCTCAGGGCATCCTTGCCTGCAGCGTATGAGATAGACAACATTGGCCGAGTCACATGAGCACCTGCCACATACATGGTGGATGTTGTCCCCACGTGTAATGGTGGTATCCATGCTGACACTCAAACACATCTTGCAGTGGTTGCCATGACAGGGTTATATGGTGTTGTGTGGTTGATGTTGGTTGAAGCCTGGGCAGTTTGCAGTGAACAATGACCTGTTTAAGGTTTGGCAGCTTTTTAAAGGTGAGAAGCGGAGGCATAGTGAAGATCTTGGTGAGATGCTCATCATCGATAATGTGTTGCAGACTTAGAGGAACAATGTGTAGTTTCTCCGTTCCTGGGAAGTACTGGACAACAAAGGGTTCCCGATCAGTTGTATCCCATGACTGTCTCCAGGGGAGATCAAAATGGTTTCTCATTGTGACCAGGATTGCATTCCCAGTTTCAAAATGGTTTTAAAAGATTCTTGATGTTAGCAGTTCCTTTCCATTTTTATTCATGTTACCCTAACCTTACCTCTCAGTTAGTCCTGAATGGATTATCGATGAGATTTCGCACATCAATGGTATTTAGTCAATGATTGTGATTAGTTGTAGCCTGACTAAATCCAGGAGCCCATGGTCGGCCTGTGCTACAAGCAGGAAGCTTTACCAAGTGAAAATGTAGGTCAGAATTTGATGTTATAACAATAAACAATGCACGGCACACATTTTTTGATATTTAATTATGGAAATTGCATTGATATTACTTTCCTGTAGACAAACTATATTTCATGTTAATAGCAAAAACAGAAAGTGCTGAAAATATTCAGCAGATAAGGTAATATGTAGACAGAGAAATATATGATTAGCCTTTTGTCTCAGCTTAGCAGTTATATTGATTATCAACTTTGGAGGTGTAGTGGACAGCGAAGAAAGCTATCTCAAATTACAATGGATCTTGATCAGATGGACTGGGGAGTGGCAGATGGAGTTTAATTTTGATAAATACAAGGTGCTGCATTTTGGAAAAGCAAATCAGAGCAGGACTTATTCACTTAATGGTAAGCTCCTAGGGAGTGTTGCTGAACAAAGAGACCTTGGAGTGCAGGTTCATAGTTCCGTGAAAGTAGAGGACAGTCAAGAAGGCATTTAGTATGCTTCCTTTATTGGTCAGAGCATTGAGTATAGAAGTTGTGAGGTAATGTTGCAGCTATAAAGGACATTGGTGCAGTTCTAGTCTCCTTCCTATCAGAAGGATGTTGTGAAACTTGAAAACATTCAGAAAAGATTTACAAGGATGTTGCCAGGGTTGGAGGATTTGTGCTATAGGAAGAGGCTGAATAGGCTGGGGCTGTTTTCCCTGGAGTGTCAGAGGCTGAAGGGTGACCTTATAGATGTTAATAAAATCATGAGGGGCAAGGATAGGATAAACAGACAAGGTCTTTTTCCTGGAGTGGGTGAGTCCAGAACCAGAGTGCATAGGTTCAGGGTGAGAGGGCAAGTATATAAAAGGGATCAAAGGGGCAATGTTTTCACACAGAGGGTGGTGCTTGTTTAGAATGAGCTGCTAGAGGATGTGGTGGAGACTGGTACAATTATAGCATTTAAAAGGCACCTGGATGGGTATATGAATAGTAAGGATTAGGGATATGTGCCAAGTGCTGGCAAATGGGACTAGATTATATTAGGCTAACTGATCGGCATGGTCGAGTTGGACCGAAGGGTGTGTTTCTGTGCTATACATCTTTATGACTCTATGACTTGACAAATGCTTTTGTATTAATGAGTAAAAGATGTCTTCATAGCCTCTTTTACTTGTCTTGTCAGATTCATTTTGGAGCTAATGGAGATAAGCACTAGGAGGATATTAAAATGGGGGAAAGGGTCTGTAAAGTTGTTTTAGGTCAATGATCTACAGGCAAGAAAGGCAAAGATGACAGAAACAACACACTGGTTATTTCTTGAGTGAAGTATTTTGCTGTTCACAGGTGAAGATATTTTTGTGCATATCATATCAGTATATTACCTTGTGTGGAGTGTTTATGTTCCCCCAACCCAAATAATTTGTGAATATTTGTTTATCTTAGGGCAAAAACCACTCAAAGAAACTTCGTAATTATTACGCTGGGCATCAGTGTGTGGCTACTCCCAAACTGACTCATTTTGTAGATCAACCAGGCATACAACTTCACCCATCAGAATCCCAGGTAATGTAAATATATGCTATTAGTAGAGAACATCCAGATTTAGAGAAATTGCTAAAAATATAGCTGTCATTTCTCCCCTGCCAAACTGTATAAGTCACTTATCACCACTGTTATTGAATTTAAACTATGCATTCATACTATGATCATGTAGCCAATTTCCAACATTTGCTACACCTTTGAAAACAAGGAACTTGCCCTTACCTGTGGCATCTTTCATTCACTTGGGATGTTCCAAACCTCCAGAGACCCACTGCAGCAGTAGGTGTTAAATTATCTAACATGTACAAAAAAGATTCTGAATAGTGTGATTCAGCAACAAAAATAAAGCAGCTTTCACATTTGTCTTGTATTAATCGTTATCCACACTGCAGATAAACTACAGTGTAAATCCATTATTTTGTGCTTCAACATACAATGAGTGTCTAGGTTCCCCCTCCATTTAGCGCAGATATCTCATAGCTCTCAAAAGAGATAAATCTTTACTTAAAACTTCATTTTAATAGTTAGCTTTGGAGGTTTTCTTATTAACACAGACCAGCTACAATGTGGTTGCACTACTTGAACCACAGTATGGCCATTATAATGGGTGTTTCGACCAAAATCTAGTTTGAGTAGCTAAAACTACCATAGTATACTTATTAACAATCCAGTCTTGATAGTCTGCTGCAGTAAAGAATTCCCACAGATTCACTACGGTCGGACAGAAAAGTCCTCCTCATCTCTGTCTGAAATAGGCAATCTGTTAACCAGAGCATATGCCATATGGTCCAAGGCGCTCTCACAAGGGGAAACAGCCTCTCAGTATCTATTCTGCCAAGCTATCTAAGAATCCTGTATGTTTCAATAAGGTCACCTCTCATTCGTCTATATACCACTATGTACAAGACCAATCTACACAATTTCTCCTCATGAGAAAATCCCTCCATACCCGGAATCAACTTAGTGAGCCTCTAGACTGCCTTCAATGCCTGTATACCTTTCCTTAGATAAGGGGACCATTACTATTCAGTGTTTCAGATGTAGTTTGCAAATTTTTTGTAAAGCATTTTTTATACATATTCCCTTTTAAATAAAGATCAATAATCCATATGTCTTTCCTATTACCCATTGAACTTGAATGCTAGCTTTTCATGATTCATGTGACTCCCAAAGCCCTCTGCAGTTTTTCCCCATTTAAATAATACTCCGTTCTTCTATTCTTCCTGCCAACATGCTTATTGCACCTGCCAAGTTTTTGTCCACCAATTCAGCCTGTTTATATCCCTTTGTAGACTCATTGTCTTATCCTCATTATATCCTTATCGATATATGTTATTTTCCATTCAGTCAGGATCCTCCAAGACGGCAGGTCGTGTGATACTGGCCACAGCAAATGATTACTGCAAACTCTGCGATGCTTCTTTTAGCTCCCCAGCTGTGGCACAGGCACATTATCAAGGAAAGAACCATGCCAAGAGACTGCGGCTAGCAGAGGCTCAGAAATCCAATTCATTTTTGTATGTATTCTGATAGTTGAAAATTCTTTAACAGGATATTTAATGTGTTTTTTATATGATATCTACTTTTTGTTGCATCATCTTTTTTAAACAAGTAAATAGATAATTCACCTCTAAACATAGAAACCTAAATAATTTTTGTTTTAATGATAGGCATCTAAATATCAGTTGTTTCTTTTACTGTCTACAGACAAAGGTGATTCTTCCTCATGCGTTCATCCTCTACATACCTTAGGACAGGCCTATCATCCAGCTGGCAGTCAATCATTGGAACAGTGCCCTCTTGGGAATTTTGAATTTTTTGGTATTTTGATCACCCCAACCCCACTCCCCAATTGCACATTACAGATAATGCCAATCCACAGCAATTTCTCTCTCATTTTGGCAGCAACATTGGAGCATTTTTACACTGTCAGTAGGAACAGCTTTTGTAAACTATTCTATTTTGATATTAGGCATTTCCAACCTTTGGAACTATGGTTCACGTCTTATCCCAGAAACCTTCAACAGAATTTTTCACATGAGAAATATGCTAGGGTTTAAATTTTATATGCAGTAGTCAAATTTTCTCCCAGATCACAGAAAAGAGTTTGAACACTTTTCATTAGGAATCGAGATCTCTGCAATCTAATTCTGGAAATAAGCAGAGGTAATTAATTGCTGAGAGAGTCCTTTCTTTCATAGAAGACATTGAACTTAATTGTGGTGCTGACCCATTTAAAGGATATTTGTTTTGGAGAAATGAATATGACTGTAAACAAAGCCAGTATTTGTTTCCAATTGTCACATCTTTCTTCAGCTTGTTCACTAACTTCACTTTTGTCTTTAATGTATTTTTCCAGTCAGCCTGTTCAGAGATGCTCCACATCTGGAGTAGATGGGACTTGAACCCAGACCTCCCAGTCCGTAGGTAGGGACACTGTCACTGTGCCACAATTGAACCTTAATATCAGGAAAAGCCAAGGAACAATTTGTACAATGTAGTTTTGCACTAGAAATAACTTCACAAAGGCCTGTATCATGTCACCAAGTCACCTTGTATTTATACATGGAGAAAGTGAGGACTGCAGATGCTGGAGGTCAAAGTCAAGAGTGTGGAAAAGGACAGCAGGTCAGGCAACATCCGAGGACCAGGAGAATCGATGTTTTGGGCATAACCCTTCATCAGGAATGAGGCTTGTGGGCTGGGGGGCTGAGAGATAAATGGGAGGGGGGTGGGCTGGAGGGAAGGTAGCTGAGAATGAAGTAGGTAGATGAAGGTCGAGAAGAAGGTGATAGGTCGAAGAGGAGGGTGGAGTGGTTAGATGGGAAAGGCGATGGACTGGTCAAGAGGACAGTGCCAGGTTGGAGGCTTGGGACTGGGATAATGTGGGTGAAGGGGAAATGAGGAAAATGGTAAAATCCACATTGATCTCGTGTGGTTGGAGGGTCCCAAGGCAGAAGATGAGGCATTCTTCCACCAGGCATCAGGTGGTTAGAGTTTGTCAATGGAGGAGGCCCAGGACTTGCATGTCCTTGGCAGAGTGGGAGGGGGAGTTGAAGTGTTCAGCCGCGGGGCGGTGGGGTTGGTTAATGTGAGTGTCCCAGAGATGTTTTTTTGAAATGATCCGCAAGTTGTCTGCCGAATGTAAAGGAGACCACATTGGGTGCAATGGATACAGTAGGTGACATTGTGGAGTACAGATAAATTTCTGTTGGATGTGTAAGGATTCTTTGGGGCCTTGGACTGAGGTGAGGGGGGAGGTGTGGGCGCAGGTTTTATACGTAGAGAGTCCTTGACATCCAGCTCCCTCAAAGAGAACAGGATGTCTGACACTTTTGTTCTTATCTGTCAGACAGAATGGACCAGAATAACAGCCCCAATCAGGGAATTCATATTCTATGAGGCCCACCTGGCTGACTTCATTACAATCAATACAGATTATCTGCTGCATGATTGCATTCAATAATTTCTAAGCTTTTTTTTGACTTGATTTCTTATAGAGGTAGAACCTCTGGCATGGTGGCACACTGGTTAGCACTACTGCCTTACAGCACCAGAGACCAGGGTTCAATTCCCACCTCAGGTGACTGACTGTGTGGAGTTTGCACATTCTCCCCGTGACTGCGTGGGTTTCCTCTGGGTGCTCCGGTTTCCTCCTACAGTCTAAAAACGTGCAGGTTAAGTGAATTGGCCATGCTAAATTGCCCGTAGTGTTAGGTGAAAGGGTAAATGTAGGGGAATGGGTCTGGACTTCGGCAGGTCGGTGTGGACTTGTTGGGCCGAAGGGCCTGTTTCCACACTGTAAGTAATCTAACCCAAGAACTCAATCTGATTTGGAAACTGTGATGACCACAATTCATGATCATGACTTAAACATATCTTTGAACAGTAGTAATCAACCTTGCATGTATGGATTAAAAAAAAATGATATATAAACAACACAGGCAAGACTGTATTTGCTGACCACACCTATTGCCATGATGAGGCCTTTCCCTTGAACCTCTGAAGTTCTTATGCATCATAGTGATGATCTTTAGGTAATTCCAACATTGAGATGAAGGAACAGCAGTATAATTTAAAATAAGTGATTTGTGAACTGGAAGGGATCCTTGATTTAATGCTTCTCAGTGTTAGAAGTCCCAGGTCAGGGCGGTGCTGTCACAGTATCCATCAGGTGTTAGTGTGTCAACTTTGAGAAATCTTTAAATTGAAGTCCTGATTGAGGCTCAAAACTTCCAGATCATAACTAGCTAGAATTAGTTATGTTGTGCTGTCTGGTGAATACAGCAATCTTCTTCATCTGTCATAAAAAATGCTTTATTGATGAAAGTTGGCCTCAAAAATTTCATATTGGTTTCAGCTACTACTCTAATATATCTACTTTTGCAGTATTCATTCTGCTTAATCTGATTTGCTCAGAGGTTTTGATATCCCTGTCATTCACTGTAATATTCTAATTTACTAACAATGAGAAGAGCTAAGTGCAAATTGCTTTTTGATACCTCCTATGTAGATGTAAATACTATTGATGTCTAATATTCTTGCAATATCATGACATGGATTACAGATTCGTGTTGAGTGGTATCAAATCGGGCATGTGTCACGTATCCAGCCCATATTTAGTTCCACTAAAATCAGTTAAACTAAATATTGGAAATTGCATTTAATAGATGGGTGAAACTTTGCCAGTTTAATGCAATTTAACTCCGAAGACAAGCCTTTTTCTACCTGTACACCTCAATTTCAAAGGTATTGTAATTAACCGTCACCTATAAGTTTTCATCAATTTCCTTTCTGACAAACACCCCTTTGGAAAGCAATATGAAGAGATGCAGGAGTATTGTATGCAAAAGAAAACTTACCTGTTAGTGGAAGGCCAGCTTCTGCTTCATCGTTTTTATTCCATGTCATAGATATGTTTCCTGATCTAATCAGAACCTTCACCACAGTAATTACTCCCATGGTATTTGCAAAAAAATGTTTTATGAATGGCTTTGAACCATTGTTTACTTCAGAGTTGAGGAGCAGCTTCTTGTATATAAGATTTAAGAAACAAATTACAAGTCAGGCCAGGTGGTAAATTGTGGTATTTGTTCTTGGAGCTTTGCTGTGATAAATTTATGTAACTTTACAGGCAGCAAATATTGTGAACTCATTGGAGGACATAACATAATCGTGCATCACGTGAATTGTTTGCTTCTCATAAATAATTCCTGTTAGATCTTTAGATAGTTAGCAGGCAAAACCAATTCCTTTTTCTATCTAATTTATCATAAGCTCGGCACATTGTCTCAGAATGTCAGTTAATCTCGTCATTTTCCACGATCTGATACAGATAACTTTGTTGTTGAGAAAACAGACTTTGAAATCGATGCTTGTCAAATAATTTTTAATGTAGAAAATAAGTTCAAAACATTCACCACCAAATGATAGTTGTTTAATGGTGTGAGATCTTACAGTTATATATTATGATATTCTAACAAAATATATTTGCAATATTTATTTCACTCAAGCCTCAAAACTGATAATATCACAGATGACCGAAGGCACATATTTTGTGTAAACTTATTGCATTTTACATTTTATAGGATTAATTGTTAAGTGAAGGTCATTTAGGTTTTCTAGCAATAAAACTTGAGATTACCACTTCATAAAGCTAAGGACCATAGAATATTTATCTTTGTGAGAAAAGGTCAGTTTAACACATATATCTTAATGGCTTAACATCAATATAGATGTTTTAGATTGTTTTTGAGGGAATACATTTGATTAAAGTGAACACCTTTATTACTCCGTGAACTTTTATTCAAAGCCTCTCTGTTGTAAGTTGATTCAGAAACAGTAACCTTAAATCAAAGTAACTTTGTCTCGAATTGCTAAGGTCATTTTTGCTATTGGCATAGAGGCAATGCTGGCAAGGCAATGAATATTGCCTAGCCTTTGTTGCCTTTTGAGAATGGTAATTTTTTTACTGCATGTTCTTATGAGAGCGGTAATTAAGGCAAATCAAGATTTTTGACCCAACAACAGTGAAGGGATATTGCTAAATTGAGAGAAATGTTCTATGAGGAGAGATTGAGTTGAGTAAACCTACATTTCCTCAAACTAAGGAAAATGAAACACAACCTAATTGGAACGTGTATAATTCTTAAGGGATTTAACTGAACAGATTTTGGATGGATATTTCCCTGTTTAGAGAGTATAGAACTATGGGTGAGAGTCTGAGAATAAGATTTTGACCATTTAGGACTGTGAGTGAAGAGATTTCTCCTAATCAAAAGGTTGAGAACCCCTGACCCCAGAACTGTGGTCCTCAGTCATTGAATATATTCAAGAAACAGATTAATAGATAGTTGAGTAAGGGTTGTGGGGATACTGTGGGATGGTGGAGTTGAGGTAGATGACGAATCATGATCATATTGGATAACTGAGCAGATTTGAAGGGCTAATTCTAGGTAATCCAAGATGGAGGACGGTAAATATTTCTGGCTGTAACAGGCTGTGCCGTTTTTGAGGTATTTTAGGTGTTGGAGATGATTTCCTCAAATTCCAGGAGTAGCAGTACTGTTTTACTGTTGCATTGTTTGGAACTTTGGGGGAAAAAAAGTCAAAATAACAGCACTTTTAAAAGCGAAAGGAACAGACAAAGGCAGCACAAGGTGAGACCAATGCAGGAGAGAGAACGAAAAAGAAACCCACACTGCTAACTGACGGAGCAGTGAACCTGCGAAGTTACTGCCTTTGCTGTTGAATTAATGTATCGTGGGACATCGGAGTGCATCTGGGAAAATTAACAAGAACAATGAAATTCACAACTAATCTTGAAGGAACCTGTTTGGGAGAGGTCACAGTACAGAAACAGATATGTGAATATTTTTAAGTGTGGCCTACAGAAAGTCTGCAATAGTGAGTAGAGCTGGTTCTTTCTTGATTATATATTTTATTGAGATATGTCTCTTGACTAAACTTAAAAACATAAACCATAAGTATTAACTTAGCCTGGAGCGGTGTTTTATAGAGGAATAAGACGGTGCTATTTTCTGGGTCTGTAGACTGGAAGAAGCAAACATGGTCTTTGTAGAGTGATATGCTCTTATAGACAATAGGTGCAGGAGTAGGCCATTCAGCCCTTCGAGCCTGCACCGCCATTCAATATGTTCATGGCTGATCATTCCTAATCAGTATCCTCTTCCTGCCTTATCTCCATAACCCTTGATTCCACTATCTTTGAGAGCTCTATCCAACTCTTTCTTAAATGAATCCAGAGACTGGGCCTCCACTGCCCTCTGGGGCAGAGCATTCCACACAGCCACCACTCTCTGGGTGAAGAAGTTTCTCCTCATCTCTGTCCTAAATGGTCTACTCCGTATTTTTAAGCTGTGTCCTCTGGTTCAGCACTCACCCATCAACGGAAACATGTTACCTGCTGCCAGAGTGTCCAATCCTTTCATAATCTTATATGTCTCAATCAGATCCCCTCTCAGTCTTCTAAACTCAAGGGTATACAAGCCCAGTCGCTTCAGTCTTTCAGTGTAAGGTAATCCCGCCATTCCAGGAATTGACCTCGTGAACCTACGCTGCACTCCCTCAATAGCCAGAATGTCTTTCCTCAAATTTGGAGACCAGAACTGCACACAGTACTCCAGGTGTGGTCTCACCAGGGCCCTGTACAGCTGCAGAAACACCTCTTTGCTTCTATACTCAATTCCCCTTGTTATGAAGGCCAGCATACTATTAGCCTTCTTCACTACCTGCTGTAGCTGCATGCTTGCCTTCATTGACTGGTGTACAAGAACACCCAGATCTCTTTGTACTGCCCCTTTACCTAAATTGATTCCATTGAGGTAGTAATCTGCCTTCCTGTTCTTGCCACCAAAGTGGATAACCATACACTTATCCACATTAAACTGCATCTGCCTACTCACCTAACTTGTCCAGGTCACCCTGTAATCTCCTAACATCCTCATCACATTTCACCGTGCCACCCAGCTTTGTATCATCAGCAAATTTGCTAATGTTATTGCTGATACCATCTTCTATATCATTAACATATATTGTAAAAAGCTGCGGTTCTAGCACGGATCCCTGTGGTACCCCACTGGTCACTGCCTGCCATTCCGAAATGGAGCCGTTTATCACTACCCTTTGTTTCCTATCAGCCAACTAATTTTCAATCCAATCTAGTACTTTGCCCCCAATACCATGCGCCCTAATTTTACTCACTAACCTCCTGTGTGGGACTTTATCAAAAGTTTTCTGAAAGTCCAAGTACACTACATCTACTGGATCTCCCTTGTCCATCTTCAGAGTTACATCCTCAAAAAATTCAAGAAGATTAGTCAAGCATGATTTTCCCTTCATAAATCCATGTTGACTCTGTCCTATCCTCTTACTACTATCCAGATGTGCCGTAATTTCATCCTTTATAATAGACTCCAGCATCTTTCCCACCACTGAGGTCAGACTAACTGGTCTATAATTTACTGCTTTCTCTCTCCCACCTTTCTTAAAAAGTGGTATAACATTAGCCTTAGGAACCGACCCCGAATCTATCAAACTCTGGAAAATAATCACCAACGCATCCACGATTTCCCGAGCCACCTCCTTCAGTACCCTGGGATGTAGACCATCAGGCCCTGGAGACTTATCAACCTTCAGACCTAACAGTCTCTCCAACACCAAATCCTGCAAATATAAATTCCCTTAAGTTCAGGTCCTTCAGCCACTGTTACCTCAGGGAGATTGCTTGTGTCTTCCCCAGTAAACACAGATCTGAAGTACCCATTTAATTCTTCTGCCATTTCTTTGTTCCCCGTAATATATTCCCCTGTTTCTGTCTTCAAGGGCCCAATTTTAGTCCTAACCAATTTTTGCCTTGCACATACCTAAAAAAGCTTTTACTATCCTCCTTTATATTATTGGCCAGTTTACCTTCGTACCTCATTTTCTCTCTGCGTATTTCCTTCTTAGTAATCCTTTGTTGCTCTTTAAAAGCTTCCCAGTCCTCAGTTTTCCCACTTATCTTTGCTATGTTATACTTTTTCTCTTTTAACTTTATATGTTTCTTAACTTTCCTCGTCAGCCACGGCCGCCCATGCCTCCTCCTGGGATCTTTCTTCCTTTTAGGAGTGAACTGATCCTGCAACTTCTGCATTATACACAGAAATATCCGCCACGGTCATCCCTGCTAAGGTATTGCACCATTGAACTTTGGCCAGCTCCTCCCTTATAGCTCCATAGTTCCCTTTATTCAACAGAAGTACTGTCACTTCCGACCCTACCCTCTCCCTCTCAAATTGCAGATTGAAGCTTAGTGTAATGTGGTCACTACTTCCCAATGGCTCCTTCACTTCGAGGTCTCTGACCAATTCTGGTTCGTTACACAATACCAGATCCAGAATTGCCTTCTCCCTGGTCGGCTCCAGCACCAGCTGCTCTAAGAATCCATCTCTGAGGCACTCCACAAAGTCTCTTTCTTGAGGTCCAATACCATCCTAATTCTCCCAGTCTACCTGCATGTTAAAATCCCCCATAACAACTGTAGTAACATCTTTGTGACAGGCCAATTTCAGCTCCTGATTCAACTTACATCCAACATCCAGACTACTGTTTGGGGGCCTGTAGATGACTCCCAAGAGGGTCTTTTTACCCTTAGTATTTCGCAGCTCTATCCACACTGACTCTACATCCCCTGATTCTAGGTCCCCCCCGCGCAAGGGACTGAATATCCTCCCTTACCAACATGGCCACCCCACCCCCTCTGCCTGTCAGTCTGTCCTTATGATAGCATGTGTCGCCTTGAATATTCACTTCCCAGGCCCTGTCCACTTGAAGCCACGTCTCAGTTATCCCCACAATATCGTATCTGCCAATTTCCAAAAGAGCCTCAAGCTCATCCATCTTATGTCTAATGCTTCATGCATTCATGTATAGTATTTTTAATTTGTTACTGCCCTCACCCTTCCTATCAACCCCTATTTCACTCAACCTTGCAGCATGATCCCTTTCCAAGTTTTCTGCCTCATTGATACAGTTGTCTTTCTTGACTTCTCTTGTTCTAACTTTCCCTTCAATTTCCTTTTTAAACATCCAGTTTGTCCCCTCCCCCCCCCGCTACTTAGTTTAAATGTAGCTGTGTTGCAGTAAAAAACCTGCCTGCCAGAATGCTGGTCCCTAACCTATTAAGATGCAAACCGTCTCTCTTGTAGAATTTATGCTTGCCACAAAATATACCCCAGTGATCCAAGAACTTAAATCCTTGCTTCCTGCACCAGTTCCCCAACCACATGTTCAAGTCCATTATCTCCCTGTTTCTGGCCACACCTGCCCGAGGAACTGGAAGCAAACCGGAGATAACCACCTTGGACATCCTGCTTTTCAGCCTTCTTCCTAGTTCTCCGAAGTCCCGCTGTAGTATGTTCCTCCTCTTCTTCCCAACATCATTTGTGCCGACATGTACCACTACCTCTGGCTCTTCATCCTCATCCTTGAGGATTTCCTGCACTCTGTCTGCGATGTCTTTCACCCTGGCACCAGGAAGGCGACACACTATCCTTAAATCCCGTCTGCTGCCACAAAAACCCTGGTCAGTTCCTCTCACGATGGAGTCCCCTATTACCACGGCTCTGTGCGATGTCCGACTCTTCAGCTCTGCCTCTGCGCCAACTTTTGATTGACAGACCTGGCCGCCTTGTCAGATGTGGGATTTTAGGGAGAGTTTACGTGTTACTGAGGATTATATCTGCAATAAATGCTGTTGGTTGTGAATCTTATCAGATCGAATGGATCAGTTGAAGAAACAGTTAGAGGCAATGAGGAATTTACAAAAGCAAGGGGGTGTGATGGATGGCAGTTATAGGATGGGAAAAAAGTTGCAGATGCAGCACATAGATGGGTTAACACCAGGAAAGGTAAGAGAGATAGGCAGGTAGTGCAGTAGTCTTCTGTTATATCCCCATTTCAATAAAAGTATGCTATTTTGGAAAATGTAGGGGTTGATGTAGGGGAATGTAGCACGAACTGTCAAATTTCTGGTATTGAGACTGGCTGTAATGCAATGAGGGGTACGTCGGCTTCCAAGAGATCAATTGTGTTGGTGACTCTCTCGTCTGAGACACAGATAGATGTTACTGTGGCCATCAGTGAAAAATCAGAATGGTATGTTGCCTCCTTGATGCCAGGATCAAGGATGTCTCAGAGAGGGTGCAGAATGTTCTCAAAGGGTAGAGGGTCCAGCAGGAGGTCATTGTACACATTAGAACCAATGACATAGGAAGGGAAAAATGAGATTCTGAAGGGAGAATATAGAGAGTTAGGCAGGAAGTTACAAAGGAGATCCTTGAGAGTAGTAGTGGGACCCAGGGAGGTAGTGAGGAAAGAGATCAATCTGAGACTGGTACATTTGAGAAAAGAAGTGAGTCAAACAGTCAGGATAGGCAGGGACAAAGCAGAGAACAAGTTAGGACTGATAAATTAAACTGCATTTATTTCAATGCAAGAGGCATAACAGAGAAGGCGGATGAACTCAGGGCATGGTTAGGAACATAGGGATATCATAGCAATTACAGAAACATGGCTCAGGGATGGGCAGGGCTGGCAATTTAATGTTCCAGGATACAAATGCTACTGAAAGGACAGAATTGGAGGCAAGAGAGGAGGAGGAGTGGCATTTTTGACAAGAGATAGCATTACAGCTGTACTGAGGGAGGATATTCGTGAAAATACATCCAGGGAAGTTATTTGGGTGGAACTGAGAAATAAGAAAGGGATGATCACCTTATTGAGATTATATTATACCCCTCATACTAAGAGAAAAATTGAGAAACAGATTTGTAAGGACATCTCAGTCATCTGTAAGCATAATAGAGTGGTTTTAATTTTCATAACATAGACTGGGACTAACCATAGTGTTAAGGGTTTAGATGGAGAAGAATTTGTTAAGTTTTTACAAGAAAATTTTCTGATTCAATATGTGGATGTACCTACTAGAGAAGGCGCAAAACTTGACTTACTCTTGGGAAATAAGACAGGGCAGGTGACTGAGGTGTCAGTGGAGGAGCACTTTGAGGCCAGTGACCATAATTCTATTAGTTTTAAAATAGTGATGGAAAAGGATAGATCAGATCTAAAAGTTGAAGTTTTAAATTAGAGGAAGGCTAATTTTGCCAGTATGTGGCAAGAACTTTCAAAGCTGATTGGGGGCAGATGTTCACAGGTAAAGGGACGACTGGAAAATGGGAAGCCTTCAGAAATGAGATAACGAGAGTCCAGGGACAGTGTACTCCTGTTAGGGTGAAAGGAAAGGGTGGTATGTATAGGGAATGCTGGATGACTAAAGAAATTGAGGTTTTGGTTACGAAAAAGAAGGAAGCATATGTCAAGTATAGACAAGATAGATCAAATGAATCCTTAGAAGAGTATAAAGGAAGTAGGAGTATACTTAAGAGAGAAATCAGGAGGGCAAAAAGGGGACATGAGATAGCTTTGACAAATAGAGTTGAGAATCCAAAGGGTTTTGACAAACACATTAAGGACAAAAGGTTAACTAGGGAGAGAATAGGGCCCTCAAAGATCAGAGAAGAAAGTTAGGACTGCAGATGCTGGAGATTCCTGAAGAAGGGCTCATGCCTGAAACGTCGATTCTCCTGCTCCTTGGATGCTGCCTGACCTGCTGCGTTTTTCCAGCAACTCATTTTCAGCCCCTCAAAGATCAGCAAGGCGGCCTTTGTATGGAACTGCGGGAAATGGACGAGATACTAAACAAGTAATTTGCATCAGTGTTTACTGTGGAAAAGGACATGGACGATATAGAGTGTAGTGAAACAGGTGGTGATACCTTGAAAAATGTCCATATAACAGTGGAGGAATTCCATGATGTCTTGAAACGCATAAAAGTAGATAAATCCTCAGGACCTGATCAGGTGTACCCTAGAACTCCATGGGATGATAGGGAACTCATTGCTGGGCCCCTTGCTAAGATATTTGTATCGTTGACAGTCACAGGTGAGGTGCCAGAAGACTGGAGGTTGGCTAACGTGGTGCAACTGTTTACAAAGGGTGGTAAGGACAAGCCAGGGAACTATAGACCAGTGAGTCTGATGTTGGTGGTGGGCAGGTTCTTGGAGGGAATCCTGAGGGACAGGATGTACATGTATTTGGAAAGGCAAGGACTGATTAAGGATTGTCAACATGGCTTAGTGCATGGGAAATTATGTCTCACAAACTTGATTGAGTTCTTTGAAGAAGTAACAAAGAGAATTGATGAGGGCAGAACGGTAGATGTGATTTACATGGACTTCAGTAAGGTGTTCGACAAGGCTCCCCATGGGACACTGGTTAGCAAGGTTAGATCTCATGGAATACAGGTAGAACTAGCCATTTGGATTCAGAACTGGCTCAAAGGTAGAAGACAGAGGGTGGTGGTGGAGGGTTGCTTTTCAGAATGGAGGCCTGTGACCAGTGGAGAGCCACAAGGATTGGTGCTGAGTCCATTACTTTTCATCATTTATATAAATTATTTGGATGTGAGTATAAGAGGTAAAGTTAGTAAGTTTGCAGATGACATCAAAATTGGAGGTGTAGTTGACAGCAAAGAAGGTTACCTCAGATTACAACAGGATCTTGATCAGATGGGCCAATGGGCTGAGTAGCGGCAAATGGAGTTTAATTTAGATAAATGTGAGATGCTGCATTTTGGGAAAGCAGAGCTTAGTAGGACTTATACACATAATGGTAACATCCCTCATAGCTCCTTGAAAGTGGAGTCACAGGTAGATAGGATAGTGAAGAAGGCATTTGGTGTGCTTTCCTTTATTGGTCAGAGTATTGAGTACAGGAGTTAGGAGAAAGTGAGGACTGCAGATGCTAGAGTACCAGAGTTGAAAAATGTGGTGCTGGAAAAACACAGCAGGCCAGGTAGCATCCGAGGAGCAGGAGAATCGACGTTTCGGACACAAGCCCTTCTCCAAGCCCTTCTTCCTCATTCCTGAAGAAGGGCTTGTGCCCGAAACATCGATTCTCCTGCTCCTCGGATGCTGCCTGGCCTGCTGTGTTTTTCCAGCACCACATTTTTCAACTACAGGAGTTAGGAGGTCATGTTGAGGCTGTACAAGTCATTGGTTCGGTCACTTTTGGAATATTGCGTGTAATTCTAGTCTTCCTCTCGGAAGGATGTTGTGAAAGTTGAAAGGGTTCAGAAAAAACTTACAAGGATGTTGGCAGGGTTGGAGAATTTGAGCTATAGGGAGAGGTTGAATAGGCTGGGGCTGTATTCCCTGGAGCATCGGAGGCTGAGGGATGACGTTATAGAGGTTTATAAAATCATGAGGGGTATGGATAGGATAAAAACAAAGTCTCTTCCCTGGGGTGGGAGAGTCCAGAACTAAAGGGCATAGGTTTAGGGTGAGAGGGGAAAGATATAAAAGAGATCTGAGGGGCAACGTTTTCACGCAGAAAGTGGTACATCTGTGGAATGAGCTGCCAGAGGAAGTATTGGAGGTTAGTACAATTGCAACATTTAAAAGGCATCTGGATTGATATATGAATAGAAAGGATTTGGAGGGATATGGACCGTGTGCTGGCAGGTGGGACTAGATTGGGTTGGGATATCTGGTCAGCATGAATGGTTTGAACCAAAGTGTCTCTTTCCATGCTGTACATCTCTGTGACTCTAAATGACCTATCCTTGCTCTTTTTCCCCTCAGCTGTTACATTGATATATGCTCAAGTCAGGATACTATGTGCTTTGGAGAGGAATTTGTTTGATGGTAAAGTTTTCAGGGTTAGGAAATGCTGTCAAAGTAAGCTTTGTGAGTTATGGCAGAACATACCGCAACCACTGTGATCCAGTGATGAATATCAGTGGCAGAGGAGTTGATCAAATAGGCTGTTTTCTTCTGAATCGTTGAGTTTATTTCCTGTTGCTGCTACTTCAATCATCCAGGCAAATTGTGGGCATTCTATCACACTCCTCATTTGAGGTAGTTACGAGGTTTAGATGCATCATGAAATGAATCATTCAAAGCAGTATACCCGCTTCTGCCCTTCTCTTGTTACCACTATATTGATCTGATCAATCCATTTAGCTTTTTTGAGTAATGGTAATCCTCAAGATATTGATTATGTAGAAATTTGGCAATTGAGTAGTTGCTGCTGTATACCGTGGTTAATGGCTGACATTTTTTTTTGAAGGTGGTCATTTCTAGTATTTATGTGATATACATTACCTGCATTTGTCAGGTCAAGCCTGGATATATCCAGGATCATACTGTATTTGGCATGGGTTGCTTCATTTACAGAGCCATTGCGAATGGAGTTGAAAAAAAAAGTAGGAACAACAGCAAACAGCCCCATTGCTGACATTATCATGGAGGGGAGATCACTGATCAAGCAGCTGCAAGTGGTTAGGCTGAGGATCTGAGGTCTGTGAAGGAAAAACAAGTAAGAAAGAAATTAAGACCACACCTCCTGAATAATCTTCCTCATTCTTGAAATGTATTTTATTTTCAACATACCTTTCAACATACCTCCGATACTACTACTAACTCGATCTCAAGTATATTTATTGTTTAATACTGTTTTCGTTTTCCTCTCTGAGCAGTGATGCCTTCAGTTCAATCTTACAGTATTGAGGATTGGTCTGTAGGCATACTGTTTTGTTTTCGAGTACTGAGGAAAATTAGTCAGCTGTTATGATTTCAATAAGCGTAAAACCCCTCCAAGGGGCACTGGTCTATTGATTTTTACCCTCTCCCAGAAAAGAAATAGGCATATCCTAAGGTACATGGTGGATAAACTACATTTGAAGAATAAGGAGGACCATATCAAAGGTAACTAATCTTACTTTATATCTATTTTCAGCATCTTGAAGGTATAAAACAATAAAAAGGGTATTTTGTTAGTTTGCTTGCTAAAACTGACAATGATTATCATATATTATGAGTGAAGTATCCATATTAATTCTTATGAAGGCTTACATTTCAAAAACTATTCCAATAGTAGCATTTAAGTTAAACTCATTGATCATCTTGTTAGAAAATGATGATTTATTTTTCATGATTTGTAGTAAATTCAAGTAGCAGTTGAAAACTTTGCAATCATCTTAAGTGTAAAATGATGTCATCAAAATGTCAGTTACTCTGATTGGTAATCAATGGACATAGCTGTGTTATTCTGTGTGCAACTGCAATAAGTCAGCTTCCTAGAGATGCTCTCCTCCCCATGGGCTTTAGTGTGCTTCGTAGTCTCCAACATTGAACTGCCATTTCTGCATTGATGAATACATGAAATCAATCCTTTATTCTTTTGAAAATGGCAATTAAAAGCAATTATGTTATAAATTGATACAGAATTAATAAGCTGAAATCACACCAGACATGTCAATGGTGAATTGCCCATATTTTGGACTTCTTGAATATAGGAAAGTAGCTTGAGTACATTTTAACCTGAACAACAAGTACACATGACTGATGATGGGAAATGAGACAAAGGTATTGCAATAGGATGTAAATTTTGCTCATTAACTGCTTGTTAAATTCTGTGCTGCACATTGAAAGAAGTTTTGTTATCTTTTTTGAGGTTGTACTTTTATACATGTTCTAGCAGAAAAAACTTTGTGACCATGTGATTAAATATCATCATTTTATGAATTACCCAACAGCTTAAATAAAATTTATGGTCTCAGCTTGGCTTAGTGATAGCATTCTAACTCTTGAGTCAAACATTTGTGAGTTGAAGCCCCTTTCGAGGATCTGAACACATAAACAACACTTCTTCACAGCAAAAAAGGAATGTTGCATCTTTTGGAAGCATCATCTTTCAGATAGAACATGAAATCAAGTTTCCTTCTGTTCACCTGACCATAAAAAAGGCCTGAAGCGAATGCTCCAAATTACCTGCCCAGCAATTCACCTTTAACCAGCATTCCCGAAAAACAAATGATCTTGCTAATTGTGAGATAATCAGAACAACATAAATGCAAATTTGGCCAAAGATTTATCAATGTGATCAACCCAATGAGAAATTGTTTTTAAATGTAGAATGTAATACGGCTGGAATAATCTGATAGGAAATGATTCAACTGCCAGTACTTTATTCAAATACATTTTATGGTGTTAAATTAGTCACTTAGCTTTGATTTATTTTAAAATAATCTCCTCTTAACCTCTCATATCTAAGCAAGAAAGAAATATTTGAAATTATTTGTATTTTTAAAACCTAGGCTGTTCCAATGGGCTTTGCAGTCAATGAAGTGCTCCTGAATGTTGTAAAGTAGGAGAATCTGCGGTCAATTTGTGCTCAGCAAGCTTCCATAAACAACAAGATGATAATGGTCAGATATTTTGTTTCCATGGTGTTTTTTGAGGGATAATATATCTAGGATATCAATACTAATTCTTTTGCTAGTTTTCAAAATAGTGACATGGAATATGTTACATCCACTGAAAAGTTAAAAATCACACAACACCAGGTTATAGTCCAACAGGTTTAATTGGAAGCACTAGCTTTCGGAGCACCACTCCGAAAGCTAGTGCTTCCAATTAAACCAGTTGGACTATAACCTGGTGTTGTGTGATTTTTAACTTTGTACACCCCAGTCCAACACTAGCATCTCCAAATCATCCACTGAAAAGGTATAGGGGACTTTGATTTAAATTAATATCTGAAAGATGGCACATTTAACAGTGTAGTTTTTCACTGGAGTGTTAATCTAGATTCTTTTGCTTTAGTACCTGGAGTAGTAACACCAGCTTAACATAGGTTAACACCTCAGCTAAAATGATGAAGAGCAGGTTTTTGGACAAACATTTGTAACCTACTGCATCATTTTAAAGCCCAGAACATTTATCAGAAAAATACAGTAATCCTTCTGATCACTTAGAGATCTTATTCACTGGTTACATCAATCATAAGGAAGCAATAAGGTTTGATTGTAATTTTCTTTAAGTGATCTCAAGCTGGACACTGTCCAGTGTGGGAAGAATTAGTCAAGAGACCCAGTTTTAATCACGTTCTGCAGAATATGGATAAGAACAGGATCACAATTTATCTGTGGTCAAATGGCCTGTAAATATACACTCACAAACCCGGAATCTTCCAATTTGTACTAAGATAATTGCTCGGGATAAAGAAGACAGTAAAACATAACAACAATCTTTCTGTCAGGCTTGTGTTTGGTCAAAAAGCCTGAAGATATGTATGTTGGTGATGATTCTTCCTGTCATCAACTTGGTTCTGGTTGGAATGGATTACTAGGCTTATTTTAAAGTGGTGCTATTCAGAGCATGCATGCCATTACGTATTTTCTGTAATCATAAATGGTATGCAGAAACTCTCAAATTTAGCATTCTTCCAGTTTATCCATATTAAATTCTGATGAGATACCACTTGGATTGAGCACTTTTATTTGCAAATTTTATATCTTCCTTCATTTGAAGGGATATTTAATTGAAAATTGTGCTGTCAGTTACGCAAATTGTAAACTGTTCTTGTTAATAACAGAACAAAGGTCAAAGCTTTGCACTTGCTAAATATTCTAATCAGAATAAAATAAAAAGAGGATTGCTATGAACTATTTTAACAAATTGTGCACTTGTTAAATATTTGACTAACAATTATCTTAATTTTGCAGAGAGGCAACAGAGCTCACAAAGAGAAGACCAAGGAAAGAAGGGAATGAATTTAAAATTGTGCCAAATCGTCGCAATCTCCATGGAGTTCAAAATACACTAGGTATCTACTACTTTCTGTTTCCAAACATGTTAAATATTTGCAATATAGAAATATATAGCAACAAGATAAATAATTTTAGTCATGTTCAGTACAATCCAAGAACTCCCTTTTTGTTCAAATATCTTTTGCATCCACTTGAGAAGGTAGATAGGAATTAGGTTTAATGTTTCATCTGAAAGATAGCACTTCTCAGTATCCCCTTAAAGCTGCACTGAAGTGTTAGCCTAGATTATGTACTCAAATCCCTGGAGTATGATTTAAATCCTTTACCTTCTGATTTTGATGGAAGTGCTACCATAAGGATGTGGCAGATACCTAATACTTGCATAATTCAGTTGACAAAGCTATAGATTTTAATTTGATATTTTTGAAGGCAGCATCATGAAAATTTTGGTTTCTTTTAATATTAATTGCAAATGTGAACAATAAATTACTGCTTGAATCCCATTTTGTGCAAAGTTCCTATCACCAGTTTGGGTATAGACCAAGAATTGAGAGAGAAATAATTGATTGTGAAATTTTCCATTTCCTAAAGAAATTAGGGAACAATAAAATTACATTTGTAAAACACACTTCTTTTGAATCCCCCTATTTTCCATGCCCAATTAACTTACCTTTTCTCTTGCTCACTTAATGATTGCTACATTGATTTCCAATACTCTAGGACTTCACACGAGTAGATATTTTTCATGCGATCCTGGACAAAAGATGTCTGCAGGTCTCTGATAATAGGAATGGGGAGCCCAATCCTGTTTTCACCTACAATCAAGTAGTTTTTAAAGGAAAAAGTCATTTCTTAACTGTCGAGCAGGAATTGAGGCTTTTTTCTACATCCCCCCTTCAGTTCCAAAATGAGGTCTGATAAATAAATTCTAGTAACCTACTGAGGTAAAATTAGCCAACTCAGCATGTGTCATTGAATATTACCTTTATATCTTCCTGTTATTGTAATGGCACGGTGGCTCAATGGTTAGCACTGCTACCTCACAGCGCCAGAGATCTGGGTTTGACTCTACGCTTGGGGGACTGTCTGCTTGGAGCTTGCACGTTTTCCCTGTGTCTGTGTGGATCCCCTCTGGGTACTCTGGTTTCTTCCCACAGTCCAATGATGGTTAGGTTAAGTGGATTGGCCATGGGAAATGCATGGCTACAGGAATAGGGTAGTGGGGTGGGTCTGAGTGGAATGCTGTTTGGAGGCTCAGTGTGGGCTGAATGGCCTGCTTCCACACTGTAGGAATTTTATGATTAAGGCTAGTCTTGAATACATTCTGATTATGAAATCATAAGATGTAGGAACAGAAGTAGGTCATGACTAATCTGATAATTCTCAAATCCACTTTCCTGCTTTTTCTCTACAACCCTTGATTCCCTTGCTGATTAAAAATCCGTCTCAGCCTTGAATATACATAACAACCCAGCCGTGACACCACTCTGGAATTTCAGGTTCACTACCCTCTTTCAGAGAAGAAATGTATTAAATTCTGCCAATTCTTAGGAAGGAGAGGAATTTATATTATACTCCTGATAAAGTTACCTAACATCGGATTATAATTAGAATTGCTTGATTATACAAATTAAGCAGACCATTTGGACTAACTGTTTATGCCTATGTTTATGTTCTATATGAGGCTCCTCTGCACTTAACTGTTATTAGCATACTTTTTTCCTCAAATGGCAATGGCTAGCACAAGGGGACATAGCTTTAAATTGAGGGGTGATAGCTATAGGACAGATGTTAGAGGTAGTTTCTTTACTCAGAGTACTAGGGGTGTGGAACGCACTGCTTGCAACAGTAATAGACTCGCCAACTTTAAGGGCATTTAAATGGTCATTGGATAGGCATATGGATAAAAATCAATAGTATAGGTTAGATGGGCTTCAGATTGGTTTCACAGGTCAGCGCAACATCGAGGGCCGAAAGGCCTGTACTGTGCTGTAATGTTCTATGTTCTATATGTACCTTTTATTGCTTCTTTACAAGCTTATTTATTTTTCTCCTTCAAAATATATTTTTCCTATCATTGGGTCTTATGAATTTTGTCACTTCGATTTGTCGTTGTACTTACTTCAATCCATGTCATGGAGTGGTTTTTTATTCCATGTGTCAAGCCATTATTTATACTGAAACCAGTCAGTTTGGGTCAAAATTGCTATATTGGAATAACTTCTGTAATGTTGACAGATCTATACCATTGATGCCAGTTTGATAGGGGGGATTAGGACATTATTTAAAGATAGTGGTCTTTTTATTAAATAAGGAAGTCTCATGCAAGTAAATTTAATCTCTAGTTGTTTAGTATTAGCACGAGGCTTGGAATTTGACCTTCATTACAAGTTTGTGATGAGATATTTTGATCTATTGCAAGGTATCTCATGGAAAAGATGCATAATTGTTTGAAAGGATTGGAGATCTGCAATGATTCAAAATATGCTGTTATTTGATGCAAATAGAAACTTTACTATGCTAGTGGGCTTCATACCACCTAAATCTGTTTCAAAATCTGGACCTGCAAACTTGTTAAATTTGTTAATGACATTAAAGTGGAGAAGCAATAGAAACAAAAGACACAACAATGGATTTGAAAAAGGACATGAATCGTCAATGTAATTCCGGTTTTAAAGATGGGTCACTGGACCCAAAATGTTAAGTTTGCTTTTCAGCAGTTTTTGTTTGTGAATATAATTTGGAAGTCTGGCGATAAATTATATATCTATCAAAGCTAACTTTAAAATTTTATGTATTTAAAAAAAATGGATATAAAAAAATGGTAAATAATATGAATTTTTGCAGAGACATAGATTCAAATTTGAGCATAGTAGCAGATATGTCACAAAGGCCCAACGTGAACACATATTGTGTTCAGTTTTGATAACTGCATCATACTTCCACAAAAAAACTTATAAAAGGGGTTATGTAACAATTAGCTAGTTTTTTTCACAACTGTTAATAGAAATAGAACAAATTAAATAATCTTAAACTCTTTAATTCTAGAACATACGTTGTTGGAGGCACTTTGTCACATATTTCTCCAAATTATTGAAGCTCAATTTATGTTATCCTATCATCATGTAGGTCCTTACTCTAATCCACGCTCCCGTCAGCGGATTCCACGTGACCTAGCAATGTGTGTGACACCAAGTGGACAGTTCTACTGTTCAATGTGTAATATTGGTGCAAGTGAGGAACAAGAATTTCGGCTTCATCTTGAAAGCAAACTGCATAAGAGCAAGGTGTCAGAGCAACGATACCGCAATGAGATGGAAAATCTTGGCTATGCATGAAGCCTTGGAAATAAGTGCATCTTGAAACTTTATGAGATGGTTATAATTGTTGATTACACATTCACAATTTCTGTATAGAAAATGTAAAGACTTGATCATTAAGAAAAAGAATCATCGAATCCATTTTTTAATTGTACAGAGGTTTATTGTTAATTGTCAAAATGTACTTTGTATTCTCTTAACATTTTAATTTAATGTTTAATGCTAATTTGTGTCTCGAAAACTTCCATCTGTTGCTAAGATTTATCCCTTAAAGGGATGTTTGTGAATCTGGTCACATGCTGCTTCTACAGATGGTTTGGTAGCATTTAAGTGATGTAATATTTGTTTTGCTCATGGAATATTTTCTAAAAAAATGTTCAGCTTTCTTGGAATTTTAATGTAATTTTAAGCATTCTCTTTAATATTTGATTTCCTTTTGATTTGCAGCTTATAATGATCCTCTGCAATTGATTCAAAAGGTGGTATACAAATAAATGTTCAACACTGAATCATTCATGTATTGTTGAATGATCTTTGTATAGAGAGTTTCACCATTGGTTTTCCTGTGGAAAAGGTAGATATGAAAAGTGCAATAATACGTTAATACCTGTTGTTCTGTTTTCTTTAATTCATTGTTGAAAATTTTGTTTGAAATGTGTTAATGACACTATTGTGGAGTGATGCAAACTTTGAAGAGTTGATAAGCTTGATGATATGATGTTGATAAATTAACAAAGTTGAAGAATCCCAGAATTTATGTTATTATATTAGCATATAAAATGTATACAATTGAGCTTTATCACAATTGGACTCAGTAATTTAGCCACCAGCTGCATTATTAGCATGCATGCACTACTAAACAGTCACCATCAGAAAAATTAAAGAATATTGTCGTTGTTCTTATGAACCTTGAAACTACCTGGTCTTATTTAAAAGGATCCTAATAATAATGTGTTCCTTTTAAGACTGATTTCACTATACCAAATCTGATAAAGTCCACTGAAGGCTAACTTTAAAAATAAATAGTGAAGGCAATTATGGAAAAGGTATATATGCTATCCTTTAGTGAGCCAGTCAGTTTAATATCAGCAATTAGTGGATAAAATTCTTTCCAAACCTAAGATAGATGAGTGACTGAGTTTGTGCCAGAGTTTTGAGAAAGGTAAGTTTGTGAATTACATTATGGAAAATAAAGCTAGTAAAGCTACGATAAAATAATAATGAGTGAAAATGTGAATTGTGTGAGATATGCTGCAAAGTTTACATTTTATTGATGAAAAATGAATATTTTCATTAATTCAAAGCAACCTTTTTGTATTCTGACCTCCTCGCCCCTTTCACCAGTTACCAAGGCTTCAAGAAAAAAACAATGTCCACCTTTTAATAGAACCAACATTTATGCATGAATGTTCTTTCTCAAATTATAGTTCACTTTTTTGTCATTTACTATCGCTGTATTTTTTTACAAAAAAAAGGTTAAAAGATTTAAGTCACCATCCCACGGCATTTTTTTTCACTGGTTAAAATTTGCTGAATTTTCCAAACATTGTCATATTTTTCTCTACATGAAAATTAATCTGTTTTAATGCCTTAAGTTTCAAAAGATAGTCAAATTGTGCCTTTGAGGCTTACATAATGATATTGATACGAAAAAGAAATTACATTTATAAATCAATCTGTGTCCACTGCATTAGTGTATTTATTTGGACTGTGGGTTGACTGTGGATACAATCCGCAGGCTAACATTTCCATTTCAAACATGGATTCACTTCTGGTCTTATTTCTAATATTCTGCCTCACTAATAATTTCTGTTCAACAAGAACAGTTACAAAATGCCACACAGAAAGGACGTAAAAATAAATTTATACAGTGACATTTTGATGACAGTTTGATTTATAAGATATATATATTTCACAAAAACATTTTTTCTTAATTTATTACCACATACATCACAGAAATAAGAAATTTAATTTAGAAGAATAAAATAAAACAGAAAATGCAGAAAATAGAAGACCAAACAACAACTGTAGATAGAGAAACAGAATTAACCTTTCATCAAAATTAGAAATATTTAAAGATTTAAAATACTGAACAATTCCTGAATCATCTCCAACAGACTTTTTGTAATGACTCGTGTCCATGCATGTGCAGGTAACATCTCTTCCTGTTCCATCCTCTCCACGGCCCATGCCCCCACTGTTCACAATGCAGATTGCATGACTGCATTGCAGAACACATTTGTTCACAAGCTTCTTGTCACCTGCCATTTTAATTCTCTGCTCCACCATACACTGACTGTTGCTCCTTACTGTTTGAGTGAATTCAATGTAAGCTTGAGGAACAGCAACTACACTTACAATTAGGAATTTTACGGTGTTCTGGTTTTAACATTGAATTCAACAATTACGTTGATTCATACAGTACAGAAACAGGCCCTTTGGCCCAACTCATCTATGCTGACCAGATTTTCTGACTGAACTGAGTCCCATTTGCCTGCATTTGGCCCATATCTAAACCTGTCTAAACCTTTTCTATCAATGTACCTGTACAAAGTCTTTTAAATGCTGTAATTGTACCCTCCTCCACCACTTCCTCTGGTAAGCTCATTCCATATATACGCCATCCGCTGTGTGAAAAAGTTGCCCCTTAGGTCCCTTTTAAATCTTTCCCTCTCACCTTAAATCTATGCCCTCTAGTTTTGGATTCCCCAACTCTGGGGAAAAGACCTTGGCTATTCACCCAATCTACGCCCCTCATAATTTTATAAACCTCTATATGGTCACTCCCCAGCCTCCTACGCCACAAGGAAAAAGTCCAGCCTCTCCTAGAACTACTACTTCTGCCCTATTTTGTTTCCTTTTGGATGACAAAATAATTCTGTTTGCCATTCACATCTCATTCTGACTCATCTTTTGTTTCTTGTTCCGTTATTATTTTTCTTTTGCCTTGCATCATCATCATCCCTTTTATCATTTAATCTCCTGCCTTTCATGTTTTAGAGATGTCATTCCCCCACTCTCCCTTTGTGCTTTTACTTTCTTAGCTAAAACCTGTGTTTTCCAGTTCTGATACATGGTCATTGATCTGAAATAAATACTGTTAGTCTTTCTCTACACATACAACTGATCTTCAGAATGTTTACAGCATTTCCTGTTTTAATTTTCAATTTCCAGCATTTATAGTATTTTTATTTTGAAAGGATGGATTGCTGAAAGTACCTTTGAATTTCTTTTATTTGACAATTTTACAATATTCTTCTATAAAACTTACTTTATGGAATAAAATAATTTCTAGTTCTTTTAGTAGCATTTACTTGTGGTTCTATTTTGTCCTAATGTATGAATGCCAAAACAATCTGTGTAACTAAAGCAAAACTTTTAAACCTAAGTGGTCATTCACTATTTTTCCTCAAATTACTGCATAAGCGTACCCTTCTCTAAGAAAATATGTGTAAGTCCAGAATCTTTAGGCATTCATGCATATATGTATTCAGCCTAGACTAATTGTATTAGGACATAGAACAGTACAGCACAGTACAGGCCCTTCTGCCCTTGATGTTGTGCCAACCTTTTATCCTACTCCAAGATCAGACTAACCTACATACCTTTCACTGTACGATTTTCCATGTGCCTATCCAAGAGTTGCTTAAATGTCCCTAATGTATCTGACTCTACTACCACTGCTGGAAGTGCATTCTATGCATCCACCACTGTCTGTGTAAAGAACCTACTACAGACAATACATACTTTCCTTAATCCTGTCTAGACAGGAACAATCTCATTTGATGGAGTATATGGTCAATTCAATCAAAACTTCTTCACTCCAGCCTACAGTTCTAATTCTATATCCAACCTGTATTCAAATTATTTTTAAGGGAATCATTGTCACTGCTTCAACTTACATTGTTTCACCTAAAACTTGAGAAAAAGAAGAACTCTGATAAACTTGGCACAATTTTATGTTCATTTTTTATCTTCCAGTTCTGTACTCATCCAAGACAGATAATAAGGTCATCTACTGCTCTTGTCATTTAAAAGACCTTAACCATATCATCTATCAATGTTTTTCAAGATAAGTTTAGGTTCATGAGCTCATAACTTGGAACCTAAAGTCTCAGAAACATTAAATTCATTATACTGAAATTGTCTAGATGATCCAAATTGGGTATTCTGGTCTTTCATCAGCTGATTAGCTTGTGTGACATCAGGATAGTCCTCTTTCATAGTTTTTGGTGCATGCTTTGCTGGAAGTGACTAATGGCTCTGTGTGTCCCAGAGTAATACAGCTAAACTTTCACAGTTCTGCAAGAAGCAAGCACCAGGCTGCATGATGAATCACATAGAACAATACAGCACAGAACAGGCCCTTCGGCCCACGATGTTGTGCCGAACTTCTATCCTAGATTAAGCACCCATCTATGTACCTATCCAAATGCCGCTTAAAGGTCACCAATGATTCTGACTCTACCACTCCCACGGGCAGAGCATTCCATGCCCCCACCAGTCTCTGGGTAAAGAACCCACCCCTGACATTTCCCCTATACCTTCCACCCTTCACCTTAAATTTATGTCCCCTTGTAACACTCTGTTGTACCCGGGGAAAAAGTTTCTGACTGTCTATCTATTCCTCTGATCATCTTATAAACCTCTATCAAGTCACCCCGCATCCTTTGCTGTTCCAACGAGAAAAGGCAGAGAACTCTCAACCTATCCTCGTACGACCTATTCTCCATTCCAGGCAACATCCTGGTAAATCTTCTCTGCACCCTCTCCAAAGCATCCACATCTTTCCTAAAGTGAGGCGACCAGAACTGCACACAGTACTCCAAATGTGGCCTAACCAAAGTTCTGTACAGCTGCAACATCACTTCACGACTCTTGAATTCAATCCCTCTGCTAATGAACGATAATACACCATAGGCCTTACAAACTCTATCCACCTGAGTGGCAACTTTTAAAGATCTATGTTCATAGACCCCAAGATCCCTCTGTTCCTCCACATGCTACCTTTTTTTTAGGAAAAGGATCAAGCATATATCGTGGAGATAAAATAATTTATGCAAACTTTTGTATTTGGCAATTTGGATGTACTCTAGAATGTATTGGAGCTGTTATGGTCAGTTCTTGGATTTGCAAGTAATGCTGAATCTTCACAGTGAAAACAAAGGATTAGTTGGCTTATCCACTTGGTGATTAGAAAAGGTACGAGGGGAGTAATGTCAGTACTTGTATGTCAGCATACAGAGATGAAGCAAAAGCTGTGGAGAGGGCAAGCTCTGTACATGCCCTCCTGTCTTGGAGCCAATTCCTCTGTTCTTGACAGTGACTGGTCTTTACCTAGCAGATCAGATAATTTACTCAGTATCACAATGTGCAAACACATTGATGGTCTCCTGTATGTACTCCCATTGAAGAATCCTTTGCAGTCAAACTCATCTACAACTTCATTTTTGTTGAATTCATAATCCTTTTCCCCGACTTCACTTGCAGCCCACTCTTACCTGGATGCACATGTGCTGAACCAACCTGATAATAGCAGCTTAGTTTTGTGCAGTATGTAAACTGATTACTGCAAATGTTATTGTTTTCTGTTCCTCCCTTAACTGCTGTAGCTTAACAGAGTAGCTTAAGTTGAGAGGAGCATAAAGTAGGACTTAGAAGATGCTGCGTCCTTGTATCTTGTCAGTTGCACTCCACTCACTTCTATTATACAGCATCTTGTTCTGCAAGAGGAGTGAAGGAATGTCAGTGATTTTGCAGTGTTACATTTGAGTAATGTGCTGAATAGCTGTTGGTATGTGGACGCACTGAGGAATGAGTGAGAGTCTGATGGTATGTGTGGTTGAGGTGGAGCTTCTGGATGTTAGGCCTGAGCTCTGAATGCCATAGAATGCTGCTGGGTAAATGGTGAGAGTGTAGTGCATTGAACAGCATGACAAGTTCATGGTATTGTTGATAGTTGTCTCATAAAGATATATTCACTGAACCTGTCATCCTCCATGAGGTAATTAAATTTATTAAGGCTTTGAGTTGATTTCCCGGACCTACCTACCTACCTCCTCTTCCACCTGAGGCTGGGCTGAGAAAGCCTCCTAGCCTCTACTGGAACCATGAATTCTTCTCTCATGTCAATCCTCACAGTCTCGCTTCCCATTTTAAAAAATCCTGCAATATTCTTCAATACAACTTTTCTTTAAGCAGTACCAACTGGCTTTAAGAAGAGTAGGCTGACTGTTCTCAGCACAATGCCATTCACTCCCTGTTGAGTACAGAAAAAAAGCAATTTGGCCCCATGTTAAAATCTTAATAATGAGGTGGTAGATGAAGGTCAGGTGTTTCCCACTTCCAAAGGAATTGGTACAATCAGATTACTATTGCAACACCACAAAGAAAAGGGGATGCATTTTTAGTCTCTTCTATTAAGTGTTGAAGATCACATGACAGTATACCTGTCTCCGAACTAAAAGGTCTGGGTCCAAATCCCAGCTTGGACTTGACAGTAAAGAAAACATTCACAATGCAGCCAAACAGGATGAGTAGCAACTTACAATTTTTCCAACATGTGCAAATAGCAGTTGGCAAGAGAGGGAAGAGTTTTCTGATCAGGCTTGTGATAGAAAAAAGAAAATTGAAACCTCCACTATCACCATCCATATTCCAGGCTACAATGTACAAGTAAAAGTACACGTTGCCACAGCAAAAAACTGGTTGCCAATCAGCTGAGTTGGCTGAGTGGTCATGTGAATCACATTGGTACTGATAGCATTCAGTTCAATCCCTGTTCTGGCTGGGATGGCTTTGGGATCTGCTTCCTTATGTGTGCCTTCCAACAAAACACTCTGAAAGAAGGTATTAACTATTAGATTGCAATACAAGGGAATGAATGAGAAGAAATCCACAATTTTAGAACAATGTACACTAAGAATGAATGGTAAATAGTTCAACAATACAAATCCATGCAAAAATATAATTTGACAATGGTTCAGTAATGTTGGAAAGCTAGGGCTACTCTTATGTTTGACCACCTGGCAGAACATTATTCACTGATATTCTTTTCGATTTCTGCAATCTTCCACCTTAAAATGTTACTCTGATAATAAGGGGGAGGACTCTTGCTGCAAACTAGCGCTGATCTGCTTTAAGAATGTAGAATGATTCAGATTACAGTATGTCATTGCGGCTTGACTGTTACTTTATCAGATAGCTTGAGTGAGCAAGTTGTGCGGATTCCTAATTGATGAACCCAGCAGGATGAAGAGGTTGGGTCACAGGAAGTGTGAAATGAAAGGCCTATCCTGCCTGATCTTCCCACAACTAACGCAAGATCTCCATATGTATCCCTGTCTGCATCTTCCCCAAATGTAAGCCATTCCTGCTGCCCATCATTTCATCTGAGACCACTAATTTGCAGTCTCTAAGTTTTTATACAGAAAGCTGATTGAGGAATGCAAATGATGCCTGGGAGTTAAAATTGCTAGGCCCTAGTGCTGGTGAGCTCAGGATAATGTGGTGTTCACTTCAGCTCCCACCTGTCAGGGGCCAGAGTTAAAATTAGGGTTGCAGTGTTTAGGGAAGAAAAAGGTTTATTTTAGAATTGACTAAACATGTCAGGTACTGATAGACAGGTGCTTTTTGTTTCTTTATGGTATGTTTGTAAAGTGATACACAAACAACTCTGATTTTCACATGTTGGTACGATTCTGTGGCGTCATTGTCATCTAATGATTTCTGAAAAAGTTATAATTTTTATTTTTGTTCTGCATCAATCCCAGCCCTAAATAAGTGCATGTATTATGATTGTATGAGCAACTGAATGCCATTTGTTCAAGAAGTTTAATTTCTAATCATGATATAACTAAATGAGTAGGAAAAATAGAACTCATTCTTTACAATTAGCTAATCTGCATGCAAAAATGTAAGTAGATTTGCTAGGACCTGACAATGCTGAAATTGCTTGCAATTATTGCACAGTGATGGTAACTTTTTCAACTCAGATGCTTGGCTTAGGATTTCTTATGCAGTCAAATTAAATCGGTTTATAATTAACCTAGCTTTGAAATCCAGTGAGCTGCTCCTGTAAAATATTGCACTAGTAATGTTAAACACAGAAAATATTCTAGATCAGAATTGTTTCCATTTCTTTTGACTTTACCTTTTATACAAGTGTGGAAAGTTGAACAGCAAAACAACTCGAACTTTACAAAGTTAAAAATGGTGCAATGCCAGATTATAGTCCAACAGGTTTATTTGGAAGCACTAGCTTTCGTAGCACTGCTCCTTCATCAGGTGGTTAGTGTTGTGTGATGTTTAACTTTGTACACCCCAGTCCAATACCGGCATCTCTGAATTGAACTTCACAGGAACAATTGCAATTCATGGGATCACCATTGGATGGCAGTGTTAGACAACAATATCATTTATAACTAAACCAATTTTTTAATAGGTTACCTACAGTGTGGAAACAGGCCCTTCGGCCCAAGTCCACACCGACCCGCCCCATCGAAGCGCAACCATTGCGGATTGTTTCAGAACAACAACCTATCTTCAAAATATTACACTGGCAGAGTCTTTTTTTTATATACAATTAACTGAAAATTGATCTAAACCTAAAATAGAAACAGAAAATACTGGCAAAACTCAGCAGGTCCAGCAGCATCTGTGGAGAAACAGTTAATATATCAAACACAATGTGACACTTTGGAATGAGTCAGAATGAAGAAAAGCAATATTGGACTCAAATGTTAACTCTGTTTCATTCTACACATATACTGACAGACTGCTGAGTTTTCCAGCACTTTCTACTTTTATTTCAGATATCCAGCATCTACAATAGTTTGGTTTTAAAATAATTCGAATTATGGATTTGAGCTATAGGGCGAGGTTGAATAGGCTAGGGCTGTTTTCCCTGGAGCGTTAGAGACTGAGGGGTGATTTTATAGAGGTTTATTAAATCATGAGGGGCATGGATAGGATAAATAGACAAAGTCTTTTCCCTGGGGTGGGGGAGTCCAGAACTAGAGGTCATAGGTTTAAGCTGAGAGGGGAAAGATATAAAAGAGACCTGAGGGGCAAGTTTTTCACGCAGAGGGTGGTACGTGTATGGAATGAGCTGCCAGAGGAAGTGGTGGAGGCTGGTACAATTGCAACATTTAAAAGACATCTGGATGGGTATATGAATAGGAAGGGTTTGGAGGGATATGAGCCAGGTGCTGGCAGGTGGGACTAGATTGTGTTGGGATGTCTGGTCGGCATGGACGAGTTGGACCGAAGGGTTTGTTTCCATACTGTACATCTCTAGGACTACGTATTTTCAGGTTTACATTTTAATTGTTACTGCTTACAAAGAATTCACAGACTCAGAATAATTACAATACTTTGGCCCATTATATTTGTGCCAGCTCTTTGATTGAACAACTGAAGTATGTCAATATCTCACTCTTTCCCCCAAATGCCTCCAATGTTTTGTCTTCAGGTAATTATATCATTCACTTCTGAAAGTCATGACTGAATGTGAATCAAGCATACTAACAGGCCCTGTACTCTAGATCTTATCCATTCACTGTAAAAAACATGTTTCTCTTCACAGTAACAAATGAATTAGAAGCAATTATTTTAATTTGGGTTCCTGGATTTCTTGACCTTTATATCATTAGGAACAGTTTCTCTCTATTGACTCATAATCTCTTTTGTAAACAGAACAACCCCAAATATCATTGTTGCACTTCAATTTAATTCATGTTTTAATGATATGAGAAGTTGTGTAAAGAATGCTCAAATAGTCAGCCACTTGGTAGTGTAGAACTTGAGTATCGCTACAAAAAAAGCATGCCATTGGACATTTTCATCTTGCACTCATCATGTCAGGGTTGCAAGAAGACCAAATCGCGAATGGGAACAACAATTTGCAATGCATGTGAAGAGGCTGTTGATTGGTTGATGAGTGAACTCTGAATTGATAGAGTTCAGAGTTGCCCTGCCCTTTGTAAATTCAAAGAGTGTGGCCATAAATTACACCTTACATTAAAACTTAGGAGGGGCACTTGTAGGACAGTGCAGGTGTCCCAACCTCAGGTTCCAGTCCTATCTGCTCCAGAGATGTATCCTAACAGGGTATATCTGAGCAGATCCATTAAAAACATTTTTTAAAGTGTGAGGAACAGACATCTCCTGCAGTATTCCACATGGCAAAGCCTATACCAATCAGGATCAACTAGTCTGGTTTGAATTTGATTACTTCACTCGTTTTTCGTTGGAAGACCTGTTTATCTTTGTTATATCCAGACCTTGGGAGAGGTTCCTTAATTTGTTATAGTTCCAGATGGGATACCCTATATCATTGAAATGCCCGAAGAGGAGGGATGAACAGGCTCCGCTTTTTATATTCACCCAACACCTTTGTTGGTCACAAGGTTAATTTAAAAATGGATCCATGTGGATATCTTTCTCCCAGATCAAATTAAATTATGTTTTAAAAGGAGACAATTTAACCAGTGTTTTTGACTGAACAAAAGGTCAATTCATTAATGACTAAATGTGAGAAGAATTAGTAACACAACACATGTACATATAGGTTTGAAATAAGGACCAAGTCCTAAAATATAAAATTAATGAATGGTTTTATTTGAATGAATGAATAATTTTATTGTCGCAAGTATTTTACAGGGAAACAATACGGTGCAAAGTTTCCACTGTGACCATAATCTGGCTTCGTTTTGAATAGTTTAAGAATTAATAAAAAAAACTAAAGAGAGTCCATAATCCTTCTACCATCATCAGACCCCACCAATATCAAAGTCGCTGTTCCCCCGGTGCCAACTTTAGCCACTGGGCTTACCTCACCAATGTTGCCTCTATTGATGTAGCAGACAAACCCAGGTCCCATACTCCCCCTCTCTAGCTGCCTCATCAATGCTGCTGCCAGGGTTCCACTCTGGGCTCACCAACCACTTCGCCACCGTGTACTCAACAATCATACACAGATCAGTCTCTGAATTTTTCATGAAGATCGGATAGTCGAACATTGCTGGGGTTGCAGTAGCAGTATGGACATTGGTAATTGAACAGACAATATCAAGATTCTTAGTTTTGCAGATTGGTTGAGATCCTGTTAGTCTGATTCTTTTCAACGTTGATGAGGTTCTTGCACTCAGGATAAGAGAGAGTTCTTTTGTTGTCCTGTTTCATTTTGTCAGGCTTGCAAAGGGAGAGAAACAGCTGCTGAGAAACAGTCATGGAGGGAGTGTATGTTTGTGGATTAAGTGCCAATCAAGTGGGCTGCTTTATCCTGGGTGGTGTCAAGTGTTATGAGTGTTGTTGGAGCTTCAACCATCCAGGCAAATGAGGATTATTCCATCATACTCCTGACTTGTATCTTGTAGATGGCAGACTCTGGGGACCAGGAGGTGAGTTACCTGTTGCCGTATTGCTCACCTCTGACTTGCTCTTGTAGCCACTGGGTTTATGTGGCAATTTGAGCTAAGTTTTAGACCTATGGCAACCCCAAGGATGTTGATGGTGAGAATTCAGTAACATGATTGAATGTCAAGGGGCAGTGGTTAGATTATCTCATATTGGCATTTGTGTGTTCGCATGTTACTTGCCACTTGTCAGCCCAAGCCTACAGTTCTCTTGCAGAATTTGTCAAAATCACTGCTGTTTACATGCTTTCATTTAATTCTGTCTGTTCAGTATCTTACACTGGCCATCTCTATTGCTTCCCTTGAATCCCAGTGCTTTAAATTTATTTTAATGAAGGTCTCTCCATGGAATTTCCCCACCTTAACTGCTTAATTTTTACCAAGTCCTACTTTCCTTTGAGATACTCAACTCTTGAGATTCTTCTCCTCCCATCTCCATCATCAGTGGCCAAGTCTTCCGCCATTACTGCATTATCCTTGGAACTCCTTCCCTAAACTATTTGCCTAAACTATCTCCTTCCACATTTAGAAGTTTCCTCAAAATCTATGTCTTCCAGCTAATTTCATAATTATTCTGGTATACTTCAATATGCATTTTCCGCAATGATATTCATTTCGGTTGAAGTAATATTACTGCAAATTGATTTAATTTGATGTTTAAAACATCCTAATGTTTCTTGTTATTCTCCAAAGGATATATCAGGCCATTTTATGATGTTATTATGCTCAGTTGCAAAGAAAACCATTTCAATAAACCCACATGTAAAACAATCTTTTATATCCTTCCCTTTGCTTAGTTTTGTGTTTAGTGTTTCCAACTGATACTGCAACTGTAAGACAAAAGTCCAATCTGAAATGTAGAAACTTAGTCATTAAATTTAGCAAACAATGGGAGAGTCTGTATCCTGCACACAGTCAGGAAGTTACTAGACAGCTGTACACTGTGAGCTCTTGGTTACATTCCAGGATAGTTGTCATGAGCAGCAACAGCAGACAAAGAATATTCTTGCCAAGTAAGGTCTTCGATGATGACATTGTCTCACATGAATAATAAATTAGCACAGATTATCTGTGCTGCTGAATAGATGCGTTCTTCTTTGGAGTTACTGATGCCAAAATGGCTTTTATAAACTATTTGTTTTGTTAACTCAGTATTCTGTTAAATTCCCCTGACAATCCTTGGAACATGTCAACAAAAATGTTGACAAAAATTTTGACCAGAAAGTATGTTTTGATTACTCAACAATAAAATTAACCTATTTTTTCAGCAAAAGCAGTTGATGAACCATTAACCATTGCAGAATACAATCCAATAGAAATTGATTGTGTTTCGAATGAATAATTATTCATAAAGGACAAAATGGTCTGTGCTTAGTGTTAAGGAAACTCAAACATATTTTTACTTTTGTAACATATTCTTTATGGAAACAGATGAAAAGGAAGTTAACCATTTTCTGGTATTTCTGGAAGAAAAGCAGTTAGGTTAAATTTTAGATATTTTTCTTCTGTTTTCCAGATCTTTGTGTGTCTTTTGTTGAATAATTCATTATTTTAAAACAGGGAGAACTTACAAAAAGTTGTGGTCGAAGCTATGAGATAGCTCAAAATAGTGGAGACCTTTCAATTGATAGTAGCTGGTTTTTAACTGTTGTTATTTCTATACTTTGTGCATACAGCATATTTCTAGTATTATGTTTAAAGGGGCATTGAGATCTTGAATTTGATATTTAAATTATGTCGCTAGTGTTAACCATGGTAGAGTAACAGCACTTTTGCCTTTGAGTTAAAACATTGTGGGTTTAAGTGCAACTCCAGAGACATGAGAATATAATGCAGCACTGAAGGAGTGGTGCCATTTGGATGAAACTTAAGACCCCATCTTCCCTCTCAGGGAAGACTCCCATGGCACCATTCGACAAAGAGAAGAGCAGTGAATCCTGTTCATTAATTTCCCGCCAACCAATTTTATGCTATTGTCTTTGTTTACTAAAAACACCACAATGAGATTTGCTCAATATCTAAGCTATTTGAGAAGAATCAGAAAACTCACTCAGCGTTTAAAAAAAGAGGTGAATGACCCAACTGTACTTCAAACAGCTGTCTTGCCATGGACCAACTGTGATCAGAGAAAAATAAGAGTGAGATCTCAAGGCACTGGTTAGGTAATTATTTGGTAAATATCTAGCTCACTTACCTTGCAAAACACCAACCATTTAAATTTTTCTTCTAATTAATTACAGCTAATAAAGCGTATTTAGCATTAGCTCAATTTACCAATGCTTGTAATGTTTATTAATACCATATACATTTGTGTAAAAGTTGAATTTTTTAAGACTATTTTTAAAGGTTCAATTTATAGGAACATAGAACATTGATGTTGCGCCGACCTGTGAAAATATTCTGATGCCTATGCTGTTCCATTATTATCCATATGTATGTCCAATACCCATTTAAATGCCCTTAACAATCGGCGAGTCTACTACTGTTGCAGGCAGGCTGTTCCATGCCTCTACTACTCTCTGAGTGAAGAAACCAACCCGACTGTCTGTCCTAAATGTATCAGCCCTCAATTTAAAGCTATGTCCCCTCATATTGGCCTTAACCATCTGAGGAAAAAGGCTCTCCCTGTCCACCCTACCTAACCCTCTGATTACCTTATATGTCTCGATTAAGTCACCTGTCAACCTTCTTCTCTTCAATGAAAACAGCCTCAGTTCCCTCAGCCTTTCCTCGTAAGACCTTCCTTCCATACCAGGCAACATCATCCACATAAATCTTCTCTGAACCCTTTCTAAAGCTTCCATATCTTTCCTATAATACAGTGACCAGAGCTGCACGCAATACCTCAGGTGCAGCCTTACCAGTGTCTTGTACAGTTGAAACATGACCTCATGGCTCCGAAATGCAATTCCCCTACCAATAAATGCCAACACACCATATGCCTTCTTAACAACCCTATCAATCTGGGTGGTAACTTTCAGGGATTTATGCACCAGGACAACGAGATCTCTCTGATCATCTACACTTCCAAGAATTTTACCATTAGCCCAGTAGTCTGCATTCCTGTTACTTCTTCCGAAGTGAACTACCTCACACTTTTCCACATTGAACTCCATTTGCCACTTCTCAGCCCAGCTCTGCATCTTATCTATGTCCCTCTGTGACCCATAACATCTTTCGGCCCTATCCACAACTCTGCCTACCTTCGTGTCATCCACAAATTTACTAACACAGCCTTCTATGCCCACAACTAGATCATTCATAAAAATGACAAACAGCATTAACCCCAAAACAGATCCCTGTGGCACACAACTGGTAACTGAGCTCCAGGATGAACATTTCCCATCAACCACCACCCTCTGTCTTCTTTCAGCTAGCCAATTTCTGATCCAAACTGCTAAATCACCTTCAATCGTGAAACTCTGTATTTTGTGCAATAGCCTACTGTGTGGAACTTCATTAAACGCCTTACTGAAGTCTATATACACCACATCAACTGCTTTACCTTAATCTACCTGTTTTGTCGCCCTCTCGAAAGACTCAATAAGGTGAGTGAAGTGCAAGCTACCCTTCACAAAACCGTGTTGACTATCCCTAATCAAATTATACCTTTCCAGATGATTATAAATCCTATCTCTTATAAACCTTACCCACAACCAAAGTAAGGCTCACTGGCCTATAATTACCAGGATTATCCCGACACCCCTTCTTAAACAAGGGAACAACATTTGCTATCCTCCAGTCTTCTGCACTACTCTGTCGACAATGATGACATAAAGATCAAAGCCAAATGTACTGTAATTTCCTCCCTGGCTTCCCAGAGAATCTGAGGATAAATCCCATCTGGTCCAGGAGTCTTATCTATTTTCAGATCTTCCAAAATTGCTAAAACCTCTTTGTCAACCTTAATCCCATCTAATCTTATAGTCTGTACCTCCGTATTCTCACTAACACTATTCTCACTATTGTCTGCAGTGTATACCTATTCCTGCCCATTGCTATTGTAAACATAATTGAATTATGGTCACTATGGCCAAAGTGTTCACCAACCTCCAAATTTAACAACCAGTATCAAATCCAATATGGCATCTCCCCTTGTTAGCCTGTCTACATACTGTGTCTACATATCCTCCTGCACACGTTGAACAAAAACTGACCCATGTAAATTACTTGATCTATAGTATTCCCAGTCAATATTCAGGAAGTTCAAATCTCCCAATAACAACTACCCTGTTACTCTCACTGCTATTGAGAATCATCTTTGCTATCCTTTCCTCTACATTCCTGGAACAATTCGGAGGCCTGTAGAAAACCCCCAATCTGGTGACCTCTTCTTACCTGTTTTTAACCTCAGCCCAAATTACCTCAGTGGATGAGTCCTCAAACATTCTCTCAGCTGCTGTGATAATAAACCCCATCACCCCCACCTCCACCTTTTATCATCATCTCTGTTCTCTCTGAAATATCTAAAATCCCGAATCTGCAACAACCATTCCTGTCCCTCCTCTAGCCATGCCCCTGAAATGGCCACAACATTGAAATGCCAGGCACCAACCCATGCTGCAAGTTCACCCATCTTATTCTGATGCTCCTGGCATTGAAATACACACATTTCAAACCGAAATTCTGATTGGCGGTGTCCTCTCGCAACTTTGTAAACCTATCCCTGACCTCACTACCCTCAACCTCCTGTACACTGGAACTACAATTCTGGTTCCCATCCCCCTGAAGCATTAGTTTAAACCATACCCCCCCCCCCCCCCCCCCCCGCCGCAGTGCATCAGCAAATATTCCCCCCCCCCCCCACACCAGGATATTGGTACCCCTCTGGTTCAGACCATTCTGTTTGTAGAGGTCCCACCTTTCCAGAAGGAGCTGCAATTATCAAAAATCCAAAATTCTCTCTCCTGCACCATCCCTGCAGCCATGTGCTCAGCTCCATTCTCTCCCTGTTCCTCGCGTCATTAACACGTGGTATGGGCAACAAACCAGAGATAACAACGTGGTTGAAGATGCCCTCCAATGCATCTCATCCACATCTCATCCTTGGATGCTGCCTGACCTGCAGTGCATTTCCAGCACCACTCCAATCTTGACTCTGATCTCCAGCATCTGCAGTCCTCACTTGCACCTGCCATTTTAAAAAGGTTGAAACAAAAATCCCTGTTGGAACATTTGCTAGTGGGGTGCATTTAAACCAGATTGTCAGGAGGATGGGAATACAAGAGGGAGCCCTGAATCAAGCAAAGTGAAAATGGCAAAAGTAGGAAACTAGAAAGCAAGCACAAAAGACAGACAAAGTATAGGCAAGTGGCAAATAGAATCAGAATAGAGAATGATGTTATAAGAGTTGAACTAAGCACTCTTTATTTGAATGCACATAGCATTCACAAAAAGGTTGATTTGCACATTTTGAGATAAATGGATTTCATTTAAGTGCTGTGATAGAGATGTAGATAGAGGGTGGCCAAGATTGAAAGCTGGATATCCAAGGATATGCAGCATTTAGGAGGGATAGGCAAAAAGAAAAATAAATTAGGTAGCACTCGTAATAAGGAATGAGATGAGGTCATTAGTAAGAAGGTATCTTAGGTCAAAGAATCAAGACGTATGGAATTAAGAAATAGCATGGAGCAGTAAACATAGATTACCTTTAATTGGTGGTAGTAATGTTGAGCACAGTCTTAACCAAGAAATTAGACAAACATAGATAATAATGGGCAACCTCCAGTGAAGCATTGAGATAAATGTATATAATTTATACAATTATCATTTCGGCTTTTAACTTAGAGAATGAAGGATTTAGTTTCAGTTCAGAGAATGTAACTTTGAAACAGTGACCTAAATATATCATTTCCAAAGAAGAATGTATCTAACGAATGGCCTAGCAGGATTTCAGTGGTGGAATTGATGGAACTGTTTATATTGCTGAGTTCCATGACATACAGAGAAAAAGCAGAGGCCATTCGTTTAGGTTTGACTTCAGCAGTATCAGGAGATCAATTCACAACAGCTCGTTCCTCCTAGCAGAAGAATCAAGATTTTAACTTTAGCGATGGAAAGGGATAGGTACATACCACAGGGCAAGACTTATAGTTGGGGAGGGGGGGGGGTGGGGAGAAGACAATTATGATGCGATTGGGCAAGTTTGAGAATGTACAGGATGGGGGAAGGAAACTGCAGGGGATGAACACAATTGAAATGTAAAGCTTGTTCAAGGAACAGCGACTGTATGTCCTTGATACGTATGTATCTGTCAGGCAGGGAGGAAGTAGTTGAGCAAGGGAACCGTGGTTTACTAAAGAAGTTGAATTTCTTATTAAGAGGAAGAAGGAGGCTTATGTAAAGATGAGACATGAAGGCTCAGTTAGGGTGTGTGAGAGTTACAACCTAGCCAGGAAGGACCTAAAGAGAGAGCTAAGTAGAGCCTAAAGAAAAAGCTAAGAGGAGACATGAGAAGTCTTTGGCAGGGAGGATCAACGTAAACCCTAAACTAGAATAAGATTAGGGCCAGTCAAGGACAGTAGTGGGGAGCTGTGCGTAGAGTCCAAGGAGATAGGAGAGGTGCTAAATGAATATTTTTTCCATCAGTATTCACACTGGAAAAAGACAATGCTGTTGAGGAGAATACTGAAGTACACACTATTAGACTAGACAGGATTACGATTCATAAGGAGGAGGTGTTAGCAATTCAGGAAAATATGAAAATAGATAAGACTCTTGGGCCGGATGGTATTTATCCTAGGATTCTCTGGGAAGCTAGGGAGGAGATTGCAGAGCCTTTGGCTTTGACCTTTATGTTGTCATTGTCTACAGGAATACTGCCAGAAGACCGGAAGATAGCAAATGTCTCCTTGTTCAAGAAAGAGAGTAGAGACAACCCTGGTAATTATAGACCAGTGAGCCTTACTTCAATTGTGGATAAAGTGTTGGAAAGGATTGTAAGAGATAGGATTTACAATCATCTGGAAGGGAATAATTTGATTAGGGGCAGTCAACATGGTTTTATGAAGGGTAGGTTGTGCCTCACAAACATTATTGAGTTCTTTCAGAAGGTGACCAAACAGGTTGATGAGGGTAAAGCGCTTGATGTGGTTTATATGGATTTCAGTAAGGTGTTTGATAAGGTTCCCCATGGTAGGCTATTGCAGAAAATACAGAGACATGGAATTGTGGGTGATATAGTGGTTTGGATCAGAAATTGGCCAGCCAGAAGAAGACAGAGGGTGATGGTTAATGGGAAATGTTCATCCTGGAGTTCAGTTACTTGTAGTGTACTGCAAGGATCTGTTTTGGGGCCACTGCTGTTTGTCATTTTTATAAATCGCCTGGATGAGGGCGTAAAAGGATGGGTTAGTTAATTTGCGGGTGACACTAAGGTCGATGGAGTTGTGGACAGTGTGGAAGGATGTTGCAGGTTACAGAGGGACATAGGTAAGCTCCAGAGCTTGGCTGAGAGGTGGAAAATGAAGTTTAATGCAGAAAAGTGTGAGGTGATTCACTTTGGAAGGAGTACCAGGAATACAGAGAGTACTGGGGTAACAGTAAGATTTTTGGTAGTGTAGTTGAGCAGAGAGATTTCAGTGTCCATCTCTGAAAGTTGCCACCTGGTAGAGGAATTGAGTTTCAGAGTCATGAGGTCATGTTGCAGCTGTACAAAACTCTAGTGTGGCCACACTTGGAGTATTACTACAGTTCTGGTCACCGTATTATAGGAAGGATGTGGAAGCCTTCTGTTGCAACATAACAGAAATATGCAATGTTGTAGTGTTCGGATTTTGAAAAGTTGAGAGGATTGGAATATAGTAGTATGGTGTTCCTGTTCCCTAACATAACATTAGACCCTCCATAAATAGGTAAGTATTCCACTCACTGCTATCCATGTGCATGTCCAGCAGTCACTTAAATGTCCCTAATGACTCTGCTTCCATCACCACAGCTGGCAACGCATTCAATTCTCTGTATAAAGAACCTACCTCTGATGTCTCCTTTATATCTTCCTCCTAAGATCTTCAAACAATGACTCCTTGTACCAGTCAATCCTGCCCTGGGGAAAAGTCTCTGGCTATTGACTCTATCTATTCCACTCATTATCTTGTATATCTCTATCAGGTCTCCTCTCTTTCTCCTTCTCTCCAGAGAGAAAAGTCCGAGATTATTCAACGTTTCTTCATAAGGCAAGCCCTCGAGTCCAGGCAGCATTCTGGTAAACCTTCTTTGCACCCTCCCTAAAGCCTCTGTATCTTTCCTATAGTAAGGTGACCAGAATTGGACACAATATTCCAAGTGTGGTCTCACCAGGGACTTGTAGAGCTGTAGCAAAACCTCGCAGTTCTTAAACTCGATCCCCCTGTTAATGGAAGCCAAAACACCATATGCTTTCTTAACAACCCTATCCACTTGGGTGGCAACGTTGAGGGATCTATTTACTTGCACACTCAGATCCCTCTGTTCCTTCACACTGGCAAGAATCCTGTCTTTAATCCTATATTCAGCCTTTGAGGTCGATCTTCCAAAATGCATTACTTCGCATTTATGCAGGTTGAACTCCATCTGCCATTTCTCAGCCCAAATATTCATAAATCCTATCCCTCAGAATTCTTTCCAAAACTTTGCTGACCACAGACGTAAGACTGACTGGTCTGTAATTGCCAGGAATCTCCCTATTACCCTTCTTGAAAAGAGGAACAACATTCGCCTCCTTGCAATCCTCCAGTATGACTCCCGTGGAGACGGAGGAGGCAAATATCCTCACTAACAGCTTAGCAACCTCCTTTCTCACTTCCTGGAGCAGCCTAGGATAACTCTGGTCTGGCCCTGGGGACTTATCAATCATATGTTTTCCAAAATATCCAGCACATCAACTTCATCAATCTTGATCTGTTCAAGACTGTATCCCAGCTCCTCTAAGCTTTCATTCACAACAAGGTCCCTTTCCTTGGTGAAAACCGAAGCAGAATAAACTCATTTAGAGCTTCCCCTGTCTGTTCAGACTCCATGCACAAGTTCTCTCCGCTATTCCTGATCGGCCCTACCTTGTCCCTGATCATTCTCTTATTCTTTACATATAAGTAAAATGTCTTTGGGTTCTCCCTATTCCTTCTTGCCAAGCCTTTTTCGTGCTACCTCCTGGCTCTCCTCAGTCCATTTCTGAGCTCCTTTCAAGCAAGCCTGTAATCCTCTAAAGCTGTGCTAGATCCTTGCTTCCTCCACCTTAAGTAAGCTGCCATCTTCCTTTTGCTGTGAAGCTCCTCTGTTCTCGTCATCCAAGGTTCCTTAATCTTACCCCTTCCTAACTGTCTCAGAGGAACAAATTTGTGCATCATTTGCAACAACTGCTCTTTAAGCAGTCTCCACATGTCTGCTGTGCCCTTTCTGTGGAACAATTGCTCCCAGTCTGTACTTCCCAACTCCTGTCTGATAGCGTCATAATTTCCTTTTCCCCAATTAAATATCTTCCCTCGGTAATTGCTCCTTTCCCTCTCCAAGGCTATGGTAAATGTGAGGTAGTTGTGATTACTGTCACCAAAGTGTTCTCCTACCGCGAGATCTGACACCTGTCCTGGTTCATTGCCGAGCACCAAATCCAAAATGGCCTCTCCCCTCATCGGCCTGTCTACATAATGAGTAAGGAAACCCTCCTGAACCATCTGCACTTAGGAGGTTCCAGTCGATATTGGGAAAGTTGAAATCACCCATAACAACAACCCTGCTACTTCTTCATTTTTCCAGAATCCACCCGCCTAGGAGTTCTTCAATCTCTCTACTGCTATTAGGGGGTCTGTAGAAAAGCCCCAATGCAGTTGCTGTTCCCTTGCTGTTCCTAACTTCTACCCATACTGACTCAGTAGACAAACCTCCCTCAACAACATTCGTTTCTGTAGCTCTGATGCACTCTCTGATAAGCAATGCTACACCCCCTCCTCTTTTTCCACCCTCCCTGTTCTTTTTCAATGTTCTAAATCCTGGAGCATCAAGCAACCATTCCTGCCCCTGTGAAACTCACGTCTCCATTATGGCCACAACATCATAGCCCCAAGTACTGATCCATACTTTAAGTGTGTCTCTCTTATTCCGGACACTCCTTGCGTTAAAGCTGAAACACTTTAACCTATCCCTTTGTTTCATCGCGTGGAAACTTTCCCGATAGATCCAATACAACCTGTCACTGCCCTATCTGCAACTGTCCCCCTCTCAGACATGTGACTCTGATTCTCTCCTTTCAAATTTTAATGCTGACATCACTTTTATTAGCTATTTAGATTTTTGTGTTGCACTTGTTCAGTGGTCCTGTTAAAAAAATATTCAGGGCTTTTGACTGTTACACAGTGATCTATGTTAAAAGTACACATCTATATACAGTACTTCAAATAAATATAGAGTATCAGGTTGACTGTGATGTCTACTGTGGTTGCACTGACAAACACTGTTGAGAGTGTGGTGCTGGAAAAGCATAGCAGATCAGGCAACATCCTGATGAAGGGGCTTATGCCTGAAACGTTGATTCTCCTATTCCTCGGATGCTGCCTGACTTGCTGTGCTTTTCCAACATCAGACACTCGACTCTGATCCCCAGCATCTGCAGTCCTCACTTTCTCCCACTGACAATCACTGTCAAGGGTCACCAAGGAAGAATATGCTCCATGTCAAAATACTGGACAATAGCTTGGACTATTGGAACCAAATACCAAAAGTGAATTAATATCTTCAGGGAAGGAAGTAGGGGCTTAACTGATTTTTGTCAAATCTAATAATTATTAAATAGTGAAGTGGCAGTAGCAAATTAGTTAAAGAGAAAATGTTTAACAACAAAATAACAAAATCTCCATAGTAAAGGCATGTAAATGAAAATTGGATTTAGTATTCTAGCTTTAGCTTCATTTATTTGCACACACGACATCAGTTAGCAGGGTGGTAAGTGGAATTAATCATTTAAAAGCCAACAAACTTGCCAGTAGTTTTGTTTTTGTAAATGTGAAACCATGATTTTGTAAAATGTAATAATTCATTTAATAAACTTTGAGAAAAACCTGTCATTAAAGTAATAATTAAGAAATTTTGCAAGAGAATTTAATGTTGTCAGAGCTACAGGTTTTAATAGAGCATTCTATAAACTAGCACTCACAAATGAGTTGTACACTACTTCAATAACAGCTTCCAGTTTATTTCAATACCTTCTGTAGTTCTTGAAAAGTTGTTTTTCTCTCTAATGATTAAACTTGGATTATTTATTCCCTGGAAAAATGCTGTTACTATGCAACTAAAACCAACTGTTCCTTTCTACTTTACGCATTGATGATATGCCCAGAAGCACACAGTTGAGACAGTAGCAGAGTGCCAAGAACTCTAACTCACTGGCAAAATATTGTGATTTCTCAGATTATTTATACCAGTACCTTCGGGCAGACTAATCAATTTCTGAGAAAACAGTCTTACATTTTCCCAAGTGAGTAAACCATCTGGCATGTGACTGATGTAAGGATTATGTTGTCAGCCTCTATTGTACTATGTGGCTGCTGTAGCCTGAAATGAATAACTTTAAACATTGGAGAATATGCAGTTCAAATTAAGACAGCGATAAAAGCGTTGAGATTTGTTTAAAGGAGTGTTCAAGCTAGATCAGCCCAAATAGTCAGAAGGACTTTCTTTTTGATATGGAGATCTCTAGCTTGATGACTAAAATGTCATCCTGTAAAAGTGTGATGCTTCGTTTTAGTTTAGGACAATCAATTCTATTTAAAGAAATACAGTCATTAAAGCCTTGGTGATCAATGATGGAATGACCTTGTCACACCATCATACAAACTGTACAGCCCTCCACATACAAACCTGGTAAGATGCCATGGAAGGTGGCTTGCCAAGTTGCTAATGTTCTTTGAAAGAAGAAGTTTGGATGCCAACACTGTTCTGGTGACTAGGAGTTCTATTTTTACTCTTTGTTTGTGACAAAATAGTAAAGTTAATCAGGACAAAAGTGTAAAACAAAATAAACTGGCTGCCTCATTTTTCTTCAGTATTTCTCACACTAATACACCAGTAAGAGAGACCTAGTAATATTATTGCTGAATTATTAATCCAGAGACCCAGGCAATGTTCTGGACATCTGGTTTCAAATCCCTCCACAGCAGATGGTGGAATTTGAATCCATGAACTGACTGTTAGGGGAAAATCCCATCTTGGTTCACCAATGCCCATCCTTACCTGGTCTGGCCTACATGTGACTCCAGAACCACAGCAATGTGCTTACCTTTTAACTGTCCTCTGGGTAATTAGGGATAAAAGCTGGCCTAGCCACTGATGCCCGCATTAGGGAATTTTTTTAAAGAAAAACAAACAACCCAATATATCTGCAGGAATACAGGAATGATTTGCTTACTTATTTGGAGAGAGACATGTTTTGAACAGTATTAAGTATTACAAATCACAAATGTTGAATGATCACATCCAATTAGTCTGGAACCTAAAAAGAATCAATTGGCCTCAGCTTAACTGATTTTTGTCAAATCCAATGATTGACAAATAGTGGCAATACAACTTAATACTGTGTTCCTAATGCTCAATGATAATAGCAGGAACAGAACTCAATGACTATCATACATGATTTATAAATAATGGTATGATGAACAAATTGGTGATGATGTATCATCAGGGTGCTTTCCAGATCAAAATACTTCCATGTAAATGTAGACAGCATTGGGAATCATTCATGTTAATGATACCTAATCGAGGTAGTGGTTATATTTAAGACTTTGTCATTGAGCTTGAGATATATAAACAGATTAGATTTTGGACTAGAAATTACATAGGCCTGCTTTGACTGTTGCAAAATCAGATAAAGATGAGCAACACATCAAAGTGGTTTATTTATCATACCTGCGTGATTTTTAATGCTTGGCTGGGCAGGGCCATGTTACTTCTTATTCTTCCATGATGCCTACACTCTCTGCACTCAGCAGGGGGCACTGTTTACAGACTTAATGGTTCAAATAACCTGCTCCTTCTTAAAAGTAGGCTGTCTCTTTCAAGGGAATTTGCACTGGATGACATTGTTGTAGTTGAATTTACAATAAATTGAACAACTGAGTACGTAGAGGGTTTCTGAGTGACATGTTACACTTAAGATGAGAGAGAGAGATATGAAGTGTTTCTGTGGGGTGTGAAAGGGCAAGGAGGCCTTAAAGGATGACCGTCAGAACGCAATGTAAGTGGCCACAGAGGCCAACCTCTGGATGCTGGACCTAAAGACCTGGCCACAGTGCCACAAGACATCTAATGATCAAGATCAGTGACTGCATCTTCCCATCAGATCAGCTTCTCATGTTGCTCAAAGCACCACAACACCCCAAACACTCACCCTGCAGCAAACCCTGACACTCATGATTCATACTTAATGGCCAGACACCCTCAAACCTACCAGTGCTTCCAGCCTTCCACTTACCTCTCTCTGGTTCCACACACCTCCAACTGTGCACCTATAACATGCATATCATGTGTTGATATCATGTGCATATCAAGTTGAGAATGACTCAGGGCCATAAGTTTTTGCTATAGGTCTTTGTGATACAGTGTGTCTATTTTATACCTGTTGGTCTTAGGCCACAACAGGCACCATCCAAGAACAGTGCTGTATAATGTCTGATATTCTGTGCACCTTCTGAATAAAGCTGTGAGAGGGCCAGAGAACATTGGGAGTAATGACATGTTTCTGCTTTATGCCCCTTCTTAGCTCTCAGCTCATCCTCACCACACTAACAGGCATAGTGCAAGTTACTGATGATGTGTGTGAACATGGACCTCTGACTTCCCAGTCCAATTTCAGCTTTCAGGCTCCCAAGAATTGCCCAGGCATAGAAGCCCTAGGAGAATCAGAAGTAGCAACAGTGTAACAATAATGAGGAAACATTTTAAATGGCATTCACAACTGCCAACTCAGACATTGGCACTGCACATATCGTGCAGCATGTACAGAGTTGTGAGCAGCATGAATAAATCATGAGGTCCACTGATTTGTAGGCTGGGTAAAGGCTGGCAGATTTATGAGTTCACTAAAGAATGGTTGCAGAGGTTTTTCTGCCACATTAAACTAGATAAGGACCATGGTGTAGCAGCATACAAGAGAATGTTGATGAGCATGCACAAAGGTGTTATCTGCATTGGCTGGCTGCCAAACAACAATCTGTCTCAATCACCATGGAGGAGCCTGACTCCAACTTGGCAGGGTGCATGTTATTGAGTTTGAAGCCTCAATCTGCAACCTCTGCTATATCAGATAGTCATCCTGCAGACCCAGAGGCACTGTCCTTGATGTTTCTATGCTTGTTATAACCATTATGTGGACAAGTTACTTACTTGTCTCCCCCCAACACTCCGACCAATTAGAATGGAGCAACAGGAAGAGTTACTTTCCTTGGCATTTAAAACATTTCATAATAGTATATGGGTGCCACTAGGTATCATTTATTTACTTATTGCCCATCCATAGTTGGTCTTGAGAAAATGGTGATGAGCTGCCTTCTTGAATCATTGAAGTCCATTTGCTGTAGGCAGGCCACAAAGTTGTTAGCGAGTGAATTCCAGGACTTTAACACATCAAATTGGGTACCTGGCACTTTAAATAACAGTAGCTTCATGTTCATTGTTTGCAGATGAAAAATAGAATGAAGGTACCTGCACACAGGTTGCTCAAACTTGAGATCCTCGTCTTATACTAGCCAATTGAGCTATGCTATGTTAGGATAGCTGTAATTCAAGGTCTTCTGGCATATCCAGGGGTCACACCTGTACCCCAGGAAGTGGTGGTTCATCCTCACTATGTGGACAGATTCAAGCTTTTTATCTCCAGCTACTCTCAGTGAATCAATGGCTACTGCTCAATGGTACCATTTAGAAATATGTTTTTGATATGTGTTGTATTATTTAACCATTAGGATGATACATTATGAAACCATGAGCACCACTAACTTTAACAATAACATGTGATATTAATGATATTCTCAACTTATTATGGGCTGTGCCGATTTCCTCTGACTTTTAAAAAAAGAGCTTTGTAGAGGTGACATTGCTTCACAGAAAAGGTTGTGAATCTTTGAAGTTCTCCACCAGAGCTGAGGATGTTCAGCTGTTGAGTATATTCAGGTCATAGAGCAGCAGGAATTTTGATACTAACAAAATCAAGAGATATGGCGACAGTGCAGGCTGGTCTAGTCAAAACAGAAGAACTGCCATGATATGATTCAATGGAGGACAGGCCTGAGGAGCCAAAACCTTTCAATATTATTGCAACTGCACATAATTTATGCAAAGCACCAACGACACAACCTGGGGGCATATCAGAGTAACAATTTACCATCATCTGGATGTTTCCCAAAGTTCTTTCATGACTAAAATTAAGACAAATGAACCAATCACAAAATACTGAAGTCAATATTTGTAGAGATAACAATCACTATCAGATGTGGAATCCTCCTTTCCCCAACCTCCAAGAACATAAATAGTCAAGCTCATTCCCAGCTCCCACATAGTCTACAGGGACCAGCAAAGTAAGTTTAATTCAGCCTGATCGGTGAAAACAAAGTGGGGGTGTAGCTAAAATTGCACGGTTCTCCTTAGTGGGGCAGGGAACTGCAGCCTTGTTGTAGCCAACACTTTCCAGCTGTCACTTTGCACTAAAAGTGAGAAAGCTTACCACCAGCATTCAGTTGAATTGCATTCTGGCATTTATAATTTATTGGGTTTCCAGCTCAAATTGTAGCATTAAACCACACACCCTAGCTTCCTGCAAGGAATTTAAATCTATCCTCAAGAACCTGCACAATGCAATTTTCACATGCAACCACAGGTTAAGCTAAACTTTAAGTTTTCCTTCACTAGAATGGCAAAGGTCCCTACCCAGAACTGCTAAATACCATGTTTCAACTAGGACATTTTACATATCATCTATTAATTCTCAGCTTTCAAAGTTGTCCAGCAAACACTATTATTACTGGAACATAAGAAACAGGAGTAGAGAAAGGCCCCACCACCATTCAATGAAAAAAAAAACTGGCTGCTCTTCCATTTCAGATACACCTTCTTCCAATATCCCCTTTTCTCCTTATTTTTGTGGATAAGAGCATCACCAGTAGAACCAGCAGTTGATGGTCTCTAACTGGCCCTCAAACAGACTGGTTTGCTGAGCCATTTCAGGGATCAGTGAAGAGTCAATCACATTGCTGTGGGTCATACGTAGGCCAGACCAGGCAGATTTCTTTCCCTAAAGGACATTACTACACTCGAAGAGTTTTTACAACAATTGATTATAGTTTCATGGTCACAACTACTAAGACCAGCTTTACATTCCAGATTTACAATATACACCAATGATTTAGAAGACGGAACTACATCTAATATCTCGAAGTTTGCAAATGATACAAAGCCTGGTGAGACAGAATACTGTGAAGAGGATGCAGGGATAATTCAGTGTTTTAGATAAGTTGAGTGAGCAAACAAATGTATAGCGAATGAAGCATAATGTGGATAAATGAAGTTATCCACTTTCATAGTAAAAACAGGAGGGCAGATTATGATCTGAATGGCAATAGATTTGGAAAGGGGAAGGTGCAATGAGACCTGACTGTCCTCATAAACCAGTCACTGAAAGTAAGCAAGGAGGTAAAGCAGGTGGTGAAGACAACAAATGCTATGTGGCATTCATAGCGAGAGGATTGGAGCACAGGAGCAGCATTGTCTTGTTGCAATTGCACAGGGACTTGGTGAGACCACACCTGGGGTATTTTCTGTAGTTCTGGTTTCCTTTCCTGAGGAAATCTATTTTGGCTATGGAGGGAATGTAACAAACTTTTTACCAGACTGTTTGCTAGGATGGCAGCACTGACATAGGAGGAGACACTAGATCAGTTAGGTCTGTGTTCACTGGAGTTTAGAAGAATGAAGGGCTATCTCATTACAAACCTTTAAAATTATAACATGACTGGACAGGGTAAATGCAGGGATTATGTTCCCTATAATCTTGTAGTCGACAACCAGGTTTGAAGGGCCAAATGGCCTACTCTTGCTTATTTTCTATGTTTCTACTTTTTCATGGAATTCAAATTCTACCATCTTCTGTAGTAGGATTTGAACCCACATCTCCAGGTTACTGATATTATTCCAGACATTGGGTTACTCGTCCATGATATTTCCAAAACCCCACATACTCTCGTTTTCTTTTGTATTGAAGATCTGTCACTCTGAATTAAATATCGTGTACTACTAGAGAATTCCGAAGTTTCACAACCATTTGAGTGAACAAATTGAACATTATGTTAATCTTAAATACTGCCCCCTTATTCTAAGACTGTGACCCAAAGTACTTTACCCTACGTTCCCAGCATCTATTCTGTTATATCCCTTGAGAATCACATTTGTTTCTATTAGATCATATCTTGTTTTACTAGATTCTGGGGAATAGAGGCCAAGTCTACTTAATCACTCTTTGTAGAACGATCCCTCAATTCAATAATAGTGAATCTTTGATGTATTCCTTCTGAGCCAAGTTTATCCTTCCATACTAGAAGACAAAAACTGCACACAGTACTCCAGATATGGTCTCAAAGGCTTTATACAATTGTAGGAAGATTTTCCTTTAATACACCAGTCACTTTGTAATAAAGACCAACATATTACTATTCCTGATTTTCTGTATTTGCATTTTAACATTGTGATTCAAGAACAAGAACCTCCAGAAATGTTTGAAAACCAACATTTCTAAATCTTCCACTGATTGAACCAGTAGATCCTTGGATCCGTACACAATTTGTCATAAAATACTTTTTCCATATTAGTGTGAGGTTTGCAATTAAACCATAAATAATGAAATAAGTCATCTCCTTCAACAATGCAATACATTATTTTAACATTTGGACTGAATTACATCTGTGTATTCTGATCCAATTATTCTCCATTCTTTATCCAATTCACTTGAAGCAAACAGTGGGTCATGAGTCTACATAGGTTATTTTGACTTTGGACAATATAGTTGCATTAAAAGGATGACATAAGATTAGCCATTCATTAACCATTCCTCTCAATTTTAACTCCCATGGATTTTCTTTAGATTAGTCAGAGTTCAGATTACATTGACAGGATCCTGCCAAACCAGCAAACATTATGTTACGACACAGGGTAAACCCTCCTTCTTAATTTAAACCAGCAACATAGAAAAGATTCATCCTGTGCAGTAATCTGTGAAAATTCGAGAGGCCAAGGACTGTTTAAGTAAAATTTACAGCTTTATTTCTTGAAGAATAACAGAGAATACTTAACTAACAACTATTTACAACTCCTTCCTCTAACCTATCTTTTACTTTCCCTTCTATGATATTAGTCTGATAAAACCCCGATTAAGATTTACCAAACTTCGACTTTTCAAAAACCAGCAAGATGTTTAATCTTCTTTTCTTTTTCTTTGGGATTTCTGTTTACAGATCGATAAAGGTACCTTTAAGAGAGCTATTCTCCAGGCAATTTGCAGATGTTGTTGGCTTGGCAGGTCTGTTCAACTGTTCAATTTTCCCCAGTCTTATGCCCCCAAAGCATTAGATTATGTCATTGGCTTTTACAATTGTCAATATACTAAATTCAAATTTGATTGGAATTTGGTATTGTTTGGGGCATAATTTAAACTGAGTGGCCTAATTCGAATCTGTTTTGTCGTTTCCAGGCAACCAGCTATCTAATCTAGCTTTCGACTAAGTATTACATTGTTATCTTATTTAGAACATTTGGTGCTGTGTCAGGTAGTTCTGCTACCTCTTAAAGGTACATACACCCATATCTTCATAACAATTAAAAGGACAAGTTATTGTTTTATTTGACAATAAATTAAAATCAAACTTTTGCACTGTTTCTTTAATGTAGTTATCTTAAACAATTCTAAGCAGGTTAGAAATCACACACCAGGTTTATGAGTCATGGAGATGTGACACTACTCATTTGGCTATAAATCCTGGGTTTTAAGATCTTACTCTCTACAACCACCTGAGAAAGGAGCAGCGCTTAAAAACCTCGTGTTTCCAAATAAACCTGTTGGACTATAACTTGGTGTTGTGCGATTTTTAACTTTGTACACCCCAGTCCAACACTGGCACCCCTCAAGTCAATTCCAAGAAAGTACTGGTAAATAAAATACATTTCCTGTCATCTTCTCAAATGAAACCTGCATTTGAGGATTAAAACTTAGCAGCTGAGAACAAGGGAAAGCTTTTCTTGTTTATCACACTAAGTAACTGAATAGACCAATTTAATAATTCTCCCAAGCCAAGTACGTTTGGGCTATGGGACCTAACATAGCAAATCTAAAAAACTTGGATTAAGCCAAGTGGAAATCCATCCTCTGGGCAAGAAACCTTAGCTCTTTTTAGCATTGTTTCACAATTAAAGTACTTCCCTTTCTCAGGATACTCACCTATAAATTTTGTTTAAATCAGATATTCTGCAAGCCAGGAATGCTGACGTAAGGTTTGAAGGCCTAATAGATTAAAGAGGCTTTAAAGAGCCGATATTGACAAAAGCGAAAGTTACATTTGTAAAGATCACCTCCAATTCTAAACAATCTGATAAATAACAATCTTGAATATAATTGAGGGGAATTTTTTTCATTAGGTATCGGACAAAATGGACAGCTATTTTGGTGTCAGTGTTACCTGATCTTGGCCACACAAGTTTAAAAAAAATGGTGAAACGAAAGTAGTGTGAAACTTGCAGCTACTTCTAAAACCTGAGTTGCAGTTTTTCCTTTGAATTTTCCCTGGTTTTTACATAGCAGAAAATGTTCATTCAAAAGTATTTTTAGGACTTATGTCGTCTGAAAAAAAAAGCATGTGAAAGGAGAGATTGCTTTTTACAAGGAGTTTTTGAGAGGCCTGTCCACACGTTTATTGATTGTTGACAGCTCCAGAGGGAGTTTTTTCCCCCTGTTTGTGTGGATGGAACTGAAGATTTTCCTTTTGAACTTGTCTGTTGTAGATTCTTAAATAATGACAAGGATCAGCATTTCTTTTCTCAGACCCAGAGATTTGAAAGTTAACTGATGGAAGGTTTGAAGAGGAGGATTTTTTCCGGTTGATGGGAGTTTCATCTAAGTGGTTGACTTGTTTTTTTAAAGATTTTAAATGTTTAATTTTATTTTTCTCTTTTACATGCTTAAGATTAAAATACATGGGTAAGGAAGAATACTTGTTTTTAATATCTAAGGTTCTTTTAAGAGCTGCTTCTGTTGAGGTTTAATGTTGTGGAAGGTTTACAGGATATCCTGGTGAGGAAATTTGCTTGTGCTATTTTGGGAGTCTTTAAACTAGTAGGAAAATGTGGTGGAGAGTTCTTGCATAGCTGTCAAAATTGAAAAACAGATGAGGATGTTTCTGAATCAGACCAGAGGAAGTTAATTAGAAAAGACAAACAAGAGCAAGTCAGAGAACGATGTAACTGAAGAATTAAACTGTATTTATTTCAATGCAAGAAGTCTTACAGGTAAGACTGATGAATTCAGGGCATGTATAGGAGCATGGGACTGGAAGTCATAGCTATCACAGAAACTTGGCAGAGAGAAGGGCAGGACTGGCTGCTCAATATTCCAAATTTTAGCTGTTATAGGAAGGGTAGAAAGGAGGCAAGCAAGGAGGGGGAGTGGCATTTATGATGAAAGAAAACATTATTACTCATAGGATATTTCTGATGGTGAAGCTATTTGGGTAGAACTTGCAAAGAAAGGGATGATCACCTTGATGAGATTATAATATAGGCCTCTCAATACTTGGAGGGAAATTGTAGAGATATTTGCATGTATGTAGAGAGATTGCAGATAATATATAAGAATAATAGGGTTGTAATAATAGGGGATTTTAATTTTGAAACATTGACTGGGAGTGCCATTGCGTTAAGGGCTTGGATGGTGAGGAATTTATTAAATGTGTTCAAGATAATTTTCCTTATCAGTACATAAACTTATTTACTAGAAAAAGAGCAAAACTTGAACGTCTCTTGGGAAATAAGGCAGGACAAGTGCCTTAGCTTCGCAGACCTTTTGAGAATAGGAGTTGGGTTGTCATGTTGAGGTTGTTCAGGAAGTTGTTGAGACCTCTTCTGTAGTACTGTGCACAGTTTTGGTTATCCTGCTGTAGGAAGGATATTATTAAACTCGAAAAGATTCAGGAAAAGATTTACCAGGACGTTGCCGGGAATGAAACATTTGAGTTATAAAATTAGGTGAGATAAGCTGGGACGTTTTTCACTGGAGCGTAGGAGGTTGAGGGGTGACCTTAGAGTGGTTTATAAAGTCATGAAGGGTGTAGATAAAGTGAATAGCAAGGATCTCTTTCCTAGGGTGGGGGAGTTCAAAACTGGTGGGCATATGTTTAAAGTGAGAGCAGAAACATTTAAAAAAGGTTATGAGGGGCAACTATTTTTTTACAACACAGACAGTGGTTTGTATGTGGAATGAACTGTCAGGTGCTGGTACAGAATGCAGGTACAGTTACATCATTTGGATAATTACGTGAATAGGAAAGCTTTGGAGGGATATGAGCCAAATGCAGGCAAGTGGATTAGTTTGGTTTGGGAACATGGTCGGCATGGACGAGTTGGACTGAAAGGTCTGTTTCCATGCTGTATGTCTAAGTTATCCTTTCTTGTTGTGCTTAAAATGAAAGGGCATGAATGTCCAAAGAAAATTTGCTAAAACTTGAAACATAAAGGAACGTACTAGTAATTCTTATGCCAATTACAGAGTAAAAAGAAATGTAAAGTGGATTCACTCTAATCTGAGGAAAGTGTTAAAAGTTTCAATGCTTTGCAAAATAATATAATTATGAATTACAATTTTTCAGAAGCTCTGACTTAAAGAGTTACTAGAAATTTGAAAGCAGGAGCATTATATCAATAAGCTGAAATTTACTGAAAACAGTAACAAGTGAATGATGCACATCAGTTTTTCTTTGTTTTTATTTCAGATTTCCATCATCCAACTTCTGTATTTGTAAAAATAGGGTACAGTAATCTTTTACCTTATGATAATAATTAATGGCTGCTAATTAACCTTTTTGGTCCAGAAAGGGAAAATTATAAGGATGGAGTCTCATTCCTTTAATAAGATTGTTACTGGAGATTTTTAAATTTGAAAACAGGCCTTATTACTTTTCCTTTCAGTTTCCCCTCATGTTTAATCCAATTATTCTCCTTTTATTTCTTCTTCTGTATTTGATTTGACATTCATTCTAATACAATCTCTTTCTTAGTACTTTCAGTTTAATTCTCAATTCTTAAATCTCAAGTGCTAAGGTGATACCTTATTGATGCTGTCATTTACTAATGTCCTAAATACTTTGTTGCCATATTGTTACCATCTCATTATTCCAGAAGTTTACAGTAACAAAGAATATTTGAGCCAAATGTTTACAGGAAAATCTTTACCAGGATACACAATGAATTGGTCTGCTTTTGACCTGTATAATTTTGCAGCTCATCAGGCCTGTGCAGGTGTCTGCACAGACTGTTCACTTCAACTCCTCTTTATCCATCCTCTCTCAGTTTTGAAAAAGAGGTTCTTCATTGGCTGTCATGCATTGTTGATATTCAATGATCATTAAAAACATTACAGAAATGGAAATTCTTTTGTTTGTAATTTTGCTTCCATCTCTATTTCAGAGAGGATATTCCATTTCTCTGCAATCCACTGCATTAAAAAAAGGATTTTTTAACCTCTCTTTTCATTTTTGTCATGATCTTAAATCTATGGCAGCAGTAATTATTTGCATTGTTTTTGGTCATGATTGTCGCTGCTAGAGGAAGATCACCTAAACTCCAGAACAGTAGTGCAGGAGTTTCTCAGGATAGCACTGGAGCTCAACATTGTTACTTCCCTCCAATGCAAGGTCAGAATTGGTTATATTTGTTGATAATTACAGTTTTCAGTTTCAATAACAATTCCTCAGATAACGAAGTAGTTGATGCCTGGATTTGCCAAGACCTTGACAATATCCAGGTTTTGTCTGACAAGTGACAAGTAACATTCACATCACACAAGTAATGACCATCTAACAGTAGTGAGCCTAACCACCTCCTGGCACATTCAATAGAATAAGTCAGTGGCTGGGTATTCATTGTTGAATGGCTCAGCCGATGACTCCCCAAATGTCCTCCATTAGCTCGAAGGCACACAGTGAATGTGATGGCATTTGTCCACTTGCTTAGATGAGTGCAACAGCTACAGCACTCAGTCCTAGCACACCCTTCAGGACAAAGCAATTTGCCTAATTAACACACTAACTTTCTTTTTAAAAAGGCAGAATTTCTAAAATAAACTATAAAGTTTCCGTTAAAAAGAAATTACACCCTGCTATTCATACTCGGTTGACATAATGCACCTGAACGTCTGTAAAAAGACTGCATCTTGTCACTACTTCCTGCTATAGTCTCACGGATTTCTCTACCTACTTCAGCTGATTAATAAAAATCAGTTATTCAAATAAAAATATACTTTATATTTCAGCCTAAGAAACAAAATGGGTGGCAGCTATATTATTTAAAAATATGTAGTTTAAAAAATCCCCTATTCCCCTGTGAAAGTTCAGGAACCACATGATAATCATGAGTAAACAGACAGATAATTATTAGGTTTAACATGTTAGCTTTAACTCAGTGTTTGCAGGCACTGCTTTCACCTTAGCTCATTCTAAGAATGTGACAGTTTTTCATGTATTAACATCTCTTGTTTTGCTAATCAGTATCTGTGACTTCCGTTATTACTGTGTAAATTAGTAATACATTTCTAAATTATTATTTAATTATGGAAATACTTGAAGTGTACTTTACATATTTAATCAACAGACATTCTAGTAAAATGTATTTAATAATGTGTAACAGAGAAAATAAATTCTTTTTCTGGTAACATTTTGACATGTAAATTCTTAAGGAACTTTGGAGAAAATTAGCATTTTTTTCTCACCTGTGACTGTTCATTAAGCAGAGACAGATACTGTGTCAGTTTTACCATGGCAATAATTACAATTCCACCAAGAAATATACAAGAAGGCCAAAAAGATGAATGTAACACAGCTTTAGACAAATCAAACCTTGTCAAGAGAACATTAGTTTGTCGTCCTTCTGGGTCATAGTAACAAGGAAAAGAAATAGGCTGGAATTGTGTGCTATTGTCTGTAATAGAAGCTATGAGCCTTTCAGTTTCTGAACGATTCCTACTACATTTTGTAGCACAGAAACACTGAAAAACAAAAAGAAAGATGACTCACTTTTATCCTGTGAGTTTTTAGCAAACATGATGATCAGAACATCTACAACAGTTTACAACAATAAAAAGTTAAAATTGCTACAGTCTTTGCACTCCACAGGGCTGCTCTTTCATTACGAACAGAGATGCGACTGGCGGTGGTTTAACTTGAGGGTGACCATGCCTCAGGTGAGGGGAGAGTTTCAGAAGGACAGTCCTTTATGGTAACTTTAAATAGTGTGGAAATTGAACCCAAGCTGTTGGTATCACTCTAAATTGCAAACCAGTTGTCCAACTGACCCTCTAGAACAATGTATGTTACTTGCAAATGCAGAATTGCCAATCCATACCATTGCCCTATATTCTCAAAGGGATATTAAGTTGGCAAAGCTGTTTCATCACTAGGCCACTAAACAAAAAAATGCTGGAGATCATAACAGTTCAGGTAGCATCCAAAGAGAGAAAGCAAGCTTCATCAGAGCTCTGCAATTATCTGCACCTCCCTTATCACTAGATCAGATGTGGTGCTAGGGAGTCTGAACCAATTTCAGATTTGGAGGTCAGTGGAATGTCATTTCATGAGCTTTAGATGCAAAATGCTGCAGCTTACCAATCGTTATGGGTCATAAAATTATAGAATCACATATTAGCTACAGTACAGAAGGAAATCTTTCAACTCATTGGCTCTCAACAAGAACAATCAGTCCCACTTCTGTACTTATGACAAGCCAGCTAATAGTTCAAGCCTCAGGGGAAAACAATCAAATAATCATCCAATACCCTCTTGAAGGCCTCAACTGACTACGCCTCCATCACAGTTCCAGGCACAGTTGTGTGAACATTTCTTTTTCCTCTCACATTTGCTATATGTGAAAATCAATTTAAATCTGTGCCCTCCCATTCTCAAGCTTTTTAAGAACAGTAACAACTGCTTGAGTAGTTCTCGTGATTTTGGAAACCTCTACCGGATCTCCTCTCCAAGGAGAACAGTCCAAACCCCTCAAATCTATTTATGTCTCAAATTTATCATCCCTGTAAACATTTGTGAATTGCGTCTGTACTTTCACTGATGAATTCACATCCTTTCTATAATGTGGTATCCAGAACTCCAAGCAATATTACCACTTAGCTCTATGTTTTATATAAATTCAACATCATATCTGTTTCTTGCACACTATGTCCCTATTAATAAAACCCAGGACACTGTACGCTTTATTAACAGCTCTCTGTACCTGTCCTGCCAACTTCAATGTACACATATGCATCTAGGTGTATCTGCTCCTGCACCTCCTTAAGTATTGTGCCCCTTACTTTGTATTCCCTGTCCACGTCACACTTGTCCGCACTGAACCTCACCAGCAGCCTATCTGTTCACTTCATTAATTCTGTATTCTTTTGGGGTTCTACATTGCCCTCCTTTCAGTTTACAATACTTGGTTTGAATTCCTATCTGCCATGTGAGAGACCTAGGCTGATGGGCATTTTAGGGGCTCCTGTGGTGCAGTGGTAGTGTCCCTATCTTTGAGTTAGAAATCCCAGCTTCAAGTCCTACATGCTCCAGAGATGTGTAATAACATTTCTGAAAAGGCTGACTGAAAATATCTACAATACTTTTAAGTTTTCATTCATCCACACACTTTGAAACTGTTCCTTCATTCCAAGATCTAAATCATTAACACATATCAGGAAAAGCAAGGGTCTCAGTGCTGACTCTCAGGTGACTCCACTACAAACCTTCTTTCATCCTGAAACATATTCATTGACAACTAGTCTCTGTTTCCTAATAATCATCAACTAATGTTGTATTTATGTTGCTACTTTATTCCATGAACTATAAGGTTTCTCCTTAATCTGTTGTACGGCACTCTATCGAATGCTTTGGAAAGTCTACATACAGAACATCAACAGCATTACCCTCACTAATGAACATGAATATTGTACATGACTTTCCAAGCATTAATCCTAATGGGTGGAAACTTTCTGGTATTTACAGGTGGTGTGACATTAGGCAATTAGATATGAGTTATTACTTATAAGTTGATTCATGACATGAAATAAAAATATCTTTACATTCAGTAAAGAAGCTATTTATACGCCCCATTAATTTGATTTAAGCATCACAAATTCTAGGCCCAGATCTCTTCACTGCCATGTTACCATCTGTCTCCATAAACCCCCAGCAACTTTGTCACTCATATTGCATTTGGCTGCCTCATTATTATAGGAACGAAATTCCATACTACAGTTTCTCACCTCAGGATTAAAACGTACACTTTCTTGTGTGTGGTATAGCAGAACCCTTGACCCTGTTGAGGATAGATTGACATATATCTGCACGCAAGGATACTCTGATGGCTTCCAACATTTTGATATGCAGTTGTGTATGCATTTCTTACAATTTGCAATTCTGGTTTCAAGGACAGTACATGTTGATTCTTCTGTCCAAACACTAGGAATATGAAAGAAAATTTTTAAGAAGTTGACTGTGAGAAAAATACAGATTTAAGAACCATATTATTTTCCAGTCATGCTTTTAGTAAGAAATTGTAAATCCACTTCTTCACTTCATTCTTGTAAACCATATTCAACACCAATAATTCCCAGAGTTTTTCTAACTGTAAAACATGTAAAAATTAGCTTTTATTTCAGGATTTATAGGTTCATTAAGAACGAAATAGTCAGAGTTGAAATTTTCAATGATTTTTAAAAATCAGTCATTCTGCAAATCATAATGATAAACACAATTAAAGGCGTGAAATTTCACTCTTGGATTGGGAATTCTGAATTGGGACAACTCTTGGCTCCACAAACCTGACCCAGAAAAATGTCCCTTGGAAATTGGAAATGTAGATTCAGGGGATCAAGCTTTATGGGATCAATGAGTGTGATCCCAGAAAGAGCAAAGATTGCCTCAACCTCCATGTTGTCCATATTAAAATGCAACATCTTGGCTGGAGTTATCAAAGTTACAGATCAAGCATTCCTCACATCTGAGGCTATTTATAGTCAAGGAGTCATTGTGAAAAATGAGCAATACTTGACCATTATAACTTCATTCATCCTTAGGATGTCAGAGGAGTCGGTCATCTTAGCTCCAGGACATCTCTGCAGGAATTCATCAGGCAGAGTGTCCTAGGTTCAATCATTTCTAGCTGCTTCATCAATGACCATCATAAAGTCATAATTACTTGCTGACAACTGCATAATGTCCAACAACATTCATTATTCCTCAGACAGACAATGAAGAAGTCCATGTCCAAATGCAGCAAGACATGGACAATATCCAGGTTTAGGATGACAAGAGGCAAGTAATATTCACACTACACAAGGCCAGACAAAGATCATTTAAAATAAGTAGTAATCTAACCATTCCCTCTTGACATCCAAGGGCATTACCATCCTGGGGTTACTACTAATCAGAAACTTAACTGGACTGGCCATATAAATACTGTGGCTACAAGAAGAAGGCAGAGACTATGATTTCTGCTCTAAGTGATTCATATTCTAACAGCCCAAAGCCTATTCGTTATCTATAAGGCACAAGCCAAGGGTGTGATAGAATACTCCCCACTTGCCTGGATGAATGCAGATTCAACAACACTCAAGAAGCTTGACACTATCCAGGACAAAGTTGCCCACATGATGGGCACTGCATTCACAAACATTCAGTCCCTCCATCAACCAATGCTCATTAGCAGTGACATGTACCAACTTCAAGATGCATTGCAGAAATTCAGCAAGATTCTTTACAGAGCTCCCTCCAAAACCATGACCATTAACATCTAGAAGGACAAGGGCAACAAGTACATGAGAACACCAATACCTGAAAGTTTCCCTCCACACCACTTGCAATCCTGACTTAGAAATATACCGCTGTTTCTATAGTACCACTGTTGAAATCCTAGAACTCCTTTCTAAATGACATTTTAATTAAAAATAAATATAATAATTTAGCTTGTTTGGTTCAAAAGTCGACAAATTATATTTATTAGTTCAAACACAATAAATCAATATATACATATATAATAAAATAGATATTTCTCCAGTACCTGTCCTTGCGGGATTGGACTACTCTTGATCCTAAAAGGAATGCAACCACTATCGAGCAGACCAGCATTCCCAGGCCCAGAAATATGGCCCTGTCCTCTCCTGCTTTCAGGGCAGACACCATTTTACATTTCTCCTGAGCTTCTCGTCCTGTTGCTTTTTTGTAATTTCTGAAATGCAAACCAACTGTGTTAGTATTGATGATCTAATATTTAAGTAAAAACTTTGGGTGAGGGTCATTCTGAAGATTTGCATTATTATCTGTTGAGCCACAAATATAGGAAGGCAAGATCAGAGTTTTGGTTCGCAATTGAAAAAGTCAATTGAAAATTAACACATCAATGAGACATAAGGAACAAAATGGACAGCGATTCCAAGCAATCCAAACATAAATTCCAAGATTCACCAACTGCTGACCTCACCAAAATATGCAGGGGAGAAGGAAAGGTACATTTCAGACTCCTGCCAGGGGTACTGATACAATTGGTAGATGCTGGAGATGAGGGGAGGAAAATTTGGATAACATTCTCTTTCCTCTTCGTCCATTCCAACTGTTGTCCAGAATGTGTGAATCAGTCCTTGTTCTAATGAGACCACAAAATAAAGCAAAGCACTTTTGGGGTGCAGGCCACCCAAGTGAATTGAAATGCACATTCTCCCTCACTATATCACTTGATTTCCCTCTTTCTAGGTTGGAAATTGGGAAATTAAAAGCCTTCTCACAGCTATTTCTTTCCTAATTCTGCTATCCTGCAGATGTGGATGGACAGGTCATCCAAGGATGTGAAGGTTAGCTAGCTTGGCTATGATAAATTGGCTGCAGTATCTATGGGTGTGTAGGCCAGGTGGATAGCCAAGGTGAAAAGGGGTTATGGGGATGGGATGGGAACTCGGTGTGGGTTGGATACTCTTCACAGGGTCAGTGCAGACATGATGGGCTGAATGGCCTCTTTCCACACTGTAGGGATTCTATGATTCTATGAGAGTCCATGATGGACACTGCTCAGAAAAATTACCAAGCGAACCCAATACCTGATCAGCTGCACAATTATCCCCAAACTCAATGATGGGAATGCCCAGTACATCATTGTGAAAGACAAAACAAAAACAATTGCAACTATTATCAGCCAGTAACGGCAAGGAGATGATCTTTCTCAGCTCCTCCTGAAGTCCTCAGCATCACCGATACTGATGCGCAGCCAATTCGATTCACTCTATATGACATGGCTGAAGGCACTGGATACCGCAAAGGCAGGGCCCTGGCAACAGTATAAAGACTTCTGCTCTAGAACTAGCTATGCCCACTGGTTAAGCTGTTTCAGGCCAGCTACAAAACTAGCATCTACCCAGCAATGTGAAAAATTGCTTAGGTATGTCCTAGCCACAAAATGCAGGGCAAATACAACCCAGCCAATTTTTTAAACAATTCTTTTTGTGAGATGTTGGCATTGCTGGCTAGGCCAGCGTTATTGCACATGCCTGATTATCCTCAAGAAGGTGGTGGTGAGCAACCTTTGTGAACTGCTGCAGTCCATGTGGTTTAGGTACAACTACAACGTTGTTAGGAAAGAAACTACAAACATTTGAACATAAGAACCAGGAGGAGGAGTAGGCCACCTGGCCCTTCGAGCTGCTCCACCATTCGTGGCTTCAGCTCTACTTACCCACCCTCTCACCATAATCTTTAATTCCTTTACTCTTCAAAAAATTATCTTAGCTCGAAAAACATTTGACGAGAAGCCTCATATTTCACTGGACAGGGAATTCCACAAATTCATAACCTTTTGGGTGAAGAAGTTCCTCCTCAACTCAGTCCTAAATCTGCTCCTCCTAATTTTGAGGCTACGCCCTCTTGTTCTAGTTTAATCCACCAATGGAAACATCCTCCCTACTTCTATCTTAACTACTCCCTTCATAATTTTATATGTTTCTATAAGAACGCCCCTCATTTTTCTAAATTCCAATGAATATAATCGCAGTCTACTTAGCCTCTCCTCATAAACCAATCCTCTCAATGTCGGAATCAACCTAATTAATCTTCTCTGCACCCCCTCCAGTGCTGGTACATTCTTTGTCAAGTAAGGAGACCATAACTGCATTCAGTACTCCAGGTGTGGCCTCACCAGCACCCTACACAGCTGCAACATAACCTCCCTGCTTTTAAGCGTAATCCCTTTAGCAACGAAGGACAAAATTCCATTCCTTCGAAATTACCTGTTGCACCTGCAGACCAACCTTCTGCGATTCATGCACAAGGATACCCAGGTCCCTGTGCACAGCAGCATGCTGCAACTTTTTACCATTCAAATGATAGTCCTTTTTATTGTTATTCCTACTAAAATGGATTACTTCACATTTATCAACATTGTACTCCATCAGCCAGACCTCTGTCTACTCACTTAAACTATCTATGCCCCACTGCAAACTTTCAGAGTCCTATGCACACTTTGCTCTACTACTCATTTTTGTGTCATCTGCAAACTTTGAGACACTATACATGGTCCCCAACTCAAAAGCATTTATATAAATTGTAAACAAATGACGTCCCAACACTGATCCCTGATGCACACCACCAGTCAGGGATCACCAACCAGAAAAGCACTGATTTATCCCCACTCTTTGTTTCCTGTTAGTTAACAAATCATCTATCCATGCTAATACATTGCCCGTAATGCCAAGCACCTTTATCTTATGCAGCAGCCTTTTGTGCAGCACTTTGTTGAATGCAGAGAAAGTGAGGACTGCAGATGCTGGAGATCAGAGTTGAGAGTGTGATGTTGGAAAAGCATAGCAGGTCAGGCAGCATCCGAGGAGGAGGGGGAATCAACTTTTCGGGCATTAGCCCTTCATCAGGAATGAATGCCTTTTGGAAATCGAGATACACCATAGCTACTGGGTCCCTGTTGTCCACTGTGCTTATAATGTCTTCATAGAATTGCTGCCTCCTCGGTCCACTCTTGATCATCAGCAAAGTGATGGTAAGTGTCATTGATAGTGCTATCAAGTGGCATTTGCTTAACAATAACTTGCCCACTAATGCTCAATTTTAATTCTGCCAATGCCACTCAAGACTTTTTTCAAACATGAACAAATGTTGAACTCAAGAGACAAGATCAAAGCATCCTTGATATCAGGCAGCATAAAAATGAGTGTAGCACCAAGGAGCCCTAGAAAACTGAATTTGATGGAAGTTGGGTCACACTTTCCATTAGTTGCAGTCATACTTAGCACAAAAAAATGTTTTTGTGGCTGTTGGAGTCCAGCAGCTCAGTCCTGGGCCATCACCCTCTGGGCTTTCTCAGAATTGCAGCTTTGGCACTTCTTCAGCTGCTTCATAAATGACATTGACTAGAAACTGACCTGAACCAGCCAAATGAATACTGCATAATACAAAAGCAGGTCAGAGGCTGTGGGAATTTAGTAGCAATTAACTCATCTCCTGACTCCTAATTCAACTTGTCTGTACCAGCTACAAAGCACAAAAAAGGAGTGTGATGGAATCCTCTCCACTTGCCAAGATGAGTGGAGTTCCAACCTACGCAACAACCTGACACCATCTAGAACAAAGCAACTCACTAGATTGGCAGTCTATCCACAACCTTAAGCATTCACTTACTCGATCACCAATGCACAGTGGCAGTGTGCAACATAGACGTATCTTTTCAAGACCATAAGACCACAGATTCAGGAGCAGAATTAAGCCACTTGGCCTATTAAGTCTGCTCCACCCTTCTGATCATAGCTGATATATTTTTCAACTCCATTCTCCTGCCCTCTCCCTGTAACCCTCAATCATCTTATAATCAAGAACCTATCTATCTCTGTCTTAGCGACAGAGAATGACTTGGCCTCCATTGCCTTCTCTGGTAATAAGGTCCACAGATTCACCACCCTCTGGCTGAAGAAGTTTCTCCTCATCTCAGACTCCTTGGACAGCAACGTTCAAACCCACAATCTGTAAAATCTAGAAGGACAAGGGCAATAGACAGTATATGGAAAGATCATCATCTGCAAGTTTCCCTCGAAGCATTCCTCACAAAACATTCTGATGTGGGACCATATCACAGCTATTTCACGGTCACTACATCAACACACTGGAATTCCCTTCCTGACAGCACTGTGGGAGTACCTACACCACACTGACTATGAAGTGTTTATGAAGGCAGCACACCACAACCTTCTCAGGAACAATGAGGGATAGCCAATAAATGTACATCCAGCTGGCAATGTCAATTTCCCATGAACGAAGAAAGAAAATATCACACTCCAAACAGATGGCAAAGGCCACTTTTTGGCCTTTTTGGCCTTCCCATAGTTCTGCAGAGTCTGAAAAGCTTATGTATATGAAGGTCGCAATTCTGAATATTGTCTGATAGATTTAATGGTAAATTAAGTCTTTTTACTTTAAATGAATATATGAATATAGATAGATTGCTCCTACCGAGAACCAGCACGAACACGGTGGGCCAAATGGCCTCTTACTGTGCAGTGGCAACTCTGTAATTCTGCACGTCTGGATATAGTTACATCACTGCCAATATAAACAGATAAAGTGTAATATTGACAGTAAGTCAGAAAATAATATTTTCAGATTAATATTAAAGAATTTTCTGTTTTTCAACTATCCTCTTTAGATTACACCTGGATGCACCTTTTGTTTAATTTTATCTTCCTTCTTAGATGCCAGCTCAAGCTTAGCCCATAGGTATGATTGGCAGCCTGACCTTAAGCTGAACTTCCTTCCCTATATCTGTTTGCTTGCACTGTCAGCTTCCTCACCTCTGCAAATATTAGCCTACACCCTGCTCTTTTATCTTTACTGCTGCTTCAAAAACCCCAATTAATTCAAATTCATCCACACAGTATGATGGTACACTTTCCACCAATAGCATAAATGGATTCTAAAAGTAATCAGGCATGTTTGCCTCCACTGCTCTACCTGGAAGGTTATTGCACAAATTTGTCATGGTTTGGACAAACTTTTCTTAAGATGGGTCCAAAAATCACCTTTTACTGGTTTGAACTTGTGACACCTCTTATATCCTCCCATGCTTCAATTTAAAATTTAAAGTACTCATTGGAGTAATCTTTCAAGGTTGGGAAATTTCCCACCACAGCTACCCTCCCAGGCAAAACACTCCAGATCCTGCATCACCTTATGGGAGTAAAATGTTTTCCCTAAGTCCCTTCAAAACTTCCTGCCTTTCACTTGAAAGTTACAACCCCTTCTTACTGACCCTTCAACTCAACAAGTGCCTTCTATTCACCCTGCTAAAGTCCCCCATAATCTTATACACGTCTGTCAGGTTTCTCCTCAACACTCTCTGCTCCAACAAAACAATCTGAGCTTATTCAGCCTCTTTCCCTTCTCTTTTCCTCTTCCAACCCCTTGATCCTTTAATCTCCCCCCTTAGTTGTCTTTTGCTGCGCTTTGAGTCCACTTCCATCCAAATCCTCACCCTCACATATTCCAACAATTTTTTCTATAACTTTGACAATTTAATATACTTGTTGGGCCAAAGGGCCTGTTTCCACACTATAGGAAATCTATGATTCTAAATTCTGTGGTTGCCAGTTTTAGCCAGTGATAGGTTAGCTCAATATTTTTAATTCATTCACAGGATGTAGGAGTCGCTGTCCAAATGTGCAAAATGTGTGTAAAATCACATTTTAGTCCTATCTCCAATTGTCTTCATATACACATGACCCTGTCCCGCAAAGGGAAAGCTTTTTATAAATGCTTGATTTGACCCTTGCTTTTAAACACCTTCAGGATATTCGAAGAAGATTCAATAAAGATCAATGTTCTCCAGAAGCCTACTTCAGAAAATGGAAGCTTCATCCAAATACTGGTAAATTGTTGTTTCAGGCTTACATGAGCAAACCCAGGCTAACCAAAGACTGTGTGCATGCATTGTGGGTGAGAAAGTTTAAGTGTTTATTTTGCATAATTCTAATTTGGTTTGTACTTTGTGGTTGGTATTAACCTGCAAGCTACAGTTTCTATGGTGGCTCAGTGGTTAGCACTGTTGCCTCACAGCGCCAGGGACCTGGGGTCAATTCCCACCTCAGGCGATTGTGTGGAATTTGCACATTCTCCCCTTTCTGCATGGGTTTCCTCCGGGTGCTCGGGTCCTCCCACAGTCCAAAGGTGTGCAAGTTAGGTGAGTTGGCCATGCAAAATTCCCCAGAGTGTTCAGGTGTTCTGGTTAGGTGCATTAATCTGGGGTAAATGTAGAGTAATAGGATAGGGGATTGGGTCTGGGTGGGTTACTCTTCGGTGTGGAATTGCTGGGCGGAAGGGCCTGTTTCCACACTGTAGGGAATCTATTATTCTAAATTCTGCAGTTGCCAGTTTGAGCCAGAGATAGAGGAGCTCAATATGTTTTTTTCATTCTCAGATGAAGGAGTTGCTGGCCAAGCCAGAATTTATTGTCCATCCTTAATTGCCCAGAGGGCAGTTAACAGTCAAACACATTGCTGTGGGTCTGGAGTCACATGTAGGCCAGACCAGGTTAAGATTGCAGATTCCTTCCCTAAAGGACATTAGTGAACCAGATAGGTTTTTCTAGCCATTGACAATGGATTCATGGTCAGATTTTACTGAGTTCAAATTACACCATCTGCCATGGCGGGATTCGAACCTGGGTTCCCAGAGCATTAACTGGGTTTCTGGATTAACAGTGCAGCGATAATATGACCAGGCCACCGCTTCCACAGGGAGCCAGAGGACCAGATGAATGGAGTCCTCAGAGTGACTCAAATCGCTACGTTGTGTTCGCAGCATATATAAATAGGCAACTTGATGCAACATAGCACTCGATTCCAATTTACAAGAGAATGCTCGAGTTGAGTGCTTCAGATGTTCGGGCAAGAAGGGAAAGGGGTATTTGGTTGCATTTGCCTGAGCTTTATCCACTTCCAAGAATTAGTCCTTGTCCAGCTACAGAAGAGGTTGGTTCATCAGTATCTAGTAAGCGATTATGGTTTATTCTACCTCTAAGGCTCAAAATAGTATATCTTGAGTGAGTGGTGGGTAGGAGAACATAAAAATCATAGATAGAGACGTCTACTTACAGTGAAATCTGTAGCTGAGAGACATCAGACACCACAATGTCATGTTAGTGGGGGAAAGCAACTGATTGGTGATTGTTTCTGGTCTTTAAGTTTGTGTTTAGGTCTCCAGTTTTTCTTTCTGTCTACTCATAAAAGACTGATACTGGTATAAAAATATTGACAAAGTGTAAAAAGCAGGGTAATTAAGTAAAATATAATAGTGATGGCAGGATGGGGGATGTGTTACTGCTGCAGCATGTGAGAGCTGTTGGATACCACGATGATCCAGAGTAAACACATATGTGTTAAGTGTTGTACCTCAAGGAACTTCAGATCCTGAGTTGAGAAGTTGCAGCTCAGTTGTAGACTTTGCGGCACATCAGAGAGTGGGGAAGTTACCTGGACACTTTGCGCCAGGAAGTGGTCACACCCCTCAGATTAAGTCATCCTAATTTTGTCAGTGATCAGGAACAGGAGGGTGTAACTGCAGGTAAAGGAATCTTGTGACCCAGGTAGCAGCACCCAATGGGCTTCAGCCCATATAACTGTGCAACATTTCTGAGTTTCTTGAAAGATTATAGTGGGAACTGCAGGGAGGATGAGCAAACTGACCACAGCACCAAGGTGCAAAAAAAATTCAGTTGTGGAGAGGGGGTGGGGCTGTGGTAGGAAATAAAGACATAGTAATATTGGGGAACAGTATAATTATGGAGATAGATATTGTTCATTGTAGCTGTGAGGATGAGCTCTGAAGACTGTACTGCCCAACCACTGCCAGGGTCATGAACATGGAATGTTGAATGCAGCAAAATACAAACGGTCTCCCATGCGGGAAAAGAAAAACTTTCCTTGAGGAACACCTCTGCTGGGAGTTAATAAAGAACTCTACCTAACACATCTTCAAAAAAAAACAGAAACTCCATCTGAAACTCTGCAGTCCCGACTAAAGCACAATCCATGCCCAACAAATTGATGAAGTCTTAATGGTGCTCCTCATGATTGACTGCAAATATCACCAACCAAATATCACAACACAGTAACTGATCTGAGTGATAAACTCTCAGGTTTCAAGCCTACACAGAGGATGTGGACAATCCTCAGTAATTAGAGAACAGACGCATCCACAATGAACATTTCAAGTTGTGACTGTGACTAGTTACTGAACTTGTATGCTGATAGATCCACTCCTGCAGCATCACAATCATTCTTCCTCTGTCTGCAACAATGAAATCTTTGAATGGATTGTCAATTTTGACTTCAAACTCTAACTTGCTTAGCCAGCTGCACAAAAACCATTTCTCTTAGAGTTCTCCTTTCCAAGCTGAAAAGACTAAATTGTCTACCCAATCTTTCCCTATACATCAGCTCCTTGTCACTGGGAATCCACCACATGGAACTTCAATGTGCTGATTCCAGCATTTGAATGTCTCCCTTTTTTCATAGTGTCTAGACCAACATAGAATTGGAGGTGAGGTCTGACCATAGAGCTATACAGTTTTAATATTACTTTTTCTGATTTAATTTCTAGCATCTTGGCTGTGTAGTTCTTTATCCCGGAGTCAAAACGTTTGTTTCATCTTTAGCAATTGCACTATCATGGATTATATGTCACAAGCATTTTTCTTTCATATATGCAGTATTCTACATTAGATTTTATCTACCTTGTATATATTTTTCCAAGGTTTATTTAGCAGGAAAACATTCTGCAGAGCCACTTCAGTTAATTATTTAAAAAGAGTGGAAGATGAGGTCTAATCAGGAATCAATTTGACTGATAACCAGGACTAAACCTTTTTGCTTAGTGAAAAGCTTATATGGACATACCATTAACAAAATGACTGAATAAAGGTATATAAAAATAAAATGTTGCCATGGTTCCAGAGATCTGATGGTGGGTGAAGAGTCACCACAGCAGAGGAGAAGGACGGGCTTATGAAGGAGTGTCCTTTATGATTGCCTCAGCTGGTGTGGGAATTGAACCCATGCTGTTGATATCACTCTGCATCACAAACCAGCCATCTAGCCAATTGAGCTAACCAAGCCCCTACAAAAAAAATCATATTTTAAATATAATGTTGTTACAATTGCAGTAAATAACCAGCTATCAAATTTTAATTTCCAATTGTTATAACATTACATGGGCAAAAATAATTTTTAGAAAGGAATAGACATGGATCTAAAATGGCTGCAGTGGTAACTCGACCACAGATTCAGACAAATGTCATAAGACGCATGTGGAATAAACAAAATCTTCTACACTGAAATTACCATTTGTATCCATATACATTGAAATCAGGCAACTGAGTCACCATCAAGAAATTTGTATCTCCTGTTTTTAAATCACCCGTGTATAATAGTTTAAAACATTAGGGAGACCAAAGGCTTTCTATCAGTCAGCCAGTTTAGAAACATAATGGAACCTAACTCCAGAAATATACATTGGGCTATGTTTCATCAACTGCTTTTGAGAAGGAAAATGGATTTGTAAGACCTGGAAGATGCTGTCTGTGCCTGATTCTTCATCTTTTTAAAGAGAATACCTGGTAAAAGAAACAAATTGAGAAAACAACCATCCACTGAGAACTGAAAACTGCAAATCTGCTAAGGATTGACATCAGTCGACAATTACACAACTAAAGGTTAGTTGAAGTTAAAAACCCAACAGCTCAAGAATTCAAAGGAATTTTAAAATGTACAACCTTTACTGTCCCTAGCTATACCAGACATTGATCTTTTTAGGCTTATTACCTTCGCTTATCGGTGTGTTTGATGTCACATTACTATTTTCAGGGTTAGTAGATAATATTTCTCTTTCTCTCAAGAAAACCTTTTAATTGGCTCCTTCATTTTGAAGGAGTAACTACATTTTTAATTCATAAACTGTGCAAAAAGAAATAAATATTTGCTGTGACCAACAGAGAGGAGTTTAAAAAGGGGTGAGCAAATTTTCACTCTTCACCTGATTGTAATAATCCTTTCCCTTCAATTATAAACAAGAGAACTAAACTAGCAATTCCTGCAGACAATGTTGTGTGTGAAACATGTGAAACGTCACACTTTTTCTTCTTTTGAAGTTTATCCTTTCTGTTCATGGTATGCCACACTGCAGCTCAACTTTTTGTCACTAAAAGCAATATTTGATAAACAAAGCTTCGTTTTATAAATGAAGCAGTGCAAGTCATTGCTTTACTTCTAAAACCTTTGTAGCTCCTAGTTACTATGGAAATATTGCTAACCATATTAATGGCATTGGATATGCTGGTTTATACAGAGGGTGGTGGTGGAGGGTTGTTTTTCAGGCTGGAGGCCTGTGACCAGTGGAGTGCCACAAGGATTGGTGCTCGGGTCCTCTACTTTTCATCATTTATATAAATTATTTGGATGTGAGCATAAGAGGGATAGTTAGTAAGTTTGCAGATGACACCAAAATTGGAGGTGTAGTTATCAGCGAAGAAGATTACCTCAGATTACAACAGGTTCTTGATCAGATGGGCCAATGAGCTGAGACGTGGCAGATGGAGTTTAATTCAGATAAATGCGAGGTGCTGCATTTTGGGAAAGCAAATCTTAGCAGGACTTATACACTTAATGGTAAGGCCCTAAAGGGGTGTTGCTGAACAAGGAAACCTTGGAGTGCAGGTTCATAGCTCCTTGAAAGTGGAGTCGCTAAGATAGAATTTGGTATGCTTTCCTTTATTGGTCAGAGTATTGAGTACAGGAGTTGGAAGTCATGTTGTGGCTGTACAGGATATTGGTTAGGCCACTGTTGGAATATTGCGTGCAATTCTGATCTCCTTCCTATCGGAAAGATATTGTGGAACTTAAAAGGGTTCAGAAAGGGTTTACAAAGATGTTGCGAGGGCTGAAGAATTTGAGCAATAGGGAGAGGCTAAACAGGCTGAGGCTGTTTTCCCTGGAGCGTTAGAGGCTGAGGGGTGACCTTATAGAGGTTTATAAAATCATGGGGGGCATGGATAGGATAAATAGACAAAGTCTTTTTCCTGGGGTGAGGGAGTCCAAAACTAGAGGGCATAGGTTTAGGGTGAGAGGGGAAAGATCTAAAAGGCACCTAAGGGACAACTTTTTCACTCAGAGGATAGTACGTGTATGGAATGAGCTCCAGAGGAAGTGGTAGAGGCTAGTACAACTGCAACATTTAAAAGGCATCTGGATGGGTAGATGAATAGGAAGAGTTTGGAGGGATATGGGCCAGGTACTGGCAGGTGGGACTAGATTGAGTTGGGATATCTGGTCAGCATGGACGAGTTGGACCGAAGAGTCTGTTTCTGTGACTCTATGACTCCATATGCCTGACTACACCTCAGTCATAGAGTCACAGGGTCATACAGGACAGAAACAGACCTTTCTGTCCGACCAATCCATGCTGACCATAACTCCAAACTAAACTAGTCCCACCTGCCTGTGCTTGGCCCGTTTCCACCCAAACATTTCTTATTCATGTACTTATCTTTTGAACTTTAATGTACCTGCATCCACCACTTCCTCTGAAAGTTCGTTCCACACATGAACCACTGTGTAAAAACAAGTTGCCCTTTGTGTCATTTTAAAAACATTCTCCTCTCATTTTAAAAATATGGCCTCTAGTCTTGAAATCCCCTATTCTTGTGAAAAGACAATTGCCATTCTTCTTAGGATTTTATAAATCTCTAGAAGGTCACCTGTTAACCTCCTAGACTCCAGTGAAAAAACTCGCAACCTATCCAATCTTTCCTTATAACTCAAACCCTCCAATCCCAGTAACATACTGGTAAATCTCTTTCTAACTTAATAATATCCTTCCTAGTATAGGGAGACCAGAACTGGACACAGTACTCCAGAAGAGGCCTCACCAACATCCTGTACAACCTCACCATAACGCCCAACTCCCACACTCAAAAGGTATAAGCAATGAAGACAAGCTGCTGAATGCCTTCTTAACCAACCTATCTACACACGCCGTTCTGCTACAGCAAGCTTATTGTTAGCACAAATTCGCTATAACATGACTGACAAATTAGGGACACTGTTTCTAAAGTGCAAAACTTTTAAAACATGTATTGTTATAATGTGATTCTGGTCCCATTAGTTTAAATGATACTGCTATTATGTGATTTTCTTATAACACAGGATTGCACGAGAATGGAACTACCACATTATAGAAGAACTGACTGTATGTGACGCAAACTTCAAAGAATTATGTGGCTGAACCCTAGGTCTCTCTGTTCTACAGCACTGCCCAAGGCCCTACATTTAAACATACAGGGCAACCCCCATATCTGTGGAATCATTTTCCACGGTTTCAGTTACCCACGGTTTACCATGGCCTGATCATATTATAGAGAACCTTCTGGAACCAGGAACTAGGAGGTAGCTGGGAAGGTAAATTTTCCATTGAAATAAATGGGTTCGCTCCTATCCGTGGTAGGTCTTGGAACGTATCCCCCATGGGTACAGGGTGAACGACTGTATAAGTTTAACAAAAATGCAATAGCTTGCATTTATCCAAATTAAACTCCATCTGGCACTCTTCAGCCAACTGACTCGATTGATCAATATCTCGTTGTAATTTTAGACAACCTTCTTCATGTTCACTATATCACCAATCTTGTTTTCATCAGTAAACTTACTAACCATGCTTTCTATATTCACATCCGAATCATTTTATATAAAATAATAAACAAAAGTGTACCCACCATCTATCCCTGTGGAACAGTGCTGGTGACAGCCCTCCAGTCCAAAAACAACCCTCCACTATCATCCTGTCTCCTGCTGTTAACTGAATTTTTTATCCAATTGGCAAGCTTACCCTGTTGTTATTAATTTTTTTCATAAGAGATGCAATTTCTGAAATACATCTACCGTGAATGCTATTTTCATTTCTTTATTGTGTGGGCGGGTGTGGAAAAAGTCACAACTTTTCATAGTAATGCTGGAAAATGTCAATGACTTTAAGAAGTCATCTACCTAGCAATGTGGAAATTTGCCCAGGAATGTCCCCTTGATAAAAAGCAGGACAAATCCAATCTGGTCAATTACTATGCCATTAGTCTATCAGCAAAGTGATGAAAGGGATTGATAGTAGTGCTACCATGCAGCTCTTAGTCAATAATAACCTGCTCACTGATGTTCAGTTTTGGTTTCACCTGGACCATTCAGCTTCTGATGTCATGGCTGCCTTGGATAAAAATGGAAAAAGAAGTAATCTCCAGAGGGCAAGTGAGACCGATTACCCTTAACATCCAGGCAGCATTTGACCAAGTATGGCATTAAGGAGCCCAATCAAAAGTGAGTCAATGGAAATTGGGGGGGGGGGGGCAAACTCTCCACTGATTGGAGTCATATCTAACACAAAGATAATTGTGGTAAGTTTTTGTTTTCTTTTGACTGGACAGACAGTTTAGATATTTCAATAAACCTACTCAGACAGGCCATTTGGGGCGGGTGGTATTTGAACCCAGGCTTTCATGCTCTGAGATAGGGGCCTATCACTGTGCCACAAGAACCCCAGGAATTAAAGTTGGTCATAGCTAGCAACATTAGTTGCTATAGTGACTGAACCTGGAACCTTGGCTTTATTAGCTATTTGCTCTAAGCACATGAGTTAACTGTCCATCAACATAATTGTGGCAGTATCCTCGGCCTCACTATCTTCATCAGTGACCTTCCTTCTGTTGTAAGGTCAGAAGTGGGGATTTTCACTGATAATCGTATAGCACCATTACCAACTCTTCAGATACTGAATCAGTCAGTGTCTAAATGCAGCAAGATCTGAATAACATTCAGACTTGGGTTGATAAGTGGCAAGTAACATTTGTGTCACCCAAGTTCCGAGCGATGGCCATATCCTACAAGGGAGAATTTGACCATCTCTCCTTGACATTCAATGACATTACCCACTGTTAACATCCTGGTTGTTACCACTAGCCAGAAATTTATCTGAATCAGCCATAAAAGAGATGACACTAAAATTGGACGTGTAGTGGACAGCGAAGAAGGTTACCTCAGATTACAAAGGAATCTTGATCAGATGGGCCAATGGGCTGAGAAGTGGCAGATGGAGTTTAATTCAGATAAATGCGAGGTGCTGCATTTTGGGAAAGCAAATCTTAGCAGGACTTATACACTTAATGGTAAGGACCTAGGGAGTGCTGCTGAACAAAGAGACCTCAGAGTGCAGGTTCATAGCTCCTTGAAAGTGGAGTCACCAGTAGATAGGATAGTGAAGAATGGATTTGGTATGTTTTCCTTTATTGGTCAAAGTATTGAGTACAGTTGGGAGGTCATGTTGCAGCTGTACAGGACATTGGTTAGGCCACTGTTAGAATATTGCAAGCAATTCTGGTCTCCTTCCTATCGGAAAGATGTTGTGAAACTTGAAAGGGTTCAGAAAAGATTAACAAGGATGTTGCCAGGGTTGGAAGATTTGAGCTATAGCGAGAGATTGAATAGGCTGGGGCTGTTTTCTCTGGAGCATCGAAGCTGAAGGGTGACCTTATAGAGGTTTATAAAATCATGAAGGGTATGGATAGGATAAATAGACAAAGTCTTTTCCCTGGGCCTGGGGAGTCCAGAACTAGAAGGCATAGGTTTAGGGTGAGAGGGGAAAGATATAAAAGAGACCTAAGGAGCAACTTTTTCACGCAAAGGGTGGGATATTTTGGAATGAGCTGCCAGAGGAGGTGGTGGAGGCTGGTACAATTGCAATATTTAAAAGGCATCTGGATGGGCATATGAATAGGAAGGGTTTGGAGGGATATGGACCGGGTGCTAGCAGGTGGGACTAGATTCGGTTGGGATATCTGGTCAGCATGGACAAGTTGGACCGAAGGGTCTATTTCCATGCTGTACATCTCTAATGACTCTAAGTAGTGTCACTACGACAGCAGGTCAGAGGCTAGGAATGCTGCAAGAGTAACTCACTTTCTGACTTCTTAAAGTCTACCTACTATCTACAAGACAAGTCAGATATATGGTGAAAGACTCTCCACCTGCCTGGATGAGAGTAGCTCCAAGACAACTCCATCTAGACTAAAGCAATCTGCTAATTGACACCTGTTTAGATCCTAATTGTTGGCACTACCAGATAAGTTAGGTCCTAGAATAAATCATGGCTCATGAGACTTTTCGTTAATGCTGCAGTTAGTTGGAGGTATGAGGCTGCAGATTTTCTTGAACAAAGTTTATTATACATAAGAAGAATCACAAAAAAACCAAGTTATCTGAATATAAATAAAACCAAAAATGATCTCAAAACAATATGTTCACCTGATTCCTATGCATATCAGATATGAAAGTCCAGAGAGATTGTGCTCTCAGCATTTCTTTATGGATCTAGTCAACTGACTCTTCCTAGTTCTTTCCTATGGACACAGTTTGATGAGTTCTTTCTAAATCTGTCAACATGAACTTTCCACAAATCTGAGAGAGTGTAAATGTTCTGAGTGCTATCAACCTGTAGATTTCTAATCAAACTCTCCTGGCTTGAATGTTTCACTAATTAAAATCCTTCTGCTGAGGCACCTTTTTTTCTCAACTGCTTCTTGGTGAGAAACTAGATTTGCTTCTGAAATGAATTAGAAAAGCTTGCCTCTAAACTAAGGAAAGCAAAATTTGCTTATTCTAGATTCTGGTTTCTCTTTCACTGAAAACAAAGCTAATGACATTATATGAATGAATGATCTGTTGCAAGCACCATTTTTCTATTAACACCACAGAGGTTGCAGTCACTCGTTCACTTACAAATATTCTAATAGGGCACTGTGGAATTCATTGCCACGGAGTGCAGTGGAAGCCGGGACGCTAAATGTCTTCAAGGCCGAGATTGATAGGTTCTTGTTGTCTAGAGGAATTAAGGGCTACGGGGAGAACGCTGGCAAGTGGAGCTGAAATGCGCATCAGCCATGATTGAATGGCGGAGTGGACTCGATGGGCCGAATGGCCTTACTTCCACTCCTATGGTCTTATGGTCTGTTCCAGCAGGACTCTTCCCTTGTTTTTATTTTAAAAGAATCTTTCACAAAAGCAACCAACATCATATGCTACTATTTTGAAAGCTAAACTCCAAAAATGATCTCAACATACATATTATTTATACATCTTTAATCACATATCCTATTACACACCTTCAGCATTCATTCCTTCCACTTTAAATGCACTGTGGCAGAAGTCTATAATTTCGACATGATGTACAACACCAAAACTAGTGGTATAATAGACAGTGAGGAGGATTATCTAAGACTACAAAGGGACCTTGATCAATCGGGCCAATGGGCCAAGGAGTGGCAGAAAGTTAAATGCAAGGTATTGCATTTTGGCAAGATGAACAAGGGCAGGACTTTAACAGTTAATGATTGGATCCTGGGGAGTGCTGTAGAACAAAGAGACCTAGGGATTCAGGTACATAGTTCATTGTCTTGTTGTGAGGCAACTTTCAGAGTGGTAAAGAAGGCATTTGGCATGTTTGCCTTCATTGCTCAGACCGCTGAGTACAGAAGTTCGGATGTTATGTTACGGTTGTACAGGATGTTGGTGAGGCTGCTTTTGGAATACTGTTGCAGTTCTGGGTCAGCCTGCTATAGGAAGGATATTATTAAATTGGAGAAGGTGCAGAAAAGATTAACAAGGATGGAGGGGAGTTGCTGGATAAGCTGGGACTTTTTTCATAAGAGATTGAGAGGTGACCTTAGAGGTTTATAAAATCATCAGTGGCATAGATAAGGTGAATTGCAAAGATCCTTTCCCGAGGGTTCTGGAGTTCAAAACTAGAGGGCATAACTTTAAGGCGAGGGGAGGAAGATTAAAAGGGACTTAAGAGGCAACCTTTTCTACACAGAGTGGTTCATCTGTGGAATGAACTCCCAAACAGTTAATGCAGGAATGGTTACAACATTTAAAAGACATTTGGACATGTATATGAATAGGAAAGGTTTAGAGGGATATGGGCCAAATGCAGGCAATGGAGCTAGTTCAGATTGGGAAACTTGGTCAGCACCGATGAGTTGGGCCAAAAGGTCTGTTTCTGCGTTATATGATTCGATAACTCTAAGCATCTTTCGACAGGACCTTCCAAACCCATGATGTCTCCAACCAAGAAGGACAAGGGTAGCAGATATATGGCAACACTACCTTCTGCAATGTCTCCTCCAAGCCACTCACCATTCCTTTTGTATCACTAGGTCAAAATCCTGGAACACCCTTTCTAACAGCATTGTAGGTATACCTACACCAAATGAACTATAGTGGTTCAAGAATGCAGCTGACCACTACCTTTTCAAGGCCAACTAGGGGTGAGCCCAGCTAGTGACATGCATACCCTGTGAATAAAATGAACAGGAACACCAACAATTCTCCTTTAAACTGCACAATATCCTGACTTGGAACTAGTCATTGGGTCAAAATATTGCAAATACCGCCCCCCCCCCCCCCCCCCAACACCATGTCCAATCCTGTTATTGTTATTCCTAAATAGCTATGTTCCTAGGTGGGAAGGAACAAACTATTCTTCCGTCTTAATTCAACTCCTTCCTTGGTTGGTCATAGAAAGTATCCTTTTCCTCATGGATACCTTTCTCCAGTCTAAATGTGTTTATATTCTAAAAGAAGCCAAATTAACCAGCTTTCTTGACTTAAAGAAAGGGTGAGTTTATTTGTTATTAAACATGAGGAAAGATAACATAACACTACACACATAGACACAAATTAGAGATCTGAATTGAGTAAAAAGATATGTTGAAAAGATATATGAATAAATCTACGGATTTTCTGAAAAGTAGGTAGCAGAACATTGCAGCCAGGAAGGTGAATGATTCCGGTAGCTATGTCATTGGTAACAAGGCAATGTATTTTGAGATTCTTAGCTTTGCAAATTTTGTCCTGTTTCCATTTTGACACCAACTTCACTAGCTAGCCTGGCTTTTAGCACTCTTCTTTGGAAAAAAAACCAAAAGAACTGGGAATGCTATCAATCAGAAACAAAAACCAGAAGTTGCTGGAAAAGCTCAGCAGGTCTGGTAGCATCTGTGGAGAGAAATTGAAGTTTGTTTCAGATCGAGTGACCCTTCTTGAGTTCTGAGGAAGGGTCACTCGATCCAAAATATTAAATCTGATTTCTCCCCATTTGTTTTTTTTTAAAACATGCAATGTGGGGTATCTAACAACTCTCCTTAAGTTGTGACTTCACAGCACACTATTCTACACTTGAACGTCAGCTTACTGACATATAGAGGAAAGGGGTTGCTGCTGATCTTTAGTTTCCTTTTCGTATATTCCGCGAAGGATAAAGCTCAAACCATGTCTGCAATTAAGCTTAAAATCCAAAGGAGATGGTTCCTGCTGAAAGGCTTAGTCAGTCTTTTATTATCTCTGCAGCCACAGGAGATCACCATTCAGCATGTTTTGAAATGCTCCTCTTCCTCTAAAGGGTTGCCGTTTGAATTTCCATTGGCACCTTTTCAAATGTGACATCACATGGTTCCTCTCAGGAAAGGAACGGAATTTACTACTAATTGTATGTCCTCTTTTTAAACAAAAATGTTGTAATTAAAGTTCAATGTATCCAGACATAATGAAGGGTTGTGATCAGTTGTCATGACAAAATGGAATTCAGCGATTCAAAACAGCAGCTCATTAACACCTTAAGGGCAAATAGGGATAGGCAATAAACTCTGGCTTAGCCAGCGACATTCATATCCGAGGATGAAGTAATAAAAGTTTGATTGGTTTGATTATTTCCTACTAATTGAAGGTTTTGCTGGGAAACATGTCTGCTGTGTCATGGTGGTTGATTTACCAGAGAAAGCAAAGCACATTTTCCCTACTTGAAACCAGGTTACAAGAAACCTCAAGTACTTGCAATGTGAAGGATGACTGGCTACTCTATCTGGTTTCCTCTAGTCTATTAAGGGATTTGAATCTACAAAGCGTGCAGTTCTGGCATTTATTGTCTCAGGGTAAAAACTGAAATAAAACTACCTTGTTTCTGCTTTTTCTAAAACAAGGGGGAGATTTATTTTGCATTTCTGTCATAGAAATACTATTCTAATAAACTTCTGCCAAGATTGCACTAACAGTGCATTACATATCCTAGTGAATTCATTACTGACAGCAAACAAAAGATGAAAATCATTTGTGCTATTCATAGCTGCCACTATGCCATGTGATAAACTCAGCAGCACTTCATTAAGGGCAATGCTTACATAGAGACAAATAAGAGATTTTGCAAACCCAAAATGATATATTTTATGCTATTATGAATGAGAAAATTAATGTAGCAGTACAATGCTATAAATTCCTACCAGGTTATGACTGGTGAAAGTATTGTGTGTAGTAAATTAATTCCAATTCTGAAGAAATGTTTCTCATTCCATAGATGCTGCCAGTCCTGCTAAGATTCTCTAGCACTTTACAGTTTTATTTCAGATTTCCAGCAACAACAGGATTTTACTTATAAATTAACTCAATTGTTTTTCTCACTTAAAATTAGTCAATTAAGAAATGTTTTTAATGTCTACGATTGCCATCTCACACAACAGGCATTGTGGAATCTCACATCTAATTATCAAGAATTTTAGTTTTCTTCACCATCTATTTATCAAGGCAAATAACCAATGAGAGTTTGGATCCATCATGGTAACACTTTTGCCTCTGAATGAGAAGTTAGTGATTCAAAGTGTAATATGATTTGGATCATATAACCCAGGTTAACATTTCTGTTTAGCACTAAAAGAATGCTGCAGTATCAGAGATGCTATCTTTCAGGTGAGATGTTACAAAAAATTTGGGCGGCACGGTGGCACAGTGGTTAGCACTGTTGCCTCACAGCGCCAGAGACCCAGGTTCAATTCCCACCTCAGGCAGCTGTCTGTGTGGAGTTTGCATGTTCTCCCCGTGTCTGCGTGGGTTTCCTCCGGGTGCTCCGGTTTCCTCCCACAGTCCAAAGATGTGCAGGTCAGGTGAATTGGCCATGCTAAATTGCCCGTAGTGTTAGGTAAAGGGGTGAATGTAGGGGTCTGGGTGGGTTACGGGTTGGTGTGGACTTGTTGGGCCGAAGGGCCTGTTTCCACACTGTAAGTAATCTAATCTAATAAATAAACCTCCAATTACTGTTCAGATGGGTATGAAAACCACAATCATACAGTGCTTACAACGCTGAACGTTACTACAGTACGATAGATAGTTTTAAGCTGATAAGCCTTATCACATTGAGAAATGAATCATTTGTCACACTAATACCTTAATGCCAAATCAAACAACAAATCTTCAGACCATGATTTAGCTACATTATGAATACATATTCTCTCGTATATAATGATCTGTAGGTTAAGTATTTGGGAATTGCAGTATATACTCTTGAAACTGACGAATTAAAACAGGCTGGCAATTTCAGGCCAATTTGTTGTAGCGGGAAATCAGAACAAGAAGAGCCGAAGGTGAAAATAGGACACGCTTTTAACATCAGGGCAGATTTAATCCAGTTCTACACATCATTTCAGTCACGTTGACTTGAATTTGTCTGTCTAATAGTCCACTCAGGGTACGGTTATCCGTCAGAAACTTCGACAGAACAACCGGTTAGGCAACAATTTCGACGCCCCGTGATTTTCTGACTGCCGCCTCTCGACGAGTCTCCATGTGGACCGAGGCCTGAACTTTCAGCCAACAATTATGGCCTTTCCAAGTGAGTTAAAGGTAATCAGACCCTCACATAACTGGGTACAACTGTCAACCCTGAAATTAGTTTTTAAATACCAAGCCCATCTTCAGAAACATTCTAAACACATACATATTTGACAGCACCTTCTTCTTGTCCTGAATGGAGATGATAGAGAGCCTGGTACCTGAGAAAATTTATTAAAGTGCTGGCTGTAAAAATTCTCCCACTATTTCCCATCAACAGCCTGAAGCTCCCCAGCTTCCCTCCTGCAGCGCCACAAGTGGCCGGTCCCAGAGTTGCACAAGCGCTCAAGGCATGTTCCGGACTGGCATTTCTGGATTTCAGAGGTTACAGTGTAATGATATTTAACGTTGCAATTATCCAATGTATTTATTCCTTGGCTTTTATGGCTTAATAGTTTAATAAAAAGTGCTCACGCAATGGCTGAATTTTTATTTCGGGGTTGGGGAGCTGGAAATAGATTCATCTTCAGGGTCATAGCCCCATATCAAGTCTGTGTAAGTCACCATTTGAAAAGAACAGACCAATTGGTGGCCAGTGGGCATATTGGATTCCCAATTGGGGGGGGGGGGGGGAGGGGCGGAAGTGGGAAGGTAGTGGGGTATCAAAGGCAAGCTATGTTTGAAAAGAATCCAGTACCCATTACTTTGGTACTAATTTAGGAAGTGATGGCAGAAGGAGAGGGCCAGTGTGCATGTTGGATGGTAGGCACTAATGCCAGGGCAGCATTAGTGATGAGATTCTCCATGAGACAGTGTCAATACATTACAACAGTTCATCTCCTCTGAGCATCAATAAAAGGCCTTTTAGTCAAACCAAACAGTCTTGGCTCGAAATGGCAGAGAAAATGAGTAGATATAGCATAAAAGACAGAAGTGGGAAGTTGAGTGTGGATCCTGTGGAGATCGGAGAGGCACTAAACGAACATTTCTCATTGGTTTTCACTCTGGAGAAGGAGAATATTGTAGAGGAGAAGAATGAGATATGAGATATTATACTAGGAAGGACTGAGGTTAGTTACGAAGAGGTATCAGTTCTAGAAGGAGTGAAAGTAGACAAGTCCCCTGGGCCAGATGGGATTTATCCGAGGATTCTCTGGGAAGCTAAGGAAGAGATAGCGGAACCTTTGGCTTTGATATTTGAGTTGTCATTGTCTACAGGTTTAGTACCAGAGGATTGGAGAATTGCAAATGTTGTGCCTGTATTCATGAAGGGCAGTAGAGATGACCCAGTTAATTATAGATCAGTGAGCCTTCTGTTGTAGGAAAGGTTTTAGAAAGGATTACAAGAGATAGGATTTATAATCATCTAGAAAGCAATAATTTGATTTCAGATAGTCAACATGGTTTCGTCAAGGGTAGGGCTGTTGACATGGTAAACATGGACTTCAATAAAGCCTTTGATAGGTTTTTACATGTTAGGCTGTTAGAAAAAGTGCAGAGCCATGGGATTGATGTTGATTTAGCAGTTTGGATTAGAAACTGGCTTTCTGAAAGAAGGCAGTGAGTAGTGGATGATGGAAAATATTCAGCCTGGAGTCTGGTTACTAGTGGTGTGCCACAAATATCCCACTGTTGTTTGTCATTTTTATAAATGACTTAGTCGCAGGCACAGGTGGATGGGTTAGTAAGTTTGCAGATGATACTAAAGTAGGTGGAGTAGTGGACAGTGTGGAAGAATGTTACAGGTTGCAAAAGGACTTGGATAAACTGCAGAATTGGGCTGAGAGGTGGCAAATGAAGTTCAATGCAGCTAAATGTGAGGTGATTCACTTTGGGAAGAATAACAGGAAGGCAGAGTACTGGGTCAATGGAAAGATTATTGGTAGTGTGGATGTGTAGAGAGATCTTGGAGTCCATGTACATAGATCACTGAAAGTTGCCTCCCAGGTTGATAGTGCTGTTAAGAAGGCATATGGTTTTCATTGGTAGACGGATTGATTTCCAGAGCCGCAATGTCATGCTGCAACTATACAAAACGCTAATGCGGCCACACTTGGAATATTGTGTACAGTTCTGGTCGCCCCATTACAGGAAGAATGTGGAAGCATTGGAAAAAGTGTAGAGGAGATTTACCAGGATGTTGCCTGAATGGGGGAAAGGTCTTATGAGGAAAGGCTGAGACACCTGGGTCTGTTCTCATTGGAAAGAAGAAGGCTAAGAGGGGATTCAATAGAGGCATTCAAGATGATCAGAGGATTAGATAGGGTAGACAGTGAAAGTTTTTTTCCTAGGATGATGATGTCAGTTTGTACGAGGGGGCATATCTACAAATTGATGGGTGGTAGATTTAAGATAGATGTCAGAGTCAGGTTCTTTACTCAGAGAGTGGTAAGGGCGTGGAGTGCCCTGCCTGCCAATGTAGTTAACTTGGCCACATTAGGGAGATTTAAACAATCCTTGGATAAGCACAAGGATTTAAACAATCCTTGGATGATAATGGGATAGTGTAGGGGGACGAGCTTGGAGTAGTTCACAGGTCGGCGCAACATCGAGGGCCAAAGGGCCTGTTCTGCGCTGTATTTATCTGTGTTCTATGTTCTATATAGCCTATTAAAGAGGATATGGATTAAGTAACGAATCTTATCAGATCGAGTGGATTGGTTGGAGAGACAGATAGAAGCGATGTGGAATTTGCAACAGCAACAGTATGTGATGGATGGCAGTTATAGGAAGGGGGGAGTCTCAGATACAGTCACATAGATGGGTTAACTCCAGGAAGGGTAAGAGAGGTAGGCAGCTAGTGCAGGATTCTTTTGTAGATATACCCATTTCAAACAGGTATGCTGTTTTGGAAAATGTAGGGGGTGATGGATTCTCAGGGGAACGTAGCATGAACAGCCAAGCTTCTGGTATTGAGTCTGGCTCTAATGCAACAAGAGATACGTTGACATCCAAGAAATCAATTGTATTAGGGGATTCTGTAGTCAGAGGTACAGACAGACGTTTCTGTGGCCAGCAGAGAAAAAGCAGAATGGTGTGTTGTTTCCCTGGTGCTAGGATCAAGGATTTCTCAGAGAGGGTGCAGAATGTTCTCACGGGGGAGAGGGGCCAGTAGGAGGTCATTGTCCACATTGGAACTAATGATATTGGAAGGGAAAAGATTGAGATTCTGAATGGAGATTACAGAGAGTTAGGCAGAAATTTAAAAAGGAGGTCCTCAAGGGTAGTAATATCTGGATTACTCCCAGTGCTACGAGCTAGTGAGGGCAGGAATAGGAGGATAGAGCAGATGACTGCATGGCTGAGGAGCAGGTGTATGGGAGAAGGATTCACATTTTTGGATCATTGGAATCTCTTTTGGGGTAGAAGTGACCTGTACAAGAAAGATGGATTGCACCTAAATTGGAAAGGGACTAATATACTGGCAGGGAAATTTGCTAGAACTGCTTGGGAGGATTTAAACTAGTAAGGTGGGGGGGTGGGACCCAGGGAGATAGTGAGGAAAGAAATCGATCTGAGATGGGTACAGCTGAGAACAGAAGCGAGTCAAACAGTCAGGGCAGGCAGGGACAAGGTAGGACTAATAAATTAAACTGCACTTATTTCAATGCAAAGTGCCTAACAGGGAAGGCAGATGAACTCAGGGCATGGTTACAACATGGGACTGGGATATCATAGCAATTACGGAAACATGGCTCAGGGATGGGCAGGACTGGCAGCTTAATGTTCCAGGATACAAATGCTATGGCTGTACAGGATATTGGTTAGGCCACTGTTGGAATATTGCATGCAATTCTGGTGTCCTTCATATCGGAAAGATGTTGTGAAACTTGAAAGGGTTCAGAAAAGATTTACAAGGAATTTGCAAGGGTTTGGAGGGATATGGGCCAGGTGCTGGCAGGTGGGACTAGATTGGGTTGGGATATCTGGTCGGCATGGACGGGTTGGACTGAAGGGTCTGTTTCCATGCTGTACATCTCTATGACTATGACTATGACTCTAAGTACGGCTTTAAAACACTTTTTTGTAGACTGGCAAGTTAAGTGCAGCACCCCACCCAGATGATAGATTTCTACTCCACAGTCATAAGTATATGTAACCTGAGGGGCATAGTCCTCCAGAACATTCAAATATGTGTGATAAGAACAGAAAAGTGCCGAGGAAACTCAAAAAGTCTGACAGCATTTGTGAAGAGAGAAATAAAGTTAACTCTTCGAGTCCATATTACTTTTCTTCAAAGCTTTTTATGAGATGCTGTTTTTGTACAAGCCAGACCCCCTCAAAACATATCAAGAAAGTAACCCAAACCCTAACTTTGCTAATTGTTTTAAGCAGGTGTAACAAGGATATTCCAGGAGGGAGGCAGCTGGCCACATCACCTGGTTTTAAACAAAATAGAACTTATTTACAAGGTTACCAATTGAAACCCAAACGAAAGGTCACAGAATATAGAACAACAACCTATCTGAAAACCCAACAGACTATTCCCACATAATGATGCTGTTCCAAATATTTGCAGTGATCCCCTTAAACACTCCTTGCACAAAAGGTAAAAATCAAACACAGGAGAGAAGTCAGGGAGAGAGGACCAGCCTGGATCTGCTTCTTTGGGTCCAGCATCTTCTTTCTACTCTACTATTAAAATTAAATCAAATCCAAAGACAAGCTGAGCTGGGAGAACTGGCCCTTTCATTGTACAAGTGTTTTTTTCTCAAGAACTTGAAAGCCTGCTGCATGAAGCAGTATCTATTAGCTATAATCAAACTGGCCCTAAAACACTTCAACTTAGACTTTTCAGCATCTCTCTTTTATGACTTCTCTGAACAAAAGAAGGACAAAATAACATTGTTAAAGGAACAGTTTTGTCACAATTTGCACCACCATGTCTCAGAATTTGAACAAATGTTTATCCATGGACAGAAAGGTCAACATCTAAGAGAGTCAAATGAAGCATCAAGGTCAATGTTGCAGCGCCCTGTTTGCCAAACACTGGTCAATGCAATAAAGTAGCATTCAATCAGTGATGAATGAATTAATGCTTAAAGACCCTGTGGTAGTAGCTCCCTGTACATTGTTGCAAGTGGGAAACCTGATGAGGCACCTATCCCAACATCTAGGATGACTGCCATAGGCATCACCATCTCAACTGCACTCATGACTTGACTTCAGTCATACAGGTAACTCCCTACTCATACAGCCTTTGCAAGGTAATCTTATAATTTGCTCATTAGGGGACCATTTTATACTTTTTATATGTTTAAACAAATCAATTTATTTCAAATAACAGAATCATAATAGCAGCCATGATGAGCATGACTGATAAATTAAAGGTAGATTAATTATGAGATAGGGAACAGGTGCATGTGTATGTGTTGGTTCTCATAGTGTGACCGTTTGAGACTGTTCTTCCATTATGGGGAGCAGTGAAACCTTCATGACTCATCTATGTGGTGGATTCACATTATTTTTTATGAAAATATGAGGTTATGAACTACAATTCTCACAGAATGAAGAACTTTCAAGAAGAAATGTGTTTGGACATCTTTCCATTCTGATAGGTGTTTTGAAGCTTGAACTGGATCTCTACATAACATAATGATTGGACAAAGTTAAAAATCACACAGCACCAGGTTATTGTCCAACAGGTTTATTTGGAAGCACTAGCTTTTGCAGTGCTGCTCCTTCATCAGGTGATTGAAGGAGCGGCACTCCGAAAGCTAGCGCTTCCAAATAAACGTGTTGGACTATAACTTGGTGTTGTGTGATTTGTAACTTTGTCCACCTCAGTCCAACACCGGCACCTCCAAGTAATGATGATTGTAGTCACATTTGAGACAACATACGGGAGGTTGTTCCCCAGTTGAGAGAAAGTGAAGACTGCAGATGCTGAGAGCAATCGAAAAATGTGGCACTGGAAAAGCACAGCAGTTAAGGCAGCATCGGAGGAGCAGCAGAATTGACATTTTGGTGTTCCCTTATTGGTCAAAGTATTGAACTGCATCTTGAGCAATTCAATGACTTACTCAATTGTAGTCTTTAAGCGGAGATACCAATAGTTGCACTGCTTCTGTGCCTTGATCATAGGATTGTGTGTGGGCATTAAGAGTGGAGTGTAGTGAGCCTCCAACAGAAGATGGTGTTGGTAGGGGAGTGCATCAGCGTTCCTCTGAGGCCTTCCTGAAGGAAGCAATGACTTTGGCCTGCCGGGGAGGTGGGGGTGGAGGGGGGTGGGGGGGAGGGAGGGGAGTGGTGAGTGTGGAAAACAAAGGCTTTGGGCTAGATGCAAAGAAAGAAGGTATAGAAAGTATGATCACATGTGTAAGAAGCCTATGGCTAGAGAACCAGGAAGAGGATTAGAACAAGCATGCAGTTGCTGAATACCAAGCCAGATTGACTGGCAGCACCCCTAAGCTGCAGAAGTCACAGACAGCAGGTCAGCAGCTAGGAGTTGAAGCAGAGTCTGAACTTGTTGGTCAGCATTGAAGAGCCAGGGCCATGGATATCACAGATCATAATCACTGAGAGTGACAAGAAAGCTGACAAGTGGTTGTGAAGTGAGCCAACAGCTGCAGGTGACTTTCTGGGCGAAATTAGTTCAAGAAGCTGTGAGAAAGGTTCATTTTCTGTTTAAGAGGTAAAGGAAGCAGTGTTACATGGTCGTGAGAAAAGTTAATCTTAGAAATTCTTCCAACTCAACCAGGCTACTCAGGGATCAGGAATTAAACTCTAAAACCATAATTTGATTGATCTGTAGTATCCAGGGAATATTCATTAGAAATAGTTCATCCTCGAACCTACATTTTTCTAAAAACATTTATGAAAATAATTCTTGACAGTGGAATAAAGAATTCCTCTTTTATAATCTTTGTGCAACATGTGTTTAAATCACCTGTCACAGATTCTCTTCAATTCCCTTTGCCCCTCATATTCATCCATATAGTCTATCAAGGGGCATGAAAAGATACAACACCTGCAATTTTCTCGAGAGAACGGAATCATGGCAGCTGCTGAATGCCATGCATGGATCTGGAGGAGACACTTCTGGCTAAAATCGATAGAGTGGAATTCCTTCCTATCACTGAATGCCCTGGCTACTTTGCCTGTGGGCCTGATGGCCACATGGATTCAGTTGACAGCAAGTACAAGGATAGAAATAATGGACTCTGTACTGTTTCTGGTCCCAGCCCTTCCCCCAACCCAAGAACAACTGCTCCACCTAAATCCTAAGAACTTGAGGACAGTAGACCCCCTAGTGCTGAATGCTCTGGATATTGGGCCCTGATGTCCTGGGCCTGCTTGACAGTTCTTTCCACTTGAGAAAGTACTGTGATGAAGGTAAATCCTAGTGATTGCTGTACCTATGTAGTGCCATTGGTGATTAACTCAATGTGACCTGGTGCCCGATCCACATGGTATCCATTACTTTGGCTGTGGTGGTCATCTGACTGAGACATGCAGTGTGATCAGCTTCTGCCCAAAGGAACGAACCAGAGGCAATGTATTTCAGTGCCATGGTCATGTTGAGAATTACTGGCAGGACATGCTTATAATATTAGGGATAGTGTTATTGTCACTAGGCTATTAATTCAGAGACCCAGATAATGTCCTAGGGACCTGGGTTCAAGTCCCACCACTTCAAATGGTAGAATTTGAATTCAATAAAATGTCTAGAAGTAAGAGTCTAATAATTGTCAATTGTTGTCATCTAGTTCAATAATGTCCTTAAAGGCAAGGAAATGTGCCAAACCTTACCCGGTCTACCTATCTATTTACTATCCTCTGCACAATGGGCAATGAATGCTGGCCTAGCCAGTGGTACACACATCCTTTGAATGAATTTAAAAAGTGATGACCCTTCATCACTACATCCAGTTCTGCTACCATTTACCTTGATACCCTTCTAGATTCAGAGAGCAAACTTGTAGTTGTTATAACCTTTTTAGAAGATATTGCCTTTGTTCTGTCCCACCAGTTTGCCAATCACCTCTGCAAACTTCAGTGCCACTGACCTGTACTTACTGCATGAACTACTTGTCATTGCTTTTCATCTTAAATCTAAGCAGCTCAGCCACATCTTCACATTTGGCTGGACAATTAGTTTCATGATCCTTAGATTTGCAGATTGGTTGAGATTCTGTAGTTCTGACCGTGTTTGAATTCCAGCATTCAAGAGTCATATTGTTTTACACCAGCAGTCATTTTGTTTCTGTAGCAGTCCTCTTTTAAAAAAATAGGATTAAGGGCTAAAAATACCCATAGTATTTTGGGGTTCCAACCAGGCATTGTAACACTTCTGGTCCTTTAATTGGCCGTTGATTGCCTCAGATCCAAACTTAAGCACTAAACTGTTGAAATGCCTGCTGAAAAAATGGTGAGGAGTTGGGACTATGTTGGAGAGCAAGTATGCCTCCACCTCAGATCCTGAAGATCAAAATCCAGCCTAGAATTTCTAAATATATCTACTCTGCAACTTTAAATTGTACTTGTAAACTGTAAACCTCTTAATCTGATTAACCTGACAGAAGCTTTCAGACAGAAAGATGTTCTTTGCAGAATCTGCTGGAAGTGAATTTTGATGCCATTAAACTTGTAAAAGGGATAGATATTTGAAAGTTTTGAAATTTGTTGAGATACTGTTCCCTTAAAACGCTATTGTGTCACACACTGATTTACATGACAGGAAAGAGGAAAGACAGTAATTGGCTCTTACCTTCCTTGTTGCTCTCTGTGTTGTTGCCTGGACCACAGAAACATCGTAGGCTCGGAACGACTACTAGTATATCTCACTGAAGAGGAGGAAATCACATTGTGCCGCAGGGACCTATTGAAGGGAAAATCCCTGAAATCCATTAGAACAGACCAGTTTAAAGACTCAAGAGTTTTGCAATCTCTCTGCAGCTAAGGGACTTTAGTCATGTAACAGGCAATACTCTGCCAATTTCTCATCCTCATCTCCCTTAATGGATTATGCTTATAAAGCATAACCCATAAGTTGTTGCTTGATTATTTGATACAATATTTTTATTAGGAACCACCAGTTTGCTACCATAAACCTGCAGTTTCATTATGATTTAAAGTCCCATCCTACACAGGTTTTCTGATTGGTCTTGACCGGAGAATCCATAGCAACGTATTGAGGCACACAGGTGCTTCTGTGCAACAATTATTGCTCATGTGGAAAGTAAACTTTGTGGCTTAAGCTCCCTCATGTTGATTAAGAGCTCTGGTTTACAATGAGGGCCAGTGGGAAAACAGCTAAAGAGTTGGAGACAGGAAATCACTGTGTTTCTCACCAGTTTGTGGAATAAAACCAAAGCAGTGACTGTATAAATGTAATACTGTAATAGTTCATGAATCTCCTTTGTTATATTTTCCAACAGGGACAAGCTAATTAATAGATGATGTCATGTGTGGCACACTGCTTCAACTCCTTTTTGATAGCACGCAATATCACTGGATTGAATGCAATGATGTCTGTATCATGAGGGACAATACAATGAATATTAAGCTGTTCATTCATCTGTGCTCTGCCTGAAGGCAGGTCCTTTGCTAATTGTCTGCTGATTCTGTAATCCCAATCTGTTTTGTTGATAGGTTTTGTCATGGCAGTTTGCCATTGTCTTTTAGTCGCAGTTGCAGGGCAATAAGTCAGGTCCCAAATCTACCTCAGACAAAATGGGAATTGAACCTATGTTGTTGGTTTTATTCTGAGCCAAATACAAGCCATCTAGCCAACTAAGCTAATTGGCTCCAGCAAGCCTGGTATTTTGAAAAAGACATTACAGTGAGACACAGTGACCAAATAGAAAAATGCAGTATCCATGAAAATAGATTAGAAAATTTTAGAACTTTTACAATTCCCAATGATTAGAATAACAGGCACAAGCCTATCACATAAAAACAGATTGTATTTGTAATTTTACAGCTATAGAAAAATAAAAGTCTTTGATAGTCCGCAATTATTGCACCTGCCCTTGTTCCAGCCAAAAGTTAAAGCTTTTCAGAGCACACTGTTCCTGGCTGTTGTCAGCAATTGGAGTGCCTCATAACCTAGCCTAAGCGATTGTGGTTCACTTTGGTTTTGGAAAGCTGCTCAGTTAGGTGCCAGGTTGAGTGTCCATTCCACCTGTACAATAACTTCGATGAGAGACCAACTAGAATTTCAGAATTGAGGTCATTGTATGCAACAGACTAATTTTCATTGCTTATCATGCTGTTGATAGGTAGGTTGACCTTTGGGAGGATATGAAATTTAACATGGTCTGCAGCAGAGATCTTTGGTGGTTAAACACAGCAAGATATAAATGGCAGGGAAATTTAATGTATATTCATAGCTGCAAGAATGGTGAATTTATGAAAAGAATAGCCACTCAAAACTCTCAAGAAAATGAAGAAAAATAAATAATTACCACTGTTACCAGTTTTCCCTGACAACAGCTATCGATGATTTTAATCAGTAGTGTAATAACTGTCTTCCAATCTGTAGTACCCATTGTTTGCGGATAGGTTGAGCAAGTAGCAATGACAACGCTAATTGAAATGTAAATAACAGTTGGAACAGCCAGTCTTGTATCCACACTGCAGTTTACATGAGCAAAAGACGACTTGGTTAAAACACATAAGATCCTGAGGGGTCTTACACAGCAGATGTGGAGAAGCTTTCCGCTTTTTGGAAATCTAGATCTAGGGATAACCATTTAAAAATCAGATTTGCTATTTAAAATAGAGATAGGTGACTTTTTCTCCAGGAGAATCCTGAGTCTATGCAACTCTACTCTTGAAAAGCTGGTTGAAGTGGAGTCATAGAGATGTACAATATGGAAACAGACCCTTCGGTTCAACTTGCCCATGCCGACCAGATATCCCAAACCAATCTAGCCCCATTTGCTAATACTTTGCCCATATCCCTCTAAACCCTTCCTATTCATATACTCATCCAGGTGCCTTTTAAATGCTGCAATTGTACCAGTTTCCACTACTTCCTCTGGCAGCTCATTCCATACACGCATAGCCCTCTGCGTGAAAATGTTGCCCCTTAGTTCCCTTTTATAACTTTCCCCTCTCACCCTAAACCTATGCCCTCTAATTCTGGACTCCGCCACCCCAGGAAAAAGACTTTCTCCATGCCCCTAATGATTTTATAAACCTCTATAAAGTCATCCCTCAGCCTCCAATGCTCCAGGGAAAACAGCCCCAGCCTATTCAGCCTCTCCTATAGCACAAATCCTCCAACCTTGGCAACATCCTCATAAATCTTTTCTGAACCCTTTCAAGTTTCACAGCATGGAGTCTTTGTTGACAGGTTTTCAAGGTAGGTTAAGCATGGGCTTGAAAGATTGCCAGGAAAAGGTGGAAATGTGGATTTGAACTCTCAATCTGAACAGCTATGATCTTATTTAATGGTGGAGCAGGCTGGAGGGGCTGAATGAAGTATTCCTGCTCCTAGTTCATATGTTTGTATTGGCGGTTAATTATTTGAGTAAACATCTACTTACTATTTTAACTGGGCAGTACCTAGCCTTGGCAGGAGTGCTGATCAAGGTGAAGTCTGTCCAAATGTCATAATTGAGCAAATTCTTTCCTCAATTTTCATTTTGCTGCTATCCCATTTACAAGTGTAAATTTACCAGATGAAAACTGATTCTTGAAAATTTAATTCTCTTGAAATGGGAGGACAGTGATTAGGCATTTTGGTGGAAAGCAATTAGAAAATGAAGCACTCCTCCTCTTTTACCTGATCACCGCTGGGTTTATTGCTGAAGAGTGCAAACTAAACAGTCTTTTCCAAGCAATTCAGATACTTACAGCAGTGATTGCACCAAAAGGAATCAAAACATCAGATTTATGAAACTTCTGTGTCAGTCTCTGTAGTTGTCTAATCACTAACATAGAAGAATCCCTATAGTATGGAAATAGGCCATTTGGTCCAACAAGTCCACACTGACCCTCTGAAGAGTAACCCACTCAGACCCATTCCCTGACTAATGCACCCAATCTATACATCCCTGAACACTATGGGCAATTTAGCATGGCCAATTCACCTAACCTGCATGTCTTTGGATTGTAGGAGAAACCTGGAATACCTGAAGGAAACCCACACAGACAGGGGGAGAATGCATAAACTCCATACAGACAGTCACTCGAGGTTGGGAACTGAACTCAGATCCCTGTCACTGTGAGGCAGCAGTGCTAACCACTGAGCCATCCTGCCAGTAGATGTTTTTAATCAACCTGTTTGGATGTGTTATGACACACCTATGGGTAGAGGAACTTGGCCCTCCTGGATCAAAGTGAGTGACACTATCCCTGCACCACACGATTTCCTCTAAGTTACAGAGTTTTTTTGTAAAGTGGTAACAGCCGTGTAACATGTTTTGAGTGAATTCTCAGCTGTTTGTTGAATGCCCAGAGTTTGCTACAGTTTTTGCTTGCTGATGACATGTGACGCAAATACTTATAACCCCAATTGTGGCTTTATCTAGGCCTGCTCCATGACAGGTATGTTTGGAATACCTCACCACTGTGTGTCTAACCATCAGCCCGACAGCAGAAATCTACAAAAAACATCCATTTCTGTCACTGGCATGTGTTGTGCTGCCTGTATGGGTGAGAGAGGGTTGAGAAGAGGAAATTGATGTGTTGTGTTTACTAAATGATCTGTAATCTATAATTATATATGTTATGAGAAACTGATAAAATATGTAAACAAAGATAACATTTACACTTAATAATGTACTAGAATGAGTGTTTATTATCTTAATATGACATGATCCTGTTAAAAAAAACTCCAAGTTGAATATCAAACAACCAATGATATATTGAGATTGTGTCTTCTGTTTGGTGAACCAAAATGAATCGTCTTCAGTTTTCGCCTAAAGTCATGTCCATCAGAGCATCACAATCTCCATGTTGGGTAGAGAAGGGAGGCATGTCCTGAATCCCAACTAGAAAAAGGATTGATCCACACTGACTACACAACCAATTAGTCCCCCAAGGAGACTAACTTGCTGTTGCAACATATATTTTGGCATGCATGTTGTAACCTGGCACTACAGATAATGGTGGTGGAAACTCCACTTTATTTCTATTACATGGCTGACCTGGAGTTTCCCTTTCTTGGTGCCTGTCATTGATGTGTGTTGGAAGGATTTGTAAGTAATTACTCAACCTGTGGTGTTGTTTGATGGCTGTTTGTGTAACTGGAGGCTGGTTTCCAGTGGTGTATTACAGGGATCAGTGCTGGTTCCCATATTGCTTGTGATATATTTCAGTGATATAGATGAAAACATGGGGTGGGTGATCAGTCAGATTGTGGGATGACAAGTAGATTGACTAGGTGGCTAATAGTGAGCAAGAAGGTCTTACATTACAGGAAGATATAGATGGATTGGTCAAATGGGAAGATCAGTGGAAGATGGAATTTAACCATGAAAAGTGTAAGGTGGTGCACATTGGAAGAAGTAAAAAGACAAGGGAGTACTCAATGAATGGCAGGACACTAGGAAACTCATAGGAACATAAGGATCTTGAGATGCTTGCCCATAGATACCTGAAGATTGCAGGACAGGTTAATAGGGATGTTAAGAAGGCATACAGGATGCTTGCCTTTATCGGTCTCGCATATGATGTGGAGGTGCTGGTGTTGGACTGGGTGGACAATGTCAGAAGTCACATGACACCAGGTTATAGTCCAACAGGTTTATTTGAAATCACAAACTTTCAGAGTGCTGCTCCTTCATCGGGTGAAGGAGCAGCATTCTGAAAGCTTGTGATTTGAAATAAACCTGTTGGACCATAACTTGGTGTTGTGTGACTTCAGTCACTGAATGGGTTATAAGAGTAGTGAGGTTATGTTGGAGCTGTAGCTGTACAACACTTTGGTTAGGAGATTCACTAGGATGTTGCCGGGGATTGATCAGTTTAGCTATGAAGAGATCTTATGGAAGTTTGAGTTGTTTTTATCAGAGCGGAGAAGGTTCAAAGGGGACTTAATTGAGGTGTTTAAGATTATAAGGGTATAATAGAAAGGTAAATAGAAAGCTGCTGCTCTCCTTAGTTGAAGAGTCAAAATCAAGAGTGTATAATTTTAAGGTGAAGGGTAGGAGGTTTATAGGGGATTTGAGGAAAACGGTTCCACCTAGAGAGATGAGAATCCAGAATGCAGAATGCAGTGGAGGCAGAATATCTCATAACTTCAAAAAGTACTTGGGTGAGCACTTAAAATGTCATAACATTCAAGGCTAAGGACAAAGTGCTAAAAAGTGGGACTAGTATAGATAGGTCAGTACAGACTCAATGGGCTGAACGACCTCTTTTGTGCTGTTTGATATTATGGCCATATAATGCATGCACTTTGCTTGGCCATTGCACCCCAGAGTGGGATTTGAATCCACAGCTCTGGTTCAGACGCAAGGATGCTACCTATTGCACCACAAGAACACCCACACAGCAGTAGGAAAAGGAAAATAATAAAATAAGAACTAGCAAGTACGAATGTATTTTAAATAGATTCCATCTTTTTACCAGTTAAGTTTTTGTGAAAATGTGAATGGACTTGCTTCTACACTCTTTATTATCTGTCTGTCTCTGTATCTGTTGAAAAACCTGATATTAGTAATTATCTTAAGAAATTTGCATCAATGTTAATGCCACAAAACAAATGTCTAGCATACAGTTAGTTTTCAATCATGGCAAAGAGAATAAAATAATAGTCAGGTTCTGTGTACACTGGTACTGCTAGTAATGTGATAACAGCAGCTGTTGCTGCAAAATCACATCATAAAAGTGGCCATACTGAGCTAATGTGCATAGGTCCACACTGATGGTTTGATTGTGAAATGTGATATGTAGTTTAGATTTGACATTTAGCTGGTTAATGGAGAAATATTCCAATTTACCCACATGTAATTGGAAGTGAGAGCATAGACCTGCTGTTTTTATAATATTAATGGACAAAAGAAAGTGACACAGAGAGCTGTGCTGTGAGAATACAAAGAAAAGTGCTTCACTATGGGCTGATGCTACTCCATTAATCAGTAGCCAGTAGAAACATACAACTTACAATCTGATATGACCCTATTTGATGTGCTCTATTTCTTGCAAATGCACCCTCAGTGCAACCCAGAAGAGGTGAGCAACACGATAAAATGCTCTCTCTCTGAATGTTCTCTTGTATACCAGCCTGGGTTTGAGTGTTAGTGTGCTGTGACAGTCGCAGTATCCCCTAGTCACCTTGTATTGCAAATAACAACTGTATCACTCTGAGTGCCAGTAAAAGAGAAGCAGGTCACAAAAGGACTTTCTGTCTCATCCTGAATGCTAGAATTCAATCGTGAATAGAATCAAATTTACAGAATCTCAATCAATCCGCAAAACTAAGAATTGATAAACTGATTGTTCAACTACCAATACAACTGTATTGTGTGTGTGTGTGTGTGTGTGTGCGCGCACTCACATTTATTTATTAATAAATATACTCTTTTTCACTCAGGAGAGCCTGATTAAATTAGCTCCCTTTAAAAGCATCAATTCATTTGGGTCTGGGAAAATATTTACTCCAGGGAAAGGATTAATTTGAATCATCCTTCTTGCGAACAACTGAGTGGATACATGAATAAAGCAATGAAGCCAGTTCATCCTTTCTCACTTGAGAGCTTAACAATTTTGGATATACCTTTGGAACTGTAACAAACTGGAGAGCCTTAAATGGGCATTAAAATATGAACCAGCGAAGGCCCCTCAGCTTCTTAAGCTTGCTCCATCATTCATGAAAATTGTGGCTGTTCAGAATACTCCACTTAACTGCTTACCCTGATAATCTTTCAATCTCTTGCTTATCAAGAATCTTTCTACCTCTATCATAAAAATATTCAAGAACTCTGTTTCCCCCACCTCTCTGGAAGAGGATTCAAAGACTCGTAACCATTAGTGGGGAAAAAATTACTCCCTATGCCTATATTAAATAGGTCTTCCGCTTACTTTTAAACAGTGACCCTTGGTTTTAGATTGTCTCTTAAGAGGAACTATCCTTTCCACATGCATCCTGTCAATTTTCCTCATGACTTATTTTTTGTCAAGTCATCTCTTTACCATCTATACTTCACTGGATACAAGCTTAGCCTGTCCATCATTTCCTTATAAGACAATCTGCCCATTCAGGTCTTCATCTAATAAACCTTTTCTGAACTGCTTATAACACATTTACAACCTTCTCTAAGCAAGCAAACTAATACCGTACTCATGCAGTATCCATACACTCACTCCTCATTTTCCAATGATTAATTATTTGCAGCTCTGTGTGCTCAATCACAGACCTGATTTCTTTTCTCATTGGATCATCTGTTCTTCACAATGCTTAAGAGAGTTACATTGGAGCAGTTTGGCATCTTCTGTTATCTGTAGAAAGTCTATTCCCCTAACCCTGGAGATAATGAGAATTTGTCACAATATCAGTTTCCATTAGTTTGTTTCTTTTTGACTTGATTTACCCCTGTTTATTTTTTGTTTACATACCTGATATACATTCCTAAAACATTATTTTTTCCCTTTGTGGTACATTTTTCATGAGTTCAGTTGCTTTGTTGATTTGCTTGTAAATGTCAATGAGATTGAGTTTAGTGGACAAGAAAAGACTATACAGTTTTTTATTCAACAGGGCTACCTTGAAAAGTACAATTAAAATTTTAAAAGCCTATCATTTTGTTTATATTATTTATTTAGAATTATGTCTTTAAACTTAGCTACCATGTTACTGGATTTCACAAACGAATGATTGTGCAACACAGTTAATGAAACTAGATCAAAAACAGACAGGCAGACGACTTGTGAGAACATATATATATATTCAGTGGGATATGTGAAATGTGTGTGTTGAATACATGCAGATGTACAATGTTTAAGACATGTGGTACTTACCCGTGGGCAGATAAAGCACTCTTTCTAAATTTCAAACTCATTTACTGAACAGAGTCATTCATATATAATGAAAAACATTTCTGGAAATATAATTGTAATTAAATCTGGAAAGATTAACTTGGGGTGGGTAAGCTTCCAGAAACAATAATTTCAGACAAGATTAGCCATCACTTGGGCAAATGAAGATTTAATTTGTTATGTCACTCATTCTGCTTAGTAGATTGCTCACAGGTTCATCAGTTTTAACTTGAGGATAATTCAAGCATGCAGGGCAGGCAGCAAGTCTATAATGTTTTTGCCTTGAGGCTTGTACCATTTTCTCTCACAAGCCTCATTTTAATATGGTTGATTGTTGTCCTCCTGAAAGCATAGAAAATGCTGATCTAGGATGGATGTATTGGCCCTGAAACGGGTCCAGAGGAGGTTCACGAGAATGATCCCAGGAATGAAAGGCTTAACATGAGGAATGTTTAAAGACTCTGGGAGTATACTCCATGACGTTTAGAAGGATGAGGGGAGATCTGATTGAAAGTTGCAGCATACTGAACAGTCTGAACAGAGTGGACATGGGAAGATGTTTCTATTGGCAGGAGAGACGAAGACCCGAGGGCACAGTTTAAGAGTTAAGGGAAGACTCTTTAGAATGGAGATGAGGAGAAACTTCTTTCATTACAACATAAGGCTGTGGAGGCCACGTCATTGAGTATATTTAAAACAGAGAGTGAACACTTCAAGTCCAGTGTGATTCTTCTTCAGAGTGAAAGGGGATTGGAAATTGTTTTAATGTACTTTTGTGAGAGGCAGAGAGGTGGTGCAGGAGACAAATAATGTGGAGGCAAGGTACAAAGGACAAAGAAGTTATTAATAGTGGTGAAAGAGAAAAAGAGATGTAAAATGGGTATAAATTAAGGTGTGAAAGGGAGAGAATGCTGCTGAGAGGAAAATAGAAAAAAGCCACAGACAAAACAAAGCTGCAGGGTTGGGGGTGTTCTGAGGGGGTGAAGAGAGAATGTAGGTAAATTGGAGAACAAACATCATTAAACTATTGGTCATAGAGGCTATAAAATATCAGCGCAGAACATGAGGTTGTTATCCAAGCTTATGTTGTGATTTGTTGGAACATTTCAGCTGGTCCAGAATATTAGCATGTGGGCAAGATTGTTTATTGAAATGGCAAGCAAATGGAATGTGGAGTCATTCCTAAGCACAGAGTGGAGGTATTTCACAAAGCGGGCACTCAGACCACAGACCACAATGTGAATCGCACTGTCAGCTATAAATATGGTAGACTAGATTGAAAGAATATAAGTTAAATGCTGCTTCATCATTTGGAACCTTGGCCAGTGAGGACAGAAGTGGTGAATGGGGCAAGTGTTACATCTTCTGTAATCATGTGACATAATGCCAACGGGAAGTAAGGAGTGTTCAGAATGAATGATCCCTGTGGAATGCTGACAGTGGAAGGGAGGGAAGGATGTGTTTGGTGGAGGTATCCTGCTGGAAATAGCAGACATTGTTGAGGATGATCCTTTGAATGCAGAGACTGGTGGGGTGGAAAGTGAGCACAAGGAGAACTCTGCTATTGTTCTGAGAAGAAGGAGAAGGCTGAAAGCAGAAGTGCATAAGATGGATTGGACGTGGCTGAGGGTCTGGCCACTCACAGTGTGGTGGGGGGATGGGTCTTCAACTGAGGGAAAAAGTCACATTGGAGGCACCCAGTAGAAAGTGGTATCATTGAAACAGATGCAGCAAAGACAGAAACTGGGAGAATGAAATGGGATTCTTGCAGGATGCAGAGTGTGAGGAAGTGTAGTTGAGTTAAACAGAGGAGTCCGTAGGTTTGTAAGGGATATTAATGGATAGCCTATCCCCAGAAATGGAAACAGTGAAGTCAAGGAAGGGAAAGGAAGTGTCAGGGATGGATGAGATAAAGGTCAGGGAAGGGTGGAAATCAGAAGTGAAGCTGATTAATTATTCCAGTTCCAGATGAGAGCAGCAGGCAGTACTGAAGACAACATCGATACTTAAGAGAAAGAGTTGTGGGTGGGAGCCTAATTAGCACTGGTACAAGGAACGTTCCACATACCCCACGAAGTGACAGGTATTGCTGGATTGTATCACATCTCGTTCACCTCTGTCAAAAATATAAAACCAAAACATTTTCCAACCTCTTTCAGTTCTGAAGAAGTGTCATACAGACTCAAAATGTTAGCTCTTTTCTCTCTCCACAGCTGCAGCCAGACCAGTTGAGTTTCTCCAGCATTTTCTTCTGTTTCAGATTTTCAGCATCCACAGTATTTTGCTTTAATTTTGTTCAATGATTAATTGATATTGTGATATTGTGAAATGACTATTTGTAGTTAATGCCTTCCTGGCTCATTTACCTATGTCTCTCATTTCTAGGAGCTTTTCATAGATCTCAATGGAACACATGTCAACACTTAGCTGTTGAAAATTCTGATGAGACCTTATTAGAGCGCAAGAGTGGAATTCTTGGGCAGCCCATTCATATCTCGTAAGAGTAAAAGGAGAGACAGAAGACTCACTTGCTCCCATGACCAAAAATTAAGGTGGAAGACCAGCAACTACAGGCTAGCTAGTTTATTGACAATTTGGGATAAAATTAACAGTTGCTTGGGTCAATGCAGGCTACTTAAGGGAAGACAGCATGGATTTGTTTGGGGAAACGTGGAAAATAGGAGCAGCAGTAGACACTTCAAGCTTCATTGACACTTCAAGCCTGCTCTGTCTTTCAATATAATCATGGCTGATCGTCCAACCCTTCTTCCATTTTCTCCCCATACCCTTTGATTCCTTTACCTCTAAGAATTAGATCTAACTCCTTCTTGAAAACATTCAATGTTTTTAGCCATGACTGCTTTCTGTGGCAGTGAATTCACAGGCTCACCACTCTTTTGGTGAAAGTGTTTCCCCTCATGTCAGTCATGCCCCACGTCCTTAGACTGTGACCCCTGGTTCTGAACTCCCTGGTCATCGGAAGCATCTTTCCTACGTTTACACTGTCTACTCCTGCTAAAGTTTTATAAGTTTCTATGAGGTCCCTCCCTCCTCATTCTTCTCAACTCGAGTGAATATAATACTGAAAATAACAAATGCTGGAGACTACAGCGGGGGTTCGACAGCATCCACGGAGAGAGAGCAAGCTAACATTTTGAATCTTGATGACTTCATCAGAGCTCTGTGATCTCCAGCACTTGTTGTTTTCAGTACAGATTCCAGCATCTGCAGTAATTTGTTCTCCCAGTGAGTATAGTCCAAACCAGGCCAGTCTCTCTTCATATGTCAGTCCTGCCATCCCAGGAAGCAGTCTGGCAAACCGACTCTATCCTACCTCCAAAGCCAGAACATCCTTCCTCATAGAAAGAGACCCCAAAATCACATGCAATACTCCAGGTTTGGCAAATCCTGAATTACAAATTGGCTGGTTGCAGCTCCTAGCTTGTATCCATTTTCAGCCTTTGACTGCCAGTCCAAACTGCAACCAATCACTGGCAAGGAGTCACCCTCCTGCCTCGGGCAGAAGCAGAGCATTGTTCATGGTGGGCAGTGTGAGGAGCACACAGATGTCTACAAACCAAACCCTGGTGATTCACCCACTGCGCTGAGCGAGCCATCTCTCCCCTTGAAACTACCCTGACTCGTCGATGAGAAGAGAGCAGCACAGGAAGGGGCAGCTCTCGCCTTGTCTTCCAGCGATCAGGGTCCCACTCATGGCCAAGGGGCTGACCTCTGGTTGAGGAGTGGAGAACTTCACATCCTGTTTCATCATCAGACATTATCCCAATTACCCAATCCACCCACCCATCTCACTCACTGACATTGTGTTTGTTCAGGGATGCACTAGGTCATTAGATGATAACACACCATATTGGGCACTGTGATGGTGGCAGTAAGGGTGTTGGGCAATGGGTAACCAGTGTGTGTGTTTTGAATGGAAACCCCGCTTCAGTGTCCAATGCCATCATCCCTCTTATGGATCTGTCACATTCAGTGAACTTGACTGGAGAGCAGTTTGGAATATGCTGGAGGGCCAAAGCTAAGATGTTTATTGTTATATTAAATGTGCCAGACGCATGTTGGCATAAGTGTCTGCATGGCTGTGGTCGAAGCTGCTATGAATCCCTTAATTCCACAATTAATTTCTCATGGAGCTAAATAATTATCCATGGAAGAAGACATCCTCACAGTGTCTTTCAAAGTCAACCATTCATGCTTGAGTTAGATTCCTGTAACTGTAGACAGTATGCATAGAAGTCTTATTAGTACATTATGAATTTTCCAAATCCCCCTGACGGTTAACCCTTCACTTTCTGGTTTTGGCGTGCAGCACCTGTTTCATATTAAGTAGTTTGAAAACATTTGAAAAAGGCTGCCCCCTCTGAAATGGACTTGCCTTCACTGTCTCTGCTACCACCATTCTTCTTGCTCCTTTGTGAAGTATATCTCACCAGGTGAAATTCCAATTATTTCTCTAACTAGACCAACCAAAGTGAACATGTCTTATAGCACTTGGTAGGCATGAGCAATCTAATCGTTCACTCCTGGGAAAATCAGCTTCTCTAAGAATTTATTCACCTTGCAGAGATGCAGGCTCCAATGGAGGAGAAACATATACATTAATATTGGCAGGATAACTTTATTGTAAGTTAGCGTTATGAAGATGATTGTATTTCACACGCTACTGTAATTAGATCAATGTGATTCAGTGTAATGTTACATTTAAGTTGCTGATATTTAATTTTGTCACCAGGTAATGTAAGCTCTTTGCCTCTGATGTTCAATAACTCTGAAATATCACTGATTTTCAATGTCTTCTCTGAAGCTGTAAACTGGGAACTCAGTGGTGGCTCACCTCTAAATCTCTCTTTCTCTCCTGCAAAAGGGGAAAGAAGAGATCTATGTGTGACTGTAATTTTTGATGTTCAACTGATGGGATTTGGCACATTTGCTGAAGGTGCTGTCGAAAGAATTATGGTGAATTTCTGCAATGCCTCATGTAGATGGTACACACTGCAGTTGCTGAATGTCAGTGGTGGAGGGGGTGAATGTTTGTGGATGTTAAGCTAGTTAAATGGGCTGTTTTGGTCTTTGGTGTCAAACTTCTGGATTTTTGTTGGAGTTGTTAATACCTGGACAAGTTGTTAACACCTGCACTATATTTCTGACTTGTGCCTTGTAGATGATGAATAGGTTTTGGAGCTTCAGAAAGTGTGTTACTCACTGCATCCCAGTCTCTGACTTGCTCATGTAGCATAGTATTTATGGAGTTAGTCCAGTTCCATTTCAGATCAATGGTAACACCCAGGATATTGATAGTGGGAGACTGAGCATAGAAATGCAATTGAATGCCAAGAGGCAATGGTTGGATTCTCTGTTTTGGGAGATGGTCATTGCCCTGCACTTGTATGTCAGCCCAAACCTGGACATTGTCCAGATCTTGCTGCATTCGAAATTGGAATGCTTCAAATGTTCAGCAGTTATGAGAGATACTGAATATTGTGCAATCATCAGCAAACATCTGACTTCTGACTTAATGATGGAGGGAAGGTCATTGATGAAGCAATAGAAGATGCCTGGGCCTACCACACTAGGAGAAAGTGAGGACTGCAGATACCGGAGATCAGAGCTGAAAATGTGTTGCTGGAAAAGCGCAGCAGGTCAGCAGCATCCAAGGAGCAGGAGAATCGACGTTTCCGGCATGAGCCCTTCTTTAGGAATGAGGAAAGTGTGCCAAGCAGGCTAAGATAAAAGGTAGGGAGGAGGGACTTGGGGGAGGAGTGTTGGAAATGTGATAGGTAAATGCAGAGATGTCCTGGAGCTGAGCTGACTGACCTCCAACAACCACAACTATCTTCTCTTGCAACAGGCATGACTCCAACCAGTTGAGAGTTTTTTTCCTGATTACCATTGACTGTAGATTTGCTCAGGTCTCTTAATACTAAACTTGCCCTTGATATCAAGGGCAATCACTCTAACCCCACCACTTGGATTCAGTTCTTTTTCTAAGGCTGTAATGAAGTTAGGAGCTGAATGCCCAAACTGAGTGTTGGTGAGCATATTATGGCTAAGCAAGTGCTACTTGATTGAACAGTTGTTTACCCATTCCATCACTTTAGTGATGATGAAAGTAAACTGACTGAGTGGCAGTTGGTCAATTTAGATTTGTTCTGTTCTTTGTGTACAGATCATACCTGAGCAATTTTCCACATTGTTGGGTAAATGCTACTGTTGTAGTTATGGCTGGAACAGCTTGGCTAAGGGTACGGTAAACTCTATAGGTCTTCAGAACAGAGGACGCCCTCTGATGTGAATACCTTTCTCTCCAACCAAATAAACTTAATTTTAAAAGGAGCCATGTTAATCACATGTGTTATTTAACATAGGAGTGAGTTGTTAAATGTCGGAAATAATAATAATGGTTCTCATGGGAACAGGTGTGGTGGAGGCGGAAGAATTGGGAATAAGGGATAGTGTTTTTACAGGGTGGTAGTCCAGGTAGTTGTGGGAGTTGGTGGGTTTGTAGAAGACGTCCCTGTTGAGTCAGTTACCATTGATGGAGATGGAGAGGTCCAGGAAGGGAAGGGAGGTCTCTAAGATAGTCCAGATGAACATAAGGTCAGGGTTGAACATGTTATTGAAGTTGATGAACTGTTAAACCTCCATGTGGGAGCATGAGGTGGTGTGATGAATTGTTCAACCTCCTCGTGAGAGCACAAAGGTGGCACAGATAGTGGGACAGCTGGTTTCAGGATTCCTGGCTTGAATATTTCCTAATCAACCTGTTCAGAGATGTTATTACATACCTTCAGAGCAGTTGGGCTTTTGAACCGAGATCTCTTGGCCCAGAGATAGGACACGAACACTGTATCACAAGAGCTCTCAGGATCCCCACTTAGGAAGATTAGTTGAAATTCTTTTCACCTATATCCATTTGACTGGCTTGCTGACTGGCTGGTTCTGGCGCTCCATGATAGAGTCATTTTCCTCCAATATAGGGTGGTTCTTTAACTGTGACCTTCACAGCACAGTGGTACTTGAACAGAGGCTAGTTCACCCAAATACTTCAACTCATTAGCATGCTTTCTTCCACCAGCACATACAGACGAGAGTTGAACTGGCTTTCAACCCCTGTTCACATGTATTCTTGAAAGGGGAAGACATAAAATATCTTGTGACCAGACTGCTATCCTTTCTCTCATCATGTTCATATCTGAGTTAACTTCCAAGAGGTTATAGTTTCATTTGTAGTGCATTTCTCTTCTTTCAAGTCCATCTATTTGAAGGTTCATTGATATCTTGTCATATTTGACATTCCAAGATCTCGCTCTTTCAAGAAAGCCAATGAATTTGGATCAGTGGTCATATTTTGGCTACATGTTCATTTATTAAAGAAACAAATGTTTTATTAAAATTCAATATGTCTTTAGGTAGTTCAGAGTTCCTCCATCATCTTGACAGTTACTCCAGATGACAAATGAAATGTGAATCATTCATGGTTCATTACAAAGGGAAAAATATACTTTAAAAACCCATATTCACAGACACATTCATTCTCCTAGCCTCAGTCAATACTATCTTTTCAGTTCTAAGTAGATCCCTTTAAGTTCTGGACAGGACAGTTGCAATTATGTTTGATTTCCCAGCAATATTTGTGTTTTTTAAAAGTGGTATAGTTTAAGGAATAAATCCTAATAGAATAACCACATGTTCTGAATCTTAAAAATTTCAGTAAAATTTAGCAGCTAGCATAGACTCAGTTATTCAAATAATCTTCAGCTTTCCAACAGTTATCTGACATTTCTCAGCCATATTATCTTCTCTTTTTCCTGTAATATGTCTGTCAGCAGCACAGTTACTGTTCTTAAGTTTGGGACAAGCATTTGGTAGATTCCATACATTCCCAAGAACCTCACAATTTCCAATTCCGTTGTGGGAATTGGGAACAATGGTATTATTACTACCTTTCAGGCCCTGAGCATTACTTGTCCTTTAATTAAATGTCACCTGAGAGGTCACTTGAGCATTAAAGAGCTTGCTGTTTGCCAGATTGATGACTCAGTCAATTGACTGTTTTTTTTGGAAGAGGGCTTGCAGTTGCCGCAATGCATTTCCCAGATATTGATGAGGAGGTCATCTAGATTCACCATGTAGTTAGATAATCCTGTTACTATCTGGTTCATCAGGCTTTGAAAGGTGACTGGGGCATTTCACAATCTAAATGGCATGACCAGACACTCGTATAATCTTTCCCGAGTTACAATGATAAATCCCCTTGCATGAACAGTCAAAGGAACTTGCCAATACCTCTTGAATAAATCCTTTTCTGTGATATTGGTTCCATTAAATTTTCACTGGGAAATGCAGAGCTGTGTGAAGCCATCCAGCTTGAGCGTAAGCACAACTGGGCAACTCCCTCTGCGGCTCAGAAGCATTATTAGTTGGTACATTAGCATGTAGTTAATCTCCTCCCAGAACTGGACCAGTTCTTTTAGGCCTTGCCCTGAAAACACCAGGGATTTCGCTTTATGGGAGGGGCCTTCTCATATCCACATTATGTGGAGTGAGGGTTTTATAGCCTGACTTGTCTGAGCAAATGGCCTTAAATGTAATGAGCAACAACATTGAGTCAATTCACTGATCTGCACCTAGGTAAGCTAATACGGAATCTACATTTGCCACTATTTCTATATTGGTTAGCCACCCCTAAGGTGCAGGGGGAAAGAGTTCAACATGGGCCTCACCTACTTTCCTTCCAACTCATCCCTTCTGCTGCATTCATTCTATAGGTTAGTGGCAGTGTGATGGGACAGATCATTACCTACTTGTTCTCTTGGTTGTGGTGTTTTTTTTTCCTCATGTTGACATGACACACCCTTTGATTTACTCCCCAATCTGGTGCCTCAAAAAGATAATTCTCTTCCCTGAGCATTATATTTATTTTATCCAAACCTCTGACATCAGGCGTTTAAAGCTTCCTCTGTCATTGATAGAAGTACTTACTGACAGTCTCAGAGCTGAAATGTGTGGGATTTGGAATGATGTCTGCCTGCTCCTTTATTACTGTCTGGGAGATTTCCAGGTGTTCATAGGACAGTCCCTCTTGGGGTGTAGTCTAATGTGGAGACATTCTCTTTCTGTTCTAAAAACCTCGCCTTGATTAGTTTCAAAGGCCCAAGCATATGGTGCTTGTAACCTACTTCAAATGGAATAAGACCAATGGACTCATTGGATGAATTCCTGCTGGCGAACAGAACAAACTCAAGACCTCCATCCAGTGATTAAGGTACTCATGACAATATGTCCTGATTGTTGTTTTTAGGGTCTACTAGAAACATTCTAGCATTCCACTGTGACCCTTGTTGTATCATGCCCAGGTTTTATCCATAAAATCCTGGGATATTTTGGACATGGTATTTGAACCCTAATCCAACTGGAGTTTGGTGGGTAAACCATACTGGGTGAAAGTGAGGACTGCAGTTGCTGGAGAGTCAGAGTTGAAAAGTGTGGCTCTGGAAAAGCACAGCAGGTCAGGCAGCATCCAAGGACCAGGAGAGTTGACGTTTCAGGCGTAAGCCCTTCATCAGGAATGTGGAGGGGAAGGACGCGGAGAGATAAATAGGAGGGTGGCGTAGGGGTGGGGGATAAGGTAGCTGGGAAGGTGGTAGGTGAATCCAGGTGGGGGGTAATAGTGATACATCGGTGGGGAGAATGGAGCAGATAGGTGGGAAGGAAGATGAACAAGTAGGACAGGTCAAGAGGGTGGTGCTGAGTTGGAGAGTTGGATCTGGGATGAGGTAGGAGGAGGGGAGATTTGGAAATTAGTGAAGTCAATGTTGATGCTGTGTAATTGAATGGTCCCAAAACGTAAGATGAGGTGTTCTTTCTCCAGTTGTTGGGTGGCTTGGATTTGGTGGTGGAGGAGGCCCAGGACTTGCATGTCCATGGGGAGTGGGAGGGGGGAGTTTATGTGGTCAGCCACAGGGCAGTGGGATTGTTTGGTGTCTGTGTCCCAGAGATGTTCCCTGAAACTCTCTGGGAGTTGGCGTCCAATGTCCCTAGTATAGAGGAAACTACATCAAGAACAATGGACGCAGTAGATGAGGTGGGTGGATGTGCAGGAAAATCTCTGCCAGATGTGATAAGATCCTTTGAGCCTTGGATGCAGGTGAGGTGGGAGGTGTGGGTGCAGGTTTATATCTCCTGCGGTGGCAAGGGAAGGTGCCAGGTGTGGAGGGTGAGTTGATGGGAGGTGTGTGCTTAACAAGAGGGTCACGGGGGAATGGTCTGTGCGGAATGCAGATAGGGGTGGGGAGGGACTTATATTGGGTCAGTTCCCTCAGCACTGCTTTGGCAGATATGTTTCACAGGCAGTTCCTGATAAATAGATACCACATCTATAATGATAAGGTATCCCACACAGGCCACTAACACCTTGCTGAACAGTTCTCCAAAATTAGACCAGGAATCATAGAAGTGCAGATCTTAATACAGGTTGAGGCTTTTCCAGATATGGCAGGTTCTGCAAGGTCTCGTGACATCAGATGTTCCCTCTCAGGGGATGGTCTCGTGACATCAGATGTTCCCTCTCAGGGGATGGTCTCAAACAAGAGGTCAGAGTTATGGACTGAGAGGAGGTAGTTTCAAAACTGAGATGAGGAGAAACTACTTCTCTGAAAGGGTTGTGAATCTGTGGAACCCTCTGCCCCAGAATGTAGTGGAGGTAAAACCGACCAACAGATTCAAGAACGAAATGGATAGATATGTTTCTGATGAAAAGCAGGATAAATGGCTGTTGGGAGCAGGCAGGAAAGTGGAGTTGAGTCCAGGAAATGATCAGCCATGATCATGTTAAATGGCAGAGCAGTATTAAAGGGCTGAATTGCCTAGTGCCTCTCCTAATTTCTGTTTTCCCATGTTTCTATGTTCCATCCTTGTGAAGTTGTGGCCAGTAAGAATACTGGCTTGTGTTTCAAAGGCCAAGCCTATTCACATGCCCAGCCTTTGGAATCTTGTGAACTGACCACAATATTTCTCTACAAAATCCTGGTGACACCACTCACTATCCAAACCTCATTTGTAGGGCTGTGATGGGGTCTCCCTTTCCTCATAAGCACCTCATTTTCAAAGTAGTAGCTTTCAGGAACTGCTTCTGCCTCAGTTTCAGTGTGAGCAGCCTGAGTTAGTATATCTAGTAAATAAAAGCAAAGTACTGTTCATGCTGGAGAACTGAAATAAAAGTGAAACTCAGCAGGTCTGGCAGCAGCTGTGGATAAAGCAACAGCAATAATGTCTTGAGTCCAATTTGGTGTCCTGAATAAAATTTTTAAAAATTCATTCATGAGATGTGGGCATCACTGGCTAGGACAGCATTTGTTGCCCATCCTTTATTGCCCAGAGTGCACATTGCTGTGGGTCTGGAGTCACACGTTGGCCAGACCTGGTAAGGAAGGCAGTCTTTTTTCCCTGAGGGACATTATTGAACGAGATGGTTTTTCCTGACGATCAACAATGGATTCATGATCATCACTGATATCTTAATTCCAGATTTTCTTACTGACTTCAACTTCCACCATCAGCTGCGGTGGATTTGAACTTGGGTCCCCAGAAGATTACCCGGGTCTCGGGATTAACAATCCAGCAATAATACAACTAGACCATCGCCTCCCCTCCTTGCAAACCACTTCAGTCTCCACTGGCTGAGCTTATCTGGCCATTGATCTTGTGATCATACAGTCAGCACTCTCTCCTACAGTATTTGGTTTCTCTGACCTCAACAGGCTTACTGGTGAGTATTGGTGATGTTATATTCTTTGATCCTGACATGTCCCTGCTGGGTCAAAGATCTCACCCTAAATCTCTTGCTCAATGTCTATCACTCTCTCTATTTTTCTCTTTACATCGTTGTCTCTTGTGCTCTTTCACTACCCCTCACACTATCTCTCTCTCTCTATCTCTTTCTATTTGCTCCAAACACACATAAAACAATGTTGGGGCCAATGGATTTTGATTCTAATCCAGTAAATAGTTTTCTTTTATGCAGGGTGATTATTCCTCAACTTCATTACTCACCTGCACCTTCATTAAAATATTTGTATGTTCTCCCGAGCAATAAACCACAGATTTAGATGTTAATAAAAAAATCATTTGCACATTTCTTTTCACTTGTGTTCTCTAATGTTATGAGCCATCCATGCTGTTAGGATTGATGACTTGCTTGCAGTCATCTGCCAAACTGACTCTGAAACCAGATATTAGATACATTTTGCAAGAGCATGCAGTATGGCTCTATGTTTGATTGTTTACCTTGCTTTGTGTGCAAATGTACTTGCCTTCCATAATGACATGTGATGGAACTGCAGAGAATCAAGACCCCCAACCCAAAAACATGACTCTTACTGATGTAACGTATTAGGACAACATTAACTCAATTTTACTAGAGTCATAGAGATGTACAGCACTGAAACAGACCCTTCAGTCTAACTCATCATTGCCGACCAGATATCCCAGCCTAATCCAGTCCCATTTGCCAGCACTTGAACCATATCCCTCTAAACCCATCCTATTCATATATTCATCCAGTTGCCTTTTAAATGTTGTAACCATACCACAGCATCCACCACTTCCTCTGGCAGCTCATTTCATACATGCACCACTCTGCGTGAAATAGTTGCCCCTTAGGTCCCTTTTAATTTCTCCCCTCTTACCCTAAACCTATGCCCTCTAGTTCTGTACTCCCCCACCCCAGGGAAAAGACTTTGTCTATTTACCCTATCCATGCTCCTCATAAATTTGTAAACCTCGATAAGGTCACCCCTCAGCCTCCAACATTCCAGGGAAGACAGCCCCAGTCTATTCAGCGTCTCCCTATAGCTCAAATCCTCCAACCCTGGCAACATCCTTGTAAGTCTTTTCTGAACCCTTTCAAGTTTCACAACATCTTTCTGATAGGAGGGAGACCAGAATTGCACACAATATTCCAAAAGTGGTCTAACCAATGTCCTGTACAGCTGCAACATGACCTTCCAACTCCCATACGCAATGCTCTGCCCAATAAAGGAAAGTATGCCTTCTTCACTATTCTATCTACCTGCGACTCCACTTTCAAGGAACTATGAACCTGCACTCCAAGGTCTTTTTGTTCAGCAACACTCCCTAGGACCTTGCCATTAAGTATATAAGTCCTGCTAAGATTTGCTTTCCAAATCGCATTTATCTAAGTTATACTCCATCTGCCACACCTCAGCCCATTGGCTGATCTGATCAAAATCTCGTTGTACTCTGATGTAAACATCTTAGCTGTCCACTACACCTCCAATTTTGGTGTCATCTGCAAACTTACTAACTATACCTGCTATGTTCACATCCAAATCATTTAAATAAGTGATGAAAAGCAGGGGAACCAGCACTGATTCTTATGGCACTCCACTGGTTACAGGCCCCCAGTTGGAAAAGCAACACTCCACCACCACCCTCTGTCTTCTACCTTTAAGCCAGTTCTATATCCAAATGGCTAGGTCTCCCTGTATTCTATAACATCTAACCTTGCTAACCAGGCTACCATGTTCCGTGTTGTACATTTCCTTTTCCATGTAATTGGCTTGCTCGCAAATAAATTCGGTTTAATTTGCTGATCTCTGAGAGGCCTTATTGTCTCCCTAGCAACCCTTTTGTCCTTAATATACTTATAAAATCCCTTTGGATTCTCCTTAACCCTATTTGCCCTCCTCGTTTCCCTCTAAAAATACTCCTACTGCCTTTATATTCTTCTAATGATTCTCTTGGTCTCTCCTGTCTTTACCTGACAAATGCTTCCTTCATTTTTTAAACCAAAACCTTAATTTCTCTAGTCATTCAGTATTCCTTACCAGCCTTGACTTTACACTAACAAGAACTTACTGTCGCTCTGACTCTCATTATCTCATTTTTGAAGACTTCCCATTTTCTAGCTGACCAATTACTTGCAAACATTCCACTCCCAATCAGCATTTGAACTTAAAGCACCGCTTTGCATAAACAGACCCAAGTCTCATATGAGCTGAAATTTATAATTTTGTAAATGTTATGAAAAGGCTTATATATCACAAGTCTAAGAATTGCCTCACATACCAAAGTATGTTGGATTGCTCTTAACAGGATACTTAGTACACTCTTCTGTCTTCAAATTGTAGTTAAGTATGAGCTTGTCAAACATACTTATCCAAGCTAAAATTAAACCGAATTTATTTGCGAGCAAGCCAATTACATGGAAAAGGAAATGTACAACACGGAACATAATTTCAGTACTCAAATTAAAAAAGACTTAAACTGTTCCAAAATAATAAATAATTCATGTTTTTTTCCCCATAATCTTACGAATCTCTAATGAATTATTAAATGGTAAAAACCTTTTCGGAGGTTCTTGTCCTGACATTTGGTTACAATGTAATCTATTCTTAATAGCTAATGTGAGCAGCAAATTGATGCCCATGTGTACTGGCCAAATAAACTAACATGATTCTTTTCTGATCGAACCACAACAGCAAAACAAGTCTTGTGTCTCCCACAAAATTAATGGCCTTCTCTAGAAAGCCTGATGTGCCATTTTGCTAAAAACAGAGGCAGTATCATTTTGTCTCAGCTAATTGCAGACAATTTTAAATGACATTATTGCCTGTACTCAATTTTATATGAAATATTTATAATAAAAGTATTTTCAGTTTATGGTATCCGCAAGGTCTATTTTCATGAAGGCATTTTGCAATGATATTTTTAACTGCAGAATCCTCTTATTCTTTAGCAGTTAAATGCTTAAAATAGATCAGGAAATCCCTTAGAGCTGCTTCTGTTCCACCTGATTTTCTGCAGATGAATAGACTGAATTCAATCATATAAACTTTACAATAGTTCCCCTGTCCTTTCCCCAGATTCTAAAACTTCTTAATTTTCAAGTCCTTATATTTCCATGCTCTAATAACTTTTTCCATTAAAGCATTTCCTCTAATGAAAATCCTAAGCCTATGTCCCCTCACATACCTGTTCTTATTCAAATGCTGCAATGGACTCAATGTACATTTAAAATCATTGCAGCAGGGAGGCTGCAATGGTGCCGCTCATGCATTGCACCTGGGATGATAAATATTCTATTTGTCTTGTACACTTAACCATGTGCTGAGGTTGAGCTGGTAACATTCTGATGCTGAGGAGAGTGTTATACTAAAGAAGTGAGCTGATACCATCCAAATCCCACATGTCCAAGTTGTGACCAAAAGAATAAACGCACTCAACGTAAGAATATAATTTGAAGTGGCTAGTAAAGGTGAAAATCCCCAAAGTCATTTGAGAAATAGTTGGATGGTAAATTGAATTGAATTGGCTTTATTGTCACATGTACTCAAATGAGAACAGTGAAACATTTATAAGTCACCACCTGTAGTGCTATCTTAGGTACAAAGATACCCAGGTACGGCTTCTTCGGTTGCAAGATCTTAGAAGATAGAGAGATAAAATGTCAGCATTGCAGAAATAAAAGTCCAGAGCAGCTGTTTTCAAATGCAGATCATGCTGGCACCTAGACTCCAGTCCGCACTGGGCCTTGGCTCCAGACCGCACAGGGCCTCACCTTGAGGTTCACAATGCCGGGAGATTGTTCCGGTATCACCTCAAGACTGGGAGATCATGCTAAATCCATGACAGGCTTAGAGACTGCCACACCAGGCTGAGAGGATGCCATTCCATGCTGGAGGCCACCACACACCACACCATCCCAGTGTAAGGGACCCTGTGTTTTTCTTCTGGATGAATGATTTTCATTACCAGAAGCTTCCTTGTCTGACTTGTTGCGCAAGAAGAGGTGAAAGTACTGGATTAGCTGTTTGAGTATTTGTAATGTCTTCATATTTAGAATGATTGTGAAGGTAAAATCAGATAAATCTGATAAAATTAGAAAACTACCTTATATCTAAAAACAAAAATCTAAAAATAATTAGACAATATGAAGGTCAAAAGAGAAAGTTTTGCTTGATTAGCCTTAATGAAGAGTTGAGAGAGTAGGCAATGGTAATTTATCTGTACTAAACTGTTGTTAGTCTACACTTAAAGTACTGTATATATTTCTGCCCATCATATTTCAGAAAGGGACTAGAGAAGATTACAAGGATAACACCACAGGCTAGTCCTCTACCAGTAAAAACCCATAATACTTGGAATGAACATACCAGTCCTGCTGGAGCTCAATTTTAAAATGCACAATATTTGTTGAACCAGTACATGTCATTCACAAGTGAAATAACTCCACATTAGCCAGTATCCGATCACCAAGTCACCCTTTATTTACACTGATCAAGCTCCCTCAGAGCCAGCTCTCAGAGTGAATAGTACCTCTGACACTCCTATTTATATCTGTCAGCCATATAGCTCTCTGATTGGACCAGATTAACAGCTCATGTTAGGTAACATATTCTTTGAGGTCCACCTGGCTGACCACGTTACAATCAATACAAGTTTCATTGGTTTTTCCTTCAGGATTCTCTTGACGAAACATGGAGGAATCTCTAAATAGGCATTTAACATCATGAAGCTTTTGATCAAATGTTTACTGAAATAACGTTCTCCCTTGTGGGTAAGAGCATTTTGAGAGGCTGTTAAAATAAATTGTAAGAACTCCACTAGAGAATTCAGAAGAAACGTCTTAACACAAAGCGAGGTGAAAATGAGGAAGCACAAGGAGTGGCTTAATCAAATAGGAGAGACAGGTAGAGATAGAGATAGAGAGAAAGAACCAGAACTGGTTGGACCGAATAGCTGGACACTATATTGTAAATCGTATTAAATGTGTTTTATGGCATTGAATGCAGGAAGAAAAATATTTTCTTTTAATCTGTGCTAGTTACACAGGTATGTCTTGCAGTCAAAACAATCCCTGAAATAAAGATGTTCACCTACAATTCAGCTTTATACTGAATTCAAGAATATATTGTAAAAGTTGAAATACAAATAATCTACTTGGCAGGTATTGGTAAACCTAATTTTACAAATTCTAGAGCACAACTTTCCAAGAAATGCAAATAATAAATTAAGCTGTTACCAAGCAATAGACAGCTTTTTCTTAACATTAGGTGGTAACCATTAATCAAAGTGAATTAGATATTTTTATTTTGTAATATGATTTTTCTCAATGGTGCATGCTTTCATCTCTCGAGGCTTTTCACTTCTGTTTCCCCACATCCTCCACAGGATAATCAACTAAAAACACAGGTTTATTTGACTTCCTGTCAGTTCAGACAGTTGGAACCTGGCTCTAAATCTATCAAAACTCAGAAGTTTATTACAGTTATCCACAAACAGATCAGCAACCCACAAACGTATCTTGGGAGAAGTTTTTTAAAATCCACAAACAGATCAGAAAGCCACAAACATACCTCAGGAGAAGGATATTTTTGGAAAAAAAATAAGGTTTAAACTTACCCTAGTTTCTTTTGAGGGTCCTTGAGAAAGAAGTTTGTTTTATCTCTCAGCATATTGTAGCTTGTCTCTGGTTTCAACTTTGCTGCTCTCAAAATCTGCAAAGGAAGGAAGGGTGGGCATTTGGGCATCATTACAATCAGAAACAAAAGCAGGAAGTTTTCTCAGTGCAGATGTTAATGAACTGTTCTATGTAGTTATAACCAAACTACTTTCAACACTCATTATATTATGGCTAAGTTGAGTGACCATGCTTTTTGTCCCACCCCACAAGAAAATATTTACATTAATATCCTACAGACTCACAAAGGAAATCAAAAGTTTATCAAATAATAGTTGAGTTTCCAGATGTCGTTTTAATTAACTTTTATACGGGCATTCCACTTTTTTTGAATAAATTTTATTTTAGATAATTTTACTTTACAATCCTACTTTAAGGTATCATTTCAGGACAGTGTGTATGATTGATAGCCTGTAAGGCTCAGTATAAATATTTTAACAAATAAGTTATTGGGATATAGGCAACATTACGAGTTGGTGAAAAAGACCCTCAGCAGGCTGAGATGGCCCTTTTCTTATTCTTTATCGTGATTTCATACCCATTTCATACCTCATTAGTGCAAACTGGAATCATGTATAGCAGGAAAGGCCAGCAGGCTTCCTACACTAAAGCTCATTAATTAACAGTTGGGATTTTATAACAGTATAGCAATTATATACAGTTATTGTATCAAAACAAACCTTTTTATGTTTAGATGTTTAAACTGAATTTGATTTGTCAAACTCCCATTTTGGAATTTAGAGTATTATGCACTGAAATATTAGTTCGGGACTCTGGATTATTAATCTATTAATATGACCTCTCCTGTACAAATACTCAAATCTTTGCTCACTGTCTGAGACTGCAAGAAATTTGCTTAAAAACTTTCACATGAGATCATAATTTTGTAAATGACAATAGCTGTGGATGTCAGATATTAGTCTTGTGAATTCAGTAATTACTACATTAGAACAAAATAATCAATGTAATCAATGTTTACTGTGAATTTTGTCAGGCTATTATATCATAATAAACCTTTATTCAAAACTATTGTTTCTGGATAACTCCAGTAGATGTCTCTGTTTCCATAAAATGCAAGTATTACTGCATAAGTATTCAGGGAAGGAACTGTGTTATGCTATAAATGAATAAAATTATGTCTCTGAGGGTGATAAAATTGTGCCAATTAGAAATCCTCAGGTTATTATGTTGGTATGTTTTCAGGAATTTGTGACAGTTTTTATGCTTTCACTTTTCTGAAAGCCAATATCTTGATGCTTATAAACATAACAATTTGTAAGAACTATGTGCTAACATTAAAAATGCTTTAAAAAAGTGTTCAAAATGAAGGAATTCTCACTATGTGTATTGCCATTTTTAAAATTGTCCTTTGGACGTAGTATGGGCAGATTTCCAGAAGTTAAGCAGGTAATAGAAGAGTGTGTATGGTGCCTGCCTGGAAAACTCAGCGAGAGGACCTGAAACATTTTGCTTTGATGTCATTATCGCCATATGAACGGTGAACTGCCAGTACAAAATATGCTGTCAACATGCAATTTGTCATTCTCATATGGGAAATAGGGAAGGATGACTGCATAGGATAGGGTCTGCAGCAGCACTTTTAATATGTGGTCAAAGTTTTTACATTTTCACAAGCATCAAGGCAGTGTATTGTGAAATGGCAATGTATTCATCTTCTTAGGACATTTTACAATTTGTGTTGTAGTTAATGAATTTGAATATTTAGAACTTTCAAATGGATAAGGATCAGATTGTGAAAAATTGTTTTGTTAACATGTATAATATTTCAAAAGCAAAATATTTAGAATGTTGTTATGATTCTAATTATGAAAATAATGGACAAATCAGGACCTGCATTATGATCTGATTTGATAGACACTAATTATTTAAACTAGGTGAAAGTGAAGATGGCAGATGCTGGAGATCAGAGTCGAGAGTGTGTTGCTGGAAAAGCACAGCAGGTCAGGCAGCATCCAATAAGTAGGAGAATCGACGTTTCGGGCAAAAGACTTCTTCCTGATGAAGCGCTTTTGCCCAAAACATCAATTCTCCTGCTCTTCGGGTTTTATCTGACGGGCTGTGCTTTTCCATCACCACACTCTCAACAAAATAATCGAAAGAATAATATGCATGGAAGGATCAAATGGAAGAAAATAAGCAGCAGGATTCCAGGGTTGGATTGAAATGGCAAAACTTCTTTATTATAAAAACTTGAACAAAACAAAAATAAACAATAATGACTAAATAAATATACTGAACAGGTAACAAATAACATTGATAACTATGGGAAACACGTCACACATGTCATTTAATTTACTGTCACAATTTTCACGAATGCAACTGTAACTGTGAGTGAGGACTTACTGTATAATGCAAGTGATGACTTACTGTTTTATATCTAGGAATGTAGGAATTTAATCTTCCTTCTCTCTCAGGTGCCAGTCGCTCAGTGCCAAAATAGAACCATTCATTATCAGATTTTAATAGGAAATCAATATAATAAAAAAGACATACAGAAAATGTGTGGCTTTGAGCAGTATTACTTGCAAAGGAATAGATTCCTCTTGGCTCACAAATTTGTGAAATAAAATGCATATACATTTTCACCCTCCATAAGGCTTCCTGTTTGTTGATTCAATCCTCAGCCTTTTTTAAAGAGAAGGTTTCCACCTTGCAGTTTTTTTTTCCCTGTGACAATAATAACTTGCAGCTGTGGTTTGAATTTTGCTCTGAGAATTTCTTCCTTCTTCATGTTACAGCCCACATTATTTTATATAAAATTTTCTAAGGAAGACTTAACTTCTTTAAGTATTGATCATGAGTTGTAACAAAATCCCTATCCTCCAAGTGAGAGAAACACTCTTCATTTCCTGCCAAACTGGTGCAAGATTGTGCTTTTCTCGTGTGATTAGAAAGCACTAGGAAATCATTCTTGGCATTAATCATGTTGATAGCCATCCAGGCTAAAGCTAACCATTCCATGTTTTTCATTTTAGCAAAGCACCTCAGGCTAATGAAAATTTAATTTGACAGTCTTTTGTCATTTAACTTTTAAGAACATATAATTAGTAGCAGAAATAGGCTCCTTGAGCTGGATCCATCATTCACTATGATCATTCTTGATCTATTTACTTCACTTTCCCACCTATCGCTGATAATCTTTCACTCCCCTTCTCAAGGATCTATCTACCTTGTTCATAAAAATATTCAAAGACTATATTCTCAATGCCTTTTGAGGAAGAGAGTTCCAGAGACTCACAAGACCCCATAAGGAAATATTTTCTCTTTAAAAATGATACCCAGTTCCAGATTCTTCCACTAAAGGAAATATGCTTTCACATCTATCCTGCTAGGACTGCTCAAGATCTTGTATGTTTCAATCAAATTGCCTCTTACTCTGTGACAAGTAGAAGCCTAGATTGTCCAACCTTTCCTGATAAGAATAACCTGCCAATTCCATGTTTTAATCTAGTAAATCTTCTCTAACTGTTTCTAACATATTTAAACCCTTCTTAAGTGAGGAGACCAGCAACATACAGAGAACTTCAGGTATGGCCTCACATGTGTCCTGTATAACTTTTATACTCAATTCCTCTCACATTGAATGATAATATTCTATTAGCTTTCACAATTGCTTTCTGTAACTGTATATTAATCTTTTACAATCCATGCACTCAGACATCCAGATCCCTCTGAATCTCAGAACTCTGCAATCTCTTTCCATTTATATGATATGCTTTTAAAACATTCTTCCTGTCAAATAGCATATTTCATATTTTCTTACACTATGCTCCATTTGACAGATCTTTACCCACTTCCTTAACCCAGTTATATTTCTTTGTAGCCACCTATTGTTATCTTTACAACTTGCCTTCCCAACTAGCTTCCTGTCTCTCTTTTAAACCTTACTTAAACTTTACTTTTGGGTATTATTTTTCATTTTGATCTCTAACTATATTTTCTAATTGGTAATATACACTGCATGTCACAACAAGCAGATTCCCTGCACGTTGCATTTTCCTTTACAGAAGACATTCACTCACTTTCAAACAACGTGTGAGAGATGACTAAGACTGGAGGATCAAGTAACATTATGAACCTGTTTCACTTGGAGCTGCAAGCAATGAAAATCAATGGCGCTTGAGCAGTAATAGTTGAAAGATTTGAGACTGAGGACTTATCTGAACAAGTTCTATGAACATTATTGGCATCATTTCATGAAGCACAGTAAAAACCTACTGTTAGACAGCTTCACTTTGTAAGTTTTCTATCTGCCACCATCTAGCCTTTCAGAACTACTGCCTTGTTCCTTTTCTCTAAAAAATAAAATATAGACAGAAAATGCTCAGCAAGACTGGCAGTATTTTTGAACAGAAACAAGATCTGTCCTTCATCAGAAGCTGGTTTTCAGTGTTTTCTGTTATTGAACGTTAATCATTTATGTCATAAAATAATTCATTATAATGTGCAGCTTGGAATTAAAATCATCAGCTTTATAGCATTTGCACTTTGGTCTAGTTTATTTGAATTCACAATGGGAATCAGAGGAAAAGCACTGCACTGATTGGAGACATATCTTGCTCAAAGGAAGCAGACTATGGTTGGAGGTGAATCATCTTAATTCCAATACATTGCTGTGGCAGTTCTTCGGGGTAATGCCTTGGTCCTAACCATCATCAACTGCTTCACCAATGATCTCCCCTCCATCACAAAGTCAGAAATGGGGATGTTCACTGACAATTGCATGAAGTTTGGTACCGTTTACGACTCCTCAGCTACTGTGTCAATGTTCAGCAAGGCTGGATAACGTTGAGGCTTGGGATGTTAAGTGTCAAGTAACATTCATGCCATACATGAAGTAGACAATGATCATCTCCAACAAGAGAAAATATAAGCACTTCCCCTTTGCATTAGATGGCATTGCCAGCACAGAATCTCCCACTAACTAATTCTGGAAGAGGAGGTTAATACTCATTCTTTTAGGAAATGATTCTGAAGGAGTTAATGTTCATGTTACGTTGAACTCTACCTAATTTGATGATATCTCATGGTCTTTGGGTGGAGACAATTGAATTCTTGAGTTCTGCCTATTTACTAGAAGGGAACAGATGTATTTTGTACTTAAAACTATGCCTGATGACTGGTATTATAAACTTATACCAATTGCTGTCATGCAATAAACTAGTTTTTTGTGTTAAATAAGTGCCTCCTCTATTTTGCCTCATCTGTGTTCTGTCCTTTACCACCGATAATTAGGTAGTCAGTACAGTGAAAGAAAGATAGGTGGCAACAAACTAACCGAATTGGCATACCACATACTGCTACTGTTGCATTTGAACATATGATACCATTGACCAGAAACCGAACTGAACCAGCCATATCAATACATGGCTACAAGGACACATCAGATGTGGGAGCTTTGTGACAAGTAACTCATTTCTGACTCCCCAAATCCTGTCCACCATTTTGTCTAAGGCACAAGTCAGGAGGTGATGGAATACTTCTCACTGGCTTGAATGAGTGCAGCTCCAACAGCATTCAAGAAGCTTGACACCATCCAGGACAAAGCAGCTGTTTGATTGACATCACCTTAAACATTCACTGTCATCTTCTCAAAGGCAATTAGGGCCGAACATAAAAATGTCAGTGGAGAAAGTAATGTTCACATCTTGTGAAGGAATTTATAAAACGTTTCAGCTTGTTAGTTATCAACATAGGTGTTAGCTGAATAGTTTCAAATGATTGAACGACACTAGGTGAAGTTTCATGATTGGGAGGAGCATGAGGAGGGGAATACTGACTGTAATTTTTTTATTATTCACTTGTGGGATTTGGATGTCTCTGGCTAGCCAGAGAAGGTAGTGATGAGCTGCCTTCTTGAATCACTGCAATCCACTTGCTGTGGGTTGACCCACAATGCTGGTAGGGAAGGAATTCCAGGATTTTGACCCAACGGCTGTGAAGAAATGGGGTATATTTCTCAGTCAGCGTGGTGAGTGGCTTGGAGGGTAACTTGCAGGCGGTGGTGTTCCCAATTACCTGCTGCCCTTGTCCTTCTAGATGGAAGTGGTCATGGGTTTGGAAGGTGTCATGCAGCCATTTAAAGTTTAATTGACAGTTAAAAAGCTGGAAGCAGGACCTTCTAGATCACAGAATCCCAACTGAGAGAGATGCTGACCAATCAGAAACAAGCAGATTTCCAGCACTTCAGGTGCAGGGCATTGGATCATTTAAGAATGGTTGGACGTCTCATCGGATACGGATCTGGCCCAACCTGATTTGGGCTCAGTGGTGTTGGCTTTGACCAGCTGTGCTTTTCCAGCACCACACATTTTGACTTTTACTGAATGTTGCCTAGCAACAGCAACTGGTCTGCAGTTATTGTATTTTCCAGTTAACTGTATTGAGTCAGTTGAAGAAAATCTCTAAGTTGGAAAGAGCATTCTCTGACACTTGTGAAAAATAGCAGAAAATGCTATAGCACAATCAACTTCCGCTTTGCTGAAATATTGTGAGAATCTGGTAAAGTCAAATCTCAAGATTCCTAACTAACTATTAACTGAACTGAATTCTGATATGAAAATCTCATTGATTTTACAACTGACAGCATTGAAATCTTGATGACAGGAAATTGTCTGGCCAACAAGAAGTTGTTCTTTTATAATCTTCTGAGCTTGGAGCCTTGGGTCCAATGGAATATTTTCCCATTTCTCTTTTTGTATAAAAATCCGATATCATCACAGTTGTGTTGTCTTGTCCTGTAAACAATTGTGTTTGTTTAGGACTAACAGGATATAGTTTAATTCTGAATAGTAGCTAGTTGCTAACCAGTTTTGGCACTCAGGAAAATATTAAATTTATTTCAATAAGTGAGCATTTTGGTGATAACATTATACACTTACTCTTTTGGTGCAGCTTCTGTGTTAGTGGGGCTTGATGAGTAGTGCACTCTTCCCATCAGAGTCCTAGCACAAGTTACATGCCTGCTTTTGACTTTTGGTTGTCAAAAGTATTTGGTTTTCTCATTAACTTCAAATTAGAACATAGAATATAGAACAGTGAAGAAGGGCTTATGCCCGAAACGTCGATGTTCCTGCTCCTTGGATGCTGGCTGACCTGCTGCGCTTTTCTAGCAACGCATTTTTCAGCTATAAAACAGTACAGCACAGTATAGGCCCTTCTGCCCACGATGTTGTGCCAAGCATTTATCTTCATCTAAGATCAACGTAACCTACACATCCCTCAATTTATTGCCATCCATGTGCTTGTCCAGTAGCCGCTTAAATGTCCCTAACGTATCTGATTCTACTACCACCGCTGGCAGTGCATTCCACGCACTCACTACTCTCTGCGTAAAGAACCTACATCTGATATCTCCCCTATATCTTCCTCCAATCACCTTAAAATTATGACTCCTCATGAGATCCATTTCTGCCCTGGGAAATGTCTCTGACTATCTACTTTATCTATGCCTCTTGTTACCTTGTACAGCATGGTGGCTCAGTAGTTAGCACTGCTGCCTCACAGCACCAGGGACCTAGGTTCAATCCCAGCCTCGGGTGACTGTCTGTGTGGAGTTTGTACATTCTCCCTGTGTCTGTGTGGGTTTCCTCCCACAGTCCAAAGACCTGCAGGTCAGGTGAATTGGCCATGCTAAATTGTCCATAGTGTTAGGTGCTTTAGTTAAAGGGAAATGGGTCTGGTTGGGTTTCGCTTTGGAGGGTCGGTGTAGACTTGTTGGGTCGAAGGGCCTGTTTCCTCACTGTAGGGAATCTAATCTAAAACATCTATCAAGTCACCTCTCTTCCTTCTTCCCTCCAGTGTGAAAAGCCTTAGCTCACTCAACCCCTCTTCATAAGACAGCCCTCAAATCCAGGCAGCATCCTGGTAAATCTCCTCTGCACCCTCTCTAAAGCATCTATATCCTTCCTATAATGAGGTGATCAGAACTGGACACAATTTTCCAAGTGTAGTCTAACCAGGGTTTTATAGAGTTGCAGCAAAGCCTTGCGCCTCTTAAATTCAATCCCTCCATTAATGCAAGCCAAAACACCATATTCTATATACATAGACCTCAAGATCCTGTTGTTGGTCCACACTGCCAAGAATCCTATTTTTAACCCTGTATTCAGCATTCAAATTCGACCTTCCAAAATGAATCACTTCACATTTATCCAGGTTGAACTCCATCTGCCACTTCTCAGCCCAGCTTTGCATCCTGTCAATGTCTTGTTGTAACCTGCAATATCCCTCGACACTACCTACAACACCACCGACCTTTGTGTCATCAGCACTTTCACTTCTTCATCCAAATCAATTATAAAGCCTACAAAGAGCAGCAGCCCAAGAACAGATCCCTGTGGGACACCACTGGTCACAGACCTCCAGGCAGAATACTTTCCATCCTCTACTAATCACTGTCTTCTTTCAGTCACCCTATTCTGTATCCAGAGAGCCAAATTTCCCTCTATCCCATATCTCCTAACTTTCTGAATGAGCCTACCATGGGAAAACTTATTAAGTGCCTTATTGAAATCCATATGTACCACATCCACTGCTCGACCTTTGTCAACTTGTCTTATCATATCCTCAAAGAACTCAATAAGTCTTGAGAGGCATGACCTGTCCTTTACAAAGCCATGCTGACTATCCTAAATCAAACTATGTTTTTCCAAGTAGTCATAAATCCTACCTTTCAGAATCCTTTCCGGTACTTTGCTTACCACAGACATAAGACTCTGGATTAGTGGTGCTGGAAGTGCACAGCAGTTCAGGCAGCATCCAAGGAGCAGCGAAATCGGAGTTTTGGGCAAAAGCCCTTCATCAGGAATAAACGCAGAGAGCCTGAAGCGTGGAGAGATAAGCTAGAGGAGGGTGGGGGTGGGGAGAAAATAGCATAGAGTACAATGGGTGAGTGGGGGAGGGGATGAAGGTGATAGGTCAGGGACAGAGGGTGGAGTGGATAGGTGGAAAAGGAGATAGGCAGGTAGGACAAGTCCGGACAAGTCATGGGGACAGTTACTGAGCTGGAAGTTTAGAACTAGGGTGAGGTGGGGGAAGGGGAAATGAGGAAACTGTTGAAGTCCACATTGATGCCCTGGGGTTGAAGTGTTCCGAGGTGGAAGATGAGGCGTTCTTCCTCCAGGCGTCTGGTGGTGAGGGAGCGGCGGTGAAGGAGGCCCAGGACCTCCATGTCCTTGGCAGAGTGGGAGGGGGAGTTGAAATGTTGGGCCACGGGGCAGTGTGGTTGATTAGTGCAGGTGTCCTGGAGATGTTCCCTAAAGTGCTCTGCTAGGAGGCGCCCAGTCTCCCCAACGTAGAGGAGACCGCATCGGGAGCAACGGATACAATAAATGATATCAGTGGATGTGGCAGGTAAAACTTTGATGGATGTGGAAGGCTCCTTTAGGGCCTTTGATAGAGGTGAGGGAGGAGGTGTGGGTGCAGGTTTTACAGTTCCTGCGGTGGCAGGAGAAAGTGCCAGGATTGGAGGGTGGGTTGTTTGGGGGCGTGGACCTGACCAGGTAGTCGCGGAGGGAACGGTCTTTGCGGAAGGCGGAAAGAGGTGGGGAGGGAAATATATCCCTGGTAGTGGGGTCTGTTTGGAGGTGGCGGAAATGTCGGCGGATGATTTGGTTAATGCGAACAAGTAAAACTTTGATGGATGGAAGAATGCCTCATCTTCCGCCTCGGAATACTTCAACCCCAGGGCATCAATGTGGACTTCAACAGTTTCCTCATTTCCCCTTCCCCCACCTCACCCTAGTTCTAAGCTTCCAGCTCAGTAACTCCAGACTTGTCCTACCTGCCTATCTTCTTTTCCACCTATCCACTCCACCCTCTCCTCCTTGACCTATCACCTTCATCTCCTCCCCCACTCACCCATTGTACTCTATGCTACTTTCTCCCCACCCCCACCCTCCTCTAGCTTATCTCTCCACGCTTCAGGCTCACTGCCTTTATTCCTGATGAAGGGCTTTTGCCCAAAACGTCGATTTTGAAGCTACTTGGATGCTGCCTGAACTGCTGTGCTCTTCCAGCACCACTAATCCAGAATCTGGTTTCCAGCATCTGCAGTCATTGTTTTTACCATTTTATGCAAATTGCCACGTCACACTTTATTTTTATGAAACAAGGGAGTTCTGCACTTCTGAGAGAAAATTCTAATCAAAGTTCCTGCAAAAATGTGGAGCTATACTTCCATTCTGACTGTTCTCTCATAGCACAGAACTAGCAGTCGGCTGTCATATTGTGAAATTTAAAGGTGTGGTACCACTGACAGCCACTTTGACAGTTGCTGTCAAATACTATGCATGTAAGGAAAGTGTGATGTTTAGGTACCAACTGAATGGGGGAATGGGTATCAGGTAAGTAGGTTACCAGGTGGATGAGGTATTAGGCAACTGAGGCGCCAGCTGGGTGGACGATAGGGGACTAGAGGTTAGGATAAAGATGAGTAAGGGTTAGGATGCCAAGTGAGTAGAAAGCCAATGTGCAGGTAAGTAGGGTGCTAGCTGAGTAGTGTGTCACTGTGTATGGTGTAGAGTGCCAAGAAATAGGGTGACAAGTGCACAGGATGCCAAACGGGTAGGGTGTCAAAGTACATGGAGGCAAGAGCACCAGGCAAGTGGTATAGTGTTTAGGGTAGGTCAAGGTGGGTGAGAGAATTTGGATCTGGCTATTGGGTGGGGAAGATGGGTATTGGGTTTGGTGGTGGTACCAAGGTGGGGACTGTCTGGTGCGACACAGAATAAGAGGTGATTTTGTCCAGTGTTGGGGAAAGAGGATCAGGTATTGAGCAGGAGAAAGGGATGCATTACTGGATGGGGGTCAGATTTAGAAATAGAGAAATGGGGTCCGATATAGAATTGGGAATGGGTGGGGGTAGCATACCCAGCAGTGGGAATAGGAGGGGACACAGAAGCAGAATGTGATAAAGTGGTGTTTGATCTTGGTCAGGGTCTGAGGGCTACATAAATCCAGGGAAGGTGTCGTTAGGGGTGTGTGAGCAAAGCGTGGTGACAGCTAAATAGCAACTCAGGAATGAGTCTATGTATTTCACAGAGTCACAGAGATATACATCATAGAAATAGACCCTTCGGTCCAATTCATCCCTATCAACTAGATATCCTAAAAAATTCAAGTCCCATTTGCCTGCATTTGGCCCAAATCCCTCTAAATCCTTTCTATTCATATACACATCCAAATGCCTTTCCAAGGTTGTAATTGTACCAGTCTCCACCACTTCCTCTGGCAGTTAATTCCATACACTCACCTTTTGTATGTAAAAATTGCCCGTTAGGTCCCTTTTTCAATCTTTCCCCTTTCACTTTAAATCTCTGCCCTCTAGTTTTGGACTCCCCTATTCTTGGGAAAAGATTTTGCCTATTTATTCTATCCATGGCCCTCATGATTTTATAAACCTCACCCCTCAGCCTCTGACACTCCAGGGAAAACAGCCCCATCCTATTCAGCCTCTCCGTATAGCTCAAACCCTCCAACCCTGCCAACATCCTTGGAAATCTTTTCTGAACCTTTTCAAATTTCACTAAATCCTTCTGATAGGATGAAGACCAGAATTGCACGCAATATTCCAAAAGTGGCCTAACCAATGTACGGTACAGTCTCAACATGACATCCCAACTCCTATACTCAAAACACTGACCAATAAAGGCAAGCGTACCAAACACCTTCTTCACTGTCCTGTCTGTATATGACTCCACTGACAAGGAACTGTGAATTTGCACTCCAAGGGCCCTTTGTTCGGCAACACTCCCCAGGACCTTATCATTAGGAAGAGGGAAGAGGATTCTGGGTAATCCAAGATAGAGGAAGGGAAAAATTTCTGACTGAAAGAGCTGCTCCTTTTTTTGAGGTATTTTAGGTGTTGGAGGTGTTTTCCTCGAATTCCAGGAGCAGCAATTACTGTTTTGTATGCTGTTGCATTGTTTTGGAACTTTGGAAACAAAAAGTCAAAACAACAGCAGTTTAAAAGAGAGAAGAGCAGACAAAGGAAGCACATGGTGAGGACAGTGCAGGAGAGAGACAGAGGGAGAGGGAGAGGGAGAGGGAGAGGGAGAGGGAGAGGGATAGGGATAGGGAGAGGAAAAGGAAAAAAAAAGAAAGAACCTGCACAGTTACTGCCTTTGCTGTTTTGAATTTGTGTATCGCTGGACATCGGAATGTGTCTGGGAAAATGAACAAGCAGTGAAATTCACAACTAATCTTCGAGGAACTGTTGGGCGAAGTTCACAGCACAGAGTCGGATAAGTTTATTATTGTTTTAAGTCTGTCCAATAGAAAAGCTGCAGTAGTGGGTACAGTGGATTCTTTTTTGGTTATATGTTTTTGGAGATAAGTCTCTTGATTAAACTTAAAATATAAGCCATAGCTATTAATTTAACCTGGGGCAGTGTTTGTAGAGGAATAAGACGGTGTTATTTTCTGGGTCTGTAGATTGTGAAGGAGCAAAAATGGCCTTTGCAGTGATATGTACTTCTTGTCAGATGTGGGAGTTTAAAGAGAGTTTAAGGGTTACTGCGGATTATATCTGCCATAAATGCTGTTGGATGCGAATCTTATCAGATCGAGTGATGGATGGCAGTTATAAGAAAGGGGGGAAAGTCTCCGATACAGTCACATAGATGGGTTAACTCCAGGAAGGGTAAGAGAGGTAGACAGCTAGAGCAGGAGTCTTTTGTGGATATACCCATTTCAAACAGGTATGCTGTTTTGGAAAATGTAGGGGGTGATGGATTCTCAGGAGAACGTAGCACGAACAGCCAAGTTTCTGGTATTGAGACTGGCTCTAATGCAACGAGGGGGTTTGTCAGGTTCCAATTGTATTAGGGGATTCTCTAGTCCGAGGTACAGACAGACGTTTGTGTCACCAGCAGAGAAAAAGCAGAATGGTGTGTTATTTCCCTGGTGCTAGGATCAAGGATGTCTCAGAGAGGGTGCAGAATGTTCTCTCGGGGGAGAGGGGCCAGCAGGAGGTCATTGTCCACATTGGAACCAATGACATTGGAAGGGAAAAGGTTGAGACTCTGAAGGGAGATTACAGGGAGTTAGGTAGAATTTTAAAAAAGGAGGTCCTCAAGGGTAGTAATATCTGGATTACTCTCAGTGCTATGAGCTAGTGAGGGCAGGAAAAGGAGGATAGAGCAGATGAACGCATGGCTGAGGAGCTGGTATATGGGAGAAGGATTCACATTTTTGGATAACTGGAATCTCTTTTGGGGTAGAAGTGACCTGTACAAGAAAGACGGATTACACCTAAATTGGAAGGGGACTAATATACTGGCAGGGAGATTTGCTAGAACTGCCTGGGAGGATTTAAACTAGTAAGGTGGGGGGGTGGGAGGATCCAGGGAGATAGTGAGGAAAGAGGTTGATCTGAGACGGGTACAGCTGAGAACAGAAGTGAGTCAAACAGTTAGGGCAGGCAGGGACAAGGCAGGGCTAATAAATTAAACTGCATTTATTTCAATGCAAGGGGCTGAACAGGGAAGGCAGATGAACTCAGGGCATGGTTAGGAACATGGGACTGGGATATCATAGCAATTCCGGAAACATGGATCAGGGATGGGCAGCTGAATGTTCCAGGATACAAATGCTACAGGAAGGATAGAAAGGGAGGCAAAAGAGGTGGGAGAGTGACATTTTTGATAAGGGTTAACATTACAGCTGTACTGAGGGAGGATATTCCCGGAAATACATCCAGGGAAGTTATTTGGTTGGAACTGAGAAATAAGAAAGGGATGATCACCTTATTGGGATTGTATCATAGACCCCCTAATAGTCAGAGGGAAATTAAGAAACAAACTTGTAAGGAGATCTCAGCTATCTGTAAGAATAATAGGGTAGTAATGGTAGGGGATTTTTAACTTTCCAAACATCGACTGGGAATGCCATAGTGTTCAAGGTTTAGATGGAGAGGAATTTATTAAGTGTGTACAAGACAATTTTATGATTCAGTATGTGGATGTACCTACTAGAGAAGGTGTAAAACTTGACCTACTCTTGGGAAATAAGACAGACCAGGTAACTGAGGTGTCAGTGGGGGAGCACTTTGGGACCAGTGACCATAATTCTATTCATTTTAAAATAGTGATGGAAAAGGATAGACCAGATCTAAAAGTTGAAGTTCTAAATTGGAGAAAGGCCAATTTTGACAATATTAGGCAAGAACTTTCAAAAGCTGATTGAAGGCAGATGTTCGCAGGTAAAGGGATGGCTGGAAAATGGGAAGCCTTCAGAAATGAGATAACAAGAATCAAGAGAAAGTATATTCCTGTCAGGGTGAAAGGGAAGACTGGTAACTATAGGGAATGCTGGATGGCTAAAGAAATTGAGGGTTTGGTTAAGAAAAAGAAGGAAGCATATGTCAGGTACAGACAGGATAGATCGAGTGAATCCTTAGAAGAGTATAAAGGCAATAGGAGTATACTTAAGAGGGAAATCAGGAGGGCAAAACAGGGACAGGAGATAGCTTTGGCAAATAGAATTAAGGAGAATCCAAAGGGGTTTTATTAAGGACAAAAGGGTAACTAGGGAGAGAATAGGGCCCCTCAAAGAGCAGCAAGGCGGCCTTTGTGTGGAGCCACAGAAAATGGAGGGAGATACTAAATGAATATTTTGCATCAGTATTTACTGTGGAAAAGGATATGGAAGATATAGACTGTAGGGAAATAGATGGTGACATCTTGCAAAATGTCCAGATTACAGAGGGGGAAGTGCTGGATGTCTTCAAACGGTTAAAGGTGGATAAATCCCCAGGACCTGGTCAGGTGTACCCGAGAACTCTGTGGGAAGCTAGAGAATTGATTGCTGGGCCTCTTGCTGAGATATTTGTATCATCGATAGTCACAGGTGAGGTGCCGGAAGACTGGAGGTTGGCAAACGTGGTGCCACTGTTTAAGAAGGGTGGTAAGGACAAGCCAGGGAATGATAGACCAGTGAGCCTGACCTCGGTGGTGGGCAAGTTGTTGGAGGGAATCCTGAGGGACAGGATGTACATGTATTTGGAAAGGAAAGGACTGATTAGGGATAGTCAACATGACTTTGTGCGTGGGAAATCATGTCTCACAAACTTGATTGAGTTTTTTGATGAATTAACAAAGAAGATTGATGAGGGCAGAGCCGTAGATGTGATCTGTATGGACTTCAGTAAGGCATTCGACAAGGTTCCCCATGGAAAACTGATTAGCAAGGTTAGATCTCATGGAATACAGGGAGAACTAGCCATTTGGATACAGAACTGGCTCAAAGGTAGAAGACAGAGGGTGGTGGTGGAGGGTTGTTTTTCAGACTGGCGGCCTGTGACCAGTGGAGTGCCACAAGAATCGGTGCTGGGCCCTCTACTTTTTGTCATTTACATAAATGATTTGGATGCGAGCATAAGAGGTATAGTTAGTAAGTTTGCAGATGACACCAAAATTGGAGGTGTAGTGGACAGCGAAGAGGGTTACCTCAGATTACAACAAAATCTTGATCAGATGGGCCAATGGGCTGAGAAGTGGCAGATGGAGTTTACTTCAGATAAATGTGAGGTGCTGCATTTTGGGAAAGCAAATCTTAGCAGGACTTATACAATTAATGGCAAGGTCCTAGGGAGGGTTGCTGAACAAAGAGTCCTTGGAGGGCAGGTTCAGAGCTCCTTGAAAGTGGAGTCGCAGATAGATAGGATAGTGAAGAAGGCGTTTGGTATGCTTTCCTTTATTGGTCAGAGTATTGAGTACAGGAGTTGGGAGGTCATGTTGCGGCTGTACAGGACATTGGTTAGGCCACTGTTGGAATATTGCGTGCAATTCTGTTCTCCTTCCTATCGGAAAGATGTTGTGAAACTTGAAAGGGTTCAGAAAAGATTTACAAGGAAGTTGCCAGGGTTAGAGGATCTGAGCTACAGGGAGAGGCTGAACAGGCTGGGGCTGTTTTCCCTGGAGTCTTGGAGGCTGAGGGGTGACCTGAAAGAGGTTTACAAAATTGAGGGGCATGGATAGGATAAATTGGCAAAGTCTTTTCCCTGGGTTTGGGGAGTCCAGAACTAGAGGGCATAGGTTTAGGGTGAGAGGGGAAAGATATAAAAGGGACCTAAGGGGCAACTTTTTCATGCAGGGAGCGATATGTGTATGGAATGAGCTGCCAGAGGATGTGGTGGAGGCTGGTAGAATTGCAACATTTAAGAGGCATTTGGATGGGTATATGAATAGGAAGGGTTTGGAGGGATATGGGCCAGGTGCTGGCAGGTGGGACTAGATTGGTTTGGGATATCTGGTCGGCATGGACGGGTTGGACGGAAGAGTCTGTTTCCATGCTGTACATCTCTATGACTCTATTAAGTGTGTAAGTTCTGCCTTGATTTGCCCAGTCAACACGTAGATTTTTGATTAAGTATTTTAAAGAAGTGATATACAGGATTGATGAAGGCAGAGTAGTGGACATGAGCTATATGCACCTCAGTGAGGGATTCAACAAGGTATGATAGACTGGTTAACAAGGTTAGGTCACATGGAATAGAAGGAGAACAAGCCATTTAGGTACAAAATTGGCTAGAAGGTCAGAGAAAGAGGGTGGCATTGGAGGGTTGCTTTTTGGACTGGAGGCCTATGACCAGCAGTGTACAGAAGGCATTGGTGTTGGGCCTACTGCTTTTTGTCATTTATGTAATGATTTGGGTGTGAATATAGAAGGTATGATTCGTAAATTTGCAGATAACATCAAAATTGGCAGTGTAGCGGACAGCAAAGAAGGTTACCTCAGAATATTTACTTGTCCAATTTTCCTGAGTGACTATTTACTTAATTTCACTGGAATCCTCTGAATTCTTTGATTTAAATGGAGACTTTTGGAGGGTTCTAAGTAGAGGGCAATTACCTAGTGGAATCGTCAATTTGCAGTGCAATTTCTTCATTGTGTGTTACAATGGGCATTCTGCAGGGTCCCTGTGCACAGCTCCCATTTATGTGTGGAGCAGTGTGGAAACAGGCCCTTCGACCCAACAAGTCCACACCAACCTGCCGAAGCGCACTCGCCCAGACCTATTTCCCTACATTTACCCTTGCACCTAACACTACGGGCAATTTAGCATGGCCACTTCACCCAACCTGCACATTTTTGGATTGTGGGAGGAAACCCACGCAGAGACAGGGAGAACATGCAAACTCCACACAGAGAGTCGCCTGAGGCGGGAATTGAACCCGGGTCTCTGGCACTGTGAGGCAGCAGTGCTCACCACTGAGCCACCGTGCCGCCCACGGCTTACTGATTGTCACACCACGAGAAAATCTGGGCCTAACAGCATAGAACTTGCTGTCTTGCTTTCTAACCAACAAAACATGGCTGATTGAATAAAATGTGGCTCTTTATAATGCTGCATATAATTTTACACCTGTGACTTCCTAAATAGTGATTTCTTAAAATTTCAGCTAGGCTAATTAGGGAGTTGCTGGGCAGAGGTCAGATATGTCTCGGCAGGGGGAGTAATCATTGGATATCTCTCAGACCCTTCTCCACATCTAGAGACTGGCAGCTGAGCCAAATAATAATAGAATTCTGACCTCACCATTGCTATTCTTATATTCCCAACTGGTAACAGTGGTGGATGTTTTTAAAAGGCAGTTTGTCATCCTAAACAAATTACCCAAGTTGAAATCCTGTTTAAATGCAAATGTACAAATTGAAATTCTAAGCAGGTTCTTTCCTGACTTCAGAAAAAAAAGCACAGCAAAAGTGAAGAAAAAAAATCTCCTTTGAAGTGAAGTTATTGTATTTGTGTTGCTGGGGACAGCAGTAGACACTAGAGGGAAAGTATTCCTGTGAATGAGCAGCAACCACAGTGGGACACCTAGACAATTTCAAAAGTCGGATCAAAACAACTGTGAATCAACAGGAAGGAAATGGAAAGTGTGCAGACAGGCATTGCAGAATGGCCAGCCAGCCAGGAAAGAAAAGTACGCGCAGGGCGACAGAGGCCTATTCTTTCCTCTGGTGCCTGGAGAAATGGTCCTGGAATAGCCTCTACACTCATTTAATTTAGATCTTATCAATGGCGTGGATGCTGTAGGTTTCTTACTGTCTCCCTACTCATGACTGCACTGGTGTAATGAATGCATAAACGTCTCCCAGGCTCAGGCATGCAGCTGCCTCACCGTGGTGCAGAGGAGGCTATTCCACTCATTCATTTTATTTGTTCTCCTGCCTGCTTGCTGCATGTGAGGGGAGTTAAAATTGCCTCCTACTATATTATTTAATTAGACCATTTTTATGTGTTGACAAAATGATATTTTATATTCCTCTGATCGTTTTAAATGATGTGCAATTGAATTTATTTCAGAGATCAGGACAATGCTCCCTGTAGTTTCCTTTTTATTGATGTGATATTTGATGGATTGATTTTGGATAGAGCATGCCAGCCTCAATCCTGCTCCAGTTGTAACTCTTAAATTACACCAGTTATATTCTGAATGCCTAAAACCGCTGAAGAGGCTTTCATGTACTATAACAAAAAAATGGAGAATTTAAATGTAACATTTGCATTTTGCCTAATTACTGCTGGATCAGCAGTGAGCTGTTTGTCCAAAGATGCCTTCAAGCAAAAGATTAATATGTGGACAGAAGCCAGGATCCCTTTCAAAACAGCCACGAGCCAAATTCTGTTGTAAACAACTTAGCCCTGACTCCATTGTCCTCAAAGCAGACCTGTTTTTCCAGGACTGAACTGCACAAACAAAATTCATATTACCATGGAGAACTAAATCATGTGTGCGGGCTGCAATCCAAGCTTAATGTATTGACCCATTTTTGATGGGTCAAAAGTTCAAAATGGATTATATTCGCATGCATGGATTCATTAAGAGCAATTAGAATCAAAGGAATTTATAGCCATGCTGTAGCAGATTAAGGTTTACTTTGAAGATTTTTAACTTTTTTAAACTGGGCACACATATTCACACCACATTAAAGCAATGCAGCTGAAGATCAACATTAGCCAATTTGTTTGAAAACCACATGTTTGATATTGGAGCGCTGCTCCTTCATCAGGTAGCTAGCAGGACAGGATCATAGGACACAGAATTTATAGTAAAAGATCAAAGTGTCATATACCTGATGTGATGTATTGAACAAACCTAGGTTGCTGTTAAGTCTTTAATCACTTAGAATGGGGTTGCAGGTTCCGATTCATTAATATGTAAATCCCAGAGAAAAAGGGTGACATCTCAGCTCAGACATGCATTAAAGGTGTCTGTGTCCCAACCTTGAGTCAGACTGGTTCTATTCCCAAAGTAGGAATTTATAAAATGTCACGTGAATTGACTACCGACAGAGTGTGTGCTTTTTGAACAAAGTGGAATGTGTCTGCAAATACAAATCTGAAAATGCAACTTCACCCTATACACTTATGTGTGTGTGTATATGTGTGTGCGCGTGAATGTGATGGAGTATAAGTCTGAGAAGGTGTGTGCATGAGTGTGAGTTTGGGAATGTGTGTATGTCTGAGAGCGCGTGCATGTGAGAGAGGGTCTTTGCGAGTGTGTGTGTGTCTGTGTGTGTGTGTTTATAGTGTAGTGGGGTCACCTGTAGTGTGACATGATTCCAAGATCCCGGCTGAGGCCATCCTCATGGGTGGCGAACTTGGCTATCAGCCTCAACTTGGCAACTCTGCATTGTTGTGTATCCTGGAGTCTGCCTCGGTCACCTGAAGATCAGAGGCCGAAGGTCCTCGACCACTGAAGTGTTTCCCGATTGGGAGGGAACATCCCTCTCTGGTGATTGTTGCACAGTGTCCATTCATTCATTGTTGTAGCATCTGCTTGGTCTTGACAATGTACCATGCCTCAGGGCATCTTTGCCTGCAGCGTATGAAATAGACAACGTTAGCCGAGTCACATGAGCACCTGCTGTGCACGTGCATGATGAGACTAAGCAGATGCTACGAAAACAGATGAATGGACGCCATACAACAATCACCTGATAGGGATGTTGCCTCCCAGTCGGGGAACACTTCAGTGGTTAAGGACATTCGGCCTCGGATTTTGGTTGACCTTCCTCCAAGGCGGATTCTGTGATATGCAACAATGCAGAATCGCCAAGCTGAGGCTGATAGCCAAGTTTAGTTCCCATGAGGATAGCCTCAACAGGGATCTTGGGTTCATGTCACACTACAGGTGACCCCACGGCACAATGCACTCACACACACTCATACACAAGCACACATATGCAGTCTAACACACTCATACACACACACAGGCTCTCTCTCATACACATGGTCTCTCTCAGGCACACACACACATGCACACACTCTTTCACAGGCATATACTCATTCACACTCGTGCACACATTCTATTAAGCATGCATATAGGTACACACATGCACATACAGTCCCACAAATATGCACATATGCGTGCGTGCACACACACACTCACTCTCTCTCCCTCACATGCACACATACACACACACACACAAGTCTTTGGGGTGAATTTGCATTTGCTATATTTGGAGATACATCTATTTTCCTCAAAAAATACATAATCTGTAGGCAGTCAGTCCATGTGATATTTTATAAATTCCTATTTTGGAAATAGAACCAGTCTGACTCAAGGCTGGGATACAGACAGACTCTAACCTCACACCTTTGATGCATGTCTGAGCTGAGATGTCACCCTTTTGTTTTATGAAACCTTAAGTTATCTCAGGACTGTGACTTGAAAGACGTTCTAGAATTTCTACACCAATGAATCAAAACCATCCTAAGTGATTAAAGACTTAACAGTAATCAGGTTTATGCACTAGATTGCATCAGTTATGTGACACTTCGATCTTTTACTATAAATTTTGTGTCCTATGATCCTGCCCCACTAGCTACCTGACGAAGGAGCAGCACGCTCTGAAAGCTTGTACTTCCAAATAAAACTGTTGAACTATAACCTGATTTTGTGATTTTTAACTTTGTCCACCCCAGTCCAAGACCGGCACCTCCACGTCATGTTTGATATTGGTTCTTATCCTGGACTGAATTTTCATTTGCCTATTGGGAGAAATCTCCTGAGACTGTATGCCACTGGCAGGGCCTCACATGTAACAGAAAAGTTGTAGGTAAATCACAAGCATGTTGTTCGTAACCTTCTGTCAGCTGCTGTGTGCAAGGAGTTTTCAGGTGCTAGGGCCTCAAAAATGTAACTACTGTGGTGTGAACTTAAATTACACTTCACCATTGTTGTAATGTGGGATAAATGCACCTTTATTGACTGAACTACATTAGATTGTTCTTACCTGTAACCAGTGACTTAATAAACTGGCGATTTTTAAATTTCAGAAATATATTTATTCATTAAAAATTCATCTAAAGGTATGTACAGAAGTTTTAAGCCAGCTCTATACAGCCTTTGCAATGAGAAAAAAAGCACATAAAACATTGGAATTTTGACATTTCTCAGAGCTTCCCTACAGTTGCAAAAATGAAAGCATTTTGTATTTATGCCTGAAACTATTCATGTTCGTTTTGAGGGAATGAGAGAGTCTGATGACTAAACTGTCATTGGGGTTACGTGGTGGCTCAGAGGTTACAACTGTTGCCTCATAGCGCCAGGGACCTGGATTTGATTCCAGCCTTGGGTGTTTGTCTGTGTGGAGTTTGCACATTCTCCCTGTGTATGCAGGGGTGCCCTCCGGGTGCTCTGGTTTCTTCCCACAGTCCAAAGATGTGCATATTAGGTGAATTGGCCATGCTAAATTGTCCATAGTGTTCTGGGGTGTGTAGATTATGTGCATTAGTCAGGGGTAAACGGGGAGTGGGTTTGGGTGGATTACTCTTTGGAGGGTCAGTGTGGACATGTTGGGCCGAAGGGCCTGTTTCCACACCGTAGCTATTCTATGAACTAATCCTTAGTTTTTCTTCAGTACAAAGACCTTAGACTGTGGTCTTTCCCCACTGCACCTTAGTGGCAGCTACCCCAAACTTTTGTGCATTCCGCAGTACATAGCCCTGGACCATGGATTGTGTCAGTCTGCAATGCTCAGTTAAGATCACCTCCTTGCTCTGGAAGACCAACAAGTTTCAGGCAGATCATGAGCATCTTTCACCAAGTTGATGGTCCTCCAGGTGTAGTGGATGTTTGTCTTGGTGATCATCCCGAGGAACAGAGTGTAGAATGCAGAGTTCTATGTTAAAGACCTGCTCAGGACAAACTTCAACAAAAACTACTGCATCTCTCTCTAGATCTTCTTTGCAAAGGCACATTCCAGAAGGAGATGTGTGATAATCGCTACCCCCCTCCCACCAACCCTACAGCCACTTTGAGGGCGACGTGCAGTGGCATGGAAGTACTGGGCATACATGAAGGATCTCACAGGCAGTTCCCTTCTCACCACCAGCCAAGCATTGCCTTGATGCAATCTATAAAGTTCTGGTGATTTGACATTCTGCCAAATGACTTTCTCAGTCTGCTTAGGGTACAACCATGCAGAATTCATCTTTTCATTTTGCCGCAGGGTCTTGAGGATGTTATGTACTGACCACTTCCTGATGGACTTGTGGTCAAGAGTACTCTCCTTTACAACTTTCCCAATGTGGGATACGGGGCTTGGACCTGTCCAACTACTTGGAGCATTCTGCAGTGCTGAGGCCAGACCCATCTTTTGTAATACCAGGAACAGGTCGGGCCTCAGTATGAAGTGACATGTGGTGTTTCTGTACTGACGGACTATGTACTGCTTGATGCAGCCATATACAAAGCTGGCCATCAGGATGAGAGCAGCATTGGTTATGTTTGTCCTTCACTTATCTAGACTTTTGTATGGTGTCCCTAAGGATATGGTCTGGATTAGACATCCAGATGAAGTGGAAGATGGCTAAGTGACTGCAGTGGTGCAGGCTTTGGGAATGGGCCAGACCTGTGCCAGATACAACAGCACAGACAATACCTCAAACCTGATGACCATGTTCTTATAAACCCAGTTTCTGCCTTACCTTGGCAATGCACTTCTTCCAAGTTTTGTGCCCTGGCCTCTCCCAACAGCTTCAAGTTATCTGGTGTAACAGTGAAGGGGATAAAGGATTGGTGGGCACGGTTCCCAAAGAATCATCACCTTGCTCGCATCTCAATTCACCTTAGCTCCCGAGACTAATTCAAACTGGCTGCAGATACTAACAATGGTCTGAGCAGGAAGTGTCAACATTATTCATGTATGTGGAGGCTTTGATGTGCAGGCCTCCGCTACCTGGAATAGACACCTCTCCAAACCTTTATTCCTGATGAAGGGCTTTTGCCCGAAATGTCGATTTTACTGCTCCTCGGATGCTGCCTGAACTGCTGTGCTCTTCCAGCACCACTAATCCAGAATCTGGTTTCCAGCATCTGCAGTCATTGTTTTTACCTCTCTGTGTCATTCCTGATGGACTTGACAAAAGACTCTACACAACACTTTAGCAAGGCAAGAAAGTGTGGGCAGCCCTGCTTGACTCCACATCTGATGAGGAAACTTTTTAATTCCCACACATTGATTGAGATTGCACTATTAATGTTTGTATTGAGCAGTCAGACCCGTTCGTGGATTCCCTCCCCAAAACCCATTTTGGAGAGCATGTCCCACATATAGGTGTGTGATATCCTGTCAGAGCCCATCTCCTAGTCGAGGCAGATGAGCTGGGCATCATACCAATGTCCTGCATGTAGGGCAAGGCTCTGAGGTTATCCTGCCCAGTACAACAAAAGGTTTGTTCGGAGTGAATCACCAATCACAGAGCAGACCTGACCCAGTTGGTGATTTTTTTTAAATTTCAGAACTATACTTTATTCATAAAATTATTTGGATCTCTTTACAATTGGTCATGCCATTCTTGTGCACACATTATATTGCTTTACATACAGACATCAAAATTTATTTTTCCTATATACAAGTCTGTACATTTACTATCCAGCTCTTCTGCTGAGGTGACAGCGGAGCCCAAATGACTGGGTGGGCCCCCTGTTCTTGTTAGGCAGGCAGATGTTACACGGAGGTCTTTCCCCACCACACCTTGGCAGCTGGCCCAAGCTTCAGCGTGTTCCTCAACACATAGTCCTGGACCTTGGAATGTGCCAGTCCGTAAAACTCAGGCGGGGTCAGCTCCTTCAGCTGGAAGATCAACAGGTTTCAGACAGACCAAAGAGTGTCTTTCACAGAGTTGATGATCCTCCAGGCACAGTTGATGTTCGTCTCGGTGTGCGTCCCGGGGAACAGACCGTAGAGCACGGAGTTCTGCGTCACGGAGCTGCTCGGGACGAACCTCGACAAACACCATTGCATTCCTCTCCAGACTTCCTCTGCATAGGCACATTCCAGAAGAAGGTATGTGACAGTCTCGTCACCCCCGCAGCCGCTTCGAGGGCAGCGTGCGGTGCGGCAGAGAGTCCGGGCGTGCATAAAGGATCTCACTGGCAGAGCCCTTCTCACCACCAGCCAAGTCATGTCTTGGTGCTTGTTGGAAAGTTTGGCAATGAGGCACTCTTTGACAGTCTGCTCAGGGAGCCACTTGATAGGATCCGCCCTCTCCTTTTCCTGAAGGATCTCAAGGACACTATGTGCTGACCCAGTTGGTGATTTTTTTTAATTTCAAAAATATACTTTATTCATTAAATAATTTGATGGTCTGTACAGTTGGTCATGCCATACATATGTAAATATTTGCATACAGAGATCAGAATTTACCATTTTTTTATACAGGTCTGTACATTTATCAGTCATATATCCATATATTTTAGCTGAGGCGTCAGTGGAGCCCAAATGATTGTGTGGGCCCCCTGTTCTTCTAAGGCAGGCAGATGTTACACGGTGGTCTTTCCGCACCGCACCTTGGCGGTAGCTGCCCCAAGCTTCAGCCTGGACCTTGAAATGTGCCAGTCTGCAACACTCAGTCAGGGTCAACTCCTTCAGCTGAAAGATCAACAGGTTTCAGACCACCCAGAGAGGGTCCTTCACTGAGTTGATGATCCTCCAGGCACAGTTGATGTTCGTCTCGGTGTGCGTCCCAGGGAACAGGCCGTAGAGCACGGAGTCCTGCGTCACGGCACTGCTCGGGACGAACCTCAAAAAACACCACTGCATTCCTCTCCAGACTTCTTCTACATAGGCACATTCCAGAAGGAGGTGTGTGACAGCCTCGTCCCCCCGCAGCCGCTTCGAGGGCAGCGTGCGGTGCGGCAGAGAGTCCAGGCGTGCATAAAGGATCTCACCGGCAGAGCCCTTGTCACCACCAGCCAAGTCATGTCTTGGTGCTGGTTGGAAAGTTCTGGCGATGAGGCATTCTGCCAAATAACTTTGACAGTCTGCTCAGGGAATCGCTCGACTGGATCCATCCTCTCCTTTTCCCGAAGAGTCTCAAGGACACTATGTGCTGACCACGTCCTGGTGGACTTGTGGTCAAAGGTGTTTTTCTTCATAAACTTCTCCATGAAGGACAGGTGATACGGAACGGTCCAACTACTTGGAGCGTTCCACGGCAGCGAGGCCAGGCCCACCCTTCGCATCACCGGGGACAGGTAGAACCTCAGTACGTAGTGACATTTGGTGTCTGTGTACCTGGGATCCATGCACAGCTTGATGCAGCCACACACAAAGGCGGCCATCAGGGTGAGGGTGGCATTGGGTGTATGTTTTCCCCCGTTGCCCAGATCTTTATACATCGAGTCCCTTCGGACCCGGCCCATCTTTGACCTCCATATAAATCGGAAGATGGCCCGGGTGACTGCAGCGGCACTGGTTCTGGGAATAGGACAGACCTGTGCCACATATAACAGCAATGATAATGCCTCACACCTGATGACCAGGTTTTTTCCCGCGATGGAGAGCGACCGTAGCTTCCATCTGCCCAGTTTTTGCCTCACTTTGCTGATACGCTCCTCCCAAGACTTGGCGCACACCCCAGCCCCCCCGAACCAAATACTCAGCACCTTCAGGTGGTCGGTCCTGACGGTGAAGGGGATCGAGGATTGGTCGGCCCAGTTCCCGAAGAGCATGGCCTCGCTTTTGCCTCGGTTTACCTTGGCCCCCGAGGCCCCTTCGAACTGGTCACATATGCACATCAGTCTGTGCACGGACTGTGGATCTGAGCAGAAAATGGCGACGTCATGGAGGCCTTAACCTGCAGGCCCCCGCTGCCAGGAATAGTCACCCCTCGTAGGCTCACATCCTTCCTGATGGACTCGGCAAATGGCTCTATGCAGCACAGAAACAAGGGAGGAGAGAGATGGCAGCCCTGCGTAACTCCAGATCTGACTGGGAAGCTATCTGATTCCCACCCGTTGATTGAGACTGCACTGACAATGTTGGTGTAGAGCAGTCTTATCCAATTGCAGATTCCCTCCCCAAAGCCCATTTTGGAGAGAACATCTCTCATGTACCTGTGTGATATCCTATCAAAGGCTTTCTCCTGGTCCAGGCTGATGAGGCAGGTGTCCAACCCTCTGTCCTGCACGTAGGTGGTCGTATCCCTGAGGAGTGCAAAACTCTCAGCGATCTTCCTGCCTGGTACAGCACAGGTTTGGTCAGGGTGAATCACCGACCCCAGAGCAGACCTGACACGGTTGGCGATAACCTTTGACAAAAGTTTGTAATCTGCAATCAACTTTGAGATTGGTCTCCAATTTCTGAGTTCCTCCCTCTCCCCCCTTCTACTTGTAGATGAGCGTGATGATGCCTTTCCTCATGGATTCACTCATTGTACCTGCCCAAAGCATATTGACATACACCTCCAGCAGGTCCTGGCCAGTCAAGTCCCACAGAGCGGAATAGAGCTCGACCGGTAAGCCGTTGCTTCCAGGAGTTTTATTCTTTTTGAAGGACTCAAGGACCTTGGTCAGCTCGTCCAGAGATAGTGGCTGGTCCAGCCTCTCCCGTGTTCTGTCATCTAAGACCTCCGTGATGGAGGACAGGAACGACTGGGAGGCCACGCTGTCAGTTGATTTCGGGTCATACAGACTGGCATAGAAGGATTTGCTGATCCTCATGACATCAGCATAAGATGACGTTATCGAGCCATCATCTTCCTTCTGGATGCTGAGCACGGAGCTCTCTTTGTGCACCTTCTGGAAGAAGAAACGTGAGCACCACCGAGCAGACCCTGGACCGGAAGATTATCTTGGAGGCCTCCAAAGAGCGAGGCTTGCTGGCCCTTCACCTCCTGGAGATCCTCCATGACATCGACCCCCAACATCTGCAGCAGGAACAGGTTCTGCATACTTTCCTGGAGCTGGGACAGTTTTCCCCGCCTCTCTCTCACCTCCTGAACACCTTTGAGGATGAAGAACCTCTTGATGTTTCCTTTTACTGTTTCCCACTAGTCTGCTGGGGACTCAAAGAGGGGCTTCATGGTTCTCCAACCTGCGTAGTCCCTCTTGAGTTCCTCAATGTTTCCCGGGGTCAACAGCTTTGTGTTCAGCTTCCATGTTCCCTTACCAGCCCGCTGCTCGTCCTGTAGGTGACAGTCCGCCAGCAGGAGGCAGTGGTCAGAGAAGAACACCGGCTTGATGTCGGTGGATCTGACCAAGAGTGTTTGGGACACAAACAGGTAATCTATCCTTGAGCAGATAGACCCGCCTGCCTGTGACCAGGTGTATCTACGCTGTGCTCCATCTGCAGGGGTGCTGAAGATGTCGTGCAGCTTGGCATCTTTTACCGTGTCCATCAGTGCTCTGGACGTGGTGTCCAGTTTACTGGCCCCCCGCTGGATCGTCCATCTGCATCAATGATACAGTTGAGGTCTCCGGCCAGAATGAACAGCCTGGACGTAGCCAGCAACAGTGGAAGCTGCTGCAGGACGGCCAACCGTTCACTCTTACCCACTGGGGTGTACACATTAATCAGTCTCATGGGAGCATTCCTGTACATGACATCAGTGATGAGGAGGCACCCGCCCACCACCTCCTTAACCTCAGAAATGGTGAAGTTGCCTCCTCACAAGATACCCAGGTCAGAGGCGCGGCTATCGTTGCCCCAGACCAAACTGACGGCCCATAGGCCCACAAGCTCAGTCATCTCCTGTAGCTGCTGAGGTGTGGTATCCCACACTCCTGCAGAAACAGGACATTAGCTTTAACATTGGCCAGGAAGGCCATCGGAGAAACACATCACATAGCCGATTTGATGCTACGCACATTGATGCTGGCAATTCTTATCCCCATTTTAACAGTTTACAAGGTTACCAGTGTCCATTTGCTGCTGGCCTTGCCTCGTTGGGGTAGCTGTGTGCATCCCTGTGGTGACGGCAAACTGCTGGACCCTCCCAGGGCTGAGGTAGCTGTCCAGCTCCACGCCGGGGCCATTTCCCCACTCTGGTATCTTCGGGTCAAGCCCAGGGTCTGCACAGTCCAGTTCTCCAACTGACAGCGGGGCTGTCATAGGACCGCTACTCCCCAGTTACCTGGAGCTGTGGGCCGGTGGGTACCTCTTGGTTCTCACCAGGTGGGGGGAGGTCTTTACCAATCCCCTCAGAGGGATCGTCTTTTCCTGTTTGGGCAGTGCTGCCCTCCTTTTTCCCCGCGTCGCTCTGTCTCTTCCTCTGCTGACCCAGTTGGTGATAACCTTAGACAGGTTTTTGTCATCTGCATTCAGCAGTGGGACTGGTCTTCGATTTTTGATTTCCTCCTTTCACCCCAATGCGCTTGTAGATGAGGGTGATGATACCTTTCCTCATAGATGTGCACATGCTGCCTGCCAGAAGCATTCTGTTGTGCACCTCCAGCAAGTCCTGGCCAATCAAGTCCAACAAAACTGACTACAACTTGGACTCTATGTCCTTATTTTTGGGAGTTTTATTTTATTCAAAGCACTTGAAGGCCTTATTCAGCTCAACCAGAGGTAACAGATGGTCATGTCTCTCCCATCTCTATTGTCCAAGACCACTGTGAAAGAGGACAGGAACAACTGGGAAGCCATGCAGAACTGTACACACTATATCTTTAGTCTGGGCAAGCAGATATTTATTGTCAATTTGCCTGTAGATTTGTGCTGAAATATGAAGACTCTTTAATTCAATTTGTTGATTTAGTTGTACATCCTCGTTTACTCCAGAGATTTCATTATTAGTAAAACCAACACATTCCTGTCCTCAGTTCTGCTATTTGTAGATTGATACTTTTGTATTTTATCACTTACAGTTACTAAAGATGCTTCCTGATAAGTTAAGGAAGTCAAATATTTGGCTTAAACTTGTCACTTCCAAGTCATCTCAGCATTTATTATCAAACTTGAATCTGCCATAGCTTTTTGTTTACAAAGCTGTGTTGCACTGCTGGTTATATCTGTATAGACTTGTCAATTGACTTCAGTGGGATGTGTTGTATATTGGTTATCTCATTACTTGTGTTTCCATACAAACTGTTTGATTCTTGCAATCTGGATTTTCTTCAGTTTTGACAGCAGTGGAAAACATTTCTACCAAATTGTCCAGTATCATCACAGGTTCTTACCTCATTGATGTTATGAAGTAAGTTTATTCTGGCAACATAACCAATCTAAATTTGTTCTGCTTTCTGTTTGGATTTTGCCATTTGTCGAGGGAACTCAATGAAATCTTCCATTGGTTTACCTTTGACTGGTTGCTCCTTGAGCAGTTGTTCCTTGACCAATAAGCTTTATCTGATTTAACACCTCTGCCATTTTAACAAGAATGATGTCATGATACACATTCCTACTCAAGACTGAGTATGCTTGATTGTGAAGTACAAATAGATTTCTGCTATATGCTGATGCCCAGATAGGGATATTGCTCATAGCCTAACTCCTGGACCATTGAATATGCATATGAACAGATTCGAGAATAGCTTCTTCCCTGCTGCTATCAGACTGTTGAGCAGACCTCTGAAATGTTAGTTCTGATCTCTCTCTCTCTCTCTCTCTCTCTCTCTGCACATTCTCTGCAACTGCAAAACTGAATTTTTCACTCTGTTTTGCCATCCTGATGCACTTTGTATGGTACTATCTGCCTGGAACGCCTGCAAAACAACACTTTTCACTATCTCAGTACATGTGACAACAATAAATCAAACCAAATCAAACCAACAATGGCTCACTGTCTGATAATATAGTAATGTTTGCTTGGGATTTAACTTGTAATTCATGAGATGACCATTGATATAAACAACTGCTTATCAAAATGCATGATCTGATCACTTATTTCCTCTACGAATATCTTAGGTTTTGAATCAATTGTAGACTGTTTGACCTTATTATCTTCATGGTGTAAATAACCAATTTGCTTCTTGTTTTCTGATGATTGAGTCCTATTTTGGCACATTTTCTGAAAGCAACTTTATTGTGTGACAGAAAAATCATTCAGTTTTAATTGCTGGAGACTACCTGTGTCTGTGTGAATTCTTTGTTCCACAGCACTGACAAGAACTTTTAGGGTCTAGTGCCTGTCCTACCAGGTGTATTAGTTTCTTGTGGGTGTTGTTTGGTCTTTCACATTATGAGTTGAAAGAATTTTGCTGATCTTGTGTGCCATGGTTGAGCTGTTCACCCTAGGATTGACCTGTGTTACTTCTTGACTTCTGTGGTATTCACTATCTGAACTGCTTTCTCCATAGACAAATCATCTTTTGATGGTAATAAATCTGACAAAGAATCATCAGTAATTCCAACAAAAGTTCTGTCCCTTATGAATTCTGACTTAAAATGATGATCACTGTATTTTACCAGTCTTCTGTAAATTTATCAATGGAATCATGTGTGGATTCACCAAGATATTGAATTCTCCTATTAAGTCTTGCCCTTTCAAGATTTCAATTTATTCCGAGATTAAAACAATTCTGAAAGTCTTTCAGTACTTCTTTATAAATATCTAATTTTCTTAACCCCTTGATGAGCTATAACATCATCAATATACCCCCAATTGTAGGTCAAAGTGTACTTATTTATTCAATTTCTTATTTAGAATCTAATTTAGAAGCTATTCTGCATCTTAAGAATTGTTTCCACCAAGATTTTCAATACTGTGTTCAATTTATCCAATCTGTGAAATGAAATCTTTCTGGCAATGTTATTTCCTCTGCCATGTCTTCCTAATGTGATTATTTATCTTCCTTACTTGGGGACCTTATGTTATAGTAATAGCAGTGATGCTGCTCTGTTTTGCTGTACTGAAAGCTTTTCTTTTGATGTTTTGCAGTCCAAATGGATGATTTTTGATTTTTTGTGGCTTCAAGGATGAATCCCTAACTTCACAGCCTTGACAATGAGTCAAGTATTAAAGAACTGAATGAATCCCATGCCTGTGGGCTTTAATAAACAATGTCTGTTTTGAGCATAATTTCAGAAAAGTGCTCCAACTGTTCAGGGCTTTAGAGCATGAATCCAAAGACTTTTATGCTGATCGTCCTACCTCTGGGTTTAGAGTCTGTAATGCGCAGGTAGTTTGATAATCCTTTCACATTTGGTGGTGGTATAAACTTCACAAGATTTAGCTTTCCCACTTTGTCCTCGACTTGCAAGTGCCTTGGAATCTTGCATGTTTTTAACATATTGATTTGTTGCCCCCAATCTTCATTGTCCAAGTTTTCTTTTGTCTTTTGTGCCCAATCTGAATAATATTCAGTCCCCGAGTTGTTGTGTTCAAAAGGAATTATACACATGAAAGAACCATTTGTTGATATAAACTTTCCTCTTTTTGAAGGAATGAAAATGCAGGAAGTGTTCTTTTCAGCGTAGTGAAGATTGTAATTGACATTAAGAACTTTATACAATAAAATCTTAGCATGGGGTGAATACTAAGTGTGTTGGTGTTATATTGACACTATGTTGAATAGGGGCTGTAAAATACTTGGGAGGATGGGTGGGGATAAAAGTTGACATAAATATGTGGCCATGGGGGTGGGGGGGGGGTGCATAGTTTGCTAAGGATGAATCAAAGCAGAGCTGAAATGAGGATTATAGGTTGGCATGGATGGTGACTAGAGGACGTAGTTGACATGGATGGGGTATGGAGAGTGTATGAGGTGTTAGGGAGTGTAAGAGCTGAGAGCTAGAGGCCTGTTTCATGTCTTGTGCTCTTTGTTTCTGAATCTGATGATAGATATTGGTTTGTTTCTCTTTTTGGTTTTGCGAGGTAATGCCTCACTGATTCTTAAGTATACAAAGTTGCAGATTGGCTTTAACAATAAAATGATGATTATTATGCAAAGCAAATGCATTTAAATAACATAAACCAAACCATTTATATGTATATAAAACATGGGCCAGGTGCTAGCAAATGGGACTAGATTAGGTTGGATATCTGGTTGGCATGCACAAGTTGGACCAAAAGGTCTGCTTCTGTGCTGTACATCCCTATGACTCTATGACCCTACTCACACCACCAGAGAGAATCCCCTTCACTATCATCCCTATAAGACATAATTCAATTGTAGCTTCAATGTCAAGCCTTGAGAATCTAATAATCCATGTAGCTGAGCTTAAATTTTACAGTTTCAAATAACCCCTTCAGGATTCTATCCAAGCACTTCTGGTCTGGAACTTTAACAAAGCAGTTTCTACCAAGGAAGTTCTTCTTTAAAAAATTCAAAACTATCTTCTTCCTTAGCAAGTTTTGAGAAGATTTGTAGCTCAGGTTGAGGATCTAGATGTAGGTTTGCTTGCTGAGCTGGAAGGTTTATTTCCAGATGTTTAGTCACCATACTAGGTAACATCTTCAGTGGGCCTCCAGGCGAAGCACTGCTGTTAATTCCTGCTTTTTATTTATATGCTTGTATATAATCTTTGGGTTGGTGATGTCATCTCCTGTGGTGATGTCATTTCCTGAATGAGTGATGAAACATCTGGAAATGAACCTTCCAGCTCAGCGAGCAAACCTACATCCAGTATCTTCTTCCTTTTTTAAGAACAACTGGTTTACACATTCATCTTCATTCAAGAACCCTGCAAAACTGCTTAAATTGGTACCAAAAAGTCTTTTTTTCTATGCTTTGGAGGTTGCCCAATCAAAAGAAAAAAAGTTCTGATCTTCTGAACTGGAGTTGAATACTGGTTTATTTTGTTCCTTGGTGATTTCTCATGTAAGCACAAACCATTACTGTCCAGGAAACATTTATCTCATACCATGTTTTAAAATAAATCCCCAGAGCTACAGAAATACTTGCACATTAACCATTAAACACTTTCAAACACACAGAAAACCTATGTCACTAATTTAAATTCAAAAATTCAAACTTAAAAATGTCTTTTTTATTCATTCATGAGCTATGAGCGTCACTGGCTAAGCCAATATTTATTGTCCATCGATAGTTGATGGTGGTTAAGAAGATGGTGGTGAGCTGCCTTCCTGAAATGCTGCAGTCCATTTGGTGTCGATAGACCAACAATTTCATTAGCAAGATAGTCCTCGGAAGTTGACCAGTGACAATGAAGGAATAGTAATATATTTCCAAGTCAGTATAGTGAATGCTCAGAGGGGACCTTGCATATAGTGTGTTCCCATGTATGTGCTGCCTCTGTCTTTTAGATGGCAGTTGCTATAGGTTTTTAAGGTCCGGTCTGAGAAACGTCTGGGTGAATTTCTGCAGTGCATCTTGTAGATCAATATTACAGTATTTATAAGTCATACACCTTACATCACAGAGTCTACTTTTCAACCAAACAATACTTTCCCCTCGTGTGGTATAAATACTGATATACCCTTTAGATTGCTATTTTCTGAATTGTCCTGAAGAACATGCTGAAAAGCCTGGATAAATTGTATCTTTTTTGCACCACCAGGTGGCTATCTACTATTACAGAATGTGAGTAATTTAGACTGACTGTTCTCGGTGTCTTTTGCATTTATCAGAGGTTATGTAACTTTAAAGAGGTGTGTTATTTTGCGGCCCATCTTCCTAATCTATTCAAGACATCTTAAAGATTCTTTGGCACTGTTCAAATCAGAATGGGAATTCTGCTATGATAACACATGCGTCTGTCAATCATAATTCCCAAAAATGATTGAATCTCTCCTTCCTCGCAATAGGATCCTCCTGTGCTGTGAACTTCAAAGTATTCTATTACATATGGAGCATTTCACAGATATGATTAAGAGCAATTAAATTGCAAGACTTCCTTTATATGCAATTCACAAATAATATCCAATAATATCAAATAGAATTCAATTGTGTAACTTGGAACAAGATAGAACCTTGCATCCGTGGATATAGTATGCCACCATGACATGATTTGATGTGATATATCCACCACTATTACACTGTGATACCTTTGTTGGCTCTCATAATATAAGGACTACAAGTGAGACCAGTAGAGGGATCCAGGAGGTAGTGCTAAAGGAGCCTCAGCCCTTGAGCTTGTGTAGCAGGTTTGAGATTTTTGATCCCTGTGTGGAGCCGGCTGTAGGGAGGATGAGCAAATGGGCCAAAGCACTGTGGTACAGGAAGCATTTCAACAGAGGGGAGAAGTGAGAAATGTAGTGTTAATCAGGGACATTATAGTCAGGTCAAGAGACACTGTTCTCTGTGGTCAGGATCGAAAGTGTGATGTCTGTGCTGTCTGCCTGATGCCGGGGTTCAGGATATCTCATCTGGGCAGCATAAGAATTTGGAGTGGGAGGGGAAAGATCCAATTGTTTTGGCCCACGTAGGTACCAAAAATAAGGTGCTAAATTAGAAAGTCGAACTAAAAGGTTGTAATCTCTGGATTACTCCCTGAGCCACAAGCTAATTGGCACAGGGTCAACAAGATTAAAGAGGTAAATGAGGGAAAAACAGGTTCAAATTCATGGGATATTGGCACCAGTACTGAGGAAGGAGCAAACTGTTTTGATGGAACAAGCTCCACCTGAATCACACTGGGACCAGTGTCTTAGGAAATTGCATAACTAGGACCGAGGATAGGGCTTTAAACTAAATAGTGGGGGGTAGGTTCAGTTGAATGGAAAATTAGAAAAAAGTCAAAGTAGGGAGGGTACTCAGCAGAGTTATTAAAGTTTTCAAAATAAGTAATAGGACAGAAAGTATGGAAAAGCTTAGACATCTGCAAACGCAGGAGAACTATGGGAAAAGGAGGTCAACACAGGACTGAGGGTGTTGTACTTAAATGCATGCATGATATGAAACAATGTAAATGAGCTGTAGAGCAGATTGAAATTGGCAGATGCAATGTTGTGGGTACCACAGAGACATGACTGCAAAGGAACAGGGCTGGGAATTAAATATCCAAGGATACACCCTATTGAAGGGACAGACAGATAGAAAGAAGGGGCGGGATCACCTTGTTAATCCAAAATGAAATGAAATTGATAGTAAGAAGCGATGTACAATCAGAAGAGATAGAATCTGTTTAGGTAGAGTGGAAGAACTGCAAAGGGAAAAAGATCCTACTGGGAGTTATGTATTGGCTTCTTAGCAGTGGTCAAGATGTTGGGGAGAACATATGTCAGGAAGTAGAAAAGGCATGTAAGAAAGGCATTATTACAATAATGATGTGGAACTTCAAAATGCAGGTGGACTGGGAAAATCAGGTTGATGGTTGCATCTCAAGAAAAGAAAGCTATGGAATGTCTAGAAGATGGTTTTTGGAGCAGTTTATATTTGACCACAATAGGCAACAGGAAATTCTGGATTTGGTGATGTATAATGAGGCAGACTTGATCAGGGAACTTGAGATGAACGAACCCCTTGGGGCTAGAATCCTGAATATGATAGAATTCATCATGCAATTTGAGAGGGAGAAGGTAGAATTGGAATTGAGTAAAGGTACCCCAAAGACATGAGGGAGGAGCTGGCTAGAGTTCATTAGAAAGGGAGCCTAGCAGGGAAGATGGTAGAACAGCAATGACAGAAGTTTCTGGGAAACAGCAGAAATTCATTCCAAGAAGAAATGACTTACTAAGGAATGAGGCAACAAGGAAGTCAGGGATTGCTTAAATGTGGTGAAGCCACCAGATGAGGATAACTAAAAGAAAAATAGGTGGGGAGAAGATGAAATATGAGACTAAACTACCTAGTAATATAAATGAAGATTGCAAGAGATTTTTTCCTGATGTATTAAATGCAATTGAGAGGCAAGAGAGAACATTGGACCACTGGAAAATAAGGCTGGAGAAGTATAATGGGAAGTGAAGAGATGGTGGAGGAACAGAGTAGGTAGTTTGCATCAGTTTACACCGTGAAAGTCACCAGTAATACAGAAGAACAACAAGAGATTCAGAGGCAGAGGTGACAATAAGGAGAAGCTAAAAGGTCTGAAGGTGGATAAATCACTTGGACCAGATGGGCTATCCCTACCCCAAAATGAAGAGATTATAGAAATATGGGTGATGGATCTTTCAGGAATCACAGGAATCAGATGGTCCCAGATGACTGAAAAATGGCTAATGTAACACTTCTGTTTAACAAGGGAGGGAGGAAATTATTGGCCACAAAAGCAGAAATTGTTGGAAAAACTCATCAGGTCTGTCAGCATCTGGAGAGAAAGCAGAGTTAACATTTCAGGTCCAGTGATCCCTCTTCAAAACTGATATGAATCTTGGAAAAGATATGTATATATGCTGAAGATGGGATAGGGGGAGGGGTGGAGGAGTAAATGAAAGTTGGTGATGGAACTTAGGGAGAGAGAGAGCGCAACATGTTGGGAAGACAAAGGAACGGGTAAAGGTTAGCCAGGGAGAATGAATAGATGCTAATGGAGGCCATGAGAGGTTGACAATGGGTTGTTTGTGGCAGCAGTCAATGTGATGACAAGGTCTGGTGTGTGGGTGTTGGGGTAAGGGCAGGGGAGAAGGTGCTCAGGCCCTAAAATTGTTGAACTCAATATTGGTTACAGGAGGCTGTAGAGTTCCCAAGTGGAAAACGAGATGTGGTTTTTCCAGCTTGTGCTCCCTGTCACTGGAGCACTGCGGCAAGTCTGAGACAGAGATGTTGGCCAGAGAACATCGTGGTGTATTGAAGTGGCAGGCAAATGAAAGCTCAGGGTCATTGTTACAGACACAACATAGGTGCTCTGCAAAGTAGGCACCTAGTTTGAGTTTTGTCTCCCCATTGTCAAGGAAACCACATTGTGAGCAACAGATAAAGTAGACCATATTGAGTGAGATGCAGGTAAATCGTTACTTCACCTGGAAGGTGTGTTTGGGGCCTTTAATAGTGAGGAAGGAGGAAATAAACATGTTGCAACTTCTGTTGTTCGTCTTCTATCATGTTGCAAGAGAAAAGAGACCTGTAAGATGGAGACTGAGGTTATATGTCATGATATATTGATGACCTCATGAACATTTTTCTTAACAGTTTATCACACTACTTCTGAGACATAGCCCAACATCCATCATGAATTAGCAGTCTCAGTCTGTAATAAATAATTACAATGTCAAACTTTACTAAATGGATACCACATTTCCTGGAACATGGAGAGACTAAATAAGAAAGAACAATGAGTTCTCAACATTTTTATATTTATATTTTACTACATGAAGGAAAATGAAAAATTGAAGTTTTGTTTAATTTATGTTTACTCTTTGTTTTTTTTTGTGAATAACATTAGTCGAGGAAATGACCAGTCTTAAAGAATCTGGGGATATTTAGCAATGTCCTTACCCTTCTAACTTGTGCAGATTTTAAAGTTCCTATAAATTCATATATTTAATGGGGAAATAATGCAATTCATAAAATGGAGCAGTGTAATATTATTTTTAAATTATTTATGATTCAACATTAATGTTGAATTTTAGTGCCACAAATCTGTGGAACAGACACTGAAATAAATCAAACATAATACAATGAGATATCTAAAACTTTATATCCTACATTCATACATTCAGAAGATGAAGAGTGATACAGATGATACTTTTAGAATAATAATAACCATTTAAAATCAACATCTTATTTCTAATTTGGCAGCACAGCAGTTAATCCATGATTTAGTTTCAGTCCAATGTAATCTTTGTGCATTATTCATTCAGATTATGGGATGAGAAGTTCACCAGCAGTACTTTACAACATTTCCAAGAAAAGGCAGCCCATAATTTTTGATTTTAGTAGAGCTTTATTATGCTTGCTGTGCCCATCTAGAACAAGATGTACCAGTGCTCACTCTCCTGCATCTCTTTCATAGGCTAATTACCAATCATTTCAGTTGGCTGTTATAACCTGGGAACATGTTGTGGTAATTTATATCGTACAATGATGTTCAGCTCATGTGGTGCCAGCTTTATTAGAAGTTGTTCTATTTATGTAAAGTCACATACTTATTCTCCCTATTTAACCAACTAATGTGCAATTTTAAGTAAATACAAATTTGTATTTAGTGCACTTTAATGACAATGTAATCTTTTGATATGCAGTTAAATTAAAATAACAAATAACATCCAGCAGGAATTCTCTGTTGCTGAGACCTGTTAGTTAAAATCTGCTGGGCAGCTACCAGCATCTCTGAGCCAGGCTAACTTTTCACTGAGCTTGTTTCTCACCCAGGGGATTTAATTATTGGCAGTGTACATGAAGCAGACTGAGACATTTCTGAGTGCAATTGACTGCTACATAATTTCAAGGACATCTTTCATTGCATAACATTGTATGATAAATGGGACTCAAATATGAAACTCAAATATAATCAGAAAAGCACATGTGGATCATTGTATGTGCTATTTTAATGTTGCTGTACTTCAATCAATTTTTGTTGTTTGTTAAATTTCACTCTATGCAATACCTAGTGTAAACTATTTGTGATCGTGAAAGATGTGAAAAATCACATGACACTGGGTTATATCCAACAGGTTTATTTGAAACTGCAAGCTTTTGGAGCCCTCGCTCCTTCCTCAGGTGGCTAGTGAGAGAGAATACATCAGACACAGAATTTATAAGCAAAAGATCAAAAGGTCATGCAATTTATATGAATGTATTGAACAAACCTAGATGCTATTAAGTCTTTAATCAGTTAGAATGGAGATGGAGGTTTCAACTGGCTAATATGTAAATCCCTGCCCAAAAATTAGGTGACACCTCAAGTCAGACAATGCATTTTAGGTGTGAGGCCATGTTTCAAGTCTGTTTGCATCTCAATCTGGAGTCAGTCTGATTTTACTTCTAAAGTACGAATTTGTAAAATGCCACATTAACTGACTGTTTAGAGATCATGTCCTTTTTTGAACAAACTAGAACGTATCTGCAAATAAAATTCTGCAAATGCAAATTCACCCCATAAATTTATTTGTGTGTGTGTGTGTGAGAGAGAGAGAGAGAGAGAGAGAGAGCTCATAAATTGTATGACCACATTCTTTGTTGCCGCTGCTAATTCAGTAACCACCTTCACTGCTGAACCTACCACAATCAGTCCCTACACTGTTTTTGAGGAACCCGCTGCTCAGCTGCCTCTGTTGCTTTCCCCTTAATCATCTTTTTGCCCATGAAACCTCAACCCACCATCCCACTCTTCCCAAACACCAACTAAACCTTAAAGTAATGTCTTTCCCTCTGGTTTATATTGATCTCTGTTGATACCCACCCAAGATCAATTTGTTCATGAGATCCATTTCCTGCCTCTTTGATCCTATTCCCACTAAATTGTTGACTGTCTCTTTCCTGGGCCAAGTTGTAAGTTTCTCCCTTTGTTCAGCCTCTTGAACTTCTCCTTGTAGTTTCAAAACCCATCTTGATTGTTTTCTCAAAAATGCCCGTTTACCATCTGTTTTGTGAAATTACCACCACATCGCGAACCTGCCTTTCCTCTCGTGTACATGCTATCGCCTCCTAAATTCACAGCGATCTTCCTTGCAGTTCGATTTCTGAACATCCCCATTCAGGTTTCAATCCCTGCCACTGCACAGAATTGGCACTACCCAAAGTCAAAAATTATATCCACTGTGACAATGGCTGTAAAGCACTATCACAACTCTGTCTTCTTGATATGGTCAACAGCATGGTCTTTGTTTTTCTCAACTGCATGCAGTTCTTTAGCAACATCATCCACAAACTGCCAATCAGCTTCTTCATTTACAGTGTTGATGCTAAACTCTAGTTTTCTGCACATGTATTATTTTTTAGAAAATTTCATAGTTCATTGATCTATAACACAATGAATTCATATCTCAGTCTTCTTCCTACCTTCAATACATCACTGCAGTCAGGAGTAGCTCACCAACATGGAAATTTAGCTGTTAGCTTGTACTGTATTTTTAACATTACCTTCTTAGTCATCTCTGAGGCATCTGTTGCCCTCTGGAAAAGTGCCAGGATTTGGATGCCTAAATTCATGGTTGGTGGTAATGATCTGCCTGAAGAACACAATTGTTCTGATAAAGGATGTACACGTACTGTATCTATTAACCACCTGCATATTCTTGGAGCTTATTGTGTACTATAAATGAAACACTAGAGGATTTGTGGCTCTTGACTAGACAAATATGTTTAGAAATTTAAGGTTTGGCAATGCTGTAACTGCAAACTGAGCCAAGTTGGAAAGCAAAATGCCTGTGATAGAGGAGGAGTTCAGCCATAATCGTAATGCTTCTGGTTTATGACTGGCAATTAAATATAAGGATCAGGTCCAGAGGAAAATGTTTTGCATTTTAACATGATGTTATAGGTAGATTTAAAACTGAGCTGTAAATAATTTGGTTTCTGTTGCTTAAGCTATTTAAATTAATGGCCTGCATTGATTGTAATGCATTCCTTAAACTGTGGTACTTTGAATTCAACAGTTTAGCACTTCGTAATGTAATGCCAAAGTTGCATATGCCATTTTCTTACCAAATTTTACTGGATGAACTGAAGCATTCTTATGGCATCCTTCCTCAGGCAGCTGAGGAAATCTGGCATGACGGCAAATATCCTTGCCAACTTTTATAGGTGCACCATTGAGAGAATTCTGTCTGGAGAAGGTATAAACACACACACCAACTGATTTAGAATCAGTTGCTACCCTACTGTTGTTAGGATACCGACTGGACTCACATAATCTTAACATTCGCCTGTACCTGTATTTTTGATTTTGCCGCTATTATTTACTATCTATGCTACTTAACTCTGTGATCTGCCTGTATTGCTCGCAAGACAAAGCTTTTCACTGTGTCTCAGTACATGTGACAATGAATTCAATTCAATTCAATACAGACATTCACTCCCTCCAGCCTTCTGATATGACTACAAAATTTAATGACAGAGCAATTTCTTTTGCATCAGGACATTTTCATGCCATATGTTGGCGCTTGGCTCTCACATTGGAGAACAATCTTAATCCTGGGCAAGTGGGTAGCAAGGTGAGTATGAAACTCAGTTGATGTTACACAAATGAGGCTCAGGCTATTGTAACATTCAGACCTTAAATAAATTTGTTGTGTTCAGGAAGGGAAGAGTTGAGGGGATGGGAAGGATGGAGATTTCAAATTTCTTTGGACATGGAAAACTCCAGTTAGCAAGCTAAAATATTTTCTAAGTTGTGATCTTGGCTATTTTTTGGTGCATCAGTTCTTTAGGAATTTTTAAATGTCCATTTAAAAATTTCTGCAATGCATATTGGGTTAATATCACTTCCAGATATTTGATTTTTTTAAATTATTGTGTTGAAATGATAATTGATCATTGATAACCTAACTGTTGATTTGATTTACTCCTGATTATTACCACCAAACAAAAAAGGAACATTTCTATTTTGTGAGTCTGAGGTATTTCTTAGCTTGGTTTTACTGATTTATAGTTAGCAACACAGCCAGTGTTCTTAATCCCCCAACTGAAAGTTGTTTGAAAACTATGACGGATTTTAACTTCATTTGCATGCTTTCCTACAACCTCTGTAGCACTACCACATATCCGCTCTCATTCTCTAGGGAAATCTCCATTAAATCAATTTTTCAGGGTTAACGATTTTAGAGTACATGTGGGAATCTGTTCTTTGTAAAAATGGTGGGCGAGTAATTAGCATTCATGTGGTGTAACTGACATTTGAATTGACTGATTGCGTGGGCTGGCTGTCATGGTTTTATGAAAGTATAAATTGTTCTGTTCAACTTATTATCTTACCTGATCTGTACAGCCAATCGTTTCAGAATTAACATCCTTTTTATATTTAAAACATAAGAATTAAAATGGAGGTTTAATGCCAGACATTTTTCTTTTTGCTCCACTTACCGGAGGAAAAAAAATTCACATCTCCAGGGCAATCACATCCATTCTATTGGAAACTATGAAAGCCTACTTCTGCCATTTGGAAACTGATTTTGTTCACCAAAGTAATTAATTTCTGTATATCCTATCAATAATTGTTATTCTCAATTTGTCACGTTGACTTTTCTTTTGGTTTGAGTGTGAAGTGACCATTTTTTGAGAAAAACATTTGCATAGTCTTCCAGTATATTAAATTATTTATGTAACATTAAGTATTGATGTTCTTACTGGTCTAATCTTCAGACTGTTTTGGGATAACTGCATTGTTTTCTGATTTTATTTTCTGTTGTTGGTATGTGTTTAATAGGTTTTCCTGTAAATGTAGTAATGCCAGGGAATGCCATGGACAACACTGACCTGTTTTGTGAATTCTACCATATGGCATGAAAATGTTGTCCTGATGCAAAAAAAATTGTTCTGTCGTTAAATTTTGTAGTCATATCAGAAGGCTGAAGGGAGTGAATGTCTGTATTGAATTGAATTGAATTCATTGTCACGTGTACTGAGGCACAGTGAAAAACTTTATCTTGTGAGCAATACAGGTAGATCACAGAGTTAAGTAGCATAGATAGTAAATAATAGCGGCAAAGTCAAAAATACAGGTACAGGCGAATGTTAAGATTATGTGAGTCCAGTCAGTATTCTAACAACAGTAGGGTAGAAACTGATTCTAAATCAGCTGGTGCGTGTGTTCAGGCTTCTGTACCTTCTCCAGACAGAATTCTCTCAATGGTGATTATATTCAACAATATCCTTTGTAGGTCAAAGATAATAAATGGTGGTTGGATTAAACATCTCATACAATATAACACCGTTTATGCCCATTTTTGTAAGGAAGTATGCAATTTATCCAATTATAAATTACAGCAGTTGAGGTGTAGTGGCCATTTTTCCAAATGTAGATGAAGCAATTTTTAATCAAACCACAATGGTCCTGATTTGCGTAAGTAAAGTTAACAGCTTTCACTATCATTATGAAATAAGTCAGATAAGTGGCGTTAGTTTGCCTCCAGCAGGATAGTTCACTGGATGCATCAATGCCTATGTTATCCCTTGTAACACAAGAAACAGGGTGGCGTATTGTGGTTGAAGAATACAAAGACATTTATTCCAGCTGATGGTTATGGAGAAACATTATATTCACAAGCACAAAATGTCTGGGCTAACATTCAGCTATTAGAGAAAACTGAGCAGTGTGCTTTCAAAGGCATATCATGTTTCAAGTGATCTTGGGGTAAGATGGAGTATGAGACCTTAACACCCTCGGATCATATTTTATGGTACAGTGAAATACCATGAGCATGGCTCTTAAAGGTAGACTGTCATACTGACCAGAAGACATAAAACAACATATCTTTTTTCAAAAGATGAAAATCTCTCCCAAACTCTTCTTTAATACTGTCGGATCATCCCTGGATAATGATCTTTTGCAAGTCTTGTAGTCGCTCATCTTCAGTTGTTGTCAATTGCAACTGTTCATTCTGGCACTGGCCAAAGTGCCACAGATCAACCTTGAGAACATCTTTAACTTCATAGTCTAGAGCAACAAAAGGTAGATCAAGAGGAATTACTTGGCCTTTCTGTGGGTTGGGTAATGTGGCAGTTGGTGTAGGTTGAGTAATACGGCAGTCTGGCAACTGTAATCATCCTGGTATCTGGTTTATGTTGCAGTTCAAAGCCATATCCATGGAGATTATTGACTGATTTGAAACCCATAATCTGTTACTCCACAATGGGTGTGGTTTAACTCTCATGAATTGTGACAATACTGAGACTGACGTGTGCTGGTACTTTTACCACTGATGAACCATTGGTATCTCCTAAGTGGAAGATTTCAGAAACCAAGATGAGCTTGTATAGTGGCACTGTATTGTGATTCTGCCAGTTCATAGAACTGGTGATGCACCATACATTATGAGACAGTCTCTTGTGCACTGTAGCATGGAGTGCCACTTACTGAAGTACACATCTTTCAGGACGCATAGTGACAATGTGTTGGCACTAGCTCCTGTGTTAATTATAGGTTTTACTGTATACCAAACCCAAACAAGCAGATACAATGCAACCAAAAACTATTGCTACATTACCTTACATTAAAGACATATCAGAAATGACCTCGAGACTACTCAGACCCCTTGGCATCATAGTAGCTGATAGACCTACCAACATACTTTAACAGCGACTAATGCGCCTAAATGATCCATTAGATACTACCAGCAAAACTAACATCATTTACAAGATACCATGCAAGAACTGTAAAAAACGCTATGTAGGATAAACTAGCAGGAAACTTGCCATCAGAATACATGAACACCAACTGGCACTAAAAGACACAGCCCACTGTTACTAGTTTATATACATACAGACAAAGGAGGATACCACTTTGACTGGAATAACAAACACATCCTAGGACAGGCCAAACAAAGACATACATGAGAATTCTTAGAGGCATGGCATTCTAACCAGAACTCCATTAATAAACACATCAATTTAGATCCTATCTACCTCTCCTTGGAAAAAAAACTGGAAATGACATCATCCACCTTAAGAAACCAAGACCTAATAATAGAGGTAGGACATACCACCAATGCTTCACTGGAGACTCTCACTGATAATGTTACCTAGTATGGAGGCGAAATGTCTGAAAGCAAACCTTCAAGTTCAGCGAGCTAATTTACATACTAATTCTGTGACTGTGCAATTCTGGCCTCTTTTTCCTGACCCACATGCAGTACCTTCTCCGTGCAACTTTCCTTTCCTCCTTTTACCTGCCAGGCTTTCTGAGGCCCAGGAAAACTGTCTGTCCAGATTTAAACCAGGAAGACAGACGTATCTGATACATAGCAAAAATGAGGACTGTAGATGCTGGAAACCAGAGTCTAGATTAGACTGGTGCTGGAAAAGCACAGCAGGTCAGGCAGCATCCAAGGAGCAGGAAAATCGATGTTTCGGGCCAAAGCCCTGATTCCTGATGAAGGGCTTTTGCCCGAAACGTCGATTTTCCTGCTCTTCGGATGCTGCCTGGCCTGCTGTGCTTTTCCAGCACCACTCTAATCTAAAATCTGATATATGCACTATAACTACAACTATTATATTAAAATGATCATCCTACTCCTAGGAGTGGTTTTGTTGTCTAAATAGCCACATTCTCCCCATCATCCATCTGACTTTGGTTAAAGCTAGAAGTGAGCAGATTTGAGATGGGTAACTGATGATAGCAAATCATCACTCTATAACCTTCAAAAAATCTTTGAACAGTTAATTAAAGACCAAGACCATCCAGTTGCTGCTGTTGACAAAATCTGCCCCATTGATATATTATGTTCTGCATTCTCAGTATCTTCAGGGCGTTTACCATTCTGCTTATTTGCTTACAGATCAAAACTGTTTTTGACGTTTCTTCTATTATTTTTCTTGATTTAAAACTAACATTAAAGAATTAAGGAGCTTGTGCTGATAAAAGTCCTGCATATTTAGTTTTTGAGAGGTTTTGGCACATGTTGTTGCCTTCTGTTTTTTCAATAATTGTTTGCACACTTTGCAGATGTCATTAAAAAAAATCTTCATTTCAAACCAAATTTGAATTGGGCGTACTTGACAACTGTGATGCAATCATAGTAGATTGTTGTTAAAAAAGATTATTTTTACATGGTAAATCGTAAATTTCCCACTGTTACACCATAGTTTGATAATGTACCTCAATCATGTAAATCACCCTTGTTCTATGTGCAGTCAAATGCATTTAGCAGGCTTATAAGTACCCATTAGATACGTGTACAAATTATTAAGCATAATTCCCAATGTTGTGCAACACAAAAATTTGGAAAATTGAAAGTTGGTTTAGAGTCATAGAGATGTACAGCATGGAGACAGACCCTTTGGTCCAACCCGTCCATGCCGACAAGATATCCCAAACCAATCTAGTCCCACCTGCCAGCACCTGGCCCAAATCCCTCCAAACCCTTCCTATTCATATACCCACCCAAATGCCTCTTAAATGTTACAATTGTATCAGCCTCCACCACATCCTCTGGCAGCTCATTCCATACACGTACCACCCTCTGTGTGAAAAAGATGCCCCTTAGGTCTCTTATTTATTTAAATTCTCGTCCCCTCCTATAATTATTAATTTAATTGATGTCTTGGACATTATGCGTTAAAGTATTAAGCCAATTTTAATTCACTGCAGAAATCACAATTTAATGGAAAAATGCTAAAAGCAGAAGCTCTGCCAAAACAAACACATTATTGTGAGTGGAAATTGGTCCGCAACATTCACATACAGACAAAGCACGTGTTTACCTAACCCCATGAAACATAAGGTTTCCACTTTAGATTGACAAATAAAATTCAATGTGAGTTTCTAATCTGCAGGAGCACCTCATGCTCTTGTTCCACAAGGTAAGAAACAACAATGTAACATCTGCTAAACATATTTAATCAATAATGTAATCTGCAAGATTTTTATTCAATACTTGGTTTTTAAAGTGAACAAATCTTTAGTTCTCTCCTGTACTCTTCAGGTCTTTCTTATGATTTGAGAGAAAACAACAAACCTCTACTTCCATACCATATCATAAGAGCCAAAAAACAAAGAATTCTAAAAGCTTTCCAAAAATTGACTTTTTAAACTCTTCTAATGGAAAAAGTCTCTTAATCAGCAGTAAAACAAAACTCCTTGGGGAGAACTGAGGTTTTGTTCAGAGCAGAGGAAGGGGGTCCAAGGTGGGAGAAAGGGAGATGGATCTCAGGGGGATGAGTGTGGATGCGATCTGGTCCTGGGGGTGAAGGGATGGCGTGTTGGAGGGAAGCTATGGTTGGGTCTGGAGCAGGGTAAAGGTGGTCTTATCCAGACTGAGTGAAGGGGTTTGGGTTACGTGAGTGTTTGAAGGAGTGTCAGGTCCCAGGGGGTGAAGACTGGTCAGTCTAGAGCAGTCCCAGAGGGTGAAGAGGGATAGGTCTGGATTGGTCCCTGGGGTGAAGACCAGAATTGTTAAATGGGACACACGTTCCAAGGCTGAAGGATGTTTGGGTCTGGAGTGAATGAAGGATAGTTGGGTCCAGGTGGGGTGAAGATATTTGTCATGACAGGGTCTGGAGGGTGTAAATGATCTAGAGGACATGTTGTTTGGGGATGTGCGAGGTATAGGGTCAGTTAAACATTTACTCCGGATTATGATTATGCATTTACTACTTTAACTTTTGCTGAGTAGCAATTTTACTTAATTTTGTCATAACCCTTCAAATTAGAGTTATAGAGTCATAGAGATGCACAGCATGGAAACAGACCCTTCCGTCCAACCTGTCCACGCCAACCAGATATCCCAACTCAATCTAGTCCCACCTGCTAGCACCCGGCCCACATTCCTCCAAACTCTTCCTATTCATATACCCATCCAAACGCCTCTTAAATGTTGCAATTGTACCAGCCTCCACCACTTCCTCTGGCAGCTCATTCCATACATGTACCAACCTTTGTGTGAAAACGTTGCAACTTAGGTCTCCTATATATCTTTCCCCTCTCACCCTAAACCTATGCCCTCTAGTTCTGGACTCCCCAACCCCAGGGAAAAGACTTTGTTTATTTATCCTATCCATGCCCCTCATAATTTTATAAACCTCTATAAGGTCATCCCTCAGCCACCGATGCTCCAGGGAAAACAGCCCCAGCCTGTTCAGACTCTCCCTATAGCTCACATCCTCCAACCCTGGCAACATCCTTGTAAATCTTTTCTGAACCCTTTCAAGTTTCACAACATTTTCTGATAGGAAGGAGACCAGAATTGCACGCAATATTCCAACAGTGGCCTGACCAATGTCCGGTACAGCCGCAACATGACCTCCCAACTCCTGTACCCAATACTCTGACCAATAAAGGAAATCATACCAAACGCCTTCTTCACTATCCTATCAACCTGCGACTCCACTTTCAAGGAGCTATGAACCTGCATTCCAAGGTCTCTTTGTTCAGCAACACTCCCTAGGACCTAATCATTAAGTGTATAAATCCTGCTAAGATTTGCTTTCCCAAAATGCAGCACCTCGCATTTATCTAAATTAAACTTAATCTGCCACTTCTCAGTCCATTGGCCCATCTGATCAAGATCCTGTTGTAATCTGAGGTAATCCTCTTCGCTGTCCATTACACCTCCAATTTTGGTGTCATCTGCAAACTTACTAACTATACCTCTTATGCTCGCATCCAAATCATTTATGTAAATGACAAAAAGTAGAAGGCCCAGCATCAATCCTTGTGGCACTCCACTGGTCACAGGCCTCCAGTCTGGAAAACAACCCTCCACCACCACCCTCTGTCTTCTACCTTTGAGCCAGTTCTGTATCCAAATGGCTCGTTCTTCCTTTATTCCATGAGATCTAACCTTGCTAAACAGTCTCCCATGGAGAACTTTGTTGAATGCCTTACTGAAATTCATATAGATCACATCTACTGCTCTGCCCTCATCAATCTTCTTTGTTACTTCTTCAAGAAACTCAATCAAGTTTGTGAGACATGATTTCCCATGCACAAAGCCATGTTGACTATCCCTAATCAGTCCTTGCCTTTCCAAAGTCAGGCTCACCGGTCTAGAGTTCCCTGGCTTGTCTTTGCCGCCCTTCTTCAACAGTGGCACCACGTTAGCCAACCTGCAGTCTTCCAGCACCACACCTGTGACTATCAATGATATAAATATCTCAGCAAGGGGCCCAGTAATCACTTCTCTAGCTTCCCACAGAGTTCTCGGGTACACCTGATCAGGTCATAGGGATTTATCCACCTTTAACCATTTCAAGACATCCAGCAATTCCTCCTCCGCAATCTGGACATTTTGCAAGATGTCACCATCTATTTCTGTACAGTCTATATCTTCCATATCCTTTTCCACATTAAAAACTGATGCAAAATATTCATTTAGTATCTCCCCCATTTTCGGTGGCTCCACACAAAGGCTGCCTTGCTGATCTTTATGGGACCCTATTTTCTCCCTAGATATCCTTTTGTCCTTAATATATTTGTAAAAACCCTTTGGATTCTCCTTAATTCTATTTGCCAAAGCTATCTCATGTCCCCGTTTTGTCCTCCTGATTTCCCTCTTAAGTATACTCCTGCTTCCTTTATACTCTTTAAGGACTCACTCGATCTATCCTGTCTATACCTTACATATGCTTCCTTCTTTTTTCTTAACCAAACCCTCAATTTCTTTAGTCATCCAGTATTCCCTATACCTACCAACCTTTCCTTTCACCCTGATAGAAGTATAGTTTCTCTGGATTCTTGTTATCTCATTTCTGAAGGCTTCCCATTTTCTAGCTCTCCCTTTACCTGCGAACATCTGCCTCCAATCAAAGTGCTACCAGGAGTGGGGTTCTTGGATTAAATTGCTGACTTTCAGAGAGATCGTAGCGCAGAAGAATTGCCTGGTGGAAAATTTCTACATAGTCCCCTCGCACAACTCCCACCTACACTGGAAGTGACAACTGTCTGGTCAGTGAAAAATTTAGGCTGATGTTTCTTTTGTGGTGGAGGGAACCCAAAGCAAAACAGTTGAGGGTGACCCTGATGTCCAGTCACTGGTAATGCGTGTCTGCCAGTGAGCAGGTCTCCTTCCTGAAGACTGCAGCCATTTGTTATCTCCTGATGTGAAAGACTCTGTTGGCAGAAGCACTGCAGACTGCAGAAGCTAAACCACTGTTTGTAAATCCTGTGATATGGGTGGTACTCCTTGCAACTTCAGCCTATCTTCTATGCACCTCTTTCTTGTGGATATGTTTGCTGAATACCTCACTCTTGTACGTTTTTTTGATTCCACCACAGCTGATATTACTGCATTGGATATGGAATGCCCTACTTTTGTGACATGCTGTCAAACACATTTATCCTCCTATTTTGATCATGTAAACTTGAAAGATTCCAGTGTGACAAAAGAAGCTTTATCCACAGATGCAGTCTTTGGCAGATGTTTATCAGAGGGAACTGAGACATCAGCTGAAATAAGTGAGTTTTTACTTAGATGTAGCAAACACAAGCTTAAATGTCCATCTGAAATATGGCTTAAACTCACCTCTATTGCATTAGACGTTTTATAAAGCTCTGAAAAATCTGTACTGGAGAAAATTGGTGTTTCTTTTATCAACATACTGCTGGTTTTCACAGAAATGAGAGGGGTGGTGACAAACAACAATAGCTCACGGTAAGTAGATCAGCCATTTAAATGTTATAATGTGGCTGCATCTCTCATTTGTTTTCCAGGTCTAACCTTGGCCAGCTGGGCTTCCTAATCCTCAAGAAACCCAACAGCTTCAAGAAAGAGTTAATTGTTTTTCCAGCAGTAATATGATCAAGGCTAAACACCTTTTACCTCAAGCCACTGGCTAACCTGCTTTCCTGCCCACCTTTGGATTTCACCCTCCGTGCTGAGAGCCAACAAAGTCACAGCCTCCGATCTGATCCGAAGATCCTACTGCCTTTATGATTAGATGAAAACCTGTGATCAGATCCTTTATGATCGGAAAAACCCACAAGTTGAGATCCACCTGTATGCTCAGACTACTGCTCACACTATTCTGATCATTTCTGTCATCAAATGCCCCTCTCTGACAACTTCACTCTCTGTAATATAAAGATCTTTTCCTGCAATCAGTGACTCCTATCTCATAATCACGAATCTCCCAAACAATGATCAAACGTGTCTGCAGTTGAAACTGTCTTCACATGAAGGGACATCCATCCAATCATCAGGCCCCTGCAATCAAATTGCCATCCTTGGTCAGAGTCCTCCCCTAGAGAACATGCAAAAACACCAGAGACCACAATCAAAGCCCTGAAGAATCTCCCTAAGAATCAATCCCTGAGTCTCATATCCACCTCATGATTAGTCCACTCTGCTACAAACACACCCTCCAAAATTGTCAGATCACCCTGTTATTGGAACTGACTTCTAATAGTAAACACATCCCCAACCTTGTAGTCACAACCCATTATGACCAGACTCCTCCTTACTATCAGAACAACCCAAGATTAGACTTCTTCAAGATTGGATCTCCCTATGAGCAGAACGCTCCTTACGATTCGACCTCCCCATTCTTAGTCCAGAGGCACCCTTGGCCCACTGAGATAATATGCAGCACTCCCCATCCCCCAAACCCCTCACTATCTGAGGAAGCAGGCAATTCTGGAGTTTCATTTTTTTCTGACTGAGAGCTAATTACCATGGTCACCACTGTTAAGAGTAGCTCCTATAAATATCAGAACCATTAGTTTTAAACTTAAGGAAAATTCAATTTGAAAGCATCTCATTAATCTTTCGTAAGGATGTTAAGTACCAATAAGTACCTGCCAAACTGGACTAGATAAATGGTATCCAAAGCCAGAACTGGCTATGTTTGATGTCCAGATCTAGAAAGCAATAATTTTAACAAACCACACACTCCCAATAAAGGTTAAAATCTTTGCCTAAAATTGAGAGCAGGATTTATGGAAAAATTAACTTTTATTCCGACTCATTGCTGTCCTGTTTGAAAGCAATAACCAAAAGAATAAATTAGTTTGTGTGTGGTGCTGAGGAGGATGAGTAGATCCCCTTATGACATTTCACATTAGATCATCATGAGAGATCTGTGCAGGATAGAACAAGATCATTTCCAGCTGAGGCAGAAAATTCAAATCTTGGTTTTGTTGCATTTAATGACTTGTTGCAAATCAGTTTTTTTTTCAGTTGTAACCTGATCGTAATGTACTGCTTGTATTTAAGCACAAAGAAATACATTTTATAAATTACACTGTAGTTACTTTGTACTGCCAGCTATGAGCTAAACAGTGCGTAACACTGCTGTCACTATCATAGCTATAAATGAACTATGTTCCAGTCTATGGGCAAGCAAAGAGATCTTTGCAATCTTGAGACACACTTGCACAGACTCAACTCCTCAGACAGAATGATGAGGAAATCTGTTCAGAAAATGTGTAGAAGATCTGAAAGATTCTGTAAAAAAAAACCCCTCAAAGCTAGTTTAGCATCACCCTCCATATAACGTCAAATCTAATTATGTAAGTAGCTGACACCTCTAAGAAACCTTCTTTTGGTAAGTTCTGAAGGTAATGGTGATGGGTTTGAATTTGGTGGAAATGAATCTGAAACAGAAACTCTACTCAATTTGAACCACAGGCTTCTAGTTTTACCAAAGATAGGACATGAGGTGAGCAACCAATCTATTTCCAGGAAGCAGATTGGTCTTTTAAAGCTTTAAGGAAGTTATTTGCCTCGAGGTTAATCATGTTTCTATTTTCATTACAGTTGATTGGTTTCTAGGGCCTCAGATATAAGGCGAGGAAAAAGGCTATATTATAGAGTAAGTGTCTTGAAACACTGCATGTGCAATAGGTAGGATAGGAGAGTTTCTTCCCAAAATAACAAGCTCCCATCTCTACAATCTTCTCTATTACTCCCTCATTGAATCTCCTCATGATCAGCAACAGTCCCAATCTCATAAACACGAACATGCCTCCATAATTCCCTTAATCACTCCTGTCCTTCTAACCACATTATCACCCCCACCCTGATCTTGGGATTCTGTATTGAACAGGAACCTTTTATTATACATTTACAATGTATACATAAATAGATAGGAGGGAGCATTCCCTGTTCGTGATATCTCTCTTTATCATTTGACCACTGTTAGTCCTTCTCTGACTACACTGATACAGCTGTGCCTCCATCTTGTAATCTCAATGACACTTCAGTGTCACTGAACAGCAGTCACAGCCAGACATCCCATTCCTTCCTCAATATCATTCCTGCAGCCAGAGGACTTATGAGGAATTAATTCTTCCTGACAATGTACAGATGTTCATGGTGGACAGACTTGCCACCATTCCTGCCTGTCAGATGGCTGAGTGCAGAAATGTGTCTTCTGAGGCTCTGATTATATATCGACCTGTCAGTACACCCCAATGGTTCTCCAGGAAGTTGCCATTGAATTCCTTAAGTCAACATATCAGCCAAAAGTCGAATAAGCAAGTTTATCTTTCGGCTTGAAATTTTCTTTGACTTCAAGAAATTAGAATGAGTCTCTTTGTGCTGAGGCAATGTTGCATTGATGTGGTGAATCTTGGCAATCAAACAACTCCAACGATCCGTAGTCCTAGGCTCCCCAAACAGGGAAAGTATCATCCATGCATCTAGAGAATTTTCGCAGGTCTGGTAGCATCTATGGAGAGAAAACAGAGTTAATGTTTTGAATCTAGTGACTCTTCTTCAAAACTAGCAGAGATTATAGTTTAATACTTAGAACAATTCAAGATAATCAGGGAGAGTCAGCATAATCTTGTCAAAGGGAAAGCATGTTTAACTAACTTATTGGAGTTTTTTGAAGGAATAACATGCACTGTAGATAAAGAGAAACTTGTAGTTGCAATATCCTTGAAGTTCCAGAAGTTTACATGCTTCATCAAATGGTATAATGAAAATAAAAGCTCAAGGTATGGGACAGAAGATTTGCTGGCTGGCAGAAATCAGAGTATGCATGGATGTGTCTGTCTGATTGGTTAGGATGTTGTGATTGAACTATTGCAGGTGACTGTATTGGGCCTCAATTTTTTTCAATTTACATAAATGACTCAGACAAGGGGAGCACACTTTGCAGATGACACAAGACAGAGACGAAAGTATCTTGTGATGCAGGCATAAGGATGCTGCACACAGATATAGATAGCTTAAGGACGTGGGCAAGTATCTGGTGGATATTTGGCATATCTGGCAAATATTCTGGAAAAATGTGAAGGTTTTCACTTTGGGACAGGAACAATAAAGAAGTGGAGAAGCAGAGGAATTTAAGGGCTCTAGTGGAATAGTCACAAAACGTTAGCATGCAGGTACAGCACATAATCAGGAGAGCAAATGGGCCGTGGGGTTATAGATCATGGCTGAATACAGTTCTTCTGCTGCTGCTGGCCTGAAGTGCCTTGTAGGTGCCTAGTTTTGAGTTGTTAGGTCTGTTCAAAGTCAGTTATCTATGCCATGAGGTTGTGCCACACATCATGATGGGGGGCATTCTCAAGGTAATGAGGAGTGTTTTTCCAACTGATATTGACATGAACAGATGGGTCTGCAGCAGCGAGATTGGTGAGGACGAGGCCAACTGGTTCCCTCTTGCTGGTTGCCTCAGCACCTAACATAAACCCAGTAAAGCAGTATGTCAGAGAGTCATAGAGATGTACAGCATGGAAACAGACCCTGCGGTCCAACCTGTCTATGCCGACCAGACATCTCAACCCGATCTAGTCCCACCTGCCAGCACCCGGCCCATATCCCTACAAACCCTTCCTATTTATGTACCCATCCAAATGCCTTTTAAATGATACAATTGTACCAGCCTCCACCACATCCTCTGGCAGCTCATTCCTACACGCACTACCCTCTATGTGAAAAAGTTGCCTCTTAGGTCTCTTTTATATCTTTCCCCTCTCACCCTCAACCTCTCTAGTTCTGGAATCCCCGACCCCAGGGAAAAGACTTTGTCTATTTATCCTATCCATGCCCCTCATAATTTTGTAAACCTCTATAAGGTCACCCCTCAGCCTCCGACGCTCCAGGGAAAACAGCCCCGGCCTGTTCAGACTCTCCCTATAGCTCAAATCCTCCAACCCTGGCAACATTCTTGTAAATCTTTTCTGAACCCTTTCAAGTTTCACAACATCTTTCTGATAGGAAGGAGACCAGAATTGCATGCAATATTCCAACAGTGACCTAACCAATGTCCTGTTCAGCCGCAACATGACCTCCCAACTCCTGTACTCAATACTCTGACCAATAAAGGAATGCATGCCAAACGCCTTCTTCATTATCCTATCTACCTGTGACTCCACTTTCAAGGAGCTATGAACCTGCACTCCAAGGTCTCTTTGTTCAGCAACCCTCCCTAGGTCCTTACCATTTAGTGTATAAGTCCTGCTAAGATTTGCTTTGCCAAAATGCAGCACCTCGCATTTATCTAAATTAAACTCCATCTGCCACTTCTCAGCCCATTGGCCCATCTGATCAAGATCCTGTTGTAATCTGAGGTAACCCTCTTTTGCTGTCCACTACACCTCCAATTTTAGTGTCATCTGCAAACTTACTAACTGTACCTCTTCTTCTCGCATCCAAATCATTTATATAAATGGCAAAAGGTAGGGAACTCAGCATCGTTCCTTGCTGCACTCCACTGGTCACAGGCCTCCAGTATGAAAAACAACCCTCCACCACCACCCTCTTTCTTCTATCTTTGAGCCAGTTCTGTATCCAAATGGCTAGTTCTCCCTGTATTCCATGAGATCTAACCTTGCTAACCAGTCTCCCATGGGGAACCTTGTTGAACGCCTTACTGCAGTCCATATAGATCACATCTAAATCTGTTCCCTCATCAATCCTCTTTGTTACTTCTTCAAAAAACTCAATCAAGTTTATGAGACATGGATTTCCCATGCACAAAGTCATGTTGACTCTCACTAATCAGTCCTTGCCTTTCCAAATACATGTATATCCTGTGCCCCAGGATTCCCTCTAACAACTTGCCCACCACCGAGGTCAGGCTCACAGGTCTATAGTTCCCTGGCTTGTCCTTACCACCCTTCTTAAACAGTGGCACCACGTTAGCCAACCTTCAGTCTTCTGGCACCTCACCTGTGACTATCGATGATACAAATATCTCAGCAAGAGGCCCAGCAATCACTTCTCTAGCTTCCCAGAGTTCTCGGGTACACCTGATCAGGTCCTTGTGATTTATCTACCTTTATGCATTTCAAGACATTCAGCACTTCCTCCTCTGTAATATGGACATTTTTCAAGATGTCACTGTCTATTTCCCTACATTCTATCTTCCATGTCTTTTTCCACAGTAAATACTGATGCAAAAACTTGTTTAGTATCTCCCCCATTTTCTGCAGCTCCACACAAAGGCTGCCTTGCTGATCTTTGAGGGGCGTTGTTCTCTTCCTAGTTACCCTTTTGTCCTTAATGTATTTGTAAAAACTCTTTGGATTCTCCTTAATTCTATTTGCCAAAGCTATCTCATGTTCCCTTTTTGCCCTCCTGATTTCCCTCTTAAGTATATTCCTACTGCCTTTTTACTCATCTAAGTATTCACTCGATCTATCCTGTAATACCTGACATATGCTTCCTTCCTTTTCTTAACCAAACCCTCAATTTCTTTAGTCATCCAGCATTCCCTATACTTACCAGCCTTTCCTTTCACCCAACAGGAATATACTTTCTCTGGATTTTCATTCTCTCATTTCTGAAAGCTTCCCATTTTCCAGCCGTCCCTTTACCTGCGAACATCTGCCCCCAATCAGTTTTTGGACGTTCTTGCCTAATTCCTTCAAAATTGGCCTTTCTCCAATTTAGAACTTCAACTGTTAGATCTGGTCTATCCTTTTCCATCACTATTTTAAATCTAATAGAGTTATGGTCGCTGGCCCCAAAGTGCTCCCCCACTGACACCTCAATCACCTGCCCTTCTTTATTTCCTAAGAGTAGGTCAAGTTTTACACCTTCTCTAGTAGGTACATCCACATACTGAATCAGAAAATGTTCTTGTACACACCTAATAAATCCCTCTCCATCTAAACTCTTAACACTAGTCCCAGTCTATGTTTGGAAAGTTAAAATCCCCTACCATAACCACCCTATTATTTTTACAGATGGCTGAGATCTCCTTACAAGTTTATTTCTCAATTTCCCTCTTAGTATGAAAGGGTCTATAATACAATCCCAATAAGGTGATCATCTCTTTCTTATTTCTCAGTTGTCTTTCAGGATTTGTTCAACTTGGTCAGAAGTGGTGCTATTGAGTCCCTATTGGTGATGGATATTGCACTTTGATAGGAGGAATATTGAAAGATGATATAAAATAGGAGCTACAGTTTTATAGGGGTGCAGATGCAGAGACCTGTATGTGTATATGCACAGATCACTGAAGGTGGCAGAACACACAGAGTGGTTAATAAAGCCTACAGTATCCTCGGCTTTATTAATAGGGCCATACAGTACAAGAATAAGGTGCTGAGATTGTATTTGTATGGACACTGAAGAATTGTATATGATTATGTGTGTCACATTAGACAAAAGATAGAAACCCATTGGAAAGCATGCAGAAGCAATTTACAAGAATGGTTCCAGAATGGGAATGAGGATGAATTGAAGAACTTGGAACTGTTCTGCTTGGAGAGAAGAAGTCTGACAAGACACTTGATAGAAGTTTTAAAAATCATGAGGAGGTTGGATAGTGTAGAAGTAGTGCAGTATAGAATCTAAGAGTCAGAATGGAAGGTGCTGCTAATTTTGTACAGGAAATGCAATTTTATAAAGGAAGTGCATATTGTTTACATATAATTTAACTGGGCACAAGTCTTAATTAATAATGTAGAATGGAATGAAAAATAAACCAACATGAAAGACAATAATTAAAATCAAAGCACTTGTGTTATTGAAGTCTTCAAAAATGAAAATGTGAGCCAAGTTTATGCTTATATCTCATTTACATCAATAAGGGAATCTTTTTCTCAGGGAATCTTCAGGTGACCGTCCTCCAAGGCGGACTTTGGGATACGCAATAACGCAGAGTGGCCACGCAGAGGCTGATAGCCAAGTTCGATAACCATGAGGATGGCCTCAATCAGGATCAAGAGTTTATGTCACACTACACTCTGCACACACAAACACACACACACTCTCTCTCTCTCTCTCTCTCTCTCCTCTCTCTCTCTCCCTCTCCCCCTCACATGCATGCACACAGACATGTAAGATCATGGAGTGAATTTGCATTTGTAGAACTGTATTTGCAAATACATTCTATTTTGTTCAAAAAGCACACAATCTATAGGCAATCAATCCATGTGACATTTTATAAGTTCCTACTTTGGAAATAGAACCAGTCTGACTCAAGATTGGAATACAGACAGACTCTAACCTCACACCTTAATACATTGTCTGAGCTGAGATGTTACTTTTTTTTATAAAACCTTAAGTTATCTTGGGAAAGTGACTTGAAAGAAGTTCTGGGATTTACATATTAATAAATTGAAACATGTAACCCATTCTAAAAGATGAAAGACTTAACAGCAATTTAGGTTTATTCGAGACATCATATCAGTTGCATGACACTATAAATTGTGTCTCATGATCCTGCCCCATGAGCTACCTGATGAAGGAACAGTGCTCAGAATGCTTGTACTTTCAAATAAACCTGTTGGATTATAACCTGATGCTATATAATCTTTTACTTTGTCCACAGCTGTCCAACATCGGCATTTCCTCATCAAATATTATAGACTGAATTTTCAGTCCTGTCAGCTGAGAGGGAATGGGGCATGGCTGGGTCTGAAGTTGCTGGCTCAGACTGTCAGTTTCAGGACAACATTTCTGGGCCGCGGAAGACCCACAGCACCCAAAACGCTGGGTCTTTAATTTGGGAGTTGGTTATCTCAGTTGGCTGGTTTACAATGCAGAGTGACATCAACAACATTGGTTCAAATCCCACATTGCCTGCAGTTACTATGAAGGATCTCCTTGTCAATCTCTTCCACGAGGCATGGTGACCCCCAGGTTAAACCATCACCAATCATCTCTCTCTCTGGTGACATAGCAGCCCTATGATCTGGTATGATTATGGCTACTTTAATTTAGGGTAAAATGGAGAGTGTCATGTGACTCCTTATGCATTCTGTTGTCAGATCTTCTGAATCATGGGTTTTCAAGATTTAAAAGTGCAAATAATATAAAGATGCTTATGCTGGTCAACAATATTGAACATTTGCACAGATGATGAGTTTGAGAAGGAGAATTCAGGGGTGTGGGAATTGAACCCATGTTGTTGGCATCATTCTACATTGCAAAACACCTGCCCAGCCATGTCTCATCCAACAATCCAAACAATATGTACCCGACAAGCAATTTGAAAACTTCAACCTCTCATACCAGCAGTCAATGAATAGTGTCATTATGCAATTTTTACAGTCTATATTTGTATTATAATTTGTACATTTTGTACAATATTTTAATATGCAGGGGGTTAAATGTTAAACCGTAAGTTGACCAGAGCACACAGACAATTAGGAGATCTGGAAGATTATAAGCAATAAATAAAGTCTGATATAAAGGAAGCAATTTAAGAGCCCAGTTATTTAATACTATCCCTAAGAAGAAACAGCATAGAAGCAAATACAAGGCATGCTTTGAGATGAAAGACCTTATCACATTGAAATTTCACACTGAAATTGTGTGGGCAGGTGTATTTGCTAAGATTTGCAAAAGTGCTACATCTACTTTCAGATTAGAATATTTATCGGCTCTCCAAGAAGTCTTAAACACTTTGGAGCTAGGTTTTTCTTGTCCTGTGTGCTCAACTAGCCCTCTATCTACACTCCCACCCTCACCATCTGTTACCAATGTCTCATCTACGTCATCATGTGATGGATTGCATTTAAAGCATGTTCGCCTGACATGGCTTGAATCTGTTGTTATTTCTGAGTTTCCAAAACTGCCATAGGCTAGATTGCTATTTGATGTGGACAACATAATGCAGAGAAGTGGAGGAGGAACATTACCCACAATTGGGATGTTTGTGTCATGACCACACTGTGTGATCCCTGAGCTCTGAATTTGTATAGTTTGTTTAGCCCCTGGCAGTTTCTTGAATGCTCTTGTTTAAAAAAAAATGACCAGCAAAATTGTTCACTTAAAGATCAAATGTTAGTTTATTACAGATCAGCCTGATATCACTACAATCTGATACTTGCTTGCAGGTGCTCTTTCCAAATATGAATTTGGATTCAGCAGCAGTGATACCTGCATAGTTAAATAGTTGGATGTTGCTGGTGTTATGAAGTTGAAGGTGTGTACTGTACCTTTAAGAGAGAGTGAAAGTTGTTTTGCCCTGAGAGCTTGCAGGCACCTGTCATTTGACTGACCAGCAGCCTCAGAGTGTACTGGAAAATTTAAAATATGTAACATTTGGCTGTGAAACAAATACCTGAGTTTTGGTTGCTATGTTTTCATAACTGTTCGAATTTAACCAATCAGTTTAAATTATGCCCCAAGAAACTAAAACCTAGTTGAATTTGAATTTATTGTTTTTGATGATATTGAACCAATGAGACAATCTGATGTTTGGTGTATAAAGAAGCAGACATTTTGAGAGTTAGTCAGAGAGACAACCAACTCCCATCGTCCGAGTAACTGCTAGCAAAACATTCTTTGTCAAAGGTACCTTTTCATATGGAACATCTTTGCAGCAAAAGACCGAAGCCGACCCAGGGAAATCTACAAACAGAGGAAGACAGACATCAGAGGTGACAGCTGCTGTAGGGTATTGAAAATTAAGTTGATGTAATTTTAATAGGGGGTTTAGTGGAACAGTGTATTGTTGTTGAGTTGGAGGCAGATAACACGCCGTTAGGAGAAAGAAGACTTAGAGTTGTAAAAAGTTGTTGTTTAATGTTCACTTTTAGAGTTAAAGAATAAATTGATTTTTTTTCTTTAAATAGTGCAAGTTAGGAGTTCTCTGTCACTCATATTTTAACAGACTATGAAGCAAGGTGAGCTTTTCTGGGTATTTGGTGTAATTAGCAGAAGGATTCACCGCCGTGTTATAACACTGGTACGATGGACTTAGCGAATAGTGCAGTCATGCTGCACAAGTCTTATTGAGTTCTTTGAGAATATGATGGTACAAGTTGACGAAGGTCGAGCAATGGATGTGGTATATATGGATTTCTGTAAGGCATTTGATAAGGTTCCCCATGGTCGGCTCATTCAAATAGTTAGGAGGTATGAGATACAGGGAAATTTGGCTGTCTGGATACAGAATTAGCTGGCCAAAAGAAGACAGCAAGTGGTAAGGATGGAAAGTATTCTGCCTGGAGATTGGTGTCCCACAGGGATCTGTTCTTGAGCTTCTGCTCTTTGTAGATTTTATAAATGACTTGGATAAAGAAGTAGAAGTGTGGGTTAGTAAGTTTGCCGATTTCACAAGGTTGGTGGTGTTGTAGATTGTATCGAGGTTTATTGCAAGCTACAACAAGACATTGACAGGATGCAGAGCTGGGCTAAGAAGTGCGAAGTGATTCATTTTTGAAGGTCAAATTTGAATGCTGAATACAGAGTTAAAGACAGGATTCTTGGCATTATGGAGGAACAGTGGGATCTTGAGGTCCATGTGCATAGATCCCTCAAAGGTGCCACCCAAGTTGAGAGAGTTGTTAAGAAGGTGTATGGTGTTTTGGTTTTCATTAATGGGGGATTGAGTTTAAGAGGCGTAAGGTTTTGCTGCAGCTCTATAAAACCTGGTTAGACCACACTTGGAATATTGTGTCCAGTTCTGGTTGCCTCATTATGGGAAGGCTGTAGATGCTTTAGAGAGGGTCCAGAGGAGGTTTACCAGGATGCTGCCTGGATTGGAGATTTTGTCTTATGAAGAGAGGTTGGGTAAGCCAGGTTTTTTCACACTGGAGAGAAAAAGGAAGAGAGGTGACTTGATAGTAGTGTACAAGGTAATGAGAAGCATATATAGAGTAGATAGCCAGAAACTTTTCCCAGGACAGAAATAGCTGTCACGAGGAGTCATAATTTTAAGGTGATTGGAGGAAGATATAGGAGAGATGTCAGATGTAGGTTCTTTATGCAGGGATTGGTGGGTACGTGGAATGCACTGCCAGCAGTGGTAGTAGAGTCAGATACATTAGGGCCACTTAAGCAACTTCTGGACAAGCACGTGGATGGCAGTAAAATGAGGGGTGGGTAGGTTGGGTTGATCTTAGATTAATATTAATGCTTGGCACAACATCATGAGCCGAAGGGCCTGTACTGTACCATATTGTTCTATGTTCTATGTCTATATCCTAAATTAATCTAGTCCCATTGGCCAGCATTTGGCCCACTTCCCACTAAACCCTTCCTATTCACATACCCATCCAGATGTCTTTTAAATGTTGTAGTTGTACCAGCCTCCAGCACGTCCTCTGACTGTTCATTTCATATGTGCACTACCTTCTACGTGAAAAAGTTACCCCTTAGGTACCTTTTATATCTTTTCCCCCCTTACCTTAAACACTGCTGCCTCACAGCGCCAGGGACCCGGGTTCAATTCCCGACTCGGGCGACTGACTGTGTGGAGTTTGCACGTTCTCCCTGTGTCTGCGTGGGTTTCCTCCGGGTGCTCCGGTTTCCTCCCACAGTCCAAAGACGTGCAGGTCAGGTGAATTGGCCATGCTAAATTGCCCGTAGTGTTAGGTAAAGGGGTAAATGTAGGGGAATGGGTGGGTTGCGCTTTGGCGGGTCGGTGTGGACTTGTTGGGCCGAAGGGCCTGTTTCTACACTGTAAGTAATCTAATCTAATCTAATCTAATATGCCCTCTAGGTTTGGACTTGTCTACCGTGGGGAAAAGACCTTGACTAAAAACTGCTATAAAATCACTCCTCAGTCTCTGAAGCTCCAGAGAAAACAGCCCCAGCCCATTTAGCCTCCCCCTTTAGCTCAACCTCTGCAACCCTGGCAACATCCTTGTAAAATATTTCTGAACCCTTTCAAGTTTTACACGAGTTATCCTTTAGGAAGGAGACCAGAATTAAACACCCTTTTCCAGAAGTGGCCTCACTACATGTGCAGCTATAACTTGACATCCCAACCTAATATATTGACAAATAAAAGCAAATGGACCAAATGCCTTCTTCACTATCCCAACCACCTGTAATTCCACTTTCAAGAAGGTATGAACCTACACTCAAAGGTCCCTTTGTTTGGCAACACTGCACAAGACCTTACCATTAAATGAAAAGGTCCTGTCCTGATTTGCCCTACCAAAATGGAGCACCTCACATTTATCTAGATTAAACTCTCATTGGACTTGTTCGGTGGAAGTGTGGTCGAATACTGAAAACCCTTTTCCTTGAGCTCCTTTTGGTTCAGAACTGTTTCTCTGAGGATACTTGTCAGAGTCTTCCTGGGAGCTGAGTTTAAATGGTGTCTCAGTCTGCCTCATACAGATTGCAAGTTAAGATTGCTGTTATAATAACTTTTGAGGATCATTGTTCCATAAAGCAAAATCACTTAAGTTGGAACTACCTGTGAGAATCTTTCAGCTTCCAGTTTTATTCAGAAGTGTTGAATCATCACACTTTAGAATAAACCATTGTATTGTCCAAGAGTTAAATGGATTCTATATATTTCCCCTAGTGGTTGATGTTGAGATGAAACATCAGCCTATCTGTCTTTCTGACTGAAGCAACTCAACGAGACACAGACACGTGTCTCCTGGTAACCATCTTTTCATGCTCTTTCTGTCCATTTAGAGAGAGATTGGGTTTTTTTTGCAAAGTAAACATTATAATTACACAATTGTGACATCTGAAATAGCAGTTATCGCAAAACAGCAGAAAGAAGCCCTTTACTCTGATCTTGTCTTCCACTGCACTTACATTGTGCCACACTTTAATAGCTGGTACTTTTTGTTGTTTGAATGGAGATTCTCTGATGCCTGAGATCACTAAGACAAGATTAATTGTATCGTAATTGAATGTTTCATCATAATCAGTTGGGAGGTATTACCTTGGGATTCATTTGTGTTTCTGTATCTAGGAAGAGATTGAAATTGTGGTTTTTGGGTGAGAAAATGCACATTTTAATGTATATCTCGGCGAAGCAGAATTACAGAATTGTTATGGTGCAGAAGGAAGCCATTCTGTTCATCACATCTGTGTTGGTTCTCTCAGCAAGTTAGTTCCAGTTGCTACATTGAACTTAATTTGGTATTTATCTAGCCACTCCAGCTATGTATCAATATCTTTTTGAAGTTTGGCGTGATCTTCCTTTCAGTTTACAATTCTCCATCTTTTCTCTCATTTGCAAGTTTTGAAGTTGTCTTTGTGCACCAAAGCTCAGATCATTTTATACATCAGGATAAACAAGGATCCCAGTGCTGACACCTGGAGAACTCCACTACAAATCTTTTTCCAGCGTGAAAAATACCAATGAGCCAATACTCTCTGCTCCTGATCTCTCACCCAATGTTTTTTATTCACTCATGAAAAGTGGGTGTTGCTGGTTGAGCCACTATATCTTGCCCAGCCCGAGTTTCCCTTGAGAAGATGGTGATGGTGAGCTCCCTTCTTGAACTGCTGCAGTCCATGTGCTGTAGGTTGACTCACAATACCATTAAGGAGGGAAGTCCAGAGTGTTGGTAAGTTGATGCCAAGGTGCCGGAGTAGTCTGGTTGTCATCTCCAAGATGTCTTTAATGAATAGTAGTGCGGCTAGGGTCTCTGTGTCTTCTTGCTTAGGCATCATGGTAGCCCACAAACCTACCAACGTTCTGAACCAGCTCTTGATGAATCTAAAGGACCCTGAACCAACAACCAGCACAACGAACATCATATACAAAATGCCCTGCAAGGACTGCAACAAACATTACATTGGACAGATAAGCAGGAAACTAGCCACCAGGATACACGAGCACTAACTTGCCAAAACATATGACCGACTCTCACTAGTATCCATACACACAAATGATGAGCAGCACCTGTTCAACTGGGACAACACCCATCCTGAGACAGGTTAAGCAAAGACATGCACAAGATCTCCTAGAGGCCTGGCATTCAAATCGAAACTCCATCAAAAACACATCGATTTGGACCCCATTTACCAACTTCTCAGAGAAGGAACAGGAAGTGATATCACCCACCACAACAGACAAAGACACATCAATAGAAAGCGGGACAGAACACCAGTGCTTAAGCAAAGGCTAACTGATAATGTTACCTAGCATGGTAACAAAATGTTTGAGAACAAATCATCCAGTTCAGCAAGCAAACTTACAACCTTATCTTTTGCTAGTTTACACTTGACTAATCTTACAATTTAAAGATTTACTGCCTCTATAACATTAATCTTATAAGGACATCTCTCATATGCCTCCTGCTGAAAAATCTAAGTTGGTCAACTCTTTCGTCAGTTTAGTTATTTTAAACGAAGGATGACTCCTTCAATTCCCTCTGCATTGTCCTTAGCATTTAAATATCTCTTTTGGTCCTTTGACTTCTACTCTATTGTCTGAACTATGTAGATTAACATTATTAACTTTGTTGATTGCTCTGTTTGGATAGGTTTGGCATCAAGTTGTCATGATTCCAGATGATGTTATTATTGGACAAATCAGATTCCAGACTGAAATCTGTTTTAGAATCATGTTTTGTAATGGACTGAAACTAGTCATTTAATTTCTACAGCTTTAACACATGTCTAACTTTACGTCCACAGATTAGACTCCAGGTGAACTGCAACATGAGCTTGCATATTTGTTCAGCAACTGAATGAAACTGTGTGAACTGGTCAAAACCAGTGCATAGGTCTAACCAAGAACTAACAACAGCAAAGTCCTTGTAAATCCTTACTATTTTTTATCATTGTTGGCACTGCATATCTAGCTGACCTTTGATGCTTGATCCTTTTTCTGAACACCCTGAGAAATTAGTTTAAACAGGTGCCCCACTCTAACAGCTGCCTATTGTAGCACCCAACCTCCCCATTCTCACAACTCATCAGCCCCCACAGCTGCTCTCTATACTCATAGCTCTCCAATTCTAATGACAAATCCCTCCCCTTCACTTTTTTACTCTCGGGGTTATAGAATCATAAAGTCATAGAGTCACAGAGATCTACAGCAGGGAAACAGACCCTTCGGTCCAACCCGTCCATACTGACCAGATATCCCAACCCAATCTAGTTTCACCTGCCAGCACCTGGCCCATATCCCTCCAAACTCTTCCTATTCATATACCTCTCCAGATGCCTTTTAAATGTTGCAATTGTACCAGCCTCCACCACTTCCTCTGGCAGCTCAGTCCATACACGTACCACCCTCTGCGTGAAAAAGTTGCCCCTTGGGTCTCTTTTATGTCTTTCCCCTCTCTCCCTAAACCTATGCCCTCTAGTTCTGGACTCCACGACTCCAGGGAAAAGACTTTATCTATTTATCCTATCCATGCCCCTCATGATTTTATAAACCTCCATAAGGTAACTCCTTAGCCTCCGACGCTCCAGAGAAAACAGCCCCAGCCTATTCAGCCTCTCCATAAAGCTCAAATCCTCCAACCCTGGCAACATCCTTATAAATCTTTTCTGAACCCTTTCAACTTTCACAACATCTTTCCGATAGGAAGGAGGCCAGAATTACATGCAATATTCCAACAGTGGCCTAACTAATGTCCTGTAAAGTTGCAAGATGACCTCCCAACTCCTGTACTTAAGACTCTGACCAATAAAGGAAAGCATACCAAATGCCTTCTTCACTATCCTATCTACCTGCGAGTCTACTTTCAAGGAGCTATGAAGCTGCACTCCAAGGTCTCTTTGTTCAGCCCCCATTTTTAAACCTTAATATGGGGTAACAGTTGGAAAAGGTTTGTGAGGCAATGAGCTAGTTCAAATAATTCTAAAAGAGGTGCAGGAATGTAGTAACCTGTGGGTATATGTACTCAGAGGCTTTTTGAAAACAAATAGTTAAAATATCACACAGAAACACTACCACCTACAAGTTCCCCTCCAAATCACTTACCTTCCTGATTTGGAAATATATCACTATTTTTTCACTATCGCTGGGTCAAAATCCTGGAATTCCATCCCTAATGGCCTTGTGGGCCAACCCACAGCATCAGACTGTACTCATTCAAGAAGGCAGCTCTCAAGGGCAACTAGGGACAGGCAATAAATGCTGGGCAGCCAGCGATGCTCACCTTCCACGAGAAAAAAAAACACAGATGCTGGGTTTTATAAATAGAGGCACCGAGTACAAATACAAAGATGTTACAATGAATCTTTATAAAACACTCACTGGGCTTCAGCTAGACAATTGCGTCCAATGTTGCACACTGCATTTTAGGAAAAATGACAAGATTTGAATGAGGGTGCAGAAATGATTTACAAGAATGATTCCAGGAATCAAAGTGAATAGATTGGTAAGGCTGGGGTTGTTCCCTTTGGAGAAGAGAAGGTTGAGAAAAAATTTGGAGAGGTGCTCAAAATTATGAGGGGTATAGACAGAGTAGATGAAGAGGAATTGTTCCCATTGGTAGAAGGGTCAAGAATAAAAAGATACTAAACATTAATGGCAAAAGAGCCAAAAAAAAAAGCTTGAGAAAAATTATTTTACATAGTCTATAATTAAGGCCTGAAATTCACTGCCTAGTGGTAAGGGAAATTCAATTGTGGCTTTCAAAGACATTACCCAAATACCTGAAGAGAAAACAAAACTTGGAGGGTTAAAAGGGACAGTAAATGAGGCAGCCTTGCTAAATCACTCTTCCAAGGTGCCAAATAGCCTCTTTCAGGAATGATGCTATGGTCTACAATATTTGGCATCATGTTTGTATAATGCTGTGCCCCGCTCCCCAAACAGATGCAAACACCTGGAACATTGTGTGCAGTTACTGGTCTCCTTATCTGAGGAAGAATGCTCTTGCTAGAGAGGGAGTGCATCACAGGTTCACTAAATTGATTCGTAGAATGGAGGACTGATGTCTGAGGAGAGATTGAATTGGTTAGGATTGTATTCACTGGAGTTTAGAAGAATGAGGGTGGGGCTCATACTGAAACCTATCAAATTGTAACTGGAATGGGGAGGTTAACACAGAAAGGATGTTCCTGATGGTGGGTGAGTCTAGAATCATAGCTTAAGGAAAAAGAGTAAACGTTTAAAATGGAGATGAAGAGAAATGTATTCATCTGAAGCCTGTAGAATTCACTACCACAGAAAGTGGTTGAGGCCAAAACATGATGTGTTTCAAGAAGGAGGTAGATATCGCTACTATGGCTTAAGGGATTCAGAGATATGGCAGGAGGGTGGGATTAGGGTATTGAGTTTAATGATCAGCCATTGTTATACCGAATGGCAAAGCAGGCTTGAGGAGTTAAATAGTCTACTCCTGTTCCTATCTTCCACGTATGTAGCCGTTGTTTAAATCAATTGAAATACAATAAGTGAAGTTCATTTTCCTGATTGCCTCAAATTGTTGATGGTGTGTCATACATTGAAATGTAGCTTTCATGAGAGCTCTCAGTGTTCATTCAGATCTACTTAAATTGTTTTACCGGTGAATTAAGTCATAGTGCATTTTGTCATAGCGCAGCCTAATTTAATAAGTATAAGATAACCTTAATCTTGCACATCTAGCCACTCATGGAAACCCAATGAATTTGAGTATGTAAAGAAACACCAATGGATTAAATTGCTCTAATAATTTTGTAAAATCCATTCAGTTTTCCAAATGTGTAAAGCCTTTATTTCGTTCTCTACTGGAGTTTGTAGGAAATAACCATGTCTTTGTAATAGGACAACAGGAAATCTTCTTGCTGTGTACAGAACTGCAATCAGTGTCCTGGTGGGATGTTTGACAGAAACAAAAACAGAAGTTGCCGGAAAAGCTCAGGAAGTCTTGCAGCACCTGTGCAGAGAAATCAGAGTTAACGTTTTGGGTCCGGTGACCTTTCTCAGTTTCTCAGTTCTGATGAAGAGTCACCAGACCCAAAATGCTAACTCTGATTTCCCTGCACAGATGCTGCCAGATCTGCTGAGTTTTTCCAGCAACTTCTGTTTTTGCTTCTGATTTACAGCATCCGCAGTTCTTTTGGTTTTTATTTAGGTTGCTAGATGCTGAGTTTATTGGCTGCTGCAGCTGGAGAAATATGTATGCTTTTCCCTTTTGCTTCTACCTGTAATGTTTTATTATTATTTATATTGATTATAGTTATATTCGCAACCCTGTTTTACTTAAAAGTTGCAGCAGGATTGGGATTTTGAAATAGGATTCATTTTAATTATTCTGTTTTATTTCTTTTCAGGTTTAAAAAACATACTGATAGATTCTAAACTAAAATTAAATGAGAACAACAGTTTGATCATTGACAATGATTTTAGTTGTTCATGTATTCAATATGTATTTCCTACAAATTCAACAGCTATTTTGCTCTGTTCCTCTGTTCCTTTAGGACAGCTCTATGGTTTAACTGTGACAATTCTATTTGGAATAAAACTGTATCTCTGCATTCAGGCACTGACTGAATTGTATGTATTCTTAGTATTACTTTTCTTTTTACTTCAGGTTCAGAGCATTTGGGGATTTTACCTTTTGGGCTTAATTGAGTAACTATCGTACTGTTTCAAAACCATGAATGCCAACGAATGTGTCAATTCCATGTAGGCTCTATGTGATATCTGGGATCTGGGAGTTTTTTTTACAATTGGACATGACTATTAAGCTTGATTTCTTCTGCCCTCGTGATCTGCCATAGATGCAGTGATGGATGTCTACTTTTAGCAGGATATTCACACCTGGTGAGGTGATACTTCTGTTAGCTTTGGAACACAGTAAGTCATATAGTACAGAAAGATTCAGTAGAATTTTATTATAGATTCTGGGATCTACATCCACTAAAATTACAGGCATGGCTGAAACTGGACTAGTACTAAGCAATTCAGTGATAAAGTATAGCAGTTTCCCTCAGCATGTCATGCTGTAAGTGACCCCAGTAAGATGGCAACTGAGACCTATATGCCATCAGGTCATATGCCATGATACAGTGATGATATTGTGAGCATATCTCTTAAAGGTATGTTGTATACTAGATATGAGACATAACATAACAAACAAATCTTGTTTGACAATGAAGTCACTCTTTTAAGCATTTTATTGGTGTCTCACGATGAATCAGGAGTGCCATTGTCTTTTTTGGGCCCAGCAGTTTAAAAACATTATTGGTCCATTATAGATAGAAGGAGCATTGGGTGATGGCTAAGGTACAGGAGGAACAAGGCTCATTAATTTTGTGGGCGAGAGGAGGGGGAGCATGGGTAAAATGTGCAGAGCACGGATTTTTTTTTCATGGAACCTTCACTTTCAATGCTTTCCTTACTTTCATTGTTTTCCTGATTACAACCTTCAGATTTTATTGGGAAGTTAATATTGAATATATCCTACTGATTGGCAGGCCTCACCCCAGCCAAACCCTTACATCCCCTTATCATTTTAGATGTCTTTGCCCTTACTACTTGTGTTAGTTATTACTAGTTATTGAATTTTTTTAACTGATGATGAAACAATTGGCTGTTTTACTGTAGAGCATTGTGTCTTCTACTGCTTCAGTACAGAGGAGGTGGTGGCTCAGTAGTATTATTGCCAGATTATTAACTTAGAGAGCCAGGTAATATTCTGGGGACCTCGGTTTGAATCCAGTCGTGGCAGATGGTGGAATTCAATAAAATAATATGGCATTAAGAGTCTATTAATGCCCATGAAACCATTGTTATTTGCCAGAAAAACTGACTAACATTCTTTAGGGAAGGACACTGCTACTCTTACTTGGTCTGGCCTAATTGTGACTCTGGACCTCTGGACAATTAGAGAGGGTCAATAAATGCTAGCCTAAGCTGTGATGACCACAGCTGTGAATAAATTGTTAAAAATTGTGACTTTAAGCCACATTACGTTAAGCTAATTATCTATGCAGAATAGAAATCAATATATTTAATCCAAGATTGTTACAACTATGAAACACATCTTTAAAAATGGCCAAGTCAAGTGGATTCTAAATTGAGTGTAACAAATAGGAATTGCAAAACATCTTGAACAGCATCAGAGAATGTGAGAAAGACGATGATTAATACCTGACACTGTCTCTTCCATAAATTGTTATTAATCCAAGCTGATATTAGCTTTGGATGGGAAACAAGGATGCTAATTTTGTTTCACTAGAGGTCAGTGCTGTAATGCACTTTGTAAATACAACATTGCATTTGCTTGTAACATCTAATAGAGACATCAGAAGGATTTTAAATGTGCAAATTGGAAATTGTAATTAGTCAATTCAGTGTTTATTTATTTTTTTTATAATATTTCATTGCATTTCCACCTCATGTATTGGCTGAAGTAAAGAACAGGGAGTGTAAGTGACTTGATATATTTAAACACAAAACCCCTCATTCTGTCTTCCATAGCTGTCAGGTGACATCGCTTCTCCTGCCAGGACATTTTGCATGTGACCCTCCACATTCACTTCATTTTACTATAACATCCAGCCCTTGTAGTGACCCTCTTCAAATGTTGACTTTCCACGCTCACGGAACATTAATGTCTCACATTCATAAGTCCTTTCTTTTTTTTCAATGCAGAAGCAAATGCAGAAAACTAGGGAGAGGTAGGAAATCGGAAGCAACCTTCCGTTTCCTCCAGTTTGATAGTTCCAGAGGGGAATGCTGTGGAAAATAAGTTGGATTTTGGCACAAGTGGCCATTATTGATAGTGAGATTTAAAATAAAATGGGATATGGACATGATTGGCAAGGCAACCATTTGTTGCTGTTGCCTAATTGCTTTTGAACAGAATGTCTTGCTAAGCCATTTCACAGGGTGTTTAAGAGTTTACTGCATTACTGTGGGTTGAGACTTATAAGTAGGCTGGACAGGGTATGGATAATAGATTCCTTCCCTAAAGGATATTAGGGCACCAGATGGGGTTTTACAACAATTAATGATAATTTCATACTCATCATTACTGAGACCGTCTTTCAATTCTAGATTTTATTAATTAAATGTAAATTCTGTCAGCTGCCAAGATGGAATTTGAACACATGCTCTTGGTGAATTAGTCTGTAAACCCCCCAACCTCACAGGCTCATTCCCCCCTTCCCAGAACCACATGAACCCCAATTTGGGGCTGCAGGGATGGGTGAGTGTGTAGTTGGTGGGAAGGCAGCTGTTCCTAGCCAAGGCTGAGGCAAGGGCATTTGCTGCCCTCGGTGAACCTCCATCCTGGTACTAAAACCCCAAATTCTAGAAAGGTTTAATGGAAGTCAGGCCATTGAAGGACAGAGGCAGGGTGTGAGTGTGCGCTAAGAGGAAGAAAGTCACAGAAACCCAGGGATAAACATTGGAAGCATATTAATGTATGGGATCAGGGTTTCAAAATTAGGAACTGAATCTTCTTGTGGTGTGAACACATCAAAACAATGAGTGAGTAGTTGATTGAAGGTTAATTGTTGATTAATTCACTATCACAGTCATTAATAGGTGCAGTAGTAGTGCAGTAAACCTTAAAAACAAATCACTGACCTGATCAGAAATGATCTGAATCTGTGCTCATGCTGACTGCAGTTGGATGAGTACTTGTTGCTCATGCCTGATCTCTCAATGAAATTTAAATTCTATCAATCCTATTACACCCACTAAATTCCTATGATGTGGAGGTGCTAGTGTTGGACTGGAGTGGATAACAACAGATGTCACATGACACCAGGTTATAGTCCAACAGGTTTATTTGAAATCACAAGTTTTCAGAGTACTGCTCCTTTGTCAGGTAAACTTGCAACTGGTGACCCATTTTTATTCTCTTTTTAGGTGGTTTAAATATAATTGAGCATCACTGCATTGGATGTGATGTCAACATGGAGCAATGTCTCATGATAATGGGATTTGTAGTTTCTTTCCCCTTGGTTACTGATGATGAGTCATACGACTAATTTGTTTAAAACACTTGGTTCAAATGTAGGGTTTTTAAAAACAAATCTAGCAGTTTTCTGCTGCCCTTAAATTATGCAGCCCTAGACAAAATGCCTAGTTCACTAATGGCCCTATTTACAGCTATCTCCTGACAGAATTGAATAGAATACAGCTACATAGCACATTGATTTGAGGTCAGCAGCCGCTGACATGTGATAACCTGCACAATGATGACAAACGCTTTCTAACTTGTTGGTTCTAACTTGTCTCCCACAGGTCCCTTCAGTTGTCGCTCAAAGATTGGTTCAAGAGGAAGATGAAAGTTTTTGAAGCAATCACTCTCTCTGAGGGAGAACTATCACTTGGCACACATGCACCTTCTGTCAGCTCAGATGCACACATCATGGTCAGGTGTCCAAGGTAAGCAGTTGGGTCTCATGGTAGCACACAGCCGTGAGCAGGGGTAAGTGTTGGTGGCCAGGCTATTAGTGATTAGATACTGCTGGAGGGGACAGGACCCTCCAAATTCTGCTCAGTGGAATGCAGATGCTAAGTGTTAGGGCCGATATCTGAAGACGACTATTCTGGAGCAGCAAGTAAGTGCATGATGGTTTTCATGAATGCTATCGGACTGTCACCTTATTGCAGATTGAGAAAAACCTCACCTTAGTCATTCAGCACTTCATTGAAGTGCATCAAACTGCTCTCCAGGTCCTGGCTAGTGGGCCATGAAAGGGAAGATATAGAAATGATTATAAAAATGGTGAATCTGCAAAATCACTTCCACTCCTGGCCCTTGACTCACCCTCTTAGGGCATTACAAGTTCTTTGTCATGTACTGATGGTCAAGTCTGCCCCTGCCCAGGAGTAAGTTGTGCTATCTTTAATGAGGCCTTCACAAATTATCACCCAAGAATATCTCAGAGCAGGGCTATGAGCAGCCTGCTTCCAACTCTGCTGAAACCACAATGGTTGGAGCATGTAGGAATTGTAAAATAAAAGGAGGGGGAAGGATCTGTTATTGCATGACGATATTTCCTTGAACGTTCAAAACTCTGTTAAAAATATATATTTGTTTCATATTTATGAATCATAACATTTATTTGAAAACTCAATTTTCTCATAAAAAGCTCAAAGCGGTTTTTTTATTCCACGCTCAGAAACATTTGGGAATTGGATGGTGCCAAAGGATAAAAGAAATAGACAAATACTGAGGAATCATGTGAGAGTGTCAAGTGACTTCATTTAGAGTATAAACGTTTATTCATTAAAGCACCAGATTATAGGCTGTGCCTTTCATCCCTTGCTGTTGGCTGTCCTTCGCCATGTCCTTCCATTTTTGTGCTCACACCTCACGCTGCAATATAGGATGGAGGTTGGGAGGAATTTTCCTTCCTTCTCCAATGACATATGGTTGAGACATATCTTTAGTTTCATGTCATGTCACACGGTCAAAACTTCTCAATTAAAGGGCAAGTATGCAGGATGAGCTGATCGGCATCTCACACTGGTTGCATTTTAATACAATGCGCAATTTGGAAGGAGGTTGTCATATGGGGTATAAAAACACATATTGCTGGAGAAACTCAGCATGCCTTCAGAGCACTCTGAAGAAGAGTCAGTGGATTCAAAACATTAACTTTGCTCTCCCTTCACAGATGTTGCCAGACCTGTTGAGTTTCTCTAACACCATCTGTTTTTGTTTCAGATCTTCAGCATCTGCAGTTCTGTATTTATTTGTCATATGGAGTATTCAGAGCTGCATGTTTTCCACCAGTTGTTCCTTGCACTGATGGGAATCCTACCAGTATGTGGAACTGAATCATGAGAGTTTTATGAAATCAAGGTACTTTCCCTGGAAAACACAACAACCTGATCCAAATAAAAGTAGATACAAAGCCTCATCCTGGCATTTTCAGTACACACCGTCAAGGAAAATTAATTTAATGTCTACCAAACATTATTAACATTAGCCAAAACGTAGTGTTTTATTCCTTCACACTTTCACAAAATTGTAATTTTGTGAAAGGAAGTTATTCCACGTCATTCATTTATTTATGTTAAAATAAACATTTCAAAATATTATGATAGAGCTTGTCTGTTCTAAAGGAATTATTTTTAGTATTCATATTGTGTGGTTTATTAGAATATATAAGGTGAATAAACAAAGCTTTCATGTAAAACAGACAAGTTAATAAAACATTTATGGGATCAAGGAAATAAGCTGTGTGTAAGTAAGTGAAAAAATGGATTTTAATTAGAAGTGAAAATATGGGGTGGAACAAAGCCAAATATGTAGGAAGCAAAACCATTCATGATTTCGTTGAACTGCTGCACACAGGAGAAGAGTATGAGTTAAGGGGAGGCTAGTAACTTTACTGAAGGCTAGGAAAGTGAGCATTTTGCAGTGATCATTAACCATCAAGATGACAGAGGACTCCAGTGTAAAGTTAGACCTCATTTTGTGTTATAACAATGACACCTGATTACTGTCTCACTGGTACATGGCAGTCTCTCAGCCTTCCATGACCTCAGTGTGGACTCCCAGTCTCAATGTGATTCCAGAGCAATCTCCCAGCTCATAAACCCTGAGGTGATGTTCGGCATGATCTGGAGCCAAGGCCCAGTGCCCGTACGGTCTGGGTTGGAAGACTAGTGTTCTGAACTTTTATTTCTGCAATGCTGAATTCTTTATTTCTCTGTTTTTCTTAGATGTTATAGCTGAAGAAGTTGTACCTAGTTACCTTTGCATCTAAGATGGTGCTGTAAGTAGGCAACTTATAAACTTTTCACTCTACTCATTTGAGTACATGTGGCAATAAAGTTAATTCCAATTCTTTTTCTAATAATAACAAAGAGTCAGAAGATTGAGACCTGCACACCAGGGACATTATGTACATAGCATCCCTGTGAAATTTTGTTGCAAGGCATTGATTCGTTCAATGGGTTTTACAATTTTTGATTAGCAGTAAGAGCAGAAAAAGGAACAATTGAATGCATGTGTTTTTGTGTTTTGTGCAGTCACAATTGTTTTTGCATGCTCTTCAGCTTTTTGTATGCTGGAAAAGTGAAGGACTTCACTTGAAAAGAAAGAAATTTATGTGGGACTACTTCAAAATGTTCATCCCTGCATCTGACTGGGTTAGCTGCAGAAATCACAGTTAAATAGCTGACAGAAGCCAGTTGAATGGATGTTTTCTTTTTTAAGTATAATTGAGAAAAGTTTGCAGAAGTTTAATAGGTTTGTGGAAGTATTTCTAAATAAACTGAATAGATAGGTCTTGCTGAAAGCCACCAGACACGATATTCATATCAACCAGTAGCATTCCAATGTAAAAATTGAATCTGAAAAGTGTCTTTGACATTGCCTGAAGTCACTAAATGGGTGGAAATCATTTATGGAATGATTTTCTTGCTTGATGCAAAGATTGTTCTTCTATATCGGGATTGTTAGAATAATGCAGTACTATAGATACATGCAAGTTTTCAGATGACAATCAAAGATTAATTATTTTGGGTGGGAATACAAATCTCTTTTTTTCTTGTCATTTTCTCCCCTTTTCTCCAATCACCCAACTCATGTTCCACCTTCATGTAAGGATTGCACATGTTAATTCATATCAGGACTTCATTTGATGCTCTTTCAAACCGTTGTTTAGAATATTTTGCACAGAAGCTTGCTAATGACTGTCTAATATTTAGTCGCTTCTGAAATAGTGTTCAATACTTCCCACTGATTTGCAACAATGAAAATGATGACCAAGACTTCCTGGTGAGATCAATGGAATGATCCACGGATGTTGCCAACATTACTGAAGATCATTAATCAGACGTTGGGAGCAGCTGGCACTGTGGTTTCATGCATTAAAGCACCTGGGGACTGAGCAGAAAGGGCTCAGTCTGAATTTTGGTACTGCCGCAATGTATTTTTCAAACAACGATTTTTTTGCTCCTCTGGTGTAGTGGTAGTGTCTCTATCTCTGAATCAGATGGTCTGCATTCAAGTCTCACCAGCCGCAGAGACGTGTGACAGCATGACTGAAGGCGTTGATTAGCAAAAAATAGCAGAACTCAAGATTGATGCTGTGATTAAGTACCTACTCTTCCTTCCTGTATTGCCTGCATGGCAAGCAGAAATACTGTCCCTACAGTAAAGTCCAAAATTAATAAGGCAGCATAAATAAGAAATTCTGAAGATGTAGCAACTAGCTAACATAGATTAATTGAACATTGATCTATTGAACTGATCAAATATTCTTGGCAGTCTCTGAATGGTCATGTTTTTACCAAAGTCCGTTAGTGATTTGACATAACCAATAAATTATCAAGCAGGACAGTTTTCTCTGTCTGTAAACTTCACGCAGGCATATAAGAGCTTGGTTAAAACTGCGCAGAGGAAATAATTCATCATGTAAAATATGGACATTAAAAACATCATGCATGAGACATGTTTACTTGGTTCACTGGAGGTGAATTTTTAGTATTTTTACTCTTATTTTGAAGTACCTAGCTATATATCCAAAAAACAAACATACAACAATAACTGACTCAAAGAATCCAGCTGGTCTAGCAGTTCTAACTACTAGTGATGTCAACTCTCATTCAAATTCGGTGTTTTCAATGCTCACATCCTCCAGTTTGTTTGTGAGGGATACTTTTTGATCCAGAACTCTACTCTGGCAGCAATGCAAAATCAGAAAATTATTACTACAGTCTGTAGCTGAATCACTAAAACTTAACCTTTTCCATAGAGGAAAGTAATTTGTTTTGTTGAATTCCACAGATTCAGCCCTTTAGAGTGCATTTGGTACAGATCAGGAGTAGAGTAAAAATTCTCTACCTCTCTCGATTAAAATGTTGGCAATTAATTTTTATTGTGACAAAGAACCAAATGCCATGTGTTTTTGAGTAAAAGAAGAGCAACTTTATTACTTCTTAACCGTGAGAAAAAAATTAAAGATACAATGCCAAATATACTGCCTGCATGAAATCACAAAGCCTTTGCACTTTCACGGGTACAAAGTTAAAATGGGACAGTATTGAGTTTAAAAAAGGAAAGATGGTAGGTATATACAATTGAAAGTCCTGAGTATGTCTGTGAGATCTAAGATTTCAACTTGAGACTACATGTGTTAGTTGGTGTCTTCAATTATCACTATTTTCAATTATCCTTTGAGTTCTTGATCATTTGATGTTTCTTTTAATCAGTATTGCTATCAAGATCTTTTCCTTCTTGAATGGCAGAATGAATGTTTCCTCCAGCTGATTATAGTTCTGCAGTCACAAATACATCTCATCACATCTACCAGAAACAACGCCTTGAAATATAAGCCAATATTGCATACTCTGTCGGTGAAAGTAATGTTTTTGCTTAGCTTTTTTTAATTGCATACAAGGTTCCATCTTAGATATCCATTCCTGTAAAGGCAAGTAGAGGGTGAGGGCCTTTTCACATCTGACTGTGTTAACATATTTTGATGGGTTTTGATTAAATGTTAATTTCAATTTAGACTGATTTCATTTATTCCACATTAGTTTCATGAAGCTTAATTAGTTAACCAGGGTGATCAGGTAATAGCTATTGCCATTTGATGTTAGTGTTTTTGTGTCTTTCTAAAATCACTTCCATCCCTAAAAGTGCCAGGTATTAAATTCAGATAGTGAAATTAGAAAATCCATGTTGTTTCACTATCAAAGAAATGTTACACTTATTAATAACATTGAAAAGCTTGGGTTCTCTTTCCTACAAAATAGAAGATTGAATGCCGAGAGGTGGAACTGGAAAAAATTCAGACACAATCGAATCCCTGCAGAACAGAAGGAGGCCATTCACCTCTATTGAGTGTCTGCATCAACTCTCTGGAAAGCATCTCACCCAGACCCACTCCCCCACCTTATAGATATAAACCTGCAAATTCTTTTGTGATTTTTACCATGACTAATCCACCTAGCCTGCACATCTCTGGACATATTAGGCAATTTGGTATGGCCAATCCATCTAACCTGCACACCTTTGGACTGTGGGATCAAACCAGAACACCCAGCAGAAACAGGGAGAATGTGTAAACTCCACATAGCTAGTCACCAAAGGCTGGAATCAAACCTGGGTCCATGGCGCTGTGAGGCAGCAGTGCTAACCACCTTGCCACCCTACATTGAAATATGAACCTGCATTGCTGTATTATTGCATAGATCACCACTGAGAAAGGCAGTGTAGATGGCATCAGGACATGTGACATTCCAGTACAAAGATACTCACCTCAATGCCAGTAATGATAGTAGTAACCTACTTGAATTTGCTGTATCTTCTTTCCTCTTTGCAGTCAGTAAGCACAGAACCTAGATTATATGTAAGACTATGTAGATAGGCCAACAAGGGATGATGCCATATTGGATTTGGTACAGGGAATGAACCCAGCCACATGTTAGATTTGGAGGCATGTGAGCACTTTGGCAAATGACCATAATTTGGTTATGTTTACAATAGCAATGGTATATACCACAGGGAAAGAGGAATAACTGGGGGAAAGGCAATTATGATGCGATTAGTCAAGATTTAGGATGCATAGGATGGGGAAGGAAACTGCAGGGGATGGACACTCTTGAAATGTGGAGCATATTCAAGGAACAGCTACTGCAGGTCCTTGATAAGTATATACCTATCAGGAAGGGAGGTAGCTGTTTAGAGAGGGAGCCCTGATTAATTTCGCAGCTCAGTGCAACATCGAGGGCCGAAGGGCCTGTACTGTGCTGTAAATTTCTATGTTCTATGCTCCAACTTGCGCTGAATCTTATGTTTTGACTAAATGTCAATTTTACGAGTTTTATGGAGCATCTCTCTCTCTGCAGCCTAATAGGTTTTTGTGGCTATTAACTCACTCATTAATTACCTACTCTGCCTCTATAACACTCCACATATCTGATGCCATCCTAATTCTCCAATTCGCATGGCCCGAGAACTGCTCAGACTTTCTGGAATAGATTAGCATCTTTAAAAAGCCCTTATGCACCTGATCAAGCACTGTCAGTCTAGAATTGTGCTGACATTTCCCCCAGACATGGCAGAGCAGGAGAAGTTAGCACAAAACATAAAAAGACCAGGTAAGACAGAAGTGCTGTGAACATCCAATAGGCTTAAGATGACTTAGCTTTGGAGAAACTAGCTGCATTTTCTGGATGTCAAAATAAATTCTGGCTTGGCAGCATTATTAAAAGCCATTACAGCTTGTTATCGGCTTCATTAACTGCACATCTGGCTACATGATTATGCAACTTCCTATTCTACTACACACTACAAGGAAATTAGGTGCCGAGAATTCTCAATATGAAAGTTGCCAGCGGGGTACCTGGCCACTTGAGTTTGCTTTTTGCTCCCTCTTGCGCTATCTTGGACAACTGGTAGCCCACTTTCCCTCTAAGCTGCATATTTTAAATAACTTTTACACATCCAAATGATAAGATGAAATGCAGGAGAAACACACAAAGTGAAATGTAGCAATGGTGTTTCACTACGTCTCCTGATGTGAGGTATGACACAGCCTCAGAATAAAAGGCAAGCTATTTGAGACTGTGATGAGGAAAAACAGCTTCATTGAGAGGGTGATACATTTTTGGAAATCTCTACCCAGAGGGCTGTGCAAATCCAGTCATTAAGTAAGTTCAAAACAAAGTTTTTAGTTACGAATTACATCAAAGGATATGGGGGCAATATGGGAGTATGCACATGGGTAGGTGATCAGCCATGATCTGAAATAGTATAGCAGGCTCAAAGGACCACTTTTGCTCATATGTTCCTAATCCTTTACTCCACTTGTGGTGTTTTTATTGAATTGCAGATAATATGACCCAGTCATTAATTGCATTCTAAATTTTAACAACATGTATTAGCACTGGATTTGTGGCTGAACACAACGGATTCCTATGTTGAGGAATCACAGAGCAAACGTCTGTGACTGGGAGAAAGGGTCTTAATGCAAAATTGTCAAATTGCTCCTTTGCAGGCTTTACATGTTGTGCTTTTATTTTTGGTTTATTCAGTGAATCATGTAATTACACATTCTATGAGATCTGTAATTTCAGACTGCATAATAGTCAGCAATTTAGAGAGACAGCTTTGTAAAGGATGATTTGTTATAAATAAAATGTTATAGTCCCATTTGTAGATGATTGTATTTCAGGGATAATTTTAACAAATCTACCCCCACAAAAAACCAGGAATAGGTTGAGGGGCGTTAAATTGGTAGAAATGTGAACTTGTCTCAACTAACACACCTACTTTTAAGTTTACTCACTGTAGTGTTGAGGCTGACGGGCAATTACTCTGGAGAGTTAGGTCAACAATTGTAACATGCTATTGAGATGACATGTCCCAGATTTTGGGAACTGCTTCAAGTCAATGACTACAGGCTGGCTTCGTCTGAGATGAGGAAACCTAGCACCTAAAGAGAGACAGCAGTTACATGCTCCTGTCCTTTTCCAGTGCTGCTAATTGGCCAGAAGGAACTGCAGAGTTTCTTTATAATTCCTCATGCAAACCTGTCCTCCTGCAAAGACACAATTTCTGTCCCTGCAATATAAGGGTGCTCCATCTGATCTCATCTTTCTCCTGCAATCCAGACTCTTTCACCTAATGATCTGACCTCTTTCTCTTCTTGCATTCTCCCCAGGATCCAATTTCTCTCTCTCTATCTCTCTGTGATCCAATCTCTTTTCAATTCATGATCCAGTGTCTATTTCCTGCGCAGATTTCTTTTGCCCTGTGATCTGATTTCTTTTCATGATGTGATCACTTGTTTCCTGTGATCCAATCTTTCTCTCCAAATAATCTGATCTCTCACTGCAATCTGATCTCACCCTTCCCATAATCCTGTCTCCTTCTCCATGCTGTGTGCCCCAATCCCTACCTCTGTGCTCCTATTCCACAATCCTCTCTGTTTCTCCCCTTGTGAGCTCTCATCTCTTCTCATAGCCCGTGATCAGATCTGTTCCTGCAATCCAATTTGTTCTCCTTGTGATCTGATCTCTCTCTGCAATTCAATCTCTCACCTTGGTCTAACATCTTACCATTGTCCAGTCTCTCTTCCTACAGTTTGGTCTCTCTCTCTTCCCCGTAAACCAAGTTCTCCCTCTCATGATCTCTTCTCTCCTCAAGATACAATCTTTCCCTCTTCTCTACTCTCTCTCTTCCCATGATCTGATCTTTTGTTCGAGACCTCCAATTTCTTTCCTTTTCCTAATGTGGTCCCAGCCCACACTCAAGACTCCCCGTCCCCAATCATACTTCTCTCCTGGTGATCCAATCTTTCCTCTTCCTAATCTGATCTTTCTCCTCCGACCAATTCAATCTCACCTCTTGGTTTGGTCACTCCACTGACGACCCAATCTTTTTCTCTCAACAATCTGATTTCTCAATTTCTCCTCAGTCTAATCTCTCCACCTCATGATCTAATCCTGATCTGACCTCTCTTCCAATCTAATCTTTCTCCTGGATTGTGATCTGTTCTATCTATTCACAATCCAATCTATTCCACAATCCAGTTTCACTCTTGTGATTCAGCCTCTTCTCATGATCTGAAGTTCAATTATGATTGATTGTTCTATCCCTCTCCATTCTGCTCTGAACTTCTCCACTGGGACCAACTCCAACAGTTCATTGTATTGTCTTGTCCAACACTCTTTTCCTCCTAACAGCCGACTAGCTGCTCATTCTGGCCAGCTGTTGGGCATGGAACACAATTTTGAAAGATTCTAATAGATTCCTGCCATTAAAACAAAATGACCTCTGCCTTTCCAAGCTTGATGAGTTTTCAGCCATTGACTGCCATCCCTTACTCCCTCCCATAATCCCTGACAATATTGGATGTTTGAATCTGTAAACAATTTCCAACATCTCACTCGATAATGACTGTGGACTTAATATTTTGTGAGTGGTACTCAGTTTACTAGTGATTTTGACGTCTGTAACCAGTGAACCTGGATAATCTTTTCAGCAAAGTCCTGACTCTCATGCTTGAGCTGAGATTCTTGTGCTCTCTCTCTTAAAAGCATGACCCTTATTCATAGCTTTTTAAATTCTGTTACAATATAAAATATGTAATAGGTAAACTGCCAAAGTCAGCACTATTAATACTATTCTCAGGCAGTTGACACATCAGCAAAGCATTATTTGAATGGAATCTTCCCAGTCCTGAAGGACCTAGGCTACAACAAGAAGCAAGGAAATCAGTCAAGATGCTGAGCCTTTCTGTATGTTGAGATTGAAACGTTTCATTTTCCATTTAAGATCTGAATGCTGGGATGAGATTCTCACTGATGAGCAGAGTGGCCTATTAATGGAGATTATAGCTCAGTATCACCCTTATTAGTATGTCATCTCACCTCATTAATTTGCAGTCTCCTTTTCCACTGCCTGCTGGATAGAAACTCGACTCTGAGAATTCCTGACATGAAGGTCTGACAGGGTACCTGCTCACTCCAGTTTGTTGCTTGCTCTTCTGGACCACCATTTTGGACATCCGAACAGCTTATGTGCAGGGACGAGTACCCAGCCCTTGGGTTGAACCAGGCTGCATCTCAGGGCTACTCCCTTTCACTCTCAGCACACACTCTCTTTGCACTTTGTGCAATGCTCTCCTGTCTTGCCTTGCTCCCTCAACTACACTTTAAAGACTCACGGTACTTCTGTTTTGTCTCAGAGATTAATGTAGGCACAAAGCCATATGTCACAAGTCATCAGTCAAGTGGGTGGATGTATCGCTGTACAATGCCCTGCTATGTCAGTCTCACGCCTACAGCATGCACCAGCAACCTGCTCAGCAAAAACACAAGAAGTGCTTTGGCCAAATGACAATGTCTCAAAGTCAAAGGGGACTCAGTAAAGCCAAGGAGGGTTGCCATCTGTCACGGGTACTTTGCTAATCAATCAGTCAAGGACAACATTCACTCACAGTCTGGAGTATTGGGTATGGTTAGATGTCTGCCTGAACTGGTCAGGGCAAATCTGGAGAGTAGCCACTGTCAGTCCTCCAGATTCGCTTCAAACAGTCAGGAGATTGTTGATCATCAGTTCAGGAACTGCACAAATAGTAGTCAGGGATCTAGTCAATCACCAGTCAGGGCTGTCCATCCACATTGGTTGGGGGTGATAGGCCACAGTCAGCCCCAGGCATCAGTGGAATGACTGATGGAAGTATTAGGAGATGCTATTGTGACAAGGAGCTAGATTTGGAAGCAAGAATCAGTGGATTTAGGGGAACAAGGACCATGGGGATTTGACATTTAGCATTGGAAGCCAGAAGCTGGAGGACATGAGATGCTGTGAATGGAGTGTTAGAGATGGCCTCAACAGGGACAATATGTAACACAAAGAGGGGCATGAGCAAACGTAGTGACAGTGTTAGAATGACAGTTGAAGTCATAAAGTCAGAGAGATGTACAGCATGGAAACAGACCCTTTGGTCCAACCTGTCCATGCTGACCAGACATCCCAGCCCAATCTAGTCCCACCTGCCAGCACACGGCCCATGTCCCTCCAAACCCTTCCCATTCATATACCCATCCATATGCCTCTTAAATGTTGCAATTGCACCAGCCTCCACCACTTCCTCTGGCAGCTCATTCCATACATGTACCACCCTCTGCATAAAAAAGTTGCCCCTTAGGTCTCTTTTATGTCTTTCCCCTCTCACCCTAAACCTATGCCCTCTAGTTCTGGATTCCCCGACCCCAGGGAAAAGACTTTGCCTATTTACCCTATCCATGCCCCTCATAATTTTGTAAACCTCTATAAGGTCACCCCTCAGCCTCTGACGCTCCAGGGAAAACAGCCCCAGCCTGTTCAGCCTCTCCCTATAGCTCAAATTCTCCAACCCTGGCAACATCCTTGTAAATCTTTTCTGAACCCTTTCAAGTTTCACAACATCTTATGTTGTGAAGGTAACCTTATTTGCTGTCCATTGCACCTCCAATTTTGGTGTTATCTGCAAACTCACTAAGTGCACATCTGGATAAGAATGATGTGATCAAGGATAGTCAGCATGGTTTTGTGAAGGGCAGGTCGTGCCTCACAAACCTTATTGAATTCTTTGAGAAGGTGACTAGGGAGGTAGATGAGGGGAAAGCGGTAGATGTGGTATATATGGATTTTAGTAAGGTGTTTGATAAGGTCCCCCATGGTAGGCTACTGCAGAAAATACAGAGATATGGCATTGAGGGTGAGTTGGAGGTTTGGATTAGGAATTGGCTCTCTGGAAGAAGACAGAGGGTAGTAGTTGATGGCAAAGGTTCATCTTGGAGTGCCGTCACTAGCGGTGTTCCGCAAGGATCTGTTTTGGGACCATTGCTGTTTGTCATTTTTATAAATGACCTGGAGGAAGGGTTAGAAGGTTGGGTGAGCAAGTTTGCGGAAGATACGAAAGTCGGAGGAGTTGTAGACAGTGAGGAAGGATATGGCAGGTTACAGTGGGATATAGAGAAGCTGCAGAGCTGGGCAGAAAGGTGGCAAATGGAGTTCAATGTAGCTAAGTGTGAAGTGATTCACTTTGGTAAGAGTAATAAAAAGATGGATTACTGGGCTAATGGTAGACTACTTGGTAGTATGGAAGAGCAGAGGGATCTTGGTGTCCATGTACACAGATCTCTGAAAGTTGCCACCCAGGTAAATAGTGCAGTGAAGAAGGCATATGGCGTACTGGCTTTTATTGGTAGAGGAATTGAGTTCCGGAGTCCTGAGGTCATGCTGCAGTTGTATAAGACTCTGGTGCGGCCGCATCTGGAATATTGTGTGCAGTTTTGGTCGCCATACTATAGGAAGGATGTGGAGGCACTGGAACGGGTGCAGAGGAAGTTTACCAGGATGTTGCCTGGTATGGTAGGAAAATCCTATGAGGAAAGGCTGAGGCACTTGGGGTTGTTTTCATTGGAGAAAAGAAGGTTTAGGGGTGATTTGATAGAGGTGTACAAGATGATTAGGGGGTTAGATCGGGTTGACAGTGAGAACCTTTTTCCACGTATGGAGTCAGCTATTACAAGGGGGCATAGCTTTAAATTAAGGGGGGGTAGATATAGGACTGATGTTAGGGGTAGGTTCTTCACTTAGCGAGTCGTAAGTTCATGGAATGCCCTGCCAGTAGCAGTAGTGGACTCTCCCTCTTTATGGGTATTTAAGCGGGCATTGGATAGGTATGTGGAGGATAGTGGGTTAGTGTAGGTTAGGTGGGCTTTGATCGGCGCAACATCGAGGGCTGAAGGGCCTGTACTGCGCTGTATTCTTCTATGTTCTATGTTCTATGTTATGCTCGCATCCATATCATTTATGTAAATGACAAAAAGTAGAGGACCCAGCACCAATCCTTGTGGCACTCCACTGGTCACAGGCCTCCAGTCTGAAAAACAACCCTCCACCACCACCTTCTGTCTTCTATCTTTGAGCCAGTTCTGTATCCAAATGGCTAGTTCTCCCTGTATTCCATGAGATCTAACTTTGCTAATCAATCTCCCATGGGGAACCTTGTCGAACACCTTACTGAAGCCCATATAGATCACATCTACTGCTCTGCCCTCATCAATTCTCTTTGTTACATCTTCAAAAAACTCAATCAAGTTTGTGAGACATGATTTCCCATGCACAAAGCCATGTTGACTATCCCTAATCAGTCCTTGCCTTTCCAAATGCATGCACATCCTGTCCCTCAGGATTCCCTCCAACAACCTGCCCACCACCGAGGTCAGGCTCACCGGTCTATAGTTCCCTGGCTTGTCTTTTACTGCCCTTCTTAAACAGTGGCACTACGTTTGCCAACCTCCAGTCATCCGGCACCTCACCTGTGACTATCAATGACCTATCTCAGCAAGAGGCCCAGCAATCACTTCTCTAGCTTCTCACAGAGTTCTCAGGTACATCTGATCAGGTCATGTGGATTTATCCACCTTTAACCGTTTCAAGACATCCAGCACTTCCTCCTCTGTAATCTGGACATTTTGCAAGATGTCACCATCTATTTCCCTACAGTCTATATCTTCCATATCCTTTTTCACAGTAAATACTAATGCAAGATATTCATTTAGTATCTCCCCCATTTTCTGCGACTCCACACAAAGGCTGCCTTGCTGATCTTTGAGGGGCCCTATTCTCTCCCTAGTTACCCTTTTGTCCTTAATATATTTGTAAAAACCCTTTGGATTCTCCTTAATTCTATTTGCCAAAGCGATCTCATGTCCCCATTTTGCCCTCCTGATTTCCCTCTTAAGTACACTCCTACTTCCTTTATACTCTTCTAAGGATTCACTCGATCTATCCTGTCTATACCTGACATATGCTTCCTTATTTTTCTTAACCAAAGTCAGAGATGGTGGGTGGGAACATTATTACTGGAGATGGCTGTCCAGGGACTACCAGGTAGGAAGGTATGTGGAGGTTTATCTGGGAGGAGCCTGATATCAGGTTGAGTCTCTGACTTACAGTGTTGAGTGTGAACTGCGTTGTCTTCCACGATTCATCATGTACTAAATATAACCAACAAACAGAAAATAGCTTCAACCATGACTGCAGTGGGTGGAGTCAGTGCTTGTCCGCTGTCTAAATATGTGCTTCACCTGAGAGTGATGGGGGTCTGTTTCAGGGGCAATTACATCAGTCATGAACTTGTAGAGTACAGGTTTAGGTCATTTGCGATTGTATCGTCATAATGCATGTGAATTACCTACTGTGTGTGAGCTGCAAATGCTGGTCACACGAAGAATCATAAAATCAAAAGGTCCCTACAGGGAAGCAGGCCATTCGGCCCATTGAGACCACACTGACCCTCTGAAGAGCATCCCACCCAGACCCACCCCTCCTATTTGCATTTCCTAAGGCTAATCCACCTAGCTCACACTTCCCTTGACACTATGGACAAATTAACATCACCAAACTACCTAACCTGCACATCTTTGGATTATGAGAGGAAATGCAGCTCCTGGAGGAAACTCATGCAGACACGGGGAGAACATGCAAACTCCACACAGACAGTTGCCCAAGTATGGAATTGAACCTGGGTCCCTGGTGCTATGGGGCAGCATTGCTAACCACTGAGCTGCTGTGCCACCCTGAGCAGGGCTAACAGAAACCTCAGCAGCTGCCAATCAGCTTACATGTCAGTAGCTCACATCTGAAGTTCCCTCCAGGATACACAGGAGTCCCAAAATCTTTCATCTTTGAAGTCTTTTCCTGTGGCTGTGTGAGGCACAGTAACAATGCAGGCTGCAGATGTCCCAGGCCACTGTCACTGAACTAAGACAGCTGTTGGAACAGAAACTTGTGATCTGAAGGACGGGACAGCCCTCCTATCCCAGTAGTCCTCAAGGTGACAGCTGTATTGAACTTTTATTAAACTAGTTTTTTCCAAGCAGCCACAGGGGACTTGTGTGGTATCTCTCAATCATTCACCTATAAATGTATCAAGGCTGTCACCAATGCTATTTGTATCAGTTCACACTGCTTCATTATGCTTACTTGAGACAAGGTCAGTTTCGCAGCCTGGTCAGTGGGTTTTAGCAACTTAGGCATCTCCCAGGCATAATGTGTGATAGAACTGTGTGCACATCATGTTGAAAGTACCATATCATAAAGCAGTAGAGTTCATTAATAGAAAAGGCTACCTTTCCATCAAATACAAGTGAATATGAATATCCTTCATTGTCACATGCATTCAATATAACATACAGTGAAAAGTGTGTACCTTTGCTCGTACATAAGTGCCATTCACATTAATTTAAAATAAAACTTTTAAAAATAGCTTAAAGAGAGTCCAACTTTTCCTTCTCTGTTGCTATAGTATACCATTGCCATATTCCCACTGCAGGCTTCCCATCCCACGCCATGCTGATAAGAGAGACCCGTTCCAGGTTTCCCAGCCCATGACAAGACACTGAGACTGTCCCGCTACATGCTGCCGAGAGAGTATCCCGCTCTGGGCTCCACCAGCCCATGCCAAGATACTGACAGAGTGTCCTGCTGCAGGCTACACCAGCTCACGCCATGCTGCCGAGAGAGTATCCCGCTCCGGGCTACACCTGCCCACGCCATGCCACCACTCGGGGCATATTCCACGTGGAAGTGAGAGTCCCACTCCAGGCATCACAGGCTGACAGACTTTCTGCAGCCGTTCTCTCGCTGAAAACACTGCCACCGCTCTGGAGCCCATCGAAGCTGCCTCCTGCTGAAGAGCTCTCCTTTGAGACAAAAACACTGCAGATGCTAGAAACCAAGGCAGACAAGCAGTAGACTGGAAGAACACAGCAAGCCAAGCAGCATCAGGAGGTGGAGAAGTCAACGTTTTGGCTGTAACCCTTCCTGAAGATATTGACTTCTCCACCCAAAGAGCTCTCTTTTTCAGGTAAGTTTGATGAAAAAAGGGATAGAAGGAGAAAGGAAAAGAAGAAAAATGCCAATGAGGAGGACAAGCCCGAGCACAGGAGCCCAAATGCTGTCTACTCTGCCTCTGCTGCCATTTTGGATCCAAAGTGGCCTGTGATCATCAATTTCACTTCTTCGACATTGTGCCCGATATCCATATGCCACAAAGCATATATCCTTGAGACCTCTTGTGTTTCTATTGCATTTGAGAGTCCAGATGCCTTACAAAGATAGTCACTGGGAGACAAGGACTCCTCTCTGTGACCATGACTGATGACTCCATTATATAAGTCTCTGACTAAGGCAGAGTGTAGATGCAAGTGTAGCTTCTTTGACCAGGGTATCATGGAGGTACGGGAGTCCTTCTGAAAATGGAGTTCAGTCTGGGATAGGCTTTCAGTATACTCCAGACAGTGTGCCACATAATCCGAGCATGCTGTGTCCTGAACAATTGGAGCAGGCAATGAGGGCACGTGATGGAGGCTGATGAACTATGAGATTGGAAGCAGTCCTCTGAGCAGGAAGATGAGCAGGAGGAACATCATCTTCTGCTATGACAGAGTTCAGCAGCATTGGGTGCTACAAACCAGACAGGGTTAACTGACTGATAGTTCCAGCAGATGAGAGATGGAAACAGTGACAACTCATTGCCTGTGAAATTGGTGCTGCTTTTGACATGCAAGCAGTTTGTTTCTGTTCTGAAGCAAATCAGCTTCGGTTTGTTTGATTTCAGTTTGCTTTTGCCTTTTGTTAAGTAAAAGTGGATAGTTTGAAGTGATTGAAGGCTTTCCTACATGTGATGAAGCTTAGATTGAACAATGATAAGATGCTGGGCTACATTGTGCATTGGGGAAAGGGGACCAGTGGCTAATGATAGGTGAACGGTAAGGTCTGGACCTTAAAAAGCAATTAGGTTAAGAATGTGCCATTGCATATGTAATGAAGTGTCAGCTGTGTCATCTCTATGTGCCATGAGAAGCATTGTGGCTGCTATGCTACAATTTGAACAATGAAGGGCAACTCCAGACAGACATTGTTTGATATGCTGCCAGGCTTCCAAGATGATGCCAGTATCAGGGATCTTGGTATGTCCTGACAGTGATGAGTAATTCTGGATATGGCTTACAAGAAAATTAGGCTAGCATCAGATGAGAGAGTCACAATAGGGGTGTGGTATATAGATAATGAGCAGATTTGACATGATTGCAAGAGAAAACTCATTAGACCTTACTGAGAGAATTCCTCACGAAACTCAATGAAAATGACACTGCTGATTTTTGGGAAGGTTCAGCTCTTTATACTGGAAGGAGATGGATTCTGGCAAAATTCTACATTCAAAATAATACTAATTCTTGCGAAGAAAGGTTATTGGGCTTCAGTGGAGCACTTTGGAAATCATATTAATTTTGAAAGATATTGTAAACATTGGTTAGACTAGTGTGGCAGTTATTTTTCTTGATTTATTCTGGCCTTTTTGTTCCTTTTTAAACTCTTTCTCCTCTCATTTCACTATAGTGTGTGAATCCCTAACGTCTGAGGTTGAGATTTTGTAGATTGTAACGTAAGTAAAATTGCTCTATAAATTAAAATGTTTTAACAGCAGATTGATTCTTGCTGGATTGTTTAGGAAAAGATAACTTTTTTTCTCATGAATTACATACATCTGGATCTCTATTATCCTGGAATGCATTTGCTGTACAGTTAATTTAATACTGTCTTGGACACTCCTTTTTTCACATGCACCAGCTGTGAATTTTTGAAATGCAGCAAAACAGAATCAACTGAAGAGTGGCATAAAAATGTAGAGTGCTGCAGATTTACTCTCCAGATCACTGTATTAATCTACTGAACAGAAATAAGTGCCCTGTTCTTTTCCAGATATACCACAGCTGTATTATAAAACACTCATCATTATTTTCTATTTTAAATTTTTCTCTTTTAATAAAATAGTTTTCATTCAACATTGTAAATCAAAACCTAAAAACATAACTTTGAAACTATAATAGAATTGAGCAATAAACACCAAAAGAAAAGTAATTGTATCAGTGTATGGATTAATGTTCCAGTAAAAACAATAAACTATTTTCTAGGGCCTGCTAATGGTTTTCACAGACCCTTTTGTACCAATGGGATGCAGCCAGAGCACAAAATAAACAGCACTGACCTTTTCAGGGAGTTCATAAGCCTCCAGGCAATGACAGCATGTCATAGTGTTATTAATAGAGCAAAAACACAGCAGTGCCTTCAAGCTGGTGACTGTTGTATGAAACCTGCTGCAGCCCATCTCGCAATACATACAGCATAAAAAAAGCTGACTTGTCTCTTTCAATTCTACTTGGGCTGGGGGGCTGATGGGAGATACTAAGGAAGACATCTTAAACATTACAGATCTGGTACATTAAAGAGAACAAAAAACTAAATTCTTAATTTGATGAAGCAAAAGCAGACTTGTCATAATAGCAAATTAGCCCATCTCTTACTTCATGATGAGAAAGGTAATAAAAAATTGTGCACATTTTAACTACCATTAATGATTGATGCTAATAATTTTACATCATTGTAAAATCTGTATATATTTTTGACATTAAGAAATACTAGTGGATATAATAACATGCATGTCCACTAGATAGTCTAGTTTTCCAATGAGCCCAGAACTATCCAAAATTTAAATATGACAGCAACAGGCAGTTTAAAAAAGATTTTATCTTACATTTTTTATCGCACAAGAAACTCAGTCTCGACCTTCCAGTATGTAAGAGTTGTAAACAGATGGTGTCAGATCACCATTCTCTTGAAGTCAATTGGATATAACATTAGGCAGAGTATAACAGGCTGCCAAATTGTTATCATGTATACAATCCCACCCAAGTTAAAAGTTTAAGTCCGTGTTTTGTAAAGGCTTAAATTCGTTATCGTTTTTGGCAAAACAAAGTTTGGAAGTTAAACCTTTATCACGACCATTGCCCAATCCTAGTCAGCCCTCAATAGTTTATGAACTTCAAAGCTTTGAGATGTTTTCAAATACAAAATATTTATATTTTGAAATTCAAAAATCATCATGCAATATCCTGTGCTAATTATTGAAGTGAACTCACTTAGTGTCAAAATGGCAAGCTGAAGAATTGACTGTCGGGTGTGATAACTGTATAGCAAACCAGTTGTTTCACAAAGTGGTGATACAGTAATTGACTTTTTTGCTTTCATTGACACAAGACAGAAATGGGTGAATTTATTATGGGGAGCAAGGAAATGGCAGAAGAGTTGAATAGGTACTTTGGATCTGTCTTTGGATCTGTGGGGAAGACACAAGCAATCTCCCAGATGTAATAGTGGCTGAAGGACCTAGGTAATGGATGAACTGAAGGGAATTTATTTTATGCAAGAAATGGTGTTGGATAGACTGTTAGGTTTGAAGGCTTATAAGTCTCTGCCACCTGATGGTCTGCATCCCAGGGCACTTTAGGAGGTAGGTCTAGAAATCGGGGACGCATTGGTAATCATTTTCCAATGTTCTATTGATACAGGATCAGTTCCTGCAGAATGGAGGGTGACTAATGTTGTCCCACTTTTCAAGAAGGGAGGGAGAGAGAAAACAGGGAATTATAGATGGGTTAGCCTGACATCAGTGGTGAGAAAAATGCTGGAGTCAATTATAAAAGATGAAATTATGACTCATTTGGATAGCAGTGACAGGATAGGTCAGAGTCAGCATGGATTTGCAAAACGGAAATTGGGCTTGACTAATCTTCTCGAATTTTTGAGGATGTAATTATGAAGATGGACAAGGGAGAGCCAGTGGATGTAGTATATCTGGACTTTCAGAAAGCATTTGATAAGGTCCCACATAGGAGATGAGTGCACATGGTATTAGGGGCAAGGTACTGACTTGGATTGAAAATTGGCTGACTGACATGAAGCAAAAAGTAGTGATAAATGGGTCCCTTTTGGAATGGCAGACGGTGACTAATGGGGTACCACAAGGTTCGGTGCTGGGCCCGCAGCTGTTTACAATATACGGTAATGATATAGATCAAGATATTAAAAGTAATATTAGCAAATTTGCTGATGACACAAAGCTGGGGGGCAGGGTGAAATGTGAGGAGGATGTTATGAGAATACAGGGTGACTTGGACAGGCTAGATGAGTGGACGGATGCATGGCAGATGCAGTTTAATGTGGATAAATGTGTAGTTATCCACTTTGGTGGCAAGAACAGGAAGGCAGATTACTATCTAAATGGAGTCAGGTTAGGCAAAGGGGAAGTACAATGAGATCTAGGTGTTCTGTGACCTTAAATTTACCTGGACCATCTCCGACACCTCCCTCCCCTTCCTGGACCTCTCCATCTCCATTAATGACGACCGACTTGACACTGACATTTTTTACAAACCCACCGACTCCCATAGCTACCTGGATTACACCTCTTCCCACCCTACCTCTTGCAAAAATGCCATCCCGTATTCCCAATTCCTCCGCCTCCGCCGGATCTGCTCCCAGGAGGACCAGTTCCACCACAGAACACACCAGACGGCCTCCTTCTTTAGAGACTGCAATTTCCCTTCCCACGTGGTTAAAGATGCCCTCCAACGCATCACGTCTACATCTCGCACCTCCGCCCTCAGACCCCACCCCTCCAACCATAACAAGGACAGAACGCCCCTGGTGCTCACCTTCCACCCTACCAATCTTCGCATAAACCAAATCATCCGCCGACATTTCCGCCACCTCCAAACAGACCCCACTACCAGGGATATATTTCCCTCCCCACCCCTTTCCACCTTCCGCAAAGACCGTTCCCACCGTGACTACCTGGTCAGGTCCACACCCCCAAACAACCCACCCTCCAATCCTGGCACCTTCCCCTGCCACCGCAGGAACTGTAAAACCTGCGCCCACACCTCCTCCCTCACCTCTATCCAAGGCTCTAAAGGAGCCTTCCACATCCATCAAAGTTTTACTTGAACATCCACTAATATCATTTATTGTATCCGTTGCTCCCGATGCGGTCTCCTCTACATTGGGGAGACTGGGCGCCTCCTAGCAGAGCGCTTTAGGGAACATCTCCGGGACACCCGCACCAATCAACCACACCGCCCTGTGGCCCAACATTTCAACTCCCCCTCCCACTCTGCCGAGGACATGGAGGTCTTGGGCCTCCTTCACCACCGCTCCCTCACCACCAGACGCCTGGAGGAAGAACGCCTCATCTTCCGCCTCGGAACACTTCAACCCCAGGGCATCAATGTGGACTTCAACAGTTTCCTCATTTCCCCTTCCCCCACCTCACCCTAGTTCTAAACTTCCAGCTCAGCAACTGTCCTCTTGACTTGTCCGGACTTGTCCTACCTGCCTATCTTCTTTTCCACCTATCCACTCCACCCTCTCCTCCTTGACCTATCACCTTCATCCCCTCCCCCACTCACCCATTGTACTCTATGCTACTCTCTCCCCACCCCCACCCTCCTCTAACTTATCTCTCCATGCTTCAGGCTCACTGCCTTTATTCCTGATGAAGGGCTTTTGCCCGAAATGTCGATTTCGAAGCTACTTGGATGCTGCCTGAACTGCTGTGCTCGTCCAGCACCATTAATCCAGAATCTGGTTTCCAGCATCTGCAGTCATTGTTTTTACTCCGTTCTTGTACATCAGTCAATGAAAGCAAGCATGCAGGTACAACAGGCAATGAAGAAAGCTAATGGCATGCTGGCTTTCATAACAAGAGGAATTGAGTATCGGAGCAAAGAGGTCCTTCTGCAGCTGTACAGGGCCCTGGTGAGACCACACCTGGAGTATTGTGTGCAGTTTTGGTCTCCAAATTTGAGGAAGGACATTCTGCCTATTGAGGGAGTGCTGCGTACGTTCACTAGGTCAGTCCCTGGAATGGCGGGACTTTTATATGTTGAAAGATTGGAGCGACTGGGCTTGTAAACACTTGAGTGTAGAAGGATGAGAGGGGATCTGATTGAGACATATAAGATTATTAATGGATTGGACACTCTGGAGGCAGGAATGATGTTTCCGCTGATGGGTCAGTCCAGAACCAGAGGACACAGTTAAAAATAAGGGGTAGGCCATTTAGAACAGATTTGAAAAGAAATTCCTTCACCCAGAGAGTGGTGGATATATAGAAAGCTCTGCCCCAGAAGGCAGTGGAGGCCATGTCTCTGGATACTTTCAAGAAAGAGATGGGTAGACCTCTTAGAGATAGTGGAATCAAGGGTTATGGGGATAAGGCAGGAACAGGATACTGATTGTGGATGATCAGCCATGATCATAATGAATGGTGGTGCTGGCTCAAATGGCCGAATGGCCTTCTCTTGCACCTATTGCCTATTGTCTATTTATTAAATGGATACAAGCTTGACTTGAAAAGCTGCGTACTGGAGATGTTGAGAAGTAAATTGTAATCTCAACACCTGCTCTCCTGGCTAAAGTACACATATTCTCTAAGTCAGATCTCATGAATTAGCAATATCATGGATTTTGTTTGGAAGGAAATCATTTCTTAAAGTTCTGCAAATTTCTTTGTGCCACAGCAGATATTTTGTCCATTACTTTAGCAGAATCACTTATTTATTTAAACCAAATGGGACTGCTCTTGTATTTGTTTTGATAATGTGTAATTGTGGAGTTGCATCAACTGTAAAGAAAATGTTTTAGGTCCAAACTTCTTCTGGGATACTTCTATATGATAACATAACTGATAGCAGGAGACAAATGACAGCCTCTGAATTCTTAAGAATTTGCTGGTTACCTTTTAAGTTTGACTCTACTTTGACTCTACTCTTTGATTTAGCATATCTGCACAAATTTGATTCCTTGCCCCAGTATTTAGTTTAAAATCCTCTCTACTCCCCTAGTTATGTGGTTGACTAGAACACAGGCTCCAGCATGGTTCAGATAGAGCCCATCCTGTTAGTAAAAATGCTGCTTTATCAGTATTAGTGGGGTCCCACTGGAACCTACTTATCCCTAGATTCATTTGTCCTATACAAAAGTTTTTGTTCACTCTGAGATGTGGGCATCGCTGGCTGACAGCATTTATTGTTCCTAGTTTCCCTTGAGAAGGTGGTGGTGAGCTGCCTTCTTGAATCACTGCAATCTACCTGTTGTATGTTGATCCACAATGCCATTAGGGAGCAAATTCCAGGATTTTGACCCAGCAACAGGAATGACAATATATTTCCAAGTCATCCTGAGTGATTTGGAGGGGAACTTGCAGTGGCAGTGTTTCCATGAAGCTGCTATCCTTGTTTTAGATCTGATTATTTAGCCCTATCTAACACTGGCTGTTTATGCCGTTTGGCATGCTAGTAGTCCTTTTTGGTAGCTTCATTGGGTGACATCTCATTTTCAGATGTGCCTGGTGCTGCTCCTGGCATGCCCTCCTGCATTCTCCATTGAACTCTCCATGTGGCTGAGGTAATAGTGCAGAGATTGTGAGCTTTGAGATTTTGCTTCTTAATTTGGTGCCTAGCTTCCTACACTGACTATGCAGAACCTATATGAACCATGGAAACTGGATCCTTCCCCTCCTGCTGCAAGTTCCTCTCCAGCCCTGAGCAGAAGTCCTGAACCCTGGCAGTGGGCAAGCAAAACAGGTAACCAGCTCACGCTCTATGTTGCAGTGAATGATGTCAAGTCCCTCATTATACTCTCCCCCACTGTAAGGCCATAAGACGTCGCAACAGAAGTAAATAATTTGACTCAGCGTGACATTCAGTGATATAGTGATGGCCTAATCTGATCTGATAAAACTCTCAATTCACTTACTGATTTAAAATCTGTCTAGCTCAGCCTTAAATGTTTTTAATAACCCAGCCTCTATAGCCCTTTGTGATAAAGAGTTCTACAGATTCACTAACCTCTTAGAGAAGGAATTCCTTTCCATATCTGTTCTGATTGATCCTTACTCTGGAATTGTGTCCTGTGCTCCTAGACTCTCACAGAAGGGGAAATAATCTCTCTGTATCTACCCTATCAAACCTCATAAGAATCTTTTATGTTTTAGTAAGGTCTCGTTCTCCTCAACTCCAATGAGTATAAGCCCAAGCTCCTTAATCTCTCCTCACAAGAAAATCCTTGGATGCTGGGGATCTGCTGAGGGAACTGCCTCCAATGGCAGGATATTAATTCTCAGAAGAGGGGACCAGAACTGCTCACAATATCCTGGGTGTGTCTAACTAGTGTCTTACATAGTTTCAAAAGAATTTCCCTATTTTATAAAGTATTCTCTGTTAAATAAAGGCTAATATTCTAATTGCCTTCCCTATTATATGCTGAATGTATATGCTAGATTTTTGTGATTTATGATGCTCTGCATCTTTCTTCAGTCTTCCTCCATTGAATTAATATTCAGCTCCCACTATATTTCTTCTTTTTCACCCCTCTTATGTTCCTTGTTTAACCATGGTACCATGATCAGTTAGCTTATCCACCCTGTGGCCCTCACTCTCATCCAAACAAGTTGGAAGATCCTTAAACCTGTTGGACAATGCCAAAGCTGAGGTCCCTGCAATCTTGATCTCTAGCTCGTCTTACCTGCCTCACTCACAAAGAGTACAGCCAGTCAAGCAGCATCTGAGGAGCAGGAGACGCAACATTTCGAGCATGAGCTCTTCATCAGGAAGATGATATAGTTAGTATAGTTAGTATAGAAGAAATATTGTTAGTAAGTTTGCAGATGACACCAAAAGTGGAGGTGTAGTGGACAACAAGTAAGGTTACCTCTAATTAAACAGGATCTGGACCAGATGGGCCAATGGGTTGAGAAGTGGCAAATGAAATTTAATTCAGATAAATGCGAGGTGCTGCATTTTGGGAAAGCAAACCTTAGAAGGACTTATACACTAAATGGTAAGGTCCTAGGGAGTGTTGCTGAACAAAGAGACCTTGGAGTGCAGGTTCATAGCTCCTTGAAAGTGGAGTCGCAGTTAGATAGGATAGTGAAGAAGGTACTTGGTATGCTTTCCTTTACCAGTCAGAGTTTTGGGTACAAGTGTTGGGAGGTCATGTTGCAGCTGTACATGTCATTGGTTATATTGGATTAGTGGTGCTGGAAGAGCACAGCAGTTCAGGCAGCATCCAAGTAGCTTCAAAATCGACGTTTCGGGCAAAAGCCCTTCATCAGGAATAAAGGCGTGAGCCTGAAGTGTGGAGAGATAAGCTAGAGAAGGGTGGGGGTGGGGAGAAAGTAGCATAGAGTACAATGGGTGAGTGGGGGAGGGGATGAAGGTGATAGGTCAAGGAGGAGAGGGTGGAGTGGATAGGTGGAAAAGAAGATAGGCAGGTCGGACAAGTCCGGACAAGTCAAGGAGACAGTTACTGAGCTGGAAGTTTGAAACTAGGATGAGGTGGGGGAAGTGGAAATGAGGAAGCTGTTGAAGTCCACATTGATGCCCTGGGGTTGAAGTGTTCCGAGGCGGAAGATGAGGCGTTCTTCCTCCAGGCATCTGGTGGTGAGGGAGCGGCGGTGAAGGAGGCCCAGGACCTCCATGTCCTCGGCAGAGTGGGAGGGGGAGTTGAAATGTTGGGCCACAGGGCGGTTTGGTTGATTGGTGCGGGTGTCTCAGAGATGTTCCCTAAAGCGCTCTGCTAGGAGGCGCCCAGTCTCCCCAATGTAGAGGAGACCACATCGGGAGCAACGGATACAATAAATGATATTAGTGGATGTGCAGGTGAAACTTTGATGGATGTGGAAGGCTCCTTTAGGGCCTTGGATAGAGGTGAGGGAGGAGGTGTGGGCTCGGTTTTACAGTTCCTGCGGTGGCAGGGGAAAGTGCCAGAATGGGAGGGTGGGCGTAGGGGGGTGTGGACCTGACCAGGTAGTCACGGAGGGAACGGTCTTTGCGGAAGGCGGAAAGGGGTGGGGAGGGAAATATATCCCTGGTGGTGGGGTCTTTTTGGAGGTGGCGGAAATGTCAGTGGATGATTTGGTTTATGCGAAGGTTTGTAGGGTGGTCCCTTTCTATCGGAAGTATGCTGTTAAACCTGAAAGGGTTCAGAAAAGATTTACAAGGATATTGCTAGAGCTGGAGGATTTGAGCCATAAGGAGAGGCTGAACAGACTGGGGCTGTTTTCTCTGGAGCATCGGAGGCTGAGGGATGACCTTATAGAGGTTTACAAAATTATGAGGGGCATGGATAGGATAAATAGACAAAGTCTTTTCCCTTGAGTGGAGGAGTCCAGAACTAGAGGGCGTAGGTTTAGGGTGAGAGGGGAAAGATATAAAACAGACCTAAGTGGCAGGTTTTTCACACAGAGGGTGGTACATGTATGGAATGAGCTGCCAGCGGTAGTGGTGGAGGCTGGTACAATTGCAACATTTAAGAGGCATTTGGATGGGTGTATGAATAGGAAGGGTTTGTAGGGATATGGGCTGGGTGCTGGCAAGTGGGACTGAGTTGGGTTGGGATATCTGGTTGGCATGGACAGGTTGGACCGAAGGGTCTGTTTCCATGCTGTACATCTCTACAACTCTCTGATGAAGAGCTCATGCCCAAAACATCAACTCTTCTGCTCCTCAGATACTGCCTCACCTGCTATGCTGTTCCAGCACCACACTTTTGACTCTGATCTCTAGCATCTGCAGTCCTCAGTGTCTCCTCGCTCACAGTTACACTCTCTTATCTCTGATTATTGTTCAAATCAGTTAATCCAGTGCTAAGAGGTGTGACTTCTGGTATAAGAAATCCAGGCAACTTTCCTCTCTGTGATATATCACAGCACCTGCAGTTCAGCCTCCAGATCACTAAATCTGAGCTGAAGGTGCTCGAACTTCAAACACTTTCCACAGACATGCTTCCTCTGGACCAAACAGCCTTCAAAGAACTCCCACATGGTGCAGCAGTGACACATCACCTTTTCTGCTATTCTGAATGCTTTTTTTGAAGGAGCTATGTAATTATTGTGTTTAATTTTAAAATTCGTTATATTTTCATCTATTTCATTAACCTCACAACTAGCAACTATATTATTTTGAGCCTTGGGTTGGACAATAAACCTTAATCACTGACGAGATCCTTACCAAATAGGGCAGCACAATGGCTCAGTGATTAGCACTGCTGCATCACAGTGCCAGTTTTGATTTCATCTTCAGGCCACCATCTGTGTGTGTAGTTTGCACTTACTTCGCGTGTCTATGTGGGATTCCTCCGAGTAGGTTAAGTGTAGGTTAGGTGGATTAGCCATGGGAACTGCAGGGTTATATAATAAAGTGGGATACTCTTCTGTGAGTCAGTACGGGCTGTAAGGGAAAATGGCCATCTTCCGCACAGTTGAGATTCTATGATTCTTCTACGATTTTCTCCTATAGCAGACTAAGAAGCAATTGATTAAGAATTAGACAAAGTGGTGGTGCTTGGGCACAGTAAAAGATTGGCATCAATGCCTAGAGTTCTGTACTTTGCCAAGGGACATTGCTTTCAGGGGAGAATAATGGCAGCAATGGGAAATTGTAGCAATATACATGATGGATATCATAGTGTTACTGTATTGTAGATCACGTCTTGCATTCACCTTTGTGCACCTAGTTAACGCAATATTTGCCAGGTGATTTACCATGGCATCTTCCCCTTTAACTTATTAGTTCAATACTTCACATATTAAAATGTTGATTCCACACATGTCTTTATCACAATACTGTAATGATTCTTTATCTTTACAAAGCATTTAGCAGGTTTAGGCTAAGACTGTCATACCCATAAAATCCATATAAAATATCTATCTGCAAAGATAATAAGTTGAGATTACACCTACACAGTCAGTGTAGTATATTTTCTCACAGCAGACTCCTCGATACAAAGCATCACATTTTTATGGCAGTACAGTAGTCCCCCGCTGTACCTGCGGGGAATAGGTTTCAAGATCTACCATGGATGCCCAAAACCGCAGATAGTAGCGAACCCATTCATTCAAGTGGGAAACTTACCTCGCCGGCAGCCGCTGGTCCCTGGTTCTGGAATGTTCCATGTAACATGTTTGGTCTGCAGTAAACTGCGGGTAACTGAAACCACAGTAACCAGACCGGTGGGTATGGCGGTCACCCTATATTGCTTTTCATTTAAATTTAGGCTTTTTACACCTATTTAGAATGCACATTCTATACTTAGCTGTTCATGAAACATTATTTACTTTTCATGTCAACAATCTAAATTGCCTCCGTAAACATTGACACTAGAATTGCTGTTAACATTTTATGTTTGTAATTTCGTATTAATGGACTATTGACACTTACTCCTACTGCTGTGGCAATATATCCAGCTCCAGATGTCACCAGGCATTTGTCTAATTTTAGGTAAATCCTATTGGCCAGAAGTTTAATTTCAAGAGATTTTGCTGTATGTTCTCTTCCTTGCAAAGTTAGCCATTATCTATTGGGCATTGTGGAGAAAGTGAGCACTGCAGATGCTGGAGATCAGAGTCAAAAACTGTGGTGCTGGAAAAACACAGCCAGTCAGGCAGCATCCAAGGAGCAGGACAGTCAAGGTTTTGAGCATAAGCTCTTCATCTGGAATGTGAGCTTCTCTCCTGCTCCTCGGATGCTACCTGACCGGCTGTGCTTTTCCAGCAGCACACTTTTTCACCATTGGGCATTGCGGCTGATTGGGATTGCCGCTAAGGTAGTGCTGAATGTCAGACTTTGCACCCAGTTTGGTCAGCATTCCTCCTCACTGCTGCTGAGAGACATATATGTTGCCTCATTCTCTCAGTCACCCACAAAACCCATCATCACTACACTTTTATATGAGTACTTTAATAATTATTCATTTTTAGTGAACAATAGAAGGAAAGAGCTTCCTGCCCACATATGTTCCTTATCAGATCATCTTTGCATCCTCTTTGGCCTTAGGCAAGGTTCCAGAGGACTAGAGAATGGCTAATATTGTTCCTCTGTTTAAGAAGAGAAACAAAGATAATCCAGGCAATTACAGGCTGGTGAACCTGACATCCCATGGTGGGGAAGCTGTTGGAGAAGATACTGAGAGACAGAATTTATTCACATTTGGAAATGAATGGACTTGTTAGTGATAGACAGTATGGGTTTGTGTGGGGAAAATCATGTCTCACCAACTTGTTTTGAGAAGGTGACAATAATGATTGATGACAGAAGGGCAGTAGATGTTGTCTACATGGACTTTAGTAAGGTACCACAAGGCAGGCTGCTACAGAATGTAGAGTCTCATGGGATCCAGGTGAGCTGGCTAAATGGATACAAAACTGACATGGTCATAGAAGACAGAGAGTAGCAGTGGAAGGGTGCTGTTCGGAATGGAGATTAATAACTGTGGTTTTCTGCAGGGATCAATTCAGGGACCTTTGTAGTTTGGAATATATGTAAATGATCTTGATGAAAATGTAGGTCTTCTGATTAGTAATCTTGCAGATGGCATCAAAATTGGTGGAGTTGCAGATAGTAAGGAGAATTGTCAAAGGATACAGCAGGATTTAGATAGATTACAGATTTAGTCAGAGAAATGGCAGAGGGAGTTTAATCTGGACAAATGTGAAGTGATGTATTTTGGAAGATCAAATTCAGGTGTAAATTATACAATGGATGGCAGAATCCTTTGGAGCATTGACATACAGAGGGATCTGGGTGTACAAATCCACAGATCCCTGAAAATCGCATTACAGGTGGATAAGGTGGTCAAGATGGCACACAACATGCCTGCCTATATTGGCCAGTGCATTAAATATAAAAGTTAGCAAGTTAACAGCATCAATGGAAAACACTACTGATGCAACCACTCAGCAAATGTTCTGGGGATGCAGGTTCGAATCCTGCCACAGCAGATGGTGAAATTTGAATTCAACAAAAAAAAACTGGAATTAAGAATTTACTGATGACCACGAAAACATGGTCAATTGCTTCTGTATTGGGTGGCACAGTGGTTAGCATTGCTGCCTCATAACACCAGAGACCTAGGTTCAATTCCCACCTCAGGCAACTGTCTATGTGGAGTTTGCACATTCTCCCCGTGTCTGCGTGGGTTTTCTCCCACAGTCCAAAGATGTGCAGGTTAGGTGAATTGGCCATGCTAAACTGCCCGTAGTGTTAGGTGTAAGGGAATGGGTCTGGGTGGGTTGCTCTTCCGAGGGTTGGTGTGGACTTGTTGGACCAAAGGGCCTGTTTCCACACTGTAAGTAATCTTATCTTATGCTACAGCTGTACAAATATTTAGTTAGGCCCAGATTTGGAATATTTCATGCAGTTCTGGTTGTCACACTGCCAGAGGACGTGGATGTTTAGGAGAGGGTGCAGAGAAGGTTTACAAGGCTGCTGACTGGTCTGGAGGGTTTTAGTAATGAGGAGAAGTTGGATAAATTCAGACTGTTTTCATTGAAAAAATAGAGGCTAAAGGGTGACCTGATGGAGGTCTACAAAATTATGAGAGGTGTAGATAGGGTGGATAGTCAGAGGCTTTTTCCCAGACTCAATTACAAGAGGGTAGAGGTTAAAGGTAAAGGGGCAAATTTTAAGCGAGAAGTACAGGGAAAATGTTTCACACAGATGGTGCTGACTGCTAATGGAGGTGGTGGAATCAGGCACTTAGCAACCTTTAAGGCGTATCTTCAGAGACACATGAACAGGAGGCGAATACAGCGATAGAAACCATGCATGGGCAATATGTAGCCAGTCTAAGTAAGGACTGGGAATCAGCACGGGATTAGTGGGCCAAGGGCCTGTTCCTGTGCTGTATTGTGTTGCATAACTACGGATGCTGGAGATCTGAAACAAATAAAGGCAGAAATTGCTGTAGAATCTCAGCAGGTCTGGCAGAATCATTGGAGAGAAAACACAGTTAACATTTTGAGTCTACTGATACTTCTTGACTCACTATTTTGACTCACTGCATCTGAAAACACTTTGCAAACATGTTTTTGAAATCCTACCTGTTTTCATTATGTTGCTATACATTTGAGTTTAATGCCCAATGACTCCTAAGTAAAAGTATAATAAATTTGAAAAATGTTGATCATTTAATAATTTTATGCAGAACTATTTCGCATTATGACAGTTACTCCTTTTCTCAAAGCTCTTTGTGGGAAGATGCAGCAAAAATCAGATATTTTGTGTGACTTGTTGTTTTAGGTATAATAGACAAAGCATTCCCTGTTCCCTTTGTAAGGAAAATGATCATATTTTGTGCAGCTTTTCCTTGATTTGATGTGTAATCTCATGATATAACTGTGTACTGTGATAGTTCAGGCACATAGGCAGTTTGAGTAGCAATGCTGCAAAACTGTAAAATGTGGGGTCCACTGAATCAATGATCCACTGAAGTTGACTCCAATAACTAAGAAATTTGATAGTCTAAACTTATTTGAAATGCTTTGAAACCACAGATTGATGGAAATTTCCTGCTACCTTTGATAAAGTCCCACATAGGAGGTTAATGAGCAAAATTAGGACGCATGGTATTGGGGGAAAAGTACTGACTGGATTGAAAATTGGTTGGCTGACAGGAAACAAAGAGTAGTGATAAACGGCTCCCTTTCGGAATGGCAGGCAGTGACCAGTGGGGTACCGCAGGGATCAGTGCTGGGACCACAGCATTTTACAATATATATGAATGATATAGAAGATGGCATTAATAGTAACATTAGCAAATTTGCTGATGATACAAAGCTGGGTGGCAGGGTGAAACGTGAGGTGGATGTTAGGAGACTACAGGGTGACCTGAACAGGTTAGGTGAGTGGACAGATGCCTGGCAGATGCAGTTTAATGTGGATAAATGTATGGTTATCCACTTTGGTGGCAAGAACAGGAAGGCAGGTTACTATCTAAATGGAGTCAAGTTAAGTAAAGGGGCAGTACAAAGAGATCTGGGTGTTCTTGTACAGCAGTCAATGAAAGCAAGCATGCAGGTAAGCAGGTAGTGAAGAAAGCTAATAGCATGCTGGCCTTCATAACAAGAGGGATTGAGTATAGAAACAAAGAGGTTCTTCTGCAGCTGTACAGGGCCCTGTTGAGATCACACCTGGAGTATTGTGTGCAGTTCTGGTCTCCAAATTTGAGGAAAGACATTCTGGCTACTGAGGGAGTGCAGCGTAGGTTCACGAGGTCAATTCCTGGAATGGCAGGACTATCTTATGTTGAAAGATTGGAGCAACTGAGCTTGTATACCCTTGAGTTTAGAAGACTGAGAGGGGATCTGATTGAGACGTATAAGATTATTAAAGGATTGGGCACTCTGGAGGCAGGAAACATGTTTCCGCTGATGGGTGAGTCCCAAACCAGAGGACACAGCTTAAAAATAAGGGTAGGCCATTTAGGACAGAGATGAGGAGAAACTTCTTCACCCAGAGAGTGGTGGGTGTGTGGAATGCTCTGCCCCAGAAGGCAGTGGAGGCCCAGTCTCTGGATTCGTTTAAGAAAGAGTTGGATAGAGCTCTCAAGGATAGTGGAATCAAGGGTTATGGAGATATGGCAGGAACAGGATACTGATTGAGGATGACCAGCCATGATCATAATGAATGGTGGTGCAGGCTCGAAGGGCAGAATTGCCTACTCCTGCACCTATTGTCTATTGTTTATTACCCCATAACATCTAATATAGCCAAAATATTTAAATATTGCAAGAGTCTCTTACACAGCTAATGACCTAGATACTGTTTGCAAGACACTTAACTCACTTTTGTGCATCTTGACCCAAGTAAGAAATTACCAAGAGCAGTTCTACTTAAGAGTCTATAAACAAAAGCTTGGCTGGTTCTGATCAGCAGTTGTACAGATGCTCCCAACCACAAGCTGTATGGGATATTACATGCTCCCAACTGCTAACTGTATGGGATATTGCATGCTGCCAATCGCTAACTGTATGATATACTATACATTCCCAATCACCAGCTGCATGGATTACTGCCTGTTGACATGCACCATCTGTGCTTCAATACGGATGCCATGGGAACACCTTATATAATGTGTTGTGCCACCTTTGAGACCACACTTTCAGCAGTGGAACAATATAGGTACATGGCGAATGCAAAATGTTTTGTAATACAGAGGCTAACAAACATGCATGATTTTGCAGTGTATTTTAATTGTTATCGTCTTTCAATAGATCTTAAAGTGTATCAGTATTACGTAATCGGAAAACATGGACCTGAAGGTAATTTTCTATATATCAGAAATTATGAAGGGCTGATGAAGGCATGATGAAGGGCTTTTGCCTGAAACATCGACTCTCCTGCTCCTCGGATGCTGCCTGACCTGTTGTGCTTTTCTAGCACCACATTCTCGACTCTAATCTCCTACATTTGCAGTCCTCACTTTTGCCATTTCAGAAATTATACCCATCTTGAATTATCTTTGACTCACAGTGTAGCATTTATTGTTAATTCCAACATTACTATGCTAATACTTTACATCCGGTATAAATTATTTTTAATTGGATGGTTGAAATGCTGGTGAGCTCTAAAATATACTGACCTTTAGCTGCACAGAAGTTAATTCACTGTGGAAAGTTAATTTTTCATTTAACAATATCTGATGCGGCAAGAGCACCAAACAAATTTGTCAGAATGTTGATGAGTCATCAAAGCCAAATAAAGCAAAAGATTAACTAATTTGAATAAGTAATAAAGTCATAAGAACTTTGTTCATATCTTGGCCATTATAAGAAAGCGTTTGTCCCCACTAAAGATGAGAAAAAGAGGAAGAATGCAGTAAAGTATTAGAAACTACCAAAAACATTATGGTAATTAAAACAAATTGTGCTTTACAGGATAGTTTCTAAACAAACCAAAAGGAAAGTTTGTTAATTTTTAAAGTATAACCTTGTGTTTGCAAAATGCAAATAAGATCTGATCTCCACCATAAACATCCTTTACAAAAGCAAAATATCGCTGAGGCTGGAAATCTACAATAAGGCAGAAAATAACAAGTCTAGCTGCTTTTGTGGAGAGCAAGAGCTTTAATGTTTCAGCTTGAGATGGTACATTAATTCTGTTTCACTCTCCACAGTTCCTGTCAGACCTGCTGAGTATATCCAGCATTTTCTCTTGATTTATTATTCTTCTTCCTTACTTGATAAGCAAGACATATATCATCAAAGTATAGATTTCTTGTTTTAGTCCATCAATCATGACAGTATTTTCATGTAGCATGTGTCTGACTGCCTTTCCAGTTCTTTCACTGATCATGTCTGTTAATTAATTTAGTAGAGTTATTGACATTTCAAGAAATGAGAAATTTCTTAGATTACAACTTTTGAATTGTCAACTCAAAATGTTAGCTTTGTAAAATTGTTAAATGAAAAATTAACTTTCCACAGTGATTAGATTGGAATCTAATCTAATCACTGTGTAAAGTTAATCTTTCATTTAATAATATCTGACGCGGCAAGAGCACCAAACAAATTTGTCAGAATGTTGCTGACTTTATGTGTGGTGCAGTGGCTCAGTGGTTAGCACTGCTGCCTCACAGCACCAGGGTCCCAGTTTCAATTCCAGCCTTGGGTGATTGTCTGTGTGGAGTTTGCACATTCTCCCTGTGTCTGCTTGGGTTTCCTTCGAAAGATGAGCAGGTCAGGAGAATTAGCCACTCTAAATTGCCTGTAGTGCATTAGTCAGGGGCAAATATAGGGGAGTGGGTTGCTCTTCAGAGGGTTGGTGTGGCCTTGTTAGGCCTAAGGGCCTGTTTCCACAGTGTATGGAATCTAATCTAAAATAATTATGCCTTCCATGGTGATTTGTTTTGCTCAGTTGGTTGGCATAGTGGTTTGCAAAGCAGTGTGATGCTGATAACTTAGGTTTAATTCCTGCAATGGCTGAGGTTACCATGAAGGACTCTCGTTCTCAACCTCTCCTCTTGCCTAACGTATAGTAGCCCACAGGTTAAATCACCACCATTCCTCTCTCTGCTAAATGAGACAGCAGACCTATGGTCTGGTTAGACTATGATGACGTAATACCGATACCTTCCATGTTCTCAAAATTTGGGTTTGAATAACTAGCACTGACGTTGGTCCAATAGGATGAATGATTATAATTTCTATGATTCTGCAATATAATGAGAAAGCAGGTTACAAGAAACTTACTGAATCATAATATATTTGTTAGACTTACAGCATATTATATACACGTTAGATACACAGAACTAAAATAACACTTAAGGCAATTAGTGCAGTTCTGCATTTTCTCACATACTGTTAAGTCACAGAGTCATAGAGATGTACAGCATGGAATCAGACCCTTCGGTCTAACCTGTCCATGCCGACCAGACATCCCAACCCAATCCAGTCCCACCTGCCTGCACCCGGCCCATATCCCTCCAAACCCTTCCTACTCATATACCCATCCAAATGCCTCTTAAATGTTGCAATTGTACCAGCCTCCACCACATCCTCTGGCAGCTCATTCCATACACATACCACCCTCTGTGTGAAAACGTTGCCCCTTAGGTCTCTTTTATATCTTTCCCCCTCAACCTAAATCTATGCCATTTAGTTCTGGACTCCCCGACCCCAGGGAAAAGACTTGTCTATTTATCCTATCCATGCTCCTCATAATTTTATAAACCTCTATAAGGTCACCCTTCAGCCTCCGATGCTCCAGGGAAAACAGCCCCAGCCTGTTCAGCAGCTCCCTATAGCTCAGATCCTCCAACCCTGGCAAAATCCTTGTAAATCTTTTCTGAACCCTTTCAAGTTTCACAACATCTTTCCGATAGGAAGGAGACCAGAATTGCATGCAATATTCCAACAGTGGCCTAACCAATGTCCTGTAGAGCCGCAACATGACCTCCCAACCCCTGTACTCAATACTCTGACCAATAAAGGAAAGCATATCAAACGCCTTCTTCACTATTCTATCTACCTGCGACTCCACTTTTAAGGAGCTTATGAACCTGCACTCCAAGGTCTCTTTGTTCAGCAACACTCCCTAGGACCTTACCATTAAGTGTATAAGTCCTGCTAAGATTTGCTCTACCAAAATGCAGCACCTTGCATTTATCTGAATACACCTCCAATTTTGGTGTCATCTGCAAACTTACTAACTGTCCCTCTTATGCTCGCATCCAAATCATTTATGTAAATGACAAAAAGTAGAGGGCCCAGCACTGATCCTTGTGGCACTCCACTGGTCACAGACCTAAGTCTGAAAAACAACCCTCCACCACCACTACCTTTGAGCCAGTTGAGCTCAGATTTTATAACACAATCATAACTTACCAATAAATTATATCATAGTAGCTGAATCTCAGTAAATCAAGCCAGGCCACTTTTCAACAACATTATGAAAAGTGATTGAAATCACCAGAGTTAGCATAATTAAAGTAAACGTATATGCAGTACTAACAATTATTTTAATGAACTATCTCAGGTATCTGTAAGAATAATAGGGTTAGTGATTTTAACTTTCCAAACATAGATGGGCAATGTCATAGTGTTAAGGGCTCGGATGGGGAGGAATTTGTTAAGTGTGTACAAGAAAACGTTCTTATTCAAAAGGTGGATGCACCTACTCAAGAAGGAGTATTATGGGGCAAATAATCACAATTTTATTATTTCTAAAACACTTATGGAAAAGAATAGAAATAATCAATAAGTTTAAGTTCTACATTTGAGTAAGGCCAATCTTGATGGTATTAGACAGGAACTTTCAAAAGTTGATTGGGGGAGGGTATTTGCAGGTAAAGGGATGGACGGGAAGTACGAGGCCTTTGGGAATACTGGATGAATAGAGAAACTGAGGCTCTGGTCAATAAAAAGAAGGAGGCGTATGCCAGGTATAGACAGCTGAGATCGGCGAATTTCTCGTGGAGTATAAGTACAATAGGAGTATACTTAAGAGGGAAATCAGGAGGGCAAAAAAGGGACATGAGATAGCTTTGGCAAAGGGACTCTATAAGTATACATTAAAGGCAAAAGAATAACTAGAGAGAAAATAGGGCCCCTTAAAGATCAATGTGGCCATCTATGCGTGGAACCACAGGAGATGGGTGAGATACTAAACAAATATGTCACAATCTGTACTTACTTTAGAAAAGAACATGGAACTTAAGGAAATAAATAGTGATACCTTGAAAAAAGTTCATATTATAGAAGAGGAAGTGCTGGAGGCCTTAAAATGCATAAAAGTCGATAAATCCCTGGGATCTAATCAGGTGTTTCCTAGAACTTTGTTTGAAGCTAGGGAAGGGATTACTCCCTCAACAGCGATATGCTTCCCCTTTGTCCTTACCTACCATCCCACCAGCATCTACTTCCAGAGGATCATTAGTCGCCATTTTTGCAGGGACCATTCCCTCTGGGACACCTGGTCCGTTCTTCTTTCATTCCTAACATCCTCCTATAGCCTTACGGCACCTTCCCCTGCAATCATCAAAGTGCTTATTTACAGTCTCCCTCCTCAGTATCTGAGGGCCTAAACATACCTTCCAAGTGAAGCAGCACTTTATCTGCACTTCCCACAATCTAGTCTACTGCAGTTGCTGCTCACAGTGTGGTCTTCTGTAAGTTGGGGAAACAAAGCATAGACTGGATAACTGCTTTGCAGAACATCAACGTTTTCTCTACAAAAGGACCCTGGGCTTCCAGTTGCCTGTCATTTCAACACAGCACCCTGTTCCCTGGTCAGCATCTCTGTCACAGGCTTGCTGCAGTGCTCCAGCAAAACTCATTGCAAGCTGGAGGAACAGCACCTTATTTTCCACTTGGGTACCCTGGAGCCTGCTGAGCTCAATATTGAGTTCAATAACTTTAGGGCTTGAACTCTCCTTTGCCCTAACCCCCACACCCCACACATTGGCCTTGTTATCTCATAGTGTGCCTTTACACGTTACCTATTGTTAGCCACTAATAGTCTCCATTAATAGTTCTTCACCCTCCTAGCCAGATCATTATCCACTCTTTTCTCTGTCCAACTGTTCTTTGGGTCCTCTCTCCACCTATTGTTTACTCCTTACCCCCTCCCCTCACCCTATCTTCTGTTTAAAAACCAACATTTTCTAACTACCATCAGTTCTGAGAAAGGAACACCAGACCGAAAATGTTAATTCTGATTTCTGTTCACAGATGCTGCCAAACCTACTGAGCTTTTTCAGCAATTTCTGTTTTTTTGCTGGGCTCCTTGCTGAGATACTTGCATCATCAGTAGCCATGGCTGAGATGCTAGAAGGCTGGAGGTTGGGTAATGTGGTGCCATTACTTAAGAAAGGCTATTGGAAAAGTCAGGGAATGACCAGACCAATGAGCTTTAAGATAGTGGTGGGTAAATTGTTGGAGGGGATTATGAGGGACAGGATTTAGATGCATTCAGAAAGGCAAAGCCTGATTAGGGATAGTCAACATGGCTTTGTGCGTGTGAAATCATTTCTCACTAAGTTGATTGAGTTTTTTGAAGAGATGACAAAGAAGATTGATGAAGGCAGAGTGGTAGATGTGATCAGCAAAGCATTCTGCGAGGTTTTGCATGGTAGACTGATTATTCTGGTTAGATGACATGCAATCTGGGGGAACTAGCCAATTAGATACCAAGTTGGCTTGAAAGCAGGAGACAGAGGGTGATGGTGGAGTGTTCTTTTCAGACTAGCGATTGTGACTAGCGGTGTGTCACAAGGATCTTTGTTGGGTCCACTACTTTTTGTCATCTATATAAATGATTTGGATGCGAATATAGTTAGTAAGTTAGTAGTTAGTATGGTTAGTAAGTTTGCAGATGACACCAAAATTTGTGATGTAGTGAACAGTGAAGAAGATTATCTCAGAGTACAATGGGACCTTGATCAGATGGGCTAATGAGCCAAGGATTGGCAGATCGAGTTTAATTTAGATACCTGCATTTTGGAAAGACAATCCAGGGCAGAACTTATACACTTAATGGTATGTGAACGCTTGTTCAGTTTTGCTGAACAAAGAGACCTAGGGGAATGGGTGAATAGTTTCTTGAAAGTGGAGTCACTGGTAGACAGGGTGATGAAGAAGGTGCTTAGCACACTTGCCTTCATTGGTCAGAGCATTGAGTATATGAGCTGGGACATCATGTTATGCTTACAGGACTTTGGTGAGGCCACTTTTAGAATACTGCATCCAGTTCTGGTTGCCCTTGAATAGGGAGGATATTGTTAAACTTGAGAAGGTGCAACAAAGGTTTACAAGGATATTGCTAGGACTGGAGGATTTGAGATATAGGGAGAGGCTGTAAAGGCTGGGGCTTTTTTCTCTGGAGCATGGCAGGCTGAGGGGTGACCTTACAGAGATTTATAAAATCATGAGGGGCATTGATAAGGTGAATAGCCAAAGTCTTTCTCTTAGGGTGGAGAAGTCTTACACTAGAGGACATAGGTTTAAAGTGAGAGTGGAAAGATTTAAAAAGGACCTGAGGGGTAACTTTTTTATGTAGTGGCTGCTGCATGTATGGAACAAGCTGTCAGAGGAAGTGGTGGAGGGTGGTACAATTACAACAGTTACAAGTCATTGAACGGGTATATGAATAGAAGGGGTTTAGAGGGATATGGACCAAATGCTGGCAAATGGGACGAGGTCAGATGTGGATGTCTGGTTGGTGCGGATGAGTTGGACCGAAGGGCCTATTTCTGTGGTATGATGACACTATGACTCTATTTGATTCTACCCATCACTTACTTGCTTTGTCTCCAATTTAGTTATAGTATACTGTAAATATTTTTAAAATGAGAAAAATATATTCTGTGTGTATACGTATCAGAGACAGGTGGTTGAATTTTCCCATTTTTGGCAAAGTGTTTATCCGGGTGGGATTCATGGCAACCTGTCTACCATGGCCATGTTGTCTTTGCTCAATCAATCTTTCACTCTTCATCTCATTGATTATGTGGTTTGCCTTTTTGGCATTGATCTCATGCAATCATAAGGCAGCAAGGTGCGAGTTCTCACTGCTGCCAGGACTTTAGAACATTCAAACCTCAGGCACCATATTTGAACCTCGTTCCAAAGTACTTCAGACACTGCCTGGTCCTCCACCATTTTTATCAAATGGGGTCCACCCTCTGGAATGTAATCAGAAAAATTGCTTGACTAACCAATGTGATACCCTTTACTGACAAATGTTCCCCTTGATTCCACAAAGCACTATTCCCCATTGACTTTCAGAAATAGTCATTTAATTTGATTTGATTTGATTTGATTTATTATTGTCTCATGTACTGAGATACAGTGAAAAATATTGTTTTGCACTATCCAGACAAATTATACTTTACACCAGTACATTAGAGTAATAGATATTCCTGGGAATGCATCCAGGGAAGTTATTTGGGTGGAACTGAGAAATAAGAAAAGGATGATCACCTTATTGGGATTGTATCATAGACCCCCTAAAGATCAGCGGGAAATTGTGAAACAAATTTGGAAGGAGATTTCAGTAATCTATAAGAATAATAGGGTGGTTATGGTTTTAACTTTCTGAACACAGGCTGGGATTGCCATAGTGTTATGGATTTGGGTAGAGAGGAATTTGTTAAGTGTGCACAAGAAAATGTTCTGATTCAGTATGTGGATTTACCTATTTTAGAACATGCAAAACTTGACCTATTCTTAGGAAATAAGGCAGGGCAGGTAACTGAGGTGTCAGTGGGGGAGCACTTTGGGGCCAGTGACCATAATTCCATTAGTTTTAAAATAGTGATGGAAAAAGATAGACCAGATCTAAAAATTGAAATTCTTAATTGGAGGAAGACTAATTTTGACGGTATTAGGCAAGAATTGTCAAAACCTGATGTTCGCAGGTAAAGGGATGACTGGAAAATGGGAAGCCTTCAGAAATGAGATAATGAGAATCCAGAGACAATATATTCCTGTCAGGGTGAAAGGCAAGGCTGGTAAGTGTAGGGAATGCTGAATGACTAAAGAAATTGAGGTTTTGGTTAAAACATAAACGGAAACATATGTGAGGTATAGACAGGATAGATTGAGTGAATGCTTAGAAGAGTATAAAGGAAGTAGTAGTATACTTAAGAGGGAAATCAGGAGGGCAAAAAGGGGACATAAGATAACTTTGGCAAATAGAGTTAAGGATAATCCAAAGGGTTTTGATAAATATATTAAGGACAAAATAGAAACTAGGGAGATCATAGGGCCCCCTCAAAGATCAGCAAGGCGGCCTTTGTGTGGAGCCACAGGAGATGGGGCGATGCTAAACGAGTATTTTGCATCAGTGTTTACTGTGGAAAAGGACATGGAAGATATAGAATGTAGGGAAAATAGATGGTGACATCTTGAAAAATGTCCATATTACAGAGGAGGAGATGCTGGATGTCTTGAAATGCATAAATGTGGATAAATCCTCAGGACCTGAGCTGGTGTACCCTAGAACTCTGTGGGAAGCTAGAGAAGTGTTTGCTGGGCCCCTTGCTGAGATAGCTGTATCATCGATAGTCACAGGTGAGGTGTTGAAAGACTGGAGGTTGGCTAATATAGTACCACTACTTAAGAAAGATGGGTAAGGAAAAGCCAGGCAACTCTAGACTGGTGAGCCTGATGTTGGTGGTGGCCAAGTTGTTGAAGGGAATCACGAGGAACAGGATTTACATGCATTTGGAAAGGCAAGGACTGATTAGGGATAGTCAGCATGACTTTGTCCATTGGAAATCATGTCTCACGAACTTGATTGAGTTTTTGAAGAAGTAACAAAGAGGATTGATGAGGGCAGAGTGGTGGACATGATCTATTTGGACTTCAATAAGGCATTTGACAATGGCAGACTGGTCATCAAGGTTAGATCTCATGGAATACAGGGAGAACTAGCCATTTGGATACAGAACTGGCTCGAAGATAGAAGACAAAAGATGGTGGTGGAGGGTTGCTTTTCCGACTGGAGACCTGTGACCAGTGGAGTACCACAAAGATCGGTGCTGGGTCCACTATTTTTTGTCATTTCTATAAATGGTTTGGATGTGAACATAGGAAGTATAGTTAATAAGTTTGCAGATGACACCAAAATTAGAAGTGTAGTGGACAGGGAAGAAGATTATCTCAGAGAACAACAGGATCTTAATCAAATGGGCCAATGGGCTGAGGAGTGGCAGATGGAGTTTAATTTAGCTAAATGTGAGGTACTGCATTTGGGAAAGCAAATCTTAGCAGAACTTATACATGTAATGCTAAGGTCCTAGGGAGTGTTGCTGAACAAAGAGACCTTGGAATGCAGGTTCATAATCTCTTGAAAGTAGAGTCACAGGTAGATAGGATAGTGAAGAAGACATTTGATATGGTTTCCTTTATTGGTCAGAGTACTGAGTACAGGAGTTGAGAGCTCATGTTGCAGCTGTACAAGACATTGGTTCGTCCACTTTTGGTGTATTGCGTGCAATTCTGCATGGAAGGATGTTGTCAAACTTGAAAGGGTTCAGAAAAGACTTACAAGGATGTTGCTGGGGTTGGAGGATTTGAGCTATTGGGAGAGGGTGAATAGGTTGGGACTCTTTCCTCTGGAGCATCAGAGGCTGAGGGGTGACCTTATAGAGGTTTATAAAATCATGAGGAGCATGGTTAGGACAAATAGAGAACATCTTTTCTCTGAGGTATCCAGAACTAGAGGGCATAGGTTTAGAGTAAGAGGGGAAAGATATAAAAGGGACCTAGGGGACAACATTTTCATGCAGAGGGTAGTATGTGCATGGAATGAGCTGCCAGAGGAAGTAGTGGTACAATTACAGTATTTAAAAGGCCACTGGATCGGTATATGAATAGGAAGGGCTTAGAGAGATATGGGCTGGATGCTGGAAAATGGCACGAGAATAACATCTGGTTGGCATGGAAGAGTTGGACCAAAGGGTCTATATATCTCTATGACTCTATGGGGATAATAGAACAGAATGCAGAATATACTGGTACAGCTACAGGGAAGGTGTAGAGAAAGATCAATGTTAATATATTTTCTTTATAAGCTGCTGGCACATGCTGCAGGTGTGACATTGACATAACACAGTGTCATACAGCAAAATATCTACCCCCTTGACTGTTCGGTGCTCTGAGACTGTTCAGTGCTCTGAATAGTGACAAGCTGCTTGCTTCTCCCTCTGAGCTAAAAAAACAATGCAAACCAGAAAAGCGGACAGCCTGTAAATTAGCACTGAAGAGACTATTTACTGATAGCAATTCAAAGCACAAAGGCTAGCAGCCTTCAAGCCACACAAAGTGAGTGAGTGCTATACAGAAAGCTAAGAGCCATAAGATGCATTCTGTTTAAATGCATGAGAAGAATATGTGTCCCTGTGCGCAAAGTGACCTAATAGAAACTTGCAAGCCATAGGGGTTCCTGAATTCCAAATTGAGGTCCTGACGTTCCAAAGTGGTGCGTGAGTTGGTCCATGATGATGCTGTGAGGCTGCTGGTCTGGCATGGCTGACTTGCTTGGATGAAGGATGCAAGAGTACAGTGTCCATGGAGCTCACAGGGACATTGTAATGAAGAAAGAGTTGTCTGAAGGCTCAACAAAGCAAGCGGTGAATTGTTGCTGCTTGGTAACTGCTCTAATTTTCACATTGGAATGTGCTGCCATCAGATTTCTTGAGGATAGAGAGGAAAATTGGAAGCTGCGCAGAAATTAGGCAAATTAAGCACATAAGGAATTGCAAATGAATGAAATAAGCTAGTTACCGCACAGCGGTGAAACTGAGAAATTGCTATTTAAACCTTAAGGGAAAATGAGAAATGTTTTCCTCTCGATGTTGAGAATCTGACTTCAATTTTTTTCCCCAACATTTTCACCATAACATGTGCTGCCTTAGGCATCAGGAAATTCCACTCAGAGGATGACCAGGCTATGGCAGCGTACTGTTTGTAAATATTTTAATTAACTTGTTTAGATATGTAATAACACACCTCTGGAGCAGATGGGATTTAGAACCCAAGCTTTATTGGATCAAAGACAGGGACACTACCATTGTGCCACAAAAGCCCTCAACAAGGAAGCAAAGAACTCAATTCTTAGGTCTTTTGAATCAATCTGCTAAGATGTGTTATGTACTTGTAGCAGATTTTAATTAGGGTTCTATAAACCAAAAGAGCAAGACTGTGTTTCTTCTCAATACTATTTTAAAAAGTAATTGAATTTGCAGTATTTTTAATCAACATTATGAAGAACACCTCGAGAACCTATGAGAGAGAGAGAGATTGTGAGGGAGTATGTGGTTAAATAATGGGGAGATGTATTGGGAGAGGTCCTACAACCCATGTTTCTGCCAGGATAAAGCCTTCAAAGACTGAATTATAGTTCCTTGTGTTTCCAGAGATAATGGAAGTTGATTACCAACTCTGTGGGAACCATCTCTTCTGTGTTATGTTCCTGTGGATGAGACATGAGATAAAAGGAAGTAGTTCTACACGAAAGACATGTTTGTGTTTTTCATGTCCAGGAATGCACAGAAAAAGGGGTTGAAAATGTGTGTGTGTGTACATGTGCACCAGTGTGATGTTGTGGTTCTGTGAGGCTGTGAAGGTCACAGCTGAAGAAGAGTCGCTAGGCATCATTGGTTTGCAGGTAAAGGGAAAAAAATCTCTTGTTGATTGCCAGAAGTAAGCCACAAGTCTGTAAAGCTCTTGTTGTAAAGGAGCTCCCTTTGGTTAAACTGTAGAATCAAAACTCTCCAGGTCAAGTGCTCAAATGTTGAGGTTAGTGCTACTGGAACCACGAAGCCTAACAGCTGCAACATTTCACTATCTATTGTCCATAGACAAACCAAAGTCTGAATCATATAACTTGTTTTCTAACTGTTAATATGTTATTCATTTATTTCTAATCCATGTTCATATTTTATTACTTTTCCTCATGTTTTAATAACTAATAAGCTCACTGTTTCATTAAACCAAGAAGTTTGGATAAGCTGGCTCCTGTTAAAATATAACTGGAATGGAACTGAGAAAGATATTCATGAGTAAAGAGATCGCTTGTGTTAAGTTAACCTTGTCGCAAACACCAAGTCAGGGTAGTAGATTTAAAGAAGGGAAACAATTACTTTCCCTTCAGATGGAAATAAGTGACAGGAATAAAGAGTACCTTGCTAATGGTAAGATTCTTTGTAGTGTCGATGAGCAGAGAGATCTCGATATCCATGTACATAGATCAAAGTTTGGGAGAAGATTTATAGCTCGGGTGCTCGTTGTTGTGGTTCTGTTCGCTGAGCTGGGAATTTGTGTTGCAGACATTTCGTCCCCTGTCTAGGTGACATCCTCAGTGCTTGGGAGCCTCCAGTGAAGCGCTTCTGTGATGTTTCCTTCGGCATTTATAGTGATTTGTACCTGCCGCTTCTGTTGTCAGTTCGAGCTCTCCGTTGCAGTGGCCGGTATATTGGGTCCAGGTCGATGTGCTTATTGATTGAATCTGTGCATGAGTGCCATGCCTCTAGGAATTCCCTGACTGTTCTCTGTTTGGCTTGTCCTATAATAGTAGTGTTGTCCCAGTCGAACTCATGTTACTTGTCATCTGAGTGTGCGGCTACTAAGGATAGCTGGTCGTGTCATTTTGTGGCTAGCTGGTGTTCATGGATGCGGACCGTTAGCTGTCTTCCTGTTTGTCCGATGTAGTGTTTTGTGCAGTCCTTGCATGGGATTTTATACACTACATTAGTTTTGCTCATGTTGGGTATCGGGTCCTTTGTTCTGGTGAGTTGTTTTCTGAGCGTGGCTGTTGGTTTGTGTGCTGTTATGAGTCCTAGTGGTCACAGTAGTCTGGCTGTCAGTTCAGAAATGCTCCTGATGTATGGTAGTGTGGCTAGTCCTTTGGGTTGCAGCATGTCCTCGTTCCGTTGTCTCTCCCTTAGGCATCTGTTGATGAAATTGCGAGGGTATCCGTTTTTGGCGAATACTTTGTATAGGTGTTCCTCTTCCTCTTTTTGTAGTTCTGGTGTGCTGCAGTGTGTTGTGGCCCTTTTGAATATTGTCCTGATGCAACTTCGTTTGTGTGTGTTGGGGTGGTTGCTTTCATAGTTTCGGACTTGGTCTGTGTGTGTGGCTTTCCTGTAAACCTTTGTGGTGAATTCTCCGTTCAGTGTTCTCTGTACCATCACGTCTAGGAATGGGAGTTGGTTGTCCTTTTCTTCCTCTCTAGTGAATCAGCTTCCTGTGAGTGTGGTGTTGATGATCTGGTGTATGTTCTCTATTTCTGTGTTTTTAATTATTACAAAGGTGTCATCCACATATCTGACCCAGAGTTTGGGTTGAATTTGTGGTAAGACTGTTTGTTCTAACCTTTGCATTACTGCTTCTGCTATGAGTCCAGAGATCGGTGAGCCCATGGGTGTTCCGTTGATTTGTTCGTATATTTGGTTGTTGAATGTGAAGTGTGTTGTGAGGCACAAGTCCAGTAGTTTAAGTATGCCATCTTTGTTGATAGGTTCAACGTCCTGTTGTCTGTTATGTCTGTCCAGCAGGTTGGCTATTGTTTCTTTGGCTAGTGTTTTGTCGTTGGAGGTGAACAGTGCCGTTATATCGAATGAGACCATAGTTTCTTCCTTGTCTATGTGTATATTTCTGATGATGTCCAAGAATTCCTGTGTCGATTGTATAGATTTTCTGGATCTGCTGATCAGGTGTCCCATGCAAAATCCCATGCAAGGACTGCACAAAACACTACATCGGACAAACAGGAAGACAGCTAACGATCCGTATACACGAACACCAACTAGCCACGAAACGACACGACCAGCTATCCTTAGTAGCCATACACACAGACGACAAGCAACATGAATTCAACTGGGACAACACTACCATTATAGGGCAAGCCAAACAGAGAACAGCCAGGGAATTCCTAGAGGTATGGCACTCATCCACAGACTCTATCAACAAACACATCGACCTGGACCCAATATACCGACCACTACAGCGGACAGCTCGAACTGACAACCAGAAGCGGCAGAGACAGGCCACTATAAATGCCAGAAGAAACAGCACAGAAGCGCTTCACAGGAGGCTCCCAAGCACAGAGAATGTCACCTAGACAGGGGACGAAACGTTTGCAAGACAAATTCCCAGCTCGGCGAACAGAACCACAACATAGGACTGATGTCGGAGGTAGTTTCTTTACTTAGAGAGTAGTCGGGTTGTGGAATGCACTGCCTGCAACAGGAGTAGACTCACCAACTTTAAGGGCATTTTAATGGTCATTGGATAAACATATGGATGAAAATGGAATAGTGTAGGATAGATAGGCTTCAGATTGGTTCCATAGGTTGGTGTAACATTGAGGGCTGAAGGGCCTGTAATGTTCTATATTCTATATTTTCTGTGTTCTTGTCTTGGAAATTAAATCGACTTGACTCAACTGCTGGCAAGAGCAAAGAAAAAGCTTTATTTTTTTAAACCCTGCATGCAGGACTTGGCAAAACTGCCTTGTGTAAGGGCCGTGAACAAAATTCACATATTCCTTTTATACTATTCTTATCATACACTCAAGGGCAACGGCTGAGAAACATTCGAGCTCTTATTTTCTCATTCCTTTTGCTGTGGACATAACTGTCTTTATGTTTTCCTTAGCTTTTTGCTGAATGTGGCTGCTCGCAAGGCCAGGTTGAATGTTTGCAAAGTTCAGCAAAGACAAGCTGTCTCCTCGACTGCGAGATTTAGCAAAGTGTTTGCAAAGTTCAGCAAAGTATTAAATTTAGCAAAGCATTCTCTTTCAGATTTAACAGTAAATGTTAATTTGGTTAATTTTCCATTACATTTTCCCCCTTTTTGTCATTTTATGACAACAAGGACAAGAACCCAAAAAAAAATACAGAGCCAGATAGCTCTGTAATCCCTAATAGCTATACATTAGGGAATACCAGGCCTTTCCTCAGACACCACCTAGCTGTAACACAGCTTAGTGGTGGTATCATTACTTGCCCTGGTGTGCCCTGTACTTAGCCCATCTTCACACGTCACACTTGTCAACGTTGCGGTAGGGTGGGTTGCACACAATCGGATCTTCCTGCTGTGGGGCCACTGATAGTTTTACCATTTGGTATCCTACTGCCCTCATATGCAAGTGGCGTTGGCAAGTACACAAGCAGGGTCCTGCACAATGCACTATGATTAAGACCAGTTCTATAACTAGTAAAACATGTAGGATCCAATACCCTCATCCTCCCTAAAGGGAGGTGAGCCATCGGAACCAAGAGTCATCTGCTGGGGGGGGGGGCGGTCGTATTGTTGCCTTCATATGATTTATTACACTAGTGATATTCTGGGATTCATCAGGAATATTAAAACAGCATGAGGTACCTAACATTTTGCACACGCCCCTCTCTCAGCCGTCAGTATGTCTAGTACTAATCGATTTTGTATCACTGCTTCCCTAACCGTCGTTAACTCAGTGTTAATGAGTGCTAGGCCTTCCTCCGTCTCATTTGCTAACAGTAATACACTTATGCCATTAATCTTATTTATTGCTACCATTGTCCCTGCTCCCAAGAGAATAGACCACCCAATGTTCGCTCCTGGTATAGTCCGGGGGTCTGTGAGTGTGTACCCATTCCAATGTTGTGGGACGTCCCTTCGGGTTTGCCCGTTACTGTCCTTTGGGATGAACACTGTTGTGCCAGTATACAGTATCGCGGGGCAGGAGCACACTGTCCATCCCAGGGGAAGGTGGTAGTACCTTTTCTCTCCACAGGCCCATATTATACCCGCCATCATGCTTTGATTATTGATAAAGGAACAAGCAATGTTTATGATAGTACCATTTGCATAGGTTGCTGAGCAAGAGCCATTGTTCAAGTACAGCGTTGTAGTACACTGGGAGATTCCCAAATGGGGTGTCCCCAAGTTGGTGTAAATACATGTTTCTAGTGGAAGGCTGGGGAGAAACGTGTATTTGCACCAATTGGGGGGGAGACTCCATCTGAGGATCTCCCAGTGTACTATGACACTGTACTTGAACAATGACTCTGTGGAAGTCTGTGGTCGGGAGCATGTCAGCCTTGGGACTGCAGTTAGCCTTGAGTTCAGATGGTGGTGTGAGATTTGCCCTAATTGCTCCCCTATCAGGGTCAGGATAGTTGCCACCCGTGGAAGCAGACAGCTAGCATTTCTCGCCAGGCTCTCTGTGATTGGTTTGGCAGTCCACCGTTGGGCTGTGTGCAAACATATCCAACAAGGGTAGCCAACTTCTATTAGGGTCAAAGCACATGCTCTGTTCCCTTCACATCTAGCGATGGTCCTTCGCACCTCCCAACCTGCTGGCGTCGCATTTATGCCATTTATCTCCTGAAGGGCCAATTCCACTACCGAGTTAGCCTCGCTCTTTAGGTCGACTCCCTCTGGGTTCGGGTGTGACATTAATGCCCTCTGCCCTGCTTGGGGTTAGGTCCATGATCTGGTTTGGTTGGTTGCCATGCCCCAGTGCTACTATCTTCTGTAGGCCTTCTGCACTGCATCTCGGGGGGTGGGGGTGGGGGCTGTACCAATATATTCACCTGTCTATAGATGTTGGAGAAGGGTCTATCTATTCCACGCCACCAGACTCCCTCATCACTCTTCTGAGTCTTGGATATTGTCACCCATGCTCTGGCTCCTACCTTGATCATAGAATATCTATTTCCCATGTCAGGTGTCCGTTTGGCCGTGGTGGCTACTACTAAATGCCAGTCACCGGCGCCGTAAGGATCCCTGCATAAATATTTATTATCCCATTTATCGTCGTCCTAGTTTCTAAGTGGCCATGGGTCGCATGTGAAGGTCCCCTTAGCACCCTCTTAGTCCCCTTAGTTAAGATTACTATCTGTGTTTGTATCTCAAATGCCCCTACCCTTATGAATAGTCCTACCAGGGCGCCTGCTAACAGTGTGAGCTTGGGCAACCCATATTTGTATGAGGCTTCTAATAACTACTTGCACTTAATTGGTTCTGGTGTTGTCCGATGTCTCCTCAGGACCAGTTACATGCTTGCAATGGCTGGCATGTATCCACGTGGCTCTTTCAGTGATCTTAACAGCTGTCTGTGTTGTCAGGAGCACTTGAAACGGTCCCAGCCACCTTTTCACCTTCCAGTTTTTCCTCCTGAAGTCTTTCACCACTATCCAGTCTACAGGTTCTAGATCATGCAACTTCCCTTCTGTTGGTTAGGAGAGTGCTGCTTTCACTTGATTCTGTACTTGAGACAAAAGTGTAGAGAGTTTAATACAGTAACACAGCATCTCATCCTCACAGTGGTCTGTTATCTGTCTTACCTTAGGTCTTGGGCCAATTCCTGTGTTGGGCGGCCTACCGAACAAAATCTCAAATGGGCTAAGATTAGCTCTTCCTCTCCTCCTAGATATCGTATACATTAGCACAATCGGAAGTGCCTTTGTCCATGTCACCCCTAGTTCCTCACAACATTTTGTCAATTTATTTTTTAAGGTAGCATTTTCTCTTTCTACTGCCCCACGGCTCGCTGGGTGGTAGGCACAGTGTTGTCTCATGTTTATTCCCAAATAATCACTGATCTGCTGTAGGGCATTATTGACAAATGGTGTCCTGTTGTCACTACTAAGCCCTTCAGGATGCCCCATCTCAGAATTATCTCAGTTAGCAAAGCCTTGGCTTCTGCACTTGCATCCTGTTTAGACGTGGGGAACGCTTCCACCCATTTGGAAAACATATCAACTATTACCAGGCAATACCTTTTTCCTTCTCTAGTTCAATAAAATCCATTTGTAAATGTTCAAAGGGTTTTTGGAGTTGGGGGTGTGCTGCCTGACTCATCTGTATTCCCTACCCCACATTATTAGTGGCACAGATAACACATCGTTCGCAATATTTCTGGGAGTAATGAGTAAATCCCTTAGTGTACCAGTGTGCCGAAATACTGTCATACATCCTCCCTTTTGACACACGGTCCTTACAGTGTGTCAGTTTGGCATAGATTGGAAATAATGATCATGGTGGACAGGGTTTACCATTGGGGCCATACCATTTTCCTTCCCTCACACTGCACCCTGCTTTTGTCGACTCACACTTTCCATCCGGTGTGGCCTGCGACTGTAACTCCCATACCTCTGCTGTTGGTGTACAAATTTTTGTCATGCACATGTCAAACTGATTACTTGGCAGCTGCTGGGCTGCAGTCCTTGCTGCTGAGTCTGCCTTCGCATTGCCTTGAAAAATAGAATTGTTATTTTTCGTGTGGGCTTCACATTTACACACAGCGATTGATTTAGGCAATAGGACTGCTTCCAGGAGGTCAGAAATCAGGCCACGGTGTGTGATGGGCTCTCTGGTGGAGGTCAAGAAGGCCCTATGTTTCCACTGGGTTCCAAAATCATGTACAACCCCAAATGCATATCCACTATTGGTGTAAATATTCATTGTCTTTCCCTCAGCCAATTTACAGGCCTCAGTCAAGGCAATCAGCTCTGCTGCTTGTGCTGACAAATGAGAAGGGAGTGATCCTGCTTTGACTACCTCGTGGGTAGTTACTACAGCATACTCAGCACAATTCTGGCCTGTCTCCTTACTCCTGAATGCTGACCCATCCACAAAAACCTCCATATCTGGATTCTGAAATGGTGAATCCTGCAAGTCTGGTCAGGGTTGCAAATTTCATTAGTTACAGCACCATAATCATGTGGTTCTCCGTCTCCTTCTGTGGGGAGAAGGCTAGCAGGATTAAGGACGTTACATCGCTTTATTGTAATGTTAGGCATCTCCAATAACACAGTATTGTATCTGAGCCAACGTGCTGCCGACATGTGTGCTGTCTTTTGCTCAGAAAGCAGTCAGGATACTACATGTGGGACCAGTAGGGTTAATTCACCACAGCCGACTATGTCCCTGGACGCTACAACAGCCTTTTCAGCTGTGGCCACGGCTCGCTGGCATGTAGGCAATCCTGCCGCTACAGGGTCTAGTTTAGCCAAAAAATAAGCTACTGGCCTCAATTTTCCCCCATGATCCTGCAACAGCACAGAAGTCATGCAGCCACGCTTCTCATCTACTGTTTGTAGAAAAGGCTTGTTTGGGTTTGAAATCCCCAGTGTAGGTGTAGTTTGGAGCGCCTTTCTTAAACCAACAAAGGCATTCTCGGCTTCTGGGGTCCACTGCAATGGACTCTGGTTCTGCAACCCTTGGGCTATGTCACTTAGGGGTGCCTCAAGGGTTGCGTAATGTGGAATAAACATTCTACTGCAGGAGCACATGCCCAAAAAGGATAGTAATTGTTTCTTCGTGTGAGGCTTTGGAATTTGCTGGATTGCTTGAACTCTGTCTTGACCAATGGCCTTACCTTATTCAGATATCAAGTGACCTAAGAACTTCACCTGTTGTTGCACAAATTGTAGCTTTGCAAGACTAGCTTTATGCCCTTCCCTCACTAGATGGTAGAGCAACGCAAGGGTATCATTCTCACATTGTTCCTCTGTCGGTGCAGCTATTAAGCAATCATCTACATACTGCAGAAGTGTTGACCCCGAGGTTAAAACAAGAGTCTTCAGACTCCTGCGTAGAGCCTCATTATATATGGTGGTGGATTCACAGTAACCTTGACAAAGTCGCATGAAGGCATATGATTTCCCTTTGAATGAAAAAGCGAATCAGAATTGACTATCTGGGTGTAACGGTAACACTAAAGAAGGCATTTACTGCCTGGTGGAATTTGAGCCAATATAGTATCGGGGTTGGAAACATTTGGGGCGCGTGGGAAAACAGCGCTATTAACTGCCTGCAGGTCTTGAACAAACCTCCATTCCTCCGGTTCACCGGGAGTGTTTGCCTTTTTGCCCAGAAAAATGGGGGTTCTCACCGGTGAGTTTTCACAGGGGATTATCACTCCAGCCTTTAGGAGGGATTCAAAGACTGGAGTAATTCCTTCTATGGCCTTGGGTTTAACGGATATTGTGTTATGCAAGGACGATACTCAGACTTTGGGGTTATTCTTCTGGGTTCACAGCCTCATATGAGCCCCACATCATGTTTGCCTTTTGCCCACAGCTCAGTAGGGACCGTTTTTAATCTTGGGTCCGAGACTCCTATCTTAGGAAAACGTCAGGCTACCCTCCTAGGCTCTTCAGGGCTAGCAGGGTTTACCTGGACTGCCCTATCTGCTTGAGTTAGCCAATTTAGTTTCTTCCTATATGTCCGCATATCTGCATTGAACCAGATACCCACATCGTCTCTGAAGACGCAACCTTTCGTTCTTTGTGCCTTTAGCACCCATGGTCCCAAATCCTGCCACCTGTCCCTGGACGCCTTCGCCAGTGACACGTGAGGAAAAGAGCCTTCCACATCAAAAGGACAGGGTCTGCTTGCCGTTACAGATACTTTAGATAAGTTCACACTGACTGCACATCTGTGATCATTCCAATAAAATTTGCACAATAATAACTGATCTGGTTTAACCAATCTCCTGAACCAATCCTTCTCATGTGATTTGTCAGGGCCATCGTGGCGTATGTGTGCTGTGCAGTGCAGCATTTTGCCAGCAAGAAAATCTGTCTTAATAGGATTAACATTGTTGCTTGCTTCCAGGGTGAGTGAATCGCTCACTGAACTTATCACTCTCTGGCTTAATCGCCACTCATAGACATACATCAGGAGTCGTGGGTCATATTTTACAGCCTGCACTGGTAAATCTTCCCTTTGAATTACCTGCAAGCCCGTCGGAGTACTGAGCAAATCCAATCCCAGTCTCCCTATGAGATACCGACCCATCAGATTTAAAGGACAGAATTCCGATAACAAGAATGAGAATTGGAATGTTTCCCCATTACTAGTTTTGCACAATAGGGATGCGGAAAATCTCTCTCGTACCACGACTCCTGATGCACCCATTGTGTTCAGGGACCTTCCATTCATCTTTATTTATATCGATTGTCTAAACTGGCTTAATTTAAGGACTGAATATGTTGCCCCTGTACCTACCAAAAAGGTAACTGGTGTATCTTCCACATATAACATCTAGGTAGGCATCGACTTATACACATCATTGTTATATTGAACATATAATCCACACTTCGCAATCTCAGTGCTCAATATGGGGGTGGGACTTGTTTCAGTGCCTGTAAGGTTAGTAGAAGAGATTAGCATAAGCGATTCTTCATTGCCAAGCATAAGGGAAAGAGGCTTACCCGTTCCTTGTGGGCTGTCCACCTCCACCTCAGCCTTCCTCTGTCAGTCACCCTGCTGTCCAGCCTTCAGGACTGATTGGGGCTTTCTGTGTGGGCACTGTCTCACCCAGTGGTCCATTGTTCCACAAACAAAGCGCCCGCCAGATCTACCTCTGCCAGTGCCTCTTCCTCTTCCTCCTCTGCGACCTCTCCCTCTTCCTCTCTCTCTTCCTGCAGCACCTCCCTCCAATGGCTGGGTGGCCATTTGCATCATAGTAAGCTGAACTTTATGTGATTGCTATTCCATCTTTACTTTCCACTTATTCTTCTCTTGGGCCAGCAGTTTTTCAGCATGTATCGTGTGTTGTTCTATCAAATTCAGCATTTCCGTGTCCCAGGTTATACATGTGTCTTTTATCTTTTTCGTTAGTTTATCCTTCATTCCATTGATGAAGCTGTTCCTCAGGTGTGCTTCATACGCCCTGATTTCTGCTGCCGTTTTGTCCTCAGGTGGTCTCAGTCCACTATGGGCATTATGGACTTCAGTGAGGCGCGTAAGGTACTGGGACACTGTCTCACCTTCTTGTTGTTTACACATTGCGATTTTGGTCATGTCCATTTGCACTGGGAATGCCTCCCTACAGGCAGTTGCCAGCGCTGTAACAAAAGCATTAAAGTCTCCGTTCTCTTCTGCTTGTGGGTCAGTTGATCTGGCATGGACATTTACGGCTGGCCATTTATACTTGATTTTGGTGGCATCGGCACCCAGTCTTCGTCCCAGGAGTCGTCTCATCTCATGTGACGTGGGACGGAACTCGGTACAAAACTTTGTCACTTCTTCAGCGAACTTATTATCTCCAACCTCGCGTGGGTCAGGCAACTGCCCATTGGCATTTTCCAAATCCTTCATGGTCCATGGTCAGTGGACCAGCACTGGGCGCCCTTCTAGACCTGCAACTTCAACCATTGGGGCTTGCAGAACACCTGGTTAGATGATCGTACGCCAATGCTCTCACTGTCTGACTCATCATCTGCCGTGGGGAGACCACAAGCAGGCCCTGGATGCCTTTCCATCTTGAAGTGACCATCGTCATTTTGGGCTTCTTGCTTCAGTTGATTGTGGGTATGACTTGCTATCGGTGATTCAGCAGACCCTGAGGCGGTGGCCGCTGACTTGGAACCTTCGCCAGGTGGATCTCATGGTGGGTGCTGTAGGTCTCGGAGGGCAGTCATCAAGATCAGGATCTGGAACAGACTTAAGACACTGTACAGCTTCATTAGGTTGTTTTCTGCGCATGTCTGCATGTGCGCTAGTGTTTGTATGTGTAATTGATCTATCTTTTACTTGAGATTTCCTTTCCTTGATATCAGCCTCAGCCTTCCACATGTTATGAGCACTCTAATTCACAGATTCTATTTTCTCTACCGTTTCTCTTTCTCTCTGTCTCTCCTCTAACCTCGACCTCAATATTTCCGACTGACTTACTAAAACTTCCTTCTTTGACCCGCAATTCTAACTGCTTTACAGACTCTGGGCCGTAATTATTTAGCATGTATTGTAATTTTGGTTGGCCATTCCAAGTCCTCTGTGGACCCTCTTTTTGTTTGCTCTTGCCCATTTTCAGCATTACTGGAAAACTGTTCAGCCCTCTCTCTCTCTCGCACGATACTGTTATCTTTTCCCTTTGACTTACTTTCACCTCCGGAGGATCCCTCTTGCATTGGGCGCGTCCACTTCAATGCCTTGGTTTTCGTAAACCAAGAAACCGTGTACCCGGTATGTTTTAGGCGAGTCCATCTAGACCAGTGGTGGATCCAAGTCTAAAACCACCCTTAAACTTGCTGTCTCTTAAACCCTCTAGAGAAGGTAATCCCTTCCCTTGGGTTTTACTCGAATACCATGTGAGAGTTCACTGGACTCTTTTCCTGCCTTATTTACTCTCTTAGAATGAGTCGCTATGTAGGACTACTTAAGCCATGATTCTTACCCCGACCCTATTCGATTTGAACCCCGGCACTGGGGTGATCCACAGATGCCTAGTCCTCTCACACAAAGGGGCCAATTCAGCACTCGAGATCAAGTGCAAGTCCTTCAAGGTGCTGGTGCCTGCGTCTCCTGGGAATCCTCAGAATCTCACCCAGTCGTGGGCCCCTGGACGAACCCCCAAGTTTACTATCGTGGAAATTAAATCAACTCGGCTCAACTGCTGGCAAAAGCAAAGAAAAAGCTATATTTTTAAAACCTCTGCATGCAGGACCAATACACTTGCCAAAACTGCCTTGTGTAAGGGCAGTGAACAAAATTCACATATTCCTTTTATACTATTCTTATCTCACGCTCAAGGACAAAGGCTGGGAAACATTCGAGCTCTTATTTTCTCATTCCCTTGCCGTGGACATAACTGTCTTTATGTTTTCCTTAACTTTTGCTGAATTTGGCTGCTCGCAAGGCCAAGTTGAATGTTTACAAAGTTCAGCAAAGACAAGCTGTCTCCTCATCTGCAAGATTCAGTAAAGTGTTTGCAAAGTTCAGCCAAGTATTAAATTTAGCAAAGCATTCTCTTTCAGATTTCACAGTAAATGTTAATTTTGTTAATTTTCCATTACAATTCTATAATGATTTGGAGTTCTGCCCAAAATCATGGGAAATTGAAGACTCTCACCCAGAGACCGATCATAACACTAATGTAGGGTGAAAATTGAGAAAATGTGGAAAGAATGAGAAAATTGGAATTCTGATGTTGAGAAAGCTTCTGCAATTTTCCCATCAAGTCTTAAATGGTGAATTCAAATCTCACCGTTGAACACCAACTATCTTATTTCCATGCGTTTGCATCTGTTATGATTGCAGCTAATGGTACTGCTGGATGAGTCAGATCCCAGAATGAAATCTGCTTTGATAGATTATATGTTGTTTTGATTTTAATTAATGTAATGAACATTCACTGCAAAGTAGTCACATTAGGTTGCAGTTTCTTTACCAGATGTTAAATATATAAGACACAAATACAAAAAGAATCAAGTGATATAGAGATACACAGTTAGAAAAAAACTTGAAATGCACAGAGAAAAACAAAGTTGCAATCTTTTCTTCAATACCACCACCTTATAGTGATTCCGATACAGACAGTGGGGATGTGTTGGCTTAGTGCTTTATTATTGCTGGCCTGTTAACCCAGGGACCCAACTAATGTCCTGGGGAACTGGATTTAAATACTGCCATGGCAGATGATGGTATTTGAATTCAATACACATCTGGAATTGAGAGTCCAATGCTATCCATGAATCCTTTGTCAATTGTGAGAAATAAAACCATCTGGCTCACTTATGTCCTTTAGGGAAGGAAATTGCCATTCTTACCTGGTCTGGCTATATACCATCATGAAAACTAAATCATCAGATCTTCTTACATAGTGTGGCAAAACAAATCATATCCACAAACCAAAGGACTGGAAATAAATGTATTGATTGAAGGGACAAATGCTTTGAAAGTAATTCTTGCAGAAAGGGATTTGCCCACAGAAACGTGTTCAAGAACCACAAAAGGACACACTCAGAAGAGACAATGTGTTTAACTCTTAACTGCCCTTTTGAGCAATTAACTTCTGACCTAGCCAAAAATGCCCAAATTCCATGTATGAATGAAAAAAAGATCTCTCTGTATGAAGTTCGATGTAGCTGATTCTCCTTAGTTCCTTCTTATGAACTATAAAGTCTGTTCAGTCACAAAAATGGAAGCTTAGACTTTCTCAGCTTTTTAATAATCCTCCTGGTCTGGCCGTTGCACAAACTAAACTTTTCTACTGAGTTGATTTGGCTTTCCCTGAACTCATGTGTTCACATAGTCCCTGTTCTGAACCCTGGTATGGTTTCTCCAATACATGTATTCTAATATGTACTTTAATTTATCGTTCTTGTTATCTGTTGAAAGCTTTGTCACAGTAGGCACACCAGAACAGTTATTAACCTGCATAGCTTCAAATGTGCACAGGCAATATTCCATAGCTGGAAAATCTATGACCTGGATATCGACAAACCTTCTTCTCTTTTGCTTTTAACCACAGAAGGGGTCACAAAGCTATGTATAGGTTTTGATGGTTTATTCACTGATGTCTCTGCAGGGAGATAGGAATCCAAAACCCAGCCTTATACACTCATATTAGAATAATGTCTCTTCTGAGTGTGTCCTTTTGTGGTTCTTGAACACGTTTCTGTGGGCAAATCCTTTTCTGCAAGAATTACTTTCAAAGCATTTGTCCCTTCAATCAATACATTTATTTCCAGTCCTTTGGTTTGTGGATATGATTTGTTTTGCCACACTATGTAAGAAGATCTGATGATTTAGTTTTCATGATGGTATAATCATGCTATGCCTCACTCAGGAAATCTTCTCTGCTTTAAAATGTTCAAGTCTTATTCAGTGACTTGCTCATATTTGCAATATTGTTTTACTTTAAGCGTGAGTTCCACTTTTTCCTTCAGTCCGGAAATAACATAGTGACTCGATAAGTCTTTCTGCTATTGGATATTGTTTTGAAGTCAATCTGATTATCACATTTTGAGACTGTTGAGATTTCCTTGTCCAAATCTCTTGGGTAAGCTGCAATCCAGTCTGAACTGGTGCACTGTTGTTCAACCTCCTTTGAGTCTATCATGGCAGATTAGATTTGGATAGGGACAGTTGGGTCTTGTCTCATTCATTCTCCTCACATCATTCTGCGTGAGGAGATGTTCCCTGATTCATGAAATTGAAGTATTTTCAATTAACTGGATATGAATTAGGTTATTGTATTAAATTTACATACAGCAATGAATTGCCATAATGCTGCCGTATCATGTTTAATAGGCTCACCATTTCCCTGGGATTTCTGATGGAATATATAGGCCCAGATTTTCTCATAAGAAGATATTTGTTGCATAATATGCTGAGCTTACATGTCATGTTCATGCAAATATCCTGATGCAGCTAACTCTGAGAGAATCATTCTTAGTCATCCATGTCAAAAGTTTCAGAAACTTAGTCCATCTTTTAGGTCAGGTGACTTCTACAGGCATTTTAAAACAATCTTGGATCTTTTAAAGATATGCTCTTTAAAACAGAAGTCCTAGTTATTAAATCAGTCAATGGAATGATAAATTAATAGTCTGTATATTATATGCAATGCAGATTCTAATGTAATTATATGGCTCAGATATTCCTGTCCTCACTCTCCGAAGTATATTATAGTTAATATTCTTTAAGCAATCTATTTGCATTACTAACATTGGCTTTAATGATGATACTAATACTATCATCATTTCACTGCAAAGATTTGAGACAACTAATTTTACCTAAATCAATTGATTTTTCTTCCTTTTTTTTCTGCTCCCTGATTGATGATATGCCATAATTCAACACTTGCCACAAGATTTCTGTTACTTTGCACAAGTGGTTATACTTCATGTATGAATTTAGACAATGTAAATAAGTCACATTGTTTGACTATACAAGAATTATTCATATGTCTGATGTTGTCTTTGTCCAATGTTCACAAACTAACAGTATCTAGCAAGCATCATTAGGTTACAATCAAGAAGGTGCCTTAAATTCGTCACTTCACCTCTCCAATCTAGTAACAAAACTGAATAGACATTTCAGTTTAATTTCATCATCATCTTATGCCTTTGCCAGAAGAGAAGCCACAGTCAAAAATGGTTCAGAAAACTGCTATGGGTATCAAAGACATCAATAGGTTTTCCTACTACCTAACATTTGACATGTTTTACAGAACTGCACTCTGTCTTTATGAAGTCTTGGTCATGCTAAATACCTATTTATCAATGTTTGGGTTTTTGTTTTCCTATGCGTCCTGCCATAGAAAATTTATTGGCTACTCACAATATTGCCCAATGATATCTGGGCAGAATCACTATTTCATGAGCGATCATCCATTCTATGTCTGCAGGTTATGAAGGTATTTCCACTTCCTCATCAGAACCCCATTTTTAATGTAATAGCACTCTGAAGCTCCTTCAGCCTCAGCTTCTCTGTGAGCTGTCTGTGCCAACTTATTTATCCTTGCACCTGCTTCCTGAGCTTTAATTAACAAAGACATGTCAAATATTTCTTTTGAATTATCCTCATTTTTAAATCAAGTTTCAGCTACCCTAAGATCTGTGTGTGTTACTACTGTGATATTTGGTATTGAGTTTTATTTTACTATTGCTCTGCTTTACCGAATACCCAGAACCTGTTCCTGCAGCTATTGTGTAATTACCCTCACTCAGACTTTCTGTGAGGCTACAACTTGCTTCTCGCTGAACTGCAGGAGTAAATCAGCTCTGTCTACAGGTAATTTCTTAATTATCCTGACTACCACTCTTCCAAACAATAAATCACCCACCATTCAGACTTTGTATTGTTGAACTAGGATGTATTCTCCATCAATCCCATTTACCAACAATTTGAGCTCCAAGAGTGAAAATTAAATCCTTCTCCAACAAAAAAGTTTGAGTAGCTCCTATATTCCTTGGTACAGTTACAGATTTGGCTGCTTCATTTGAAGAAACAGTGGTATCTTCTCTTTAGACAAAAACATTTATGTCTCTTGTCTATCCTACATACATCCTTGTCCTTCTGCACTCTTGGCAGTGTTTACCATAATTGCTTACATGTAGTTAAACAGCTGTGACCTGATCTGGGGCACTTTCCTTTTGAGTCCCTTTTTCACACTCATTCTTATGATCTCCAATAAGTCCCAGAGGTTTCCCTCATGACATCCAGCGTTCTGAATGACTGTGTCCCACTTTGTTATAGTGTAAACACTTCAGCATTAAACAATCTGCAAATTTAGTACATGTTAAGCTTAAGGAAACTTGGGGCATTCCCAGCTATCCTTTCTTTACTCTGGTGACTTGCCTTCTTTTCACTGTACCGCTGTATATTGCATTTGAATTTGAGGGCGATGGAGAAAAAGGTTTAGTTTTATGGATCAGAGCATAATTGTCAACCATTACTGTAGCCTACCCAGTAGTTGCAACCCAACGCCAACCCAACCTAGAGCATTGGTTCTTATTAAAGTAGATGGTGAGCTTTTTAATTCCACTGAGGACTTCATTGGTTTCAGCTTCTAATGTTTATATCCATCTATCAAAATCACCTAGTTTAAATCTTTCAAATACAGTGATGGTTTGCCCTGGCTTTTCCTTAATTTCCAAAATCTTTGCTTATGTGCCCGAGGGATGTGGCCAATATAGTTTTATTTACAGCATCATAAGTCCCTGGAAACTCCTCTGACAGTGAAGCATATATTTCCTATGCTTTACCCATCAGCTTACTTTGCATGGGTCAGGTTCCTTTTAACCAACTGATTTGTGTTTGCTATTTTCTGAAAGGGCATAAAGACTACTTCCACATCCTTTTCATCAAATTCTGGTAAGGCTTATACAACCCTAAATATTTTCTTTGTGGACTTTAGATTATGACTCAAATATCCCTCATCCGAGCCTGCATTAATACTGGGTGTCTCTTTTTACAACTGCAGCATTTTAGGCTTAAATTCCCTATCCCTTTCATCCTTTTCCCTCTGCAATGATAATTTTAGCTTTCTCATTTCCACTTCCTGTATTTTTAATTCCCTCTCCTGAACTTTCTCCATTTTTTTTCATATTTTCTTCATTCTGAAGTCACTTCAACCAATATCACTTGATTTTAATGCTACAGTACTGAGAATACTTGGTCTCTCTTGTATTTGTACTAAACTCAAATTCTATGCCAGTACTTAAATTATAGCTACCATTTTAGCTTTAACAAACAAAGCCACCACTAACATACTTGCCAATTCAAATAATCTTGTTTTCAAAAGTTCACTTTAAACTTTCAGGGACAACTATGCTATCTGCAGGAAATTCTTTGTATTTCCAGTGCTGCTACGTATTTGCAGTACAGAACCTGCAGTTTCCTTTCTTTTTATCACCTACTAATATTGCAACTAAATCCTCATTGTCTCTATTTCAAAGTAATCCTGATGAGCCCCTAATCTCTTATTATAACCCACATGTTTCTCAAGTCCCGCTACTCCTGAGCATTAAATTTAATGATTTAATAAAAGCATGCAAAATCCCCAATTTTCCCAACTGTTGGAATCAAGTTAGCAGAAAGCAGATTCCAGCACTTAACTAAAACTACTGTTTATTACAAATAAATACATTCTAATCACAAATAAATAGCTGTGAACTCGTAAATTATAGGTTAAACTCGAACCCACTTTGAAACAAAAAGATGTTGGTTTTATAGTGAAGGGGAAGTAAACAGAGGGCTATAGTTCAATAGCACCAGTCTGCAGGGTTTGCTGGGATATTCCTTTTGGCTTGCTAAGGCTTATTGTTCTTCAATCTCTTTTCTCTGGGTTATCTCCCATTTCTCACTTCTTCACAGGAAGCAGTGAATAATTGATACTTTAGCAGAATAGTCTCCTAATTCCTGGTTAAGGGCAACCCCTTACAGCAAAAGTGAGGACTGCAAATGCTAGAAACCAGAGTCTAGATTAGAGTGGTACTGGAAAAGCACAGCAGGTCAGACAGCATCCAAGGAGCAGGAAAATTGACGTTTTGGGCAAAAGCTCTTCATCAGGAATGGAGGCAGGGAGCCTCCAGGGTGGAGAGATAAATGAGAAAATAACTGGTTTTATTCAGTTTCAGATATTTCACTGCGGGGAGGGAGACACAATCTAACCCTTTCAGAGACTGAAAGGTATCTCATTATATTGTTAACACCCATAAGTTGTTCAGCTACCCAGGAATTAATCAGACAGTTGTTGCCAGGCTGTTGACCTTTAGCACCCAAAACTGGTTACATTTGCACAAACCGATCAGCTACTTGTTGCCAGGCAAATCTCACTTTGTTGGACCATCTACAACAGCTTCCTCCACTATTTCAATGAAGCAGCAATGTATGTAACATGCATAACGCTTTTCAGTAATTTGTTTTTAAAATGCAGCAATTCCCTCCATAACTCTTTATTTTAATTCAGTATTTTTTCCACTTCAGTTCACAATAAAAATGCAGAAAATAAAATAATATACTCATTACCATTTCAACAATATGCATCCATACATATTTTTATATGCAGAGTGTAATGTGAACGTAGCATCTTGTTAATTAAATTGAAACACGACCTTGTTGCTCTGATAATTTTGTGTTAGCTACAGCCTATAAAAAGAATACTGATCAACAAATAAATTGAGCCCTAATGACATGTTATATGAGTGATAATCATGAGGACTCTGGGATCCTCTGACTGTAGGGCTTTATGTGATAATGAGGTTTGATGTGGCTTGTTGCTCTGGTTCACTAATTACTTCATACAACTGGGACTATAAAACTGAATACTGTTCTGTTAACGATGAAGTATGATTGAATTTTTCTCTGATCTCTTAACTGCTTCAATTGCACCTAAATTTTGTCCATTTCTAAATGCTAAAAATAGATAACTCCTGAGACTTAAAAAAATCAATTGATTGGAGATGTCAAAGTCTTCATCTTGACAGTAAAACTGCCAAGTTCCATCTCTGTAATATTGCCAGACTCCACCCCTGACTTAGCTCATCTGTTGCTAAAAATAATCTATGCATTTGCTATCTTGTTAAGCTTAATTGAATCTGGCTGCTGTCCCATGCTCTACTCTCTGCATACTTGGAGTCATCGAAATTTTGGTGCTCATGTCTCATACCTTTCACCTGTCATCCTGTGTTTGCTTACTTACATTGACCCCTGATTAAGTAATGCTATAATTTTAAAATCCTATCCTTTCAAATTTCTCAGCGGCCTCATCCCTTCCCATCCTCCAGTGCTACAGCTCTAAAAAGTCTTTGAACTTTTCCTAGTCCAACCTCTGACATGCACAATTTTATTTGCTCCATCGTTGGCAGCCATGCTTTCAGTGATCAACACTCTCAGTTCCTAAATTTGCTTTCTAAACTTACTGTCACCTTGCCTCTCTTTCATCATATAAGATGCTCCAGAAAATCTACTTCTTTGACAAAGTTTTTGGTCATCTGCCCTTATATCACCTCACCTGGATTTTTAAAATCAAAATTATTTGGTAATGCTCTTGAGAAACAACTTGGAATATTTTACAATGTTAAAAGCACTGTATAAGTACAAGAAAAGCAGAATGCGCTGGAGAAACTCTATAGGATTGGCAGCATCTATAGCAAGAAACAGAGTTAACATCCTGAGTCCAGTGACCTTTTGTCGGAACTGAAAATTTTATTTGCTACTGTGTAAGTTCAAGCTGTTGTCATTGTTAAGTATCATTTTCTTTCATTATTGAATTATGTAGAACACAAGCAACTTATGTGGTCTTTAGGTTACTATAAATAATTTATTTTTCATCATACTATGGACCATCAGCAAAAATATAATTTAATTTTTGAAAATAACCTTGTTTAATTATATTGGAGGTAGTTTGAGAGTTTTATAATTGAAATGATGAATCATCTTTGTTAGCAGTACACATGTATTTTGCATTAATACATTATGCTAACTGATTATTTATATATTTTATGAGGTAGAAATATCCAAGAAGTTTGGATTACAGATTTTTATCTTGTGTGCATGCCTGTAAAGAAGCTTAATGGTTACTCACTCCTCAAATTAATGGAAGTCAGCTCACAAAGCATTATGTGTAATGAAACAGAGCAGTCAGTGGGAAGTACTCCCTATGAAACTATAAACTTTTACAGTTCTTTTTTAAAATTTATATTTCTACAGTCATACAATCAGACATTTAAATCATATTTTGACAAATAATTAAAATACCATTTACAAAACAAAGGGGATTTTCAAAATGCTGATGTACAATCTTGACTTTCATAGATAGCTGACATTGGCACCATAGCTACAAGACAGGATTTCAGTGTTGCCCAAATGATCAGTCATAATCCTTGATTTTGTGATCTGATTAGTCTGGCTCAAATTCCCCTTGACATATCTCAACTATCTGCCAGTGCCTTAATGGCCTGTTATGAGCATTTCAGAATGTGTATCCTTAAAAATATTTAAATACTGAAAATGCATTGTTGGTTATAAATTATTGGAGAAAACTGTTGTTCTCCCTGTTTTCATTGCAGGAGAAATTTCACGGTAGCAGGCCACTCATTATTTACATTTTTCCACGAGGACAGAAAATGTAGGCCTGGCTTAGAAAGATTTGGGATAGTAAATGGATAGTTAGAGATGGCTTGAATGCTGTCAACTCAACAGGGAAATCAATAGGTTGCGGTTAATAGGTGCTGAGTACTTCCTGGTTCATTCCCACTGACTATCGTTGCATCAGCTACTTTCAGAGTTGGCCAAGGTGCCAAACAGATACAGACACCGGACTCTTATAAATACCTGTGAATTAGCATCAGATGGGCAATTCCACTTTAAGGCTGCTGTAAAAGTTACTGAAAACATAATGTCTATTGTTCAGCTATTTGAATTACCAAAACCTTCCAGATGGTTATACAAGCACATTCCTTACCCATAATATTGTGATGGAAGTGATATATATATATAATTTTAGGAGTGTGGATTTCATCATATTGGCATGTCAATGTTGATTACTTTTGTGAAGGGTTTTGTTATCTCACATATTTTGCCTTTCTTATTTGAGTAAAGTGCATCTAATTGTCACGAATGGTATTATTCTTGGTTTCATTTGAATGGAGGAAGATGAGGAGCTGCAGTCCCAAATTGACAACAAAAAGACTTCTGCCTGAAATCTCCCCGAGAAAAAGAACCACTGGTTTTCTTTAAGGCTCATCTGGATACTGAGCCATCTCATGTACATAGATGCAACTATTCCTGTAGGCATATTCTGCTCCAAATATCACCACTAATATATTAGGCAGGACATCATTGTGAACTTTTTGTGATTGCTGACTTTTTTTCCTTTATATTGATCCCTTTTATACTTTGGATTTCAGTCAGAATGTGCTGTCAGTTCAATCCTTCTCAATATCCTGCTTTGCATGAGGACACATATCCATTCCCAGCACCACTGAGCAAACTTGTTCTCTTTTCCCCTAGATGCAGTTTTCTTTAATCCATTCTCACTGTAATACTTCTTCTAATTATCTTACCTCCCACTAAGATATTTTTCCCATTTCAGCCTCTCTTAAGATGTTTCTTATTTCTCACTGCCAAAATATTTTCCCTATTTTCTTCCTGTATTTTTCCAGGTTTTATTACCATCTTGCTGTTGTAGAATCAGCCTATCCAATGCTCTCACTTCCTCTCTAATTCTCCCTCTTGCTTTTCAATTCTCCATAGATTGCTTCTCCATCACCTTCTATTCCATTCTGGATCTTTTCACCAGCTTATCCCTTTCCTTTCCCTTCTCATCCCCTTGTCATCTTTTTCTTCTTCCTTTCAGAATGCTGCATGGACCAAACACAAATCAACTTGTGGCATAGGCAATCCCATAGAAGCAGTGCTAGGTCATGATGTGATGTTATACAAGCACATTTCTTACCCATAATATTGTGATGGAAGGTGTATACTTATATACATATATATAATTTTAGGAGTATGGGTTTCATCATATTGGCATGTCAATGTTGATTACTTTTGTGAAGGGTTTTGTTATTTTTAAAAAAAAAGGTCAGAGAGCTGAGATCAAAGCCAGTGTTGCTTAGGAGGTATGTGGATGTGGACCCCCATGTTGAATTAATGGAAAATTGTTTTGGTTATGATGTTTTCTCACAGTTGAGTAAACACTAAAGGCCATTTTCTTGCTTCCAGTTAAGGTAAATTTGCAGTCACAAGTGAATGTACCACCACATGATATAACTAAACATAAATAAATATATAACATATTCAAACCTGGTTTCAACCATCAGCTAGGATGATAACAATAGCAACAAGGTCCACACTCTCCAATGGATAGATACAGAACCATTACTTTGAGTAATGAAAAATTCATTGATATTAATTTATGAAATGCTTATTACATTATTTAATCAAACAGTCAAGTCCTGCTAAATTACCTTCCTTCATTAATCTTCATAAACATCAATTGATGTTGTAAATTAGATGTGATTGTGCAAATGAATGCATTAATGTAAGATTTTACTATGTTAAGCGCACAACAGAGTTGTTGCCCAAACTAATCATTTGGATTACAAGACTGAATCTTGAACTACCATACCACTCAACTCATTTCATCCAAACCTTTATATTTCACACATTTCCAGTGTAGACACTGTATAAAATAAAGTTTCTGCACCCTCAACCAACAGCCATCGCAGCCAGATCCAGTGATCCTGAAGAAATCTTTATATTGTTGCTTGAAGTGACATTGCAAGATTTATTTCACAACTGAATCTAAGGTCTGTTGCAAATGTCAGACTCTTCACATCAACAGCAACTTGGTTTGGCATGAATTCCTGTGCAGTAGCATTGGATTAACTTCGCATGGAAGAGATGCTCTTCAAAATGAACTCAGATACCACGTGGGTAATGCTGACACCAAATCAGAATGGTATCTAATCGATAGCAGGAGTTGTCAGTTTGCATAGAAGTCATTGAATGAATACTGAAGTTAAAATTAGACTCAGCTTTTGAGAGCCAAATACCCTGCCTCGCTTTTTTTAAAAGCTCCAAACATAGATACCATAAATAAATCAAAATGCAATTATTATTATGTTTGTAAATATGGAATCATTTTAAAAATATTTCAGAATAGTTTTATTAATAACTAAGGAAATTGGACAGGAATAATGTAGTGATAAGGATCAAACAGACATACTTTTACCATCTAATTTTGTATCCAGATAAGTACAGTCCAAGAATAAAAAAAATGTATCTTTATAATGTGTCTTTTTATTTTGCAACTCAAACTTGTATCCGTAAAATAATGTATATATGAGTAAAGCTGAAAATAAATATTTTGATAAAGTAGCAGTAAATATGTTATAATGATACAAATGGTTAATTAGAATATAAACTTAAATGGCAGTACCAGAAATGGAACAGGTCTAGGAGAATTATCCTGAATCTTGTTCTGTCGCTGTGGTGGTTATTTCCAGTTTCCAGTTGCTGTGGACTCTGTCTGCTACTGGATGCCTTCATGTCTGATATTTATATTTGGCAATGTCTAAGAGCCACAATTCTTTATGTTCATTGAATTGTATGACATCTCCTCACAGCTGATGAAGTTGTGAGTGACTTCTCACCATCACAGAATGGATACCACAAGGATCCTGAGTCTCCTTACACCCCACCCTTGTGTCATCAACCCTAGTCTCAACTATCAGATTGTTCTAAAATTCCATCTGGTCAACAATATTAGATAGAAATTTGCCATGCTTATTTATTCTGCCCTACATGTAAATTCAGGTGCATAGCAATGTGGTTGACTCCTATTTGCCTTTTGAAATAATCTTGTAGGATAGTCACTTCTGTCAAAGTGCTGCAGAAATTTCAGTTAGGAATGAAACTAAATGGACAATCTGATAATCACAGAATTGTTATAGTGCAGAAGGAAACCATTTGGCCCATTGGATCTGCACTGGCCCTCTGAGAATTTTCATTCATTGTCGATTTCCTGCAGGTAACATTGTTTCTGTTTAAATAATCACTTAATACCCTCATAAATGCCTCATTTGAATCTGCCTCCACCACCTTTCCAGGCATGTATTCCAAACAAACTCTGTAACAAAGTGTTTCTCTCACTGCGTTTTTGCAAAACGTGATTAACCTGTGCCCCTAGGTCTTGATTCTGTTATGAACAGCAACAATTTTTCCCTCCCTCGTATTCACCCAGAACTGTACACAATACTCCAGCTGAGCTCTAACCAGTATCTCACATAAGTTCAGCATAACCTATTTGCTCTTCTACTTCATGTCTTCTCAACAAAGCCCAGAATGGTGTACGCTCTCTGTACCTCTTCTGCCACCATTGATGACTTGTGCACATATACACTAAGGGCTCTCTGTTCCTGTACACCTTTTCGAATTGTATTTTTTATTATATATGGTCTCTCCATGTTCTTTGCACTAAAATGTATCACCTCACACTTTTCCACATTGAACTTCATCTGCCCATTCCACCAAGTGTCTGCATTCTTTTGAAGCTCCACATTGTCCTGACAGTTTACAATGCTCTTGAGTTTTATATTATTCACAACGTTGAATAGTCCTCAGAAATATGAGAAAAAGTGAGGGTCCTGATAACGACCTCTGGGGAATTCCAACACAAGCTTTCAGATAGATCAAAAAATACCTATGAATCACTGTTCTATGTTTCTTACTCTGCCAATTTTTCTCGTTGTTGCTACTGACCGCATTGTATAAAATGTCTTTTGGAAGACGATGTACATCACATTAACAACATTGCCATCATCAACACTCCCTGTTACCTCTTCAATAAATTCCAACTTAGCCAGACATGATTTTCCCTTAACAAATCCATGCTGATTCTTCTGAAATAATTCATACATTTTCCACACAACTATTTATTCTTTCCTGGATAATTGTTTCTAGTGCTTCTCCATCATAAGCCAACAGGCCTGTATAGTAGGGATCCCCAGGGATGATGTAAGAGCTTTTCTCCTGATATATATTAATGGCTTAGACTCTGGTGTATAGGCTCAATTTCTATATTAGTGAATGACACAAAGCTTAGAAGTGTTGTGAACTAAGGAGGTTAGTGTGAAATAGTCATGTAGCAGTTGAAAGTACATGCAAATAAATCAAAAGCAATTCACTTTGGAAGCTTTGCATAGTCAAGAAGGAGTGACCACATTGGGAGTGAGACACAGCCTGAGTGAGTACAGAGTTCAAGGAATTTGGAAGCAGCATGGGAATTGGGTGCAGACTAAAGAGCTGCTTTTTGCTTGCTTTTTTTTGGCTCATAGTTTGTAAGGTTTTTTTCAAACATGACAAATTGAAGCCCAAGATCAGGGGCCCAGCATAGAGGAGTGACATCACAGGTAAACTGTAAGTTCATTGATTGGTGATAGCTATTAATTTCTTATAGGTTACTTTTAGATTGAAGATAAATTGGGGAAACATTTACAGGCTACAAACTAAAAGACCAGTATGATATTTTTAATAATCAAAGAACCGAATAATTAAAATAGAGATGCAGGGTCAGGCAATGTTTTGTACCTGAATAAGGTTGGAGCTGGTGGACTTCTTTTTAGTTCATAGTAACCACATCTGTAGCAGGTGTTGGTTGTTTGAAGAACTCTGGCTCAGAGTTGATGCACTTTTAGATACTTAAATGTCGAACGGTCGATGTTGGACCATTGGAAGATGAGGCTGGAGGAGTATTAATGGGGAACAAAGAAATGGCAGAGGAATTGAATAGGATTTTGCATCAACTTTCACAGTGGAAGACATCAGCAGTATACCAGAACTTCAAGACAGTCAGAGGGCAGAGGTGAGTGTAGTGGCCATTACTAAGGAGAAGATGCTAGGGAGGCTGAAAGGTCTGAAAGTGGGTAAATCAACTGGACCAGGTGGACTACACCCTAGAGTACTGAAGGGGATAGCTGAGGATATTATAGAAGCATTGGAGGAGAATCTTTCAGGAATCATTGGAGTCAAGGGGCCTGAAAAATGGCTAATATAACACCCTGGTAAAGAAGAAAGGAAGGCAGAAAACAGGAGACGATAGGCCAGTTGGCCTGATCTAGGCCTTTGGTAAGATCTTAGAGTCCACTATTAAGGATGAGATTGCAGATTACTTCAAAGTGCATGGTAAAATATAGCTGAGTCAGCACAGCTTTGTTAAGGGGAGGTCATACCTGACAAATCTATTAGAATTCTTTGAGGGGGTAACAAGCAAGCTAGACAAAGGACTGCCAGAGGATGTGATCTACTTGAATTTCCAGAAGGCCTTTGACAAGGTGCCGCACGGGCTACTAGATGAGTTAAGGTATGGTGTTGGGGCAAGGAACTTACATGGATAGAGGATTGGCTGACTAGCAGAATGAAGAGAGTAGGGCAAAGGTGTCTTTTTCATGGTGGCAGCTGGTAAATAGTGAAATTAGATTAGATTAGATTACTTACAGTGTGGAAACAGGCCCTTCAGCCCAACAAGTCCACACTGACCCGCTGAAGCGCGACCCACCCAGACCCATTCCCCTACATTTACGCCTTCACCTGACACTACGGGCAATTTAGCATGGCCAATTCGCCTAACCTGCACATTTTTTGGATTGTGGGAGGAAACTGGAGTACCCAGAGGAAACCCATGCAGACACAGGGAGAATGTGCAAACTCCACACAGAGAGTCACCTGAGGCGGGATTCAACCTGGGTCTCTGGCGCTGTGAGGCAGCAGTGCTAACCACTGTGCCACTGTGCCACCCATAAATTCTGTAATAGTTTGTTTTGGCATCATAGCTATTCATGTTACACATGGATGATCTGGAGGAAGGAACTGAGGGCATTTTGTTAAGTTTGCTGGTCACACAAAGATAGGTGGAGGGGCAGATAATGTTGAGGAAGCAGGGAGGCTGCACAAGGACTTGGACAGGCTAGACTGGGAGATTGGACAAAGAAGTGGCAGATGGAATACAATGTAAGAAAATGTCAAGTCATGCACTTTGGTAGGGAGAACAGAAGCATAAACTATTTTCTAAATGGGTAAAAGCTTCAGAAATCTGAAGCAAAAGAGGACTTGAGAGTCCCATTTTAGGATTCTCTTAAGGTTAACATGGAGGTTCATTTGGCAGTTAGGAAGTAAAATGCAAAGTTAGTGTTCATTTCAAGAGGGCTAATATAAAAAGAGCAGCGATATCCTGGTGAGGCTGTAGAAGGTTCTGGTCAGACTGCATTTGCAAAATTGTGAGTCGTGTATTTCAGGAAGGGTGTGTTGGTGTTGGAGGGGGTTCTGAGGAGGTTTACAAGAATGATCTTGGGGATGAAGTACTTGTCATAAGAGAAGCGGTTGAGGACTCTGGTCTTTACTTGATGGAGTTTAGAAGGATGAGGGAGATCTGACTGAAACTTACAGAATCCTGAGAGGTTTGGAAAGAATGGATGTGGAGAAGATGTTTCCACGAGTAGGAGAGACTGGGATGCAATGACACAGCCTTTGAGTGAAGGGATGATGCTTTAAAACTGAGATGAGGAGGAAGGTTCAGCCAGAGGGTGGTTAATCTGTGGAATATATATTGTTGCAGAGGGCCATGGAGGCCAAATCATTGAGTGCATTTAAGACAGAGATAGATGGTTCTTGATTAGTAAAGGGATTAAGGGTTATGGGGGAAAAGGTATAAGAATGGGGTTGAAAAACATATCAGCCATGATCAAATGGCAGAACAAGAGTCAGTAGGCTGAATGGCCTAATTCTGCTACCATACCTTATTGTTTTATGGTCTATGGAAGGAATAGTTGGGAATAGCAAAACAAAATGGTAAAATTCTGAAGTGAGTGCAGGTACAGAGGTACCTGGTATTATATGTGTATTGGAACTGACAGTACAGTCTGAGATAGACTAAAAATGTATGTAGGATTCTTTATAAGTAGGGACATAGAGGTAAAAAACAAATGACATTAGGATAAATTAAATACTGGTTCCTTCTCAACTGGAATGTTGTGTGGAATTCTGGTTACCATACTTTACAAAGAATGTGAAACCATTAGGGAGTATGCAGATAATATTCTCAAGAATGCTTCCAGGGCTGAGAAAATTCAGTTCTGTAGAAAGATTGGGGAAACTGGGGCTTTCTCCATGAAGCAGGGAAGTTGAGAGGAGATTAGATGGAGAGAAAAGCAAAAACAGAAATTGCTGGAAAAATTCAGCAGGTCTGGCAGCATCTGCGGAGAGAAAACAGAGTTAATGTTTCAGGTTCAGTGACCCATCTTCAGAACAGCAATTTCTGTTTTTGCTTTTGTTTCTAATTTTCAGCAACCGCAGTTCTTTCAGGCTTTGATTAGATGGAGATGGAGAGAGTAGATAGGGAGGAGTGATGAAAATTGGTCAATGATTGTGAACTAGGAGAGAACCCAACTTAAAATAATCCACAGAAGAAGAAATGGCGATATGAGGAAAAATATTTTTAATGCAGTGAGTAGTTAGCACCTGTATCACATGCGGGCTTGATGCAGGCAGATTCAATCATTGTTCTCAAAAGAAAATGAGATAATTATCTGAAGAGGAAAGAAGCAGGGGGGCTACATGGAAAGGGCAGGGAGGTATCACTGGGTGATTTTCTTCTTACAGAGAGCTGACAGAAACCCTACAGGCCAGATCTCCTGCTGTGTTGGAGCTATTCTATAATATGGCTTCGAACTGCGTCTAACTGGCATTCGGTAAAACTTTCACAGTCTGATCTGCACAGTAGTATTAGATACATTTAAAAATCTGAACAATGCCATCAGCACCCATTGGTGTTTTTGTCCTGAATAGAAAGCTTCCTTCTGTATATGGGTTGCCCCACTGTAGCATGTACAATTTGAACTAAAATAATCAAAGTATTGATGATCCAAATGAGTTTTTATTTCCTTTGTCAGTTGGGTTAATAGTAACTGATGAGCAATGCATTCTAAATTTTCATAATCTTTCCACCTTTAACATCTGTAAAGAAACACTGAAGAAGCAGTGCATGATATTTTGAACAATGATCCCTTTAACCCCAATTTAATTTCCGCACAGTGAATGGGATGAATGGAACGTGAACAGGGTTATATCTCATAAATGACATGTAAGTTAAAGACAGAATGTATTGTCTGTGGAGGTAGCCAGTTTTAGATTAAACCAAAAAATCCTGGTGTAGATGAGAGGTCAAGAGAGGCCAATGTTGACAGTTGATAATGTCCTGTAATCAATCAAGGATGAAAAGAGCACTGTGAAATATTGCCTAGAACTGCAGAGGAAGCAGCAGATTGTAAAGGATGTCACATCTTACAGGAATGTCTGCCAACCTTGTGTTTAACTGAAATTCCAAAGTATTAACTTTGTGATTTTTTTTGAGGATTAACTTTGATTCTTCTAATACATTGAATACTGAGACTTTGGGTCACAGTCTGTCACTAACAGGATTTTCAATCTGAACTGTACGGACTAGGTGGTGAAAGCAGCCAGTGGAAGCTTAATAGTTCATTACAATGAGCAAATGAATGCCAATGTATAAGGATGTCACCTAATATCCAGTTATATCATAGAGTCATAGAATTATATAGCACAGAAACAGACCCTTCGGTCCAACTCATCCTTGCCGATCAGATATTCTAAACTGATCTTATCCCATCTACCAGCATTTGTCCATATCCCTCTAAACCCTTTCTTTTCATGTACCCACCCAGGTATCTTATAAATGTCCTAATTATACCTGCCTCAACCACTCTCTCTGGCAACTCATTCCACATTGGCACCACCCTCTGTATGAAAACATTGCCCCTTAGGTCCTTTTTAAATCTTTCCCCTCTAGTTTTGGACTCCCCTATGCTGTGAAATAGATTTTAGGCTATTCCATGCCCCTCATGATTTTATAAACTTCTATAAAGACACCCGTCAGCCTCTGATCTCCAGGGTAAAAAGCCCCAGCCTACTCAGCCTCTCCCTATAGCTCAACTCTCCAATCCTGGTGACATCCTTGTAAATCTTTTCTGAATATTTTCAAGTTTAACAACATATTTCCTATAGCTGGGAGACCAGAATTGCACGCAGTATTCTCAGAGTGGCCTTACCAATGTCTTGCACAGCTGTAACATGACATCCCAACTCCTATACCTATGGTGGGCGGCACGGTGGCACAGTGGTTAGCACTGCTGCCTCACAGCGCCAGAGACCCGGGTTCATTTCCCGCCTCAGGTGACTCTCTGTGTGGAGTTTGCACATTCTCCTCATGTCTGCGTGGGTTTCCTCCGGGTGCTCCGGTTTCCTCCCACAATCCAAAAATGTACAGGTCAGGTGAATTGGCCATGCTAAATTGCCCGTAGTGTTAGGTGAAGGGGTAAATGTAGGGGAATGGGTCTGGGTGGGTACGCTTCGGCGGGTCGGTGTGGACTTGTTGGGCCAAAGGGCCTGTTTCCACACTGGAAGTAATCTTAAAAAAAACATCTAATCTATACTCAATGCACTGACCAATGAAGACAAGCTTACCAAATGCTGCCTTCACCACCCTGTCTATCTGTGACCTTATTTTCAAGGAAGTATGACCTGCATCCTGGGCCTCTTAATTCGACAATAATCCATCATTAACTGTATAAGGTCTGGCCTGCTTATCGTAGAGTTGGCAGCATTTTAGCACCAGGAGATACTGCAGTAGAGACCGCAAAAGGAGGGTGGCTGTAGTTAAATGTTCAAAATTACTTAGTTTCTCTTAAAATATGAGTAAGCATGTTGTTGAAATCACAATCATTTATGCTTTTTTTTATGGGTAATTGGTTTTTGAAAAATTAATGATTGGGTTTACTGATTGCTGATAAATCAATTTTTAGAAATCTATCTCCAAACAGAATTAAACCTGATTTTAGCTGAACTCTATGAATACTGCACTGTAATCTTTGTAATTTGGATTGGCTCCTAAAACCTATGCAGTGGTCTCAAACCCACAACTCTCTGACTTAGTAATGAGATTGATATTAAAAGTAATGAGCCCAGGGAGAGTGACCAAGAGTAGTTTTGTAGTATGGTTGTTTAAGAATAAATCTCTAGTGTTTCAGTCGTCATTGAAGGCAAAACTGCACAAGTAAACTTGCTTATCAGAGGCAGAATGGATCCGGGCAGGGCTTATTGGTTGTTAGGATGGAATGGGCGTGGAGGTGCTGATATTCCTTTATCTCAATACTGACAGTTTTGTTCTCACTCACTCCAAATATTAGGCAGCCACCATTTCCATACACTATATGCAAACTGAGGGCCTTTGTTTCCTCCACAAGGTCATCTTAGAAATTGGGACTTGCAACTGAAATCCAATGTATCCAAGTCCCATTATAAATTCTCAGTATGTTCAGCAGGACTCTACTTTTCAACTGATTAGCGAGCAATTTAGTCATCCCTATTGTGAACTGACAATTGTCAGTGCAGATCACTGCAGGAAATGGAACATATGCTATCATTTCTAATATAGACATAGAGCCTGTAACCATTTTTAGGTGTCACTTTATATTTCTGGGTATTTTACAACAGAGAAGATTCAGCAGTAATATTCTAGTTCACCAAATATTAAAGTATTTTTTTGAGCATTTCTTCAAGCTTTCTCACTGAAATGTGTAAAATTAATGAAATAGAAAACAGCACACCCATTTCAATGTGATTGTTGTATTGAATTGAATAAAGCCTGGTGAAGTGAATGTAATTCACACTGAACTGAGCTGAGCATACTGAAAATGTCATGTCACCACAAGGATATCAACAGAAAGATTATGGCAATGTCCTTGGGGGAATGTTGCAACCACTTCAATCTGAAATGTTAATTGGCATGGGCACAGCTTTTGAATTTTTGCAGGAATTGAATTTGAACATAAATGTTTTACAAAATATACTTTGTTCCACTCGGAGTACAGTGTTTAAGAAAGTGGTTCTAAAGGGTTTCTGACTAAGGTATTTCTCAAGACCTTTTTTTAATCACATTGATATATAAATAAATTGTAGTGCCGAAAGGGCAGGAAGATAAAGATCCTAAATTGTTTTATTTGAAACCAACGTTATCCTGTTTAACTGTTTTTTTGGTTTTTGTCTAGTTTAATTTCTTTTAAATGGACTCTTGCTTGTTTTTACAATGCCATCTCCCAAAAACAGGATGAGCATGTTGACTACCTCCAGAAATTACCAGCACAAAAGTAAACTTATCACCTTTGAGAATGTGACATTCCCTGCATTGATTGGACATTCTAGAGTCAGGGAGTCATAGAGATGTACAGCATGAAAACAGACCCTTCGGTCCAACCCGTCCATGCCGACCAGATATGCCAACCCAATCTAGTCCCACCTGCCAGCACCTGGGCCATATCCCTCCAAACCCTTCCTATTCATATACTCATCCAAATGCCTCTTAAATGTTGCAATTGTACTAGCCTCCACCACTTCCTCTGGCAGCTCGTTCCTTACCCGTACCATCTCTCTGTGTGAAAAAGTTGTCCCTTAGGTCTCTTTTATATCTTTCTCCTCTCACCCTAAACCTATGCCCTCTAGTTCTGGACTCCCCAACCCCATGGAAAAGACTTTGTCTATTTACCCTATCCATGTCCCTCATAATTTTGTAAATCTCTATAAGGTCACCCCTCAGCCTCCGACGCTCCAGGGAAAACAGCCCCAGCCTGTTCAGCCTCTCCCTATAGCTCAAATCCTCCAACCCTGGCAACATCCTTGTAAATATTTTCTGAACCCATTCAACTTTCACAACATACTTGCAATAGGAAGGAAACCAGAATTGCACGCAATATTCCAACAGTGGCCTAACCAATGTCCTGTACAGCTGCAACATGACCTCCCAACTCCTGTACTCAATACTCTGATCAAGAAAGGAAAGCATACCAAACGCCTTCTTCACTATCCTATCTACCTGCGACTCTACTTTCAAGGAGCTATGAGCCTGCACTCCAAGGTCTCTTTGTTCAGCAACACTCCCTAGGACCTTACCATTAAGTGTAGACATCCTGCTAAGATTTGCTTTCCCAAAATGCAATACCTCGCATTTATCTGAATAAAACTCCATCTGCTATTTCTCAGCCCATTGGCCCATCTGATCAAGATCCTGTTGTAATCTGAGGTAACCCTCTTCACTGTCCACTCCCCCTCCAATTTTGGTATCATCTGTAAACTTACTAACTGCACCTCTTATGCTTGCATCCAAATCATTTATGTAAATGACAAAAAGTAGAGGACCCAGCACCGATCCTTGTGGCACTCCACTGGTCACAGGCCTCCAGCCTGAAAAACAACCCTCCACCACATCCTCTGTCTTCTACCTTTGAGCCAGTTCAGTATCCAAATGGCTAGTTGTCCCTGTATTCCATGAGATCTAACCTTGCTAATCAGTCTCCCGTGGGGAACCTTGTTGAACGCCTTACTGAAGTCCACATAGATCACATCTACCGCTCTGCCCTCATCAATCCTCTTTGTTACTTCCTCTAAAAAACTCAATCAACTTTGTGAGACATGATTTCCCACTCACAAAGCCATGTTGACTATCCCTAATGAGTCCTTGCCTTTCCAAAATACATGTACATCCTGTCCCTCAGGATTCCCTCCAACAACTTGCCCACCACTGACCTCAGGCTCACTGGTCTTTAGTTCCCTGGCTTGTCTTTACCACCATTCTTTAATAGTGGCACCACGTTAGCCAACCTCCAGTCTTCTGGCACCTCACCTGTTACTATCGACGATACAAATATCTCAGCAAGAGGCCCAGCAATCACTTGTCTAGCTTCCCACAGAGTTCTAGGGTACACCTGATCAGGTCCTGGGGATTTATCCATCTTTATGCATTTCAAGACATCCAGCATTTCCTCCTCTGTAATTTGGACATTTTGCAAGGTGTCACCATCTATTTCCCTACAGTCTATATCTTCCATATCCTTTTCCACAGCAAATACTAATGCAAAATACTCACTTAGTATTTCCCCCATTTTCTGTGGCTCCACACAAAGGCTGCTTGCTCATCTTTGAGGGGCCCTATTTTCTCCCTCGTTACCCTTTTGTCCTTAACGTATTTGTAAAAACTCTTTGGATTCTGCCTAATTCTATCTGCCAAAGCTATCTCATGTCCCCTTTTTGCCCTCCTGATTTCCCTCTTAAGTATACTCCTATTGCCTTTATACTCTTCTAAGGATTCACTCGATCTATCCTATCTATACCTGACATAAGCTTCCTTCTTTTTCTTAACCAAACCCTCAATTTCTTTAGTCATCCAGCATTCCCTATACCTATCAGCCTTCTCTTTCACCCTAACAGGAATATACTTCCTCTGGATTCTCGTTATCTCATTTCTGAAGGCTTCCCCTTTTCCAGCCGTTCCTTTACCTGCGAACATCTGCCCCCAATCAGCTTTCTAAAGTTCTAGCCTAATACCATAAAAATTTGCCTTTCTCCAATTTAGAACTTCAACTTTTGGATCTGGTCTATCCTTGTCCATCACTATTTTAAATCTAATAGAATTATGGTCGCTGGCCCCAAAGTGCTCTCCCACTAACACCTCAGTCACCTGCCCTGCCTTATTTCCCAAGAGTAGGTCAAGTTTTGCACCTTCTCTAGTAGGTACATCCACATACTGAATCAGAAAATTTTCTTGTACGCAGTTAACAAATTCCTAGTCAAGGTGACACAATTCAGCTAATTGGTGAGATGTCTAGCTTGGTTAGTTCTGAGTAAAGAACACTATCAAACATTAGTATTGTTTGAATTAGTGTGCATATATATCACTGCAGTTATCTGCTACAAAACTTAATGGTTTCACATGACAGACGTCTAATGCACTTCTTAGCTTTGTGTCTCAAACTGAAGTCCTCATCACATGACTGAAACTGCTATACTAAAACAAAGAACTGCAGATGCTGGAAATCTGAAACAAAAGCAAAAGTTGCTAGAGATTCTGCATCTAAGGAGAGAAAACAAAATTAACACTTCAGGTCCAAGGACCTTTTTTCAGATTTTGTTTTTATTTTTTGACAGACATTGCTCTTTGTTTGACCTTAACTTTTAATTGTACTGCTTCATTGATCATCAGTCAATTTGTAATACCAGAAGTGTAATCATCTCTAGGCTTAGCAAAATGTCTGCTTCTGATCTCGATATCTCTCAAAAGCCTGATTACCAAAAAGAAACCTATGCTTTACCTTCAAAGCGAACCAGTTCCCAGCTTATAACCTCTGCACCTCATCTGCCTGCATCTGAACTCATCCAAAACAAACCTTTATGCACAGCCATCTCAAAGAACTTCAAGTGGATATTGACATAGTGGACTGTCTCTAATGCATGTGAACTGATTCTGATATCTTTGAATGCAGTATTAAGCTCAAATTTGTTGTAACCCTGAAGAATTTGCCATGGGTCATTTTAAAATTGAGCTTCAAAAACAGTATTTAGGGAAATAAACACAACAACCTGTTTATAAAAGGGAAAAGAAAATAAGGGAAAAAATGAAAAACTATCAGTTACAGGTAGAAGATAAAAATTAATTTAATTTATCTCTCTATCTTGCCTGTGATATAATTGATAGTTTATAACAATCTAACAGTTCTGGAAGATAAGTTTGATTTATAAATTGGTATCATTGATATTATTTAAAAAAGCAAAGATAAAAATATGCATATTTTATAAATGTATGGGTATAGTGGTGCAGTGATAAGTGTTATGGACCAGATTGAATCCCTCAAAATATATTAAGAAAACAGACTAGATCCTAACTTGTTCTTATTTTAAGGGTAAGTGTGGGGGTCGAATTCCAGATGCAATTCAATTCGCCAAACTACTTGACTTTCAGCAAGGCACACTTTATTTTTACACTAAAAGACAGACAAAATAAAAAAAAAGAAAATAAGTGGCTTAACTAATTACTGAAATGCTTAAAAATATAATATACATTAATTACTACTAATTAACTGTTCCAATATAATAATATCCCGTGAATACATCCCTGGAAAAAGGGCAACTTCAGTAAAATTGTCTCACATGTAATTCCACCAGCAGGAAGAGAACCCTGGGTTTTGGCTGTAACAGAGAGAGGAATAAGAACTTCCACATCCAACTTCAAGACCCAGCAACTGCTGGCAGCTAAGACAAAAATTCCTGGTTTTGTGGGAGCTTGAACTCACCCATTCAGGCTGCTTCTGTTGTTCCAAATTTCAATAAAAACCCTCAAGTCTTCACAGCTGTTTACTTTATTGGTTTGAAGCAGACCATTTGGTACCTCTTCATTTAAAAAAAAACAGAAAAATATATACCCCTTAAAGTCATAAGGTCGTCACATAAAGTAGTTATCCCGAGGCCCAGGCAATTGTTTTGGAGAGCATGGGTTAAAATCTCGTAATGCCAGCTGGTGAATTCAATTAATAAAATAATTTATAACTTGTTTTAGTGATGCTGACCATGTGATTATCATTACTTATTGTAAAACATCCTCTGGTTCACTAATGTTCTTTTAAGGGAAGGGAATCTGCCGTCCTTATTGGAACTGATGTACGTTTGAGTCCAAAATCTCAGCAATGTGGTGGATTTGTAAATCCTTCTGTAGTGGTCCCAGCAAACAATGCCTTTTAAGGGCAATTAAGGTTGGGCAGCAAACCTTGACAGTCTACATCAAATGAAGAATAATATTATGAATTACAAAACATCTTTAAAGCTGTATGATTTTTCTCTGATACATATGCAACATTTCTGTTACTATACAATTGATAAATCACTGAAGAATATATTGCAATAATATCTATGTGTAAGCATGAAACACTGGGGATAATCTGTTAATAAATGTTTGCCTGTATTACAAAAGAAATCTAATTTGAAGGGAATTTTATTCCGGCTCTTAATCTTAAAACCATAAGAAAAAATCCTGACTGATCTGACTATGGCCTTCATTCAATTTCTTTGCATCACCTGACCACCTCCCCCTCCCCCCCCTCCCCCCACTGGCCCACCACCAACCCCTACCTACTTCTTGTGGTTCAAAAACTATCTAGCTCGGCCTTGATTGTACTCAATGTCCCAGTCTTAACTGCTCTATGGAGTAGAGAATTCCAAAGACTAACAACTCTCTGAGAGAACAAAATCTAATCATCTCTGTGATCTATGTGCAACCACTTAGAACAGAGTTGAGGAGAACCTTCTTCACCCAGAGAGTGGTGGGTGTATGGAATGCTCTGCCCCAGAAGGCAGTGGAAGCCAAGTCTCTGGATACTTTCAAGAAAGAATTGGATAAAGCTCTTAAGGATAGTGGAATCAAGGGTTATGGGGATAAGGCAGGAACAGGATACTGATTGAGGATGATCAGCCATGACCATAATGAATGGTGGTGTTGGCTCAAAGGGCAGAGTGGCCTACTCCTGCACCTATTGTTTATTGTCTATTTACTTTGAAACTATGTCTTCTAGTTCTGTATTCCTCTACAAAACGAAACATCCTCTCACCGTTCAACCCGCCAAACTTGCTCAGAATCATATGTATTTTAATAAGATCACGTCTCATTTTTCTCAACTCCATTGAGTAGAGACCCAAACCACTCAAGCATTCCTGATGAGATAAACACTTCATCTTAGGAACTGATCTAATGAATCTTCACTGAATTGCCTCAAATGTAAATAAATCTCTCCCTTAAACAAAGAGCTAAAACTTTTGATTCATGCAGAAGGATGCTTGGATTCTTACACACAGCAGCATTCTATGGCCTTTCTCTATTTCAATAATATGCAAGTTTTCAATTCTTCTGTCGAAAGTGGACAAACCCAAATTTTTCCACTTGTCCATCTAAGGATTTTTTCTTACTGGCCTAATCTATCTTTGTCCCCTTGTAAACTCTGCATCCTCCTTGCAACCTGTTTTTCTACCAAACTTTATGTTGTCAGTAAATTTGGCAACAATATTTTGTTCTCCCAACAAAGTCATTAATATAGACTTCAAATTGTCAAGGCCCAAGCACTGATCCCTATGGCTCTCCACTAGTTTTATGTTGCCAAGCCCAATAGGATCTATTTATTCTAATTCGGTTCGATTCAACAATGATTATGTGGAACACACTGGAGAAACATACTTCCTTTACATTATAAGGTGTCCTCTGCATATAAAGACACCAGTGATTTCAGTGTGTAAGCATTTCCATGCTTTAGTTGGAAGTTCCTTAATTGCTCCAAAGTCTTTTTAAAGTTGTCAGTGTAGGAATAAATCCAGCGTGTGTAAGTGACAGATCTTTGTCATATCATGTGAAGCATGACAAGACAACTGTGAAAGTCCTGTGGGAAATGAAATGTTAATATTAACAATATCTTCACAAGTGTTTAGTATTATGTTACAAGAGAATATGCTCATCTCTGAAACTTTAATGTAGCAAATTATGGATTTGATCCAAAGTAAGAATACTAGTTAATTTCTGCTTCTGCCAATGGAAAAAAACAGAGATACTAATTACAGTTCATTTACAAGACTTGAGTGGGATTGGGAAAATCAGACTGACTCATGGATTTGTTTCGTTGCATACCCTATTAAGACATAATTTACTTTGCCCATCCTCTGTCCTGTCTTCCATTGTATCATTGATATCATTTTGCTTCCTTTTCCAGTCCCACTTTCCAAGCTTCAGTCATTTGCGAAACTTGTTACAGCTTTAATTTCTTTAAGCTCCAAGGAAAGATCGCCTGAAATGTTAACTTTATTTCTTGCACCTTTGCTGCCTGGCATTCAATAATATTTCAAGAATTTATGTTTTATTTTATTAATTTTCTCATTACACCAACACAGGCATAATTTCAAAATTTCTCATAGTTTCTATGTGGCCCATGGCCAATGATCTTAATGTTCTTTTTGTGTTGGGGAGCCCAAAATCAAACAGAATACAGTTCTAAAAATTACTTTGTCATTTTCAGACTACAATGCATAAAACCCAAACTTTATTTAAGCTGCTGATTCTCTAAATGCATCCACACTTACCAATGTTTTTTTCTTGAGTGTGTACTCCCACTCTTTCATCAACTGTCTTGGCAAGCTATTAACTTACCTATGCTTTCCTGAACATTTTGCAACCATTTGTGTTTTGACAAATTTACTACACGTTTTGCTTTTAATATTGTGCTCTTTATATGCAATTTAAATTATTTATATACATGCCACAAATACATGGCATTGGCTTGAGGTATACCAGTCCTAGCATTCTCCAATTCAACAAGTATTTATTAATCGTGGCTTAAGCTTTGTGAACATCAAGACAACTTCCAACTCCTGCTGTTACAATTCCACTGCAGCAGATTTCTGAATTTCTGTAATGTACTGCTGTGAGGCATCTTATTAAATGACCTATCCTTCACATTTTCTACTTCATTCTCTTTATCACAGATCCACAGAATTGTACAATTCAGAAGGAAGTCCTTTGGCCCATTGTGTCTGTACCATCACTGCAAAACAGCAATGCACTCAGTACTAATCCTTTACCTGTTACCTGTAAGCTCACACATTCTTCCATTTCAGATGTAATCCACTTCTCTCTCAAATGCCTTGATTGATTCTGCTTCCATCACACTCTCTGGTGACTGATTTCACATATTAAGCACTCTGACTGCTTTGTTCAAAAGAATGGTTGTCATATATGATTTACCTTTAATAAATATCCCAGCTACTCTTGACTTAAATGTTTACTAATTTAGTGAGTTTTAGTCTGGCGCAAATACTGCTTGGTGTCACTGTCCTGGTGGACCTCTCAGCATAGGTAAGACCAAATATATCCCAGCCCTGGTTGAATTCCAGTCCCTTTATTCCACTGAAGTTGCACTGGGAGTGTGCCAGAAAAACTGAGAACACAAAAGTATTAATCTAATATCTAAGAACTTCACTCTTTATGGTTTGATTTTCCCCTTGAGTAGACTATATGCTTTTCCCCTTGAGTAGTTGCCCTTTTACATCACCAATGTTCCTAAGATCTTTATTTTCTTTAACATTATTTGCTTACATGTTACTATTCCCTGTTAATTGTTTCTATCTTCCCTTGCACCTCTCAATTAAACTTCTGATATTCCTCATCATTTTCTTTTATATTGTTAATCTTAGTTAAACTGAAAAGGAAAAATTCTTTTGAACAAATAACTGTTAGCTTGTTTATTTGTGAATTGCACTCTTTTTGCTTTGTCAGATCATACCTGTTGTTTACTCTTCCATTTGTCTGCTTTTCCTTTATGATTGTTCTCTGACACTAAGTGATCAATTTCAGCATCTTTCTGCACTACTTCTATGTCTTGAATGGCTCTGTGTTTCAATGACCAGCAATAACACAGGACTCAAGATATGGCCTGAGCAGAATTCTGTACAATATCACTTTCATCCACTTCCTGTCTACTGTTGCAGCAATACAGTTCAGCATTAGTTTTATTGTCGATTTCTGCACCACAGAAATTGAAAATACTGATAAAATGAATTAAACCTGAAATAAAGTTTGTTGCAAAGTACAAGCTGTACACTTATTAGTTACAGATTTTCCTCAGAGCCATATAATTTCGTGTCATAGAATTTTGGAGTTTCCTTTCTCTGTTTAATTGATATCCAAATAAGGACATATTGCACAAAGAATAAAAGATCACAGCATGACTTACAGAATAAGGCATTCAAAAGGATATTGGATGATTGTTTGCATTGAAATAGAGTGCATGGGAATGAGGAGAAAGCAAGAGATTGGCACTGACGCTTGCTTGAAAGCCAGTGCAGACACAGTGAGCCAGTAACCTCCTCCTATATCAAAGCAATTCTGTAATTCCCTAATTAAAACATTTATGGATGAGGAATTCATCCACCTAGTTGTTCAGAGTGATACCTGAAGGGCATGACATTTTCCAATGATATCAGTATTGGAGGTAGTGCTATGCAAACATGTTTTATCTCTTTACACAACAACAGAAATTGCTGGAGGAGCTCAGCAAGCCTGACAGGATCTGTGGAGAGAGAAAAATAGTCAATGTTTCAAGTCCACTGACCTTTCTTTATTATATTTTAATGTTTCTCTCCCTTTTTTTCACATCTGAGAGAAGTTGTAAATCTCCAAAGTGGAAAAAATGTGTACTTAATAAGAAGTTCATAGCTTTATCTGTTTAATTCTACACTAAAAGCTTTGGATTGAAAACTTGTTTCAAATGCAGTAAAGTTTAGTGTATTTACAGCAAAATTGTGGTAATCTGTAACACAGTCTGAAGATATCCTAGGCAAAATAACTAACCAATAAATACACATTAGGCAAACCCGATTTTAGATTGACATAAATGTAATAGATACCAGTTGATATTTTACAAGTCTATTCCATGACTCCAGCTGAAAGATTTACCCAGACATTCACTGGTTGACGATAAGATATGTTATTTTTAGTAGAACTGAAGGGATGCAAGTTTTCAATCTCCTTACTCCACAGGTTTTATCGCAACATTTCAGAAACCTATGTTTAGTCCAGGACTCAGTTGCCAGATCATGTCCTAACAATGGTCTATCCAAATGCTGCTGCTTGCTTGCTTAAAAACTCATCAAATTCAGTCGGTCTAAGGCCAGGAGATTCAAATAATGGATATAAGTATATTCCAGGCCCTCAATAGAACCCAGAATATGATTTGTGGCACTAAATTCAAAGAGATTGAGTGCAGCATATAGAAAACAGAAGAAGGGCAACACACCTGTTCAAGAAATGGTCATGACTTGTACGTTAAAAGGAATGGTAAGTAATTTTTAAAACTGTTCTTTCAACACTGCACTATTTCAATCCCAGAATCTGCATGCATGTCTTCTTGCCACATAGTTGCTACAATTTATAATCTCTTTAAATGGCAGGGATTCTAGGTGCATTCCTTGTGGTATAAGTGCCCACCAATGGAGTTCAACTCAAGGGATTTTTCCTGGAACCCACAAACAATTGCCAAGTCAGTGACAGAAATGCGGGGCAAGTACATCTTGATACTCATGTGGATTTTTAACCTGTTTCACTCAGTTCAACATTTCTTGTGTTCTATTGGTGTCTATTCAATATTTGGCTAGTCCATTGACTAGCATATTCATCAAAATATTTTCTCTGCTCATGCTTTGAAGTTGTGTATCTCACTGTATCTGTATCTTTTCCTTTTTGTATCTGCAAAATTTCATCCAAAGAATCATTTAAAACTTGAGCTACTCAGAATTTCTTTCCATAATGTGATTTTCAATTTGGCAGATAAAATGGTCTCAGATTGGTTTGTTAGCATTTTGGCTGCTGTGACTCTATTAAGTGGGTTTATTGCTGCTTTCAAATTCTGGAAGAACTGATGACACTATTGTCCAATTTCTTCAGTGTTCAATGAAGCCCATGTCAAATAGTGAAAATCAGCGGTTTGTACATTTAGAGTAGAATAGTTTCCAGGTAGCTAAGGGCCCTGGAGAGACTGGATCTGGGAATGTCTTTTTTGCAGCACACATGTCAATGCATATGGAAGTGAGAAATCATTTTGGATTTGCAAATCATAAACATATAAATTAGAAAACCATAGATTCAAACTGATTTGGATTAGTTCAGTCACTGCTAAACAATCTCAGATCATCAATCCAAGATTTTGCACAATTGGGACATTGTTTATAATTATTACATTTCAACTCTCCTTTCACAATTTGCCTATTTTTTTCATCATTGTATTGGAATAAATGTGCAACTTTGCACTTATCATTTACACCCGAAGATGAAGTCTGTCTGGCAATGTACATTATTCTATATAATTGATATTGACATTTTCTCATAAGCTGGGAGAAGACTTAATAGATGTTCTGAAAACTGTGATGGGTTTAGAGTGAATAGGGAAGAACTTTAGTTGAGAAATTAATGATGAGAGATCATCAAATTAAATGCTTAGAGAGCACTGTTGGAAGAAATGACCTCCCACTAAAAGCTATCTGGATGTGGAATGCTTCGATCATAATACCACAAGAAATAGGAGCAGGAGGAGGCCATTTGGCCGCTCGAGCCTGGTCTGCCATTCAATAGGATCACGATTGATCTGATATTTCTCACATCCACTTTTCTGCTCTTTCCCCATAACACTTGATTCTCTTACTGATCAAGAATCTATATATTTCAGCCTTAAATATACATAGCTCTCTGTGGCAAGGGGTTCCAAATGCTCTTAACCCTCTGTGAGAAGAAATATCGCATTATCTTGGTCTTAAATTAACATCCCTTTATTCTGATACTATGTCCTCTGTTCATTGACTCTCCCATGGAGGGGAAACATCCTGTCAGAACTAACAGTGGTGAATCTCTTTAGAATCCTATATGTCTCATGGAGATCCCCTGTGTGCTAGCTTTCTGTGTTTCAGGCACAAATACCCCCAAGCCCTTTTGTGTCTTGGTTTTCTGCAGTTTCTTTCCATTTAAATAATATTCTGTTCTTCTCTTCTCCTTTCCAAAATGAACAATTTCATATTTTCTTCCATTATACTCCATATACCAAATTTTTGCTCACTTTCCTTACCTATCAATATATCCGTGTAAACTATTTGTATCTCTCTGGTAACCTGAATTTCCACCTATTTTTATGTGGTATGTAAATTTGGCTCCAAATCATTGTATATAGTTGCAGTCTCAGCACTGATCTCTGTGGAACCCACTGGTCACAGGACACCAGCCTGAAAAAGAACCCCTTCTCCCCACTCGCTGCTTCCTGCCCATGCAGCAATTTTCTGTACATGCCAATATACTACCTCCAACACTGTGGGCTCATGACTTAACCTTTTGTGAGATAGCTTGACAAATGGGAAAGCCAAATACAACCCATCTACTGGTTCCTACATATCCACTCTGGTTGAGACTTGCTCAAAAATCTCTGACAGGGGCTTAATGGGGTACAGTGTTATTATAGGTAAGGTCCAGAAGGAGTTGGTGGGAGGTGCTTTGTTAAAACCATGAAGGTTGTAAACTTTAGTTCTGGTCTATGTTGAATTAATTGATCTCTGACTATTTGCTCCAACTTGTAATTTTCATGAACCCCTGCTAGAGGAAAAAAACATTTTTCATCAGCAACAGACAGGATTAGTCTCAGTTGTGATATCCTGCCACAACAAATTGTTTGCTGACACACTCTGTCTAGGCTTATATTGGAAAAATGTAGTTCATATAAATTCATTGAACCATACCATAGATGAAAGTCATCCACTTCAAGACAAGAGATGGAAATTATATGTGCTCTGCATCAATTCAATTTTAAAATGTTATCTTTTGCCTTCCCTCCGCTATATTGGTATGTACATGAACTGATCTTTTTTGAGCTAAGTTTTCAGTTTGACTTTTAATGAATCCCATAAATGCAGGCTCTGGCATTATCAACAGCATCATTGACCTAACATGTTTAATACACCATATAATGTGGTAGATGCTTAAGCAATAAAACAGTGCAACAACCAATAATAAACATTAAATCAGGCATCGTGTGAAGATATGACAATGGCATTCACAGAAGAAGACATAACAGAGAAGTCAATGGAATTAAATATGTGAATTAGTATTATATTAGACCAAAACGTGTGACTGCTTCCTCCCATAACTAAAAATCATCTAAAATTCTGCTTGTCTGTGTCCAAACTAGCTCCAATTCTTGTTTATCTATCACCACAATGTTCACTAAGCTATCTTGGATCCTTGTTAAGCAACACCTTGATTTTAAAATTTTCATCTTTGTTTTCAAATCCCTCAAAATCCTCACCTCTTCCACTTCAGTCTGTATTCTGCTCCAGTCTCCTCTAATTAATCCTTTAATTCCTCATTTTAATTTTTTTTCCATCACTAGTGGCTATGCCTTCAGCTGCCTGGGCCCTAACCTCTGGAATTCTCTCTCTAAACTGCACCAACACCCTTAGTCATTTTCATTTTTAAATCCAAACATTTGATTAACTGCCCTAATATATTCTTGTGTAGTTCAGTGCCTTGTTTTGGTTCATAATGCCCTTGTGCTTTGGATCATCCAAACCCAATCCTATATTAACTTAAGGACTTCGATGCTTTCCCACATCTGGTGATATGAGGTGGATAAAGCATATGCTTACAGCTGTTCCATTATCTAATTTTTCATGAAGAGGTCACGAGCCAACTCACCAGAGTGGTCCCACTTGGCATCAATCAGACTGTGCAGGAATTTCTCCCATTCTTACCACCTGCCTAATGTGAATAGGAAGAATTTACAAGTTCAACCTGTTTGCTGTATTATGTATGCACTTTCTATGCTCATGAAATCCTGGAGCAAGTCATGAACCCAGGGCTTCTGGGTCAAAGGTATGGATGCTGCCCACTGCACCACAAGACTGACTCCATTCTGTTAAAAGTGTTATAAATAAATATTAGTAGTTTCTGTTATGGAATAGTTATCAATATCAAATAATATGCACTGAGAGTTTTGGAAATTGCACCTATGAGAGGCATCGTTTTCCAAAATCTGGTGCCTATTTAAAACTCTCTATTATCCAGCATGATAAAAATAACATTAAAGATCAATAATATTAACATAAGTAATTTGCTGTGAGAAAATTTTAAAAAACACTTTCAACTTTGAAGGCAAAAGTTTAAAAATTCTGAAGTCTGTATAATTGCTGTAGTCAAAGTCTGGGAACTGCTTCAGTTAAAAAGCAATAAAAATGCATAATATCCTCCTGCTGATAGCATGTTATTTCCAGTGCTTGAAGGTTTGAGAAATTATTGATTTACTGTCAGTAGCAGAAAACAGTTGATTTCCATGTAATACTTAAAATCTCCCATTTACAATTGGGGTTTTATCACCTTAGGAGGTATCAAGTTGCAATTTTTTTGTTTTATTCTTTGACAACAAGCATGAAAAATCTAGTCTTGAACATTGGGTGCCCACGATTCCAGCAATAATCACCTCAGTCACACTTATCAATAGCCCAAATACAGACCCCACTAGAATTTGTTGGGATCATGCAAGGGCATGTAATTGTGTTAATGGATACGTTTGCCGTAGTGGGCATCTTGGTTAGCTGCTTACCCTATATTCCAGAAACTCTAGCATCTGGCTGCCAACAAGGAGATAACCAGTCACCAGAGACACCAGGCCAGTGTTCTCTCATTTTATCAACATCCAGCTAGTGTTTAATGACAATCACACAGTGAAATAAGGCATATGCGCATCCAGAAGAATACAAGTGCATTCCAATAGGAATGGCAGCATTGGGATTATCTTGCATTGAATCATGATTATCATGACATCTTAACTGTTTATCAATGAAAATAAAGGCCTTTCCTCGTCAAAAAAATGGAATTGAATTGTCATATTGGTCTCTGAACGGCACATTTATCAAAGGGGACTATTCTGGGCTTGGAATCTTGCAGTCTGCTTCTGTTGGGGAGGATTTGAATTGTGAAAAACTGTTCTACTTAATGAAATGGTGAACAGCTGTTTTATTAATATCGCAAGGATCTTAAGCTATTGAAACTATCTATTTGCAATGCAATTCAAGGCAATAGGGACTTTGGCTGGTATAGACAATGACATTTGACATGTTGCCAAAATAGCCTCTAGATAATTGTGATAACGTACAATCCAGTGTGACAATCAGAATCAGAAAAATCTGAATAAGGCTTTTTCAATATCTCTAGATTCTAGTGTTTGGTTATGTGCATGGAAGGAAGAGCTGTGCCTGACTAATATCTTCCATCTAATCTTTCTGTGGCTTCATAACTTTTCTCTCAACAACTGAAGAATTTCCATTGTAAAATAGATGCTCCCTGCAATGTCAGTGCTGCATGAGCAGTGTTGAGTAGTTAGAATGACTAATGACTGAATCTTCAAATTGCTGATGAGATCAACATGCAAGCAAAATAACACCAACTTCAAAGACAGGACAGGAAATGATCTCCTCAATGCAAAGTTTGGCATACAAATGTCTTATTGAATTATATATACTGGAAGTAATTACTTGGGTAGGAATTGGAATAGAAGTTCAGGAAAATGACTTGGTGACATTAACCATGCTCACTTATCACATTTACCTGTGGCAAAACACATGAATGAAATGGAGCCACTGATGCTTTGACAAGATAATTCTGGTATCATTAATAAATCATTTTATTCTTAAAGCAGGTGGTAATTCAAATGTGTATTCAACCGTTTCACCATTCACCTCAGGACATCGATACATTAATATATCCTTTAATTGGTTCCAGCTGAGATAAATCGTCCACATTCAATGTTACATTTCGTTTCTGGACTGTCATTTTCAAATGATGCACAACATGATGTTTACGAACTAAGTGCACTTGTCATTTTATCAGTACAGAATAACAACTAACAATCTGTGAAATTTCTAACATCTTTAAGAAGACAATCACAATGGCAGACAAAGCACAAGGAAGCAATTCAACCCATAACTGTCTGAAACAGTTATCCATTTAGTTCTCCAGTTCATTTTTAACGTGTTTAGCTTTTTCTGATTTTGAAATACTTCCCAATTACCTTTTTACAGACTAATGCATTAAGCTGTCATTGATGTTTCTGTTAGGTACTTTATGAGCCACCTCGCAATTGAGAAAAAAATCTCCTCATCTATTTCTTCTCTTGAACATGTCCACATGTCTCATTACAAATGTTTAAATTTATATGTAGTGCGGCTTGGAGTTTCAAGAAACTTCCTTTTTTCTGAATAGCCTATTCATCCTTTTTGTTGACAGGATTTGTTTGGCTTCAATGCAAACACCACTGTAGTTGAATAAAATATTTGTTGTAACAACACCAATCTTAATTAAGAGAAAAAGAGAGATGAATCCACAGGTTACAGAATTAAAGGTAACATACTAGCATAAGCATATCGCAGAATAATCTATGTGGAGTTAGCTAAACTTGGTGAGGAAAGTGGACATGTTTATCTTCCTCTTGTCCTGGAAGAGGTAGCTCCTGTGTCTCAATTTTTGTATTATTGCTCTTTATGGAGATTTTGATTATGAGCTGGCTCACATAAACAACAGATTTTGTGCATTGATGAGGCCAAATTGTTCTCCGCAGTTCTTTTGCATAAGTATAACCTAGTTCTGTCTGTAAAACACAATTAGTTTTACTCTGGAGATAACTATTTATAGCTGCAAATGATGCCAGCTTGTACTTGGCTCCCTTCCAACTGCACAAGATAAATTTGAAGTTAGATCTGAGAATACTTATTCTGTAGGGATATCATTACACACAAACTCAATCTCCCATATCTTAATGTGTACAATTACATATGAGTATGCAGTTTAAATATCAAATTCATTTTCCAAAAGTCTTTGAGACAGAAAACTTCTTAAAGGCGTTTTCTTTTGTGCAGAAAGCATAGGATTTAATTTGAATTGTGAATACTTCAGCCTCAACTAATCTCTTTTTCAAATTATCGACACAAAAGGAAATTTTCATGTAACAAGGTACAGTAGACAGATTGATTCAATCATGGCATCAACCTGTGGGAGTTCAAGATAGTTTGTATATATCTAAACTAAAGGATATTTATAACACTTCAACACTTAATGCACTTCAAATAAAATTGTAACATATGATTTTATGAACAATTTATTACAATAATTTGCTGTGGATGAACAAACAACAGCAAAAATAGACTTCAATATGAATAAAGATAAAATTAAAGTTATGTGAAAAACAATATTGCAAATAACTACATTGACCTAAAGGGTCATAGACAAATACACCGAACTTTGCTATCAGCCTCCGCTCAGCCACTCTGCACTGTTGCTTGTCCCAAACTCCACCTTGGAGGATGGTCACCTGAGGTTTGAGGCCGAATGTCCCAGACCGCTGAAGTGTTCCCCAACTGGGGGGGTAGCACTCCTGCCTGGTGATTGCTGTGCGGTGTCCATTCATCCGTTGTCATAGCGTCTGCACGGTCTCGCCAATATACCATGCCTCAAGGCATCCTTGCCTGCAGGAAATGCCATTATCAAGGATTGTCATGACTTGGAAGTGCCAGTGTTGGTCTGGGGTGGACAAAGTTAAAAATTACACAACATCAGGTTATAGTCCAACAGGTTTATTTAGAAGCACCAGCTTTCAGAGAGCTGCTCCTTCATCAAGTGGTTGTGGAGGTTAAGATAATGTTCATAGAATTTAAAGCCAAAGGAGTCCAGTGTCATGGCAATGAGAAACTGTAATGACCTCCTCAGGAGATAGACACAGGCTGCAAGAGGCAAGGTACTCTACGTTGTCTAGTACCTCCCGGGAGCCAAACAACTATGCCATGTTGTTCGCAGCCTGCAATATATTATCAATGAGGATGAGCACCTCACCAAGACCTTCCTCGTGCCTCCACCCCCTGACTTTAAACAACCACCAAACCTTAAGCAGATCATGATTCGTAGCAAACTGCCCAGTCTTCAGGACAACAACACCATACAAAGCTGCGATAACAACTTCTGCAAGATGTGTCAGAGTATCGACATGGGTAACACCATTGCACATGGGTACACCATGTACCCGGTGAGTACTCATGTGACTTGGCCAATGTGGTCTATCTCATACGCTGCAGGCAAGGATGCCTTGAGGCATGGTATATCGGCGAGACTGTGCAGACGCTATGACAACGGATGAATGGACACCGCACAGCAATGACCAGGCAGGAGTGCTCCCCCCCAGTTGGGGAACTCTTCAGCAGTCTGGGATATTCGGTCCCAAACCTCAGGTAACCATCCTCCAAGGTGGAGTTTGGGACAAGCAACAACGCAGAGTGGCTGAGCAGAGGCTGATAGCAAAGTTCGGTACCCATGGGGATGGCCTCAACCAGGACCTTGGTCAGACTACAGTTGACCCCACTGCACAATACACACACACACACACACACACACACACACACACACACACCCCTGCAGTCCTCACTTCCTCCCTGCTGTTAAAAATAGAATAAAATAAAATTATAATATTTAAATGATCAACCAGCTATCACAAGTTATCTGGTTACCCCACTCTGAGTACTGTTTCCACCAAAACAGGCAGTGGGTGAGTTTGAGAATGATTTGATTCCTATTCAAGATTTTGCATTTTAATCTCTGACAGGATCTCAATGCACCCGTTCTCGATGGATGCAATGCATTCATTATCTCAAAGGATCAGATTTCACTTTTAAAACAGAAGTTCCAAAGAAGTGGGCAGAATCATATAGGGGCCTGAATGACATGAACTATGAGGAGATTTGTGGTGGGATCATACGAGGAGTCTATAGCAGGCAAAAAAAAGGGGATGCAGAGGATGCTGAAGAGATGGGAGAACAGCAGCAGTCTTCTAAGGAGGAAGAGAGGACATTGAACAAGAGGATTGTCACCTTCAGTGCGATGGCACACTCAAGCATCAGGTGCAACAAGTCAGACAGGCCTTATGTGATACTCTATTTCATTACTTGTGAACTGGGTGCAGTGATCACTCAGTGAATGTAAATGTGTTGTTGTTCAAAAGGCAAGCAGTTGCTGTCTTTCTCAGAAACTGAATACAAAGATACAGATGGATCAAAAGAATATTTTCAATCATTTGACAGCTTTCCATTATCTGATGCTTTCACATTTAACATTGAGTAGATGCTCTGCTTCCCTGGATGTTAGAGAAAAGGTAGCACTCCATTTGACATAGTTCTTTGATGTGATGATGCTGTAGGCAGGTAACCTGTGTGGCTTGGTTCTTATAGCTGCAGTTACAATGACTGTCAATCACACAGATGGTGATGTAAAATAGCAATATGAATGTGCACTTGCATTTGCAGTGAGGTGTCAGCTGTGCCATCCCTGTCCCCTCGAATGTGTTTCTTTCTCATTCTCCTCCCAGTATGTGTAATAGAAGGGGCAGTTCCAGTTTGACAGTGCTTGACCAGATGCACAGCTGGCCTTTAAATTTGTTTCACGCCAGAAATCTTGGCTGTCCTGGCAGTAGCGAATATTTCTGCAATTGCTGAGAAATGATAGTGGGAGCAGGGCACCATTGAAATGTGGTGCATACATTAGAGAGCAAGTTGCAGAGACTAAAATGAGGTAGCTTACTAGGCCTCATGGACAGAACCTTCCACAAAGCTCCCTAAAACACAGTCAATTTCTGGTAAAGTTCAGCCCAATGAATCCACTTGTGGGCACTTTATTTAGTCACAGTGTATGTCCTAGGATATGACCATGATGGATGAGTTAGCTTGGGGGGTGTAAAGGAAGTGGATGGTGTGTTGAGGTCATGTTTGGGATGAGACAGCACTCAGGTGGTTTGGGGCTACAAAGGACGTGAGGTTAAGTGAGATGCATAGATAGGCATAGAGGCTATAAAGGGCTATGAGAAATGTGGAGAAACACAAACGTTGTAGAAATGCCAAGAGGGTGAGTGGAAGGACATAGATTTGTATCATGGGTATGAGAGTTTTGTTTTGTTTTATTCTTTTCTTTCAGGCATCCACACCAAGCAGCCTCTGTGACTGCCTCCAAGATTGGCAGGTCTAATTTCCTTGGCTTCCCAAGAATGAAATTCTGAATAGCTGGGGGAGTTTTTTTTTTAGCCAGTTCTGGTTTGTAGAGCCAGGAATTGAGAAAAAAATTCAGGCTTCAGAGTCTACTCATGGCAAATGTAAAGATCGTTGCCATTCTCTCCATAGAAATATCTTGCTCCTTCTTCCCACTAAAACAATCAAAACCTTTCTTTGATCTCTAACAGCCACACCACCCAAGCTCATTGTCAGGCAAACTCCGACTCTCCTGCTCCACGGATGCTGCCTGATTGGCTGGGCTTTTCCAGTGCCACGCGTTTTGCCCCTGCATGACCCCTAACCCTTTCAAAGCTACGGTGTCAAAATACAACAAACTTATAAGCCTTATAATAGCAACATTAGTATAAAATAAAGAAAAAGAAAAAAAAAGAGTATTTTTAATAGATACTTATGTATAACAATATTTATCTGCATGATTTTACGTTTTGAAATTTCAGCAACATGGTTTATTTAATATTTGCTTCCCCCTTCCACAGCTCCAGAAGGGGGAGAAATCTTCCTAGCTGTTCAATAATCTGCTCAAGGGTTATTTTCAACTGCAAAAGTGCAACGAACAGTCAATCTTCTTGTTGTCTTTTGGATCAGAACATAGGAACATAGAATGACCCTTGTTAAGACTGCTACAAAAGAACAGTTTGTTGGGTGCATTTCGTAGTTGTTCTTTGGAAGAAATGTTTTCTGGAACTGACTGGAATCAAAAACATATATACTTTGTTGAGAAAAATCCAAGCGTCACAATTTAAACTGAAGGTCCAATTGCTTAATGTTTGGCAAAGTTCAAAGCATATCTCTGAAGGCATAACCTTTTATCATTAAAAATTCTCCAAATGTTTTCTTGCTAGACATTTCTTTCAAACAGGCATGATACATAACAAATAAAAAAATGATCAAAAAACTGTATGGTACCAGGTCTCACAAGGTTTCCACTTTCTCTTCAGTTTATGTTATTGAGTACTATTTTCATAATTTTGGCAGGAAACCTGTTCTGGGCAACAATAGGTTATATAGTTGTCTCTGCTTTCTTTCTTCAGTTTAAAGTCAGAGGAGTATTCCCCAAATATCTGATATGGGTTCCTGATAGATGAGGCTGCACTCCAAAACTCATAAAAATACCAACATTTCCGAGCTTAGAATGTAAGCAGTCCATCTTTGACATTTTAAAATATAATAATCTAAAATTAGGTTCTACAAATAAGAATTCTTAAAATACATGCAATAGCAAAACTTGCTCACTGTATGCATAAAAATAAGGCATCATACTCAAAATGGTCATTTATAAAAAAAGTCAGTAGAAGAAGCAAATATTGATTTCAACAACATAAGTGGGTTATAAAGACCCTTGTCAGATAACACAATATTATTAAATTAATATTCAATGGATCTTCATCGTTGTTGGAGCTTTTCTTTACATGTTTTATGTATTGAGACCAGAAATGTGGTCATTTACAGTAATAACATTTACATTTATATTGTGCCTTTAATGGAATAAAATATCTCGAAACAAATGTGACATGTAGCCACATAGGAGATATTAGGTCCAATGATGAACAGTTTGGTCAAAGAGAGAACTTATAAGATAGGCCTTTAAGGAGGAAAGTGAAGTAGAGAGGTGGAGAGGTCTAGGGATGGTATTTCAAAGCTTAAGGCCATAGCAAATTTGAGAAGATGGGAGTATGCCATTTAACCTCTTGAACTTGCTCCACTGGTCAATTTGACCATGGATGATCATCTAGCTCAATACTCTAATCCCACCCTCCCTCAAGATCCCTTGATGCTTTAAGCCACAATATCTATCTCCTTCTTAACAACACATCATATTTTGTCCTCAACCACTTTCTATGGTCATGACTTCACAGGCTCACCACTCTTTGGGTAAAGAAGCTTCTCATCATCTCAGTCCTAAAATTTTGTCCTTAAACAGTGACCTCCCATTAGGAACTTCCTTTTTTGATTCTAAGTTGTCCAATTTGTCCTGTCAGAATTTTACAGGTTGCTGTGAGGTCCCACACCTGCCCCCACCACCAATCACTCTTCTAAACGCCACTGAATACAATCTTAACCAACTCAATCTCTCCTTATACTCTCATCTGGCCATCCCAGGAATCAATTTGGTGAACTTTTGCTGCATCCTCTCTACACCAAGAACATCCTTCCTCAGATAAGGAGACCAAAACTGCACACAATATTCAAAGTATGGCCTCACCAATGCCCTGTATAATTGTAGCAAGGCATCCTTGTTTCTTTACTCAAGTCCTATTGCTAAAGAAGCCAACATTCAGTTTGCTGTCTTTACTGCCTGCTGCATCGGCATTTACTTTGAGTAACTGGTGTCACAAGGACAACCAGGTCTCATTGAACATTCCCTTCTCACAATTTACAGCTATTCAAATAATAATCTGCCTTCCTATTTTTGCTATCAAGGTGGATAACCTCATATTTATTCACATTATACTGCATCTTCCATGTCATGCAAACTGTCCAAATCACACAACATCTCTGCATTCTCCTCACAGCTCACTCTTCCATCCACCTTCGTGTAATCTGCAAATTTTGAAATATTACATTTAGTTCCCTCTTCTACATCATGAACATTTATTGTGAGTATCTGGGATCCTAATACCAATCCTTGTGGTATAATAGTCATTGCCACTCAGAAAAAGACCTACTTATTCCTACCCTTTGTTTCCTGTCTGCTAATTCTGGTCTCCCTCTTATCGGAAGGATGTTGTGAAACTTGAAAGGGTTCAGAAAGGATTTACAAGGATGTTGCCAGGATTGTTGGATTTGAGCTATAGGGAGAGGTTGAATAGGCCAGGGCTATTTTCTCTGGACCATCAGATGCTGAGGGGTGATCTTATAGAGATTTATAAATTCATGAGGGATATGGATACTGTAAATAGACAAGTTCATTTCCCTGGGGTCGGGGAGCCCAGAACTGGAGGGCATAGGTTTAGGGTGACAGGAGAAAAATTTAAAAGGGATCTAAGGGGCAACTTTTTTACGCAGAGGGTGGTACGTGTATGGAATGAGCTGCCAAAGTGGTGGAGGCTGGTACAATTACAACATTTAAACTGCATCTGGACATGAGTAGCAAGAGTTTCGAGGGATATGGTCCAAGTGCTGCAAATGGGACTAGATTAGGTTATGATATCTGGTCTGCATGGGACACCTCTGGGACACCCGGACCAACTAACCCAACCACCCCGTGGCTCAACGCTTCAACTCCCCCTCCCACTCCACCAAGGACATGCAGGTCCTTGGACTCCTCCATCGCCAGACCATAGCAACACAACGGTTGGAGGAAGAGCGCCTCATCTTCTGCCTAGGAACCCTCCAACCGCAAGGGATAAACTCAGATTTCTCCAGTTTCCTCATTTCCCCTCCCCCCACCTTGTTTCAGACAAATCCCTCGAACTTAGCACCGCCTTCCTAACCTGCAATCTTCTTCTTGACCTCTCCGCCCCCACCCCATCTCCGGCCTATCACCCTCACCTTGACCTCACTCCACCTATCGCATTTCCAACGCCCCTCCCCCAAATCCCTCCTCCCTACCTTTTATCTTAGCCTGCTGGACACACTTTCCTCATTCCTGAAGAAGGGCTCATGCCCTAAACGTCGATTCTCCTGCTCCTTGGATGCTGCCTGACCTGCTGCGCTTTTCCAGCATCACATATTCAGCTCTGATCTCCAGCATCTGCAGTCCTCACTTTCTCCTCGAATAACCAAAGGGAGCTTGTTCATCCCTCTTCTCCTGGAAGATTAATGATTTGAGTTATTCTGTCTCAAACCGGAAACTTCTTCCAGTAACTGGCTATAACACCAGGCACCTCATCATTATTATAACAATACCAAGCTTGGGAGTGAGATTTGTACCTGGAACTTTGTGACCCAGAGACAAATGTATTAACAACTGAAACATTGTTGGCACTAATAGGGAACAAGGTTTGCTGGGAGTTAAGGCATATAATCGTAACGGAAAATCTATTGATGTCAACATTTTAAACACAAAACAAAGCATAAAGGTCTGTAATTTAACAACCATGAATCTAAGTTAATCATTTATTTCCATAGCATCTTCTTTAGTTCTCCCAGCACTTTCCAGAATCTTCTACGAATGCTGGCTATTTTCTATACCTCATTAATAAGCTGTGTGGTGATAGGAATGTTTTCAATACCCCTGGATGACTGCTTCTTGGCACCTTTGCCACACAGTTATTATCCACCTCAGCAGACATAATTTTCATTTTCTTTTATTGCTCATTTTATGGTACTTCATCTGCTCAGTCAAATGTTTCTTTCATCTCTTTGGGGTCCTTCGACAATAAAATTATATCAGTAAAATGAAATCTAGGTCATCTAACTGCATGCCTTGATTCTGATGTTAATGTATTCAAAACTAATATCAAATAGACACTAAGCCCATTTCTCATTCAGCAGCTATCAAAAGCAATAGCAAAGGAAGAACTTTCATTGTCACCCTCTCGCCTCAATGATGAGCCATTCGGTTAAGGATCTTTCTAGAGCTATTAAATACTTTAAACTTCTACAAAAGTTAATACTTGTTAACATTATGTTTCCGTTAGTATAAAATCTCTGACGTCTGTGTAAGTAACATATCAATAAACATAATTAAAATGTGTCTTCTAATGGATTTAATTTTCCATTGTTGCCCTTATCTCTTTGTTGTAGCAATTCCCAAGGCAACTAATGATTTGCTTGCATTTATATCAATGCTGCCTTTGAGTCAACTGCTTGGACGGGACCATAAATTCACTATCTCAATCTCCTTTTTACTCCTTGCCTTGATGTCTTGATGTGGTAGCTCTGGAGAGAATATTTCCTGTTATAGCAACATCTAGAACTAATGACCATTGTTTAAAAACCATTTTTAAAAGATTAGGTGATTTTCTTTCTCTCCAAGTGCTGTGAGCCCTTGGTATTTTTGTTGTGAACAGATAGTGGAGGTAGGGTCTATGGATATTTTTAGGCAGGTGTAGATAAGAAAGGGGATGAAAGGTTATCAGGGTTGGGCAGGAGGTTACAATCAGATCAGCCAAGATCTTATTGAATAGCAAGGCAAGGGCTGAATTCTTGCCCCTCGTTTATACGTTTATAAGCTCCTGATCTCTCCATGTCATCTGAGGCTTAATAGCAATAGAGTCAAGAACAATAAGTACAGCGTACTTTCTTTTTACCAGCACCTTATTAACTGGCACTCTTGGTAGACTGGTGAAAATTATATACTGAAAATACCACAATCTACCACGATATCTGAGTATTTGTGCTGTGAATAAAGTGTAACAGTGATGTGTATACTTCCTACATTGAGTTTCTATTACTTACTGTGTGTTTTTACATCATAAAAACATCAACACACCTAAAATCGAAGCTGTTTTGAGGGATGTTAATGTCTGAAAGCTTCGTTTGGTCAGGATTTACTGTAGTTAATGCGTATCTCTTGACTATCCGGAATAGTTGATCATCCAGTATACTCCTGGTCCCATAGGTGTCAATTAATAAAAAGGTTTGCTGTAGTAATAACAGGGGTATCTTCCCTGTCACAGTACGGCATAGCAGAGTTTGCTGCTACTCCATAATTTGAATCTTTAATAAATACTACAGCTCATTGCAATGGCAGAATGAAAATTCTATGCCAGGCATAAATCCTGTTTAAATAAGTAGCCACATATTGTTATGACTGAAGTGGAAGGGGTATGCTGCCTTTCTCTAGTTGCACTATTCCATGAGTTACAACATAAATTTAATTGTTTTACCACATTCTAATACAGCCAATTCGTTACTTTCTCCACTTAGACCTAGAATAAAATAGAATAGACCTCATTTTCATTGTAATGAGGACTGTATCCCTGCAGTGAGTAAGGTACAAAATTTTAAAGTACACATAGTTGCTCACAAAACATGGATGCTGTTCAGTGGAATTGTCAAACTGCATAAAATTTTCCCTTCAAAAATGGAAAGAAAATTTTCCTGCCTGAGTCATACTTAAAACAAAGCTGTGCTGAAAGTTTCAATAGCTGGTTGTTAACAGAACACTTTGTGCTATCATTACAGCATCATTGATGCTTGACTGCCTCCATAAGCTCCAAAAGATTATTAAAATATTTGAATTCTTTGCTGTGAGATTATAGAAATTATATTTAGTTTTACAAGGGATTAAGCACTTCAGCACTTGAAGAGATTTATCTATATTCAATGGGCTTTTATAGATAAGATATTGTTTATATTTTGAAGTATGTAAAAGCTATTTAGAATTTTGCTTTATTTAGTCTCAGTTTTGATCCTGAGGTCTGCCCATGGTGAATATGGAGAGTTAGCATAGATGGTGTTAAGATAACAGGTGATGGGCAGCAAGAATGGATTGGCACTACTTTGGTATAATGCTTTAAAAGGTCATGGGTGTGGGTAGCAGCATGAGGAATGGGTGGGGGAAAGAGGTTGAAGGGTAATGCTTAGAGAACCTGACATTTAAAAACAATGTAACCAATGACTGGAATAAAATGCCAGAGAACCAAGAGGATCATTGGAACAGCCTACCTCATCACTCAGCAGCCCCTGTTGTTGCCTGTGAGCTGTAGCTGGGAGAAAGTGAGGACTCCAGATGCTGGAGATTAGAGTCGAGAGTGTGGTGCTGGAAAAGCACAGCAGGTCAGGCAGCATCCAAGGAGCAGGAGAATCAATGTTTCTGGCATATTCCCTTCATTGGGAATGAGGCTTGTGGGCCAGAGGTCTCAGAGATAGGGGGGGAGTGGGGAGGGGTGGGGTGGGGGGGGTGGGGGGTGGTCTGGAGGCAAAGTAGCTGAGAATGCAATAGGTAGATGAAGGTGGAGGAGAAGGCAATAGGTCGGAGAGGAGGCTGGAGGCAATAGTTGGGAAAACAATGGACAGGTCAAGAGGGTGGTTCCGAGTTGGAGGCTTGGGACTAGGATAATGTGGACGGAGGGGAAATGAGGAAACTTGTGAAATCCACATTAATCCTATGTGGTTGCAGGATCCCAAGGCATTCTTCCTCCAGGTGTCGGGTGGTAAGGGTTTGTCGATGCAGGAGGCTCAGGACCTGCATGTCCTTGGTAGAGTGGGAGGGGAGTTGAAGTGTTCAGCCACGGGGCGATGTGGTTGGTTGGTGCAGGTGTCCCAGAGATGTTCTCTGAAACAATCCACAAGTTGGCATCCAGATGTAGAGGAGATCACATCGGGAGCCATGGACACAGTTGATGACATTAGTGGAGGTGCAGATAAATATCATTCGAATGTGGAAGTATCCTTTGGGGCCTCGGACCTCCCTTGGAGCTGTAGCTGGGGCCACAGTAGGTGCACCCAACATTTTCTGGCTATGGAGCAAAGATCCTGTCATCTGGGTCACCTGTACCAAGCTGGGTTTCCAAATCTGTGAACCTATGCTGAGAACGAAAATCCAGGGACAGTGTACATTTTTTATTTACAGATGTGTGCTGAACAACTGGGAGAGCTGCAGCAGTCTTCCAAGGAGGAAGATGAGGACATTGAACAGGAGGAACATCATCTTCAGCATGATAGAGTGCTGCAGTACCAAACACAACAGCCAGATAGGACTTAATTGACACCCAGTTCCAACAGATGTCAGCTGAGTGAATTGACTGTAAATTTGTTGCTAATTGAAAGACAAGCTTCTGTCTATTGCCTGAAGCAAACGTAACCTTTTTTGGTTTGTTTTTTCTTCACATTTGCTGTTTTTGAAAATGCAAGTGAATGATTTCAACTGTTTGAAGGCTTTCCAGTATGTGATGATTCCACATTGAACATTAAGAAGATGTTAGACAACACTGTGCATTGGGAAAAGAGTACACAGTGCTCTAAAATGGGATGACACTAAGAAAACTAGCATTTGTTCTTAGACAGCAATATATTTGCAAATGTGCACATGTATTTGCAATTATGTCACAGCCATGCGACATATGTGCTGTAAGAAGTGTTTGTTTTTGGTTCCCCTCCCACTTCGTGAACAGTGAAGGGCCACCCGTGGCTGGCAATATTTGCCTGGGTTACGGCTGGGCTGTTTAAACAGCGCCAGTGCCAGGGATTGGAGGAAATCCTGGTGAGAGGAACGTTAGAATGAATGGATTTCATGGGGTGAGATGCATAAACAATAAGGCAAGTTGCAGGCAACAGTGTAAAAAATTTCACTCAGGCTCACTGAGAGAAGCCTTCCATGAAACTCACCACATTTGAGACATGGTTGATTTCTGGTAAAAATCAGCCTAATGTTTCTATGGGAAGTACAACTATAGACTTTGATCTGAAGTGTTTTCAGGCCCACACTTAACACTGCGTGACAATCAATATTCTGAGACGCCGGGTGTGCTTCCACAGGCTATTCACCTCAGAATCAACATCAATATTAAAGTGGCTAGGATGCTCAAAGCAGTGTCACATGGTAGGGTGAATAAGTACTGGGGGTGGAAGGGGTTTGTCACTTCTGTGGAGTAGGGGAGCTCCTTTGCTGCACAGCATCTGATTTTTAAAAATAATTTTACACATTACTTGTGTTGGAGGCTATGGGATAAAGGTACCCCGTTCATTGCTTGCTCCATTCACTGTCCATGGTTTTTAAGAGGGAATGCTTTAATCAGCATTATGTTTTCAGTTTACATAATTAAGGGGACTAATGTGTATTTTATAAAAGGGTCCCACAAGTTGGTCAAAAGTATGCTGATCTTGGACTGCTAAATTAGTATGCCTTCAATTTACAGTTGAAAAATGGGCACAACATGCACCCATTTTATCACTTAGTATTGATTGTCCAATGGAAACATTATGTAGATGTCAATTCAAGCACAACATGAATAATACAGAGCTTTGGTCATGTAGCAGAGTATTAACGGTGTACAGGCAGTTTACAAAATGACAGTGAAATTAATAATCAGGCTATCATCCTGCATTAATATTAAGCCTTTAAAACAAACTCTAAAATGTTACTTCCACTGCTGGTTTTATTTACTGATGACTTCTTAGCAAATTTACTTCTTAATGCTGCTACTTTTCTGTCAATGTAATATAATGGCTCGTTTACCTAGTAACAGAAAATAATCTAAGAAAACATAGCTTCAGATCATCATTTAGAGGCTTGAAGTAACTGATGAAATTTGGTAATAATTGCACTTAATTGAGAGAACACCATGATCCTGGAAGCAAGGAAGCACTGGTCATATTTGAAAGGAAAATGGGATGAGCTAAAAGAAGGAACAATAGAAGTGCAACAATCTTACAGTCTATCTCAATTAGGTTCAGCAATTTTTATAGATCAATGATAGTTCAAATCAATGTGCGAGGTCTGTCTTATCACGGAGTTATTTATGTTTGGTGCGTAGAGAAAGACATGTAGTTATTACTGTTCACAAAGATACACGGTAGTGGTATCCACAGGGCATTATACCAGCGCTTTATCAAACTGACAACCAGAAGCAGTGACCGGTTCTCCCAGGGAGTCTGGTTTTAACTGTAATATATGTCAGTGCTGCCATCATTCTGATAGCATAAAATCCAAGCAGATACTTACTTGCACAGAAAATAGCATTTGACAGCATAAAGTGTACTGTTATATTCTTGACAAATTTACAATACATAAAAGAGATAGATACTTTTAAATCAACCTGTTCAGATATGTTATGACACATCTCTGAATCAGGTGGAACTTGAACCCAGGTCTTCTGGCTTAAATATAAGGATACTACACTCTGCCACAAGAGCCCTCAATGCATAATAGACAGATTTTTAACTGATGTCCAATTTATTCTAGGTACTCATCATTTGTCAACAATGCAGACCAGTGCTTCAAATTTTTTTTTACCACCGTGACCCCATTTCAAGGCTTCCACTTAATTATGTCAGTCTTTAAATTCCTTCTGCCAGATTTTCTGCAATTAATCTGGCCCCAAGTCTCTCTTGTCGTTACAGACTGAGTCATGTGAGAATGTGTGTTATTCATTCCCTGGCTTTTCTTTCCTAATTTAGAAAAGTGCCCAGTCTCTGTTTGTGTCTCCTTTAGGCTGCATGCTAAACTTTGGGAACTCTCTGTCAGAAACTGTGGCCCAAATTCTGTATTTTGTTGACTAATTATGATTGTGTCAAGGTTTTGGGAGAAATTTTTGCTGCAAGGTCTCGTGAGATTTCTTGCTATATCTTACCAAACTCACCTCATTAACTATCTACCTTACTCCTATGATATCTGTCCCATCTTACCACATGTTGTTCCTAGAACAAATTGCCACTCAGCGGATATCCCTCCAAAAGACCAGCATACCTGGCATCCATGTCATATTTAAAAGCTGTGAACTAGACAAGCACTGACAGTCTGAATCTGCCCTGCTCAGTCAAGGACAGATTGTGAATGTGTCTGAGAAGTGGAAAATGACACTGTCATTCTCCAACAGGGATCTGGAGCTCCTGTTTGAGAGGATGGTGCAGAGGAGAGGTGTCCTCTTCCTGGAGGACAAGCAGATAAGGTTGTGCCACCAGACCTTGGCAGCCTGGTCTGAGATCACCACTCTGGTCAGTGCCATCTCCATGGGTGGACAGCAGTGCCATGAGAAGGTTAATGCTGCACCAGGGAAAATGCCAAAAATGTACTCTTCTCTTTGCAACCTCACACTAACTCCAACTCTGGTCCTGCACCCATGTCCCATCAAGGCTCATGCTCTGCCTCTCTCAGTATTGTCTGCAACATTTTCCCTCACTCATTCTCAACCTCATCACCTCCCTCACCAAAGAACCCTGTATGACCTCTAGGTTGCCTCCTCACTCTTTAAGAACAACTCGCCACGTTTCAACTCTTGATTCAGCCAATAGCTGTGCCACACACTTTCTCCTCACTCAATGCCCCCTTCTCTCATTTCAGCTGAAGACAGCCTTCGTTAAGGTCAAAAGGGCCTGGATGTGAGGAGGGCTGCCTAACAGTAGACTCGTCAGCTCCTATGTGGAGAGAATCCTGGCATTCACTAGGACTGCTCCTGTAGGGATGTCAAACTACCCACGTCTCACCAGCCAAGTAAACACCATTCATCATTCCACTGCAACTCTCACAGTAAACTTACTGTCAATCTCATTCATTGCACACCACTTCTAAACATTAGCCATGACACCTTCTCTCTTTTGAGTGATGTAGCTACCACCAGCCTCTCCAGTACCGCTGCAGTGAAAAGTCTGGCTCTCCCAGAAACCATCTCCTTGACCTTTGAGGATACAATTACAGAGGCTTCAAAGGAAGCATCAGCAGGGCTGCCTCCTGCACCACTTCGAGGTCAGATACTGCACCCACGTGGGAACATAGCTTTGGAAAATATAGATGTACAATCTGGTGAGCACTTCACACTGACAGCTCCACTGTGCTTGAGGGAGAGGTGGCCCAGGCTGCTGGCACTTGGAGGACTACCCGAGACCAGGCATCTTCTCAGCCCCAGGCAGGAGAAGACCCTCTGGTACTAGCAATCAGGGACTTTATCCACATGTACAGGGAGGAGAAGGAGCAGCAGGCACCATTGTGGGACACAGTGATGTTATTGCCAAAAAGCTGCATTTGTGCAGTCAGGCTTGTGACCATCTGTCTGTCTCCATGGACAGGTTGTCAGCTGTCATGGAGAGTCACAGAGAGCCACACACCTACACTCCAGTGCCCCAGCCAGAAGGCACGGCAACAGGGACATAGGAAACCTGGCAAATACTCCAGGCGTCCCTTTTTCAACCCCTTCCCCCCCCCCCCCCCTCCCCCACCCCAAGCAAGCTCCCCCTACCCATCTGTGGAAGCAAGGCCAATACATAGATGTAGTTGGACAGAATGGAAGAAGAAACCATACTGAAGACACTTTGGTGGCATGGGTAACAATATACTGTACATCATTTGGTACATTTCTATAAATCACAAAGTTTTGACCTTACCTCTAGTTGAACCAAAGGGCCTACTTGTGTTTCTATTTGTTATGGTCTTATGAACACCCAAGAATCTTCGAGGTTGATATTATACAATGACTTTTCTGCCCCCTTCCCATCAACAAATAAGCCTGCATTATAACTTTAAGAATAAACTTTATACCAGGATCAACTGCTTATTGTAAGACACACCCAATTCAAACACTTGGTTCTGCTAGGAACTTCTTTGTGTAGCTACGCTGTCATCAACCTTTCTTGTAGTAGTAGTCTACAGAGATTATTACTATCAAGTGGTAAATAATTAACCACTGTTAAGTTCCTGGCAGAGAGGTGCGTAGTTGAGTATCAAAAAGTAGTTGATTACGTACTAACTAAGGTAACGATTACATCAGCTGAGAAAATGTGTTGGAGTAAGGCCAAAAGTGCTGAGTTTCTCCAATATTTTCTATTTTGACTTCTGTTCTCCAGCATACACAGTATTTTGCTTTGGAGTTAGCTTATGACTGGTTATTTCATAGCTGGGAAAAGAGGTATTTGCATCCCCTTAAAGCTACCAGGCGAATCAAATCAATTTCCCGTTTGTGTGTGTGTGTTCACCATGTCAAACGTACAAGTTACTATCAGGGCACAGCAGGGAGGAAGCAGGTTCAGTGGACGTTAAGGGAATTATTTTAACTGGATGATAGCAGTGAAAACCATGACTATAGTTTTTGAGTATTCCTAGTAGGAACATTTGCTGCTTGTAAATGAGAATGCATATGAATGGGGTGGAACTGGGCATAGCTGAAGCATAACATGAGTGGGTGGCCATTGTCACTTGCTCTGAATGTATTAACTTGCTTTCATGTCATTTCGAATTAATTTGTTCGATTTTATGATTGATGTTCTATTGAAAATTCTGATTTCTTTGAGAAAGCCCGATTTGAAAACAATTCCTTGACCTATTTTGGCTGCTGTTCTATAACAATAGAGCTGAGATATTGCAATTTACGATTTTTGAAATTATAGCAGAACAGCGCTTTCACAGTAACCCTAGATAGTTCTGGTGAAAATGATAGTTGGATAAAGGAGAGAAGCTGACATGGTGTTTGTTGTCATTTTAATTCCAAGGTCAGGAAATAATTTCACCTGAGCCAGCAAAAACAGTTTTGCCTCTGATCACTAAAATATGAAGGATACAAGAAGACATGGCTGCATTCCTGTCTCAATACAAGTGAATACTTTGTGATTGACATGATGATTAGCAACAAGATTGTGAATAAATGAAGTGATTGGATATTTTGATTTACAGATATCATTTTTCAAACCTTCAGTGAAACATATTTGCACTTTAGTGAAGTTGATGTTTAGCATAGTATTTGAAAGACACCCCTGGCATTTATTGCTGGAAAATACATTTTATATAAAGATCACTATGAATGTAATCTCATGGTAGTCTATCCAGAACCTACAGCTTCAAAGCTTCTTTACAACCTTTGTTAAACTGAGACCTGATGGAATCAAATTTGCTAGAGGTTCGGTTGAAGCTACTCGATTGCTAAGGCAATGTGCACATTTGAATTATTTACATTACATAAATTATAATGCTATTTATGGCTGATGCCAAAATACCTGAGTGCAATTGACAATGATTAACCTCAGATATCTCAGCCTTTTCTAAATATATTACAAAAGAATCAAGGAAGTCTCAGGCATGAAATGTTGGGTTCAATTTACTCTCTTTAAAATCCTGGTTTATGTTGAGTGAAGCAATTATGTTTTGTATTATTTTCATTTGTATTGTGTTCACACTGATCCTTTCACAATCTTGGCAAATAAATTCTCATTACCACAAGTTAGCACACAGTGAAGAAGCAATTGCTGCAAATCTTCAAATGAGAATTGAAAGAGTTTCTTATTGTGACTGACATCACTATTTATGAAAGAGAAAGGGGTGTTATGGAATGTGTCTCCACTTACCATGGGCTTCTGGAACTTTTGTTATTGTCCTTGAGTGGTGGAAAGGATTGGAGAGGTGGTATTGTGCTGGGGAGGTGGTTTTTTTTCTCTTAAATTGTTTAGGGGGTTATTTAGTTATTTCTCCTAAGCAGAGTGTGAGGCTGTTGGGGTGGAAGATGTGACAATGGCATGCAAAAGTTGTATTAAGATAATACACCAGAACCATTTGATAGACAAGTTGATGAACTGTTTTGTTCCATATTTCCATATATTGTTTGAGGAGAAAATATTTTGCATTTACAAAATTCATCTTATCGCAAATGTTTCACATCTAAAATGTTTAACAAAATATTTGTAGAGCCTCAGACCAGCCACTATAAATGAAATGGAAAACATGTTAGTTACATTTACTTTAAAACTGCAACTCATAAAATTATTTTTAAAAATTGCAATATGTCCCACAACAATAGGCCGAGCCATAATATTTTTAAGTATTTCATATTTTCTTATACTCAAATCCTTCAGCAAGGAACTGTTTAAATCCACCAGCTGCACAGCCTTAACCACTGATACTTTAATAGGTACATAACTTCCATTGGGATCATTTGTGAAAAGTTCCATTCTGCATTCCACTGTGTAGAAATGGAAACAGTTCAAAGCTTTCATCCACCATGCAGTAGGCTAATTTAAGTAGAGATAACTTTTTAATGAGCATTTTTAGTGATGTGAGAACATATGGAAACTAAGCAATGGAGAACTGATTTTAGAACTGAAGTAAATTACCCCACAGAAATAATGTCTCAATAAATAACTTGCTAATTTATTTCTTTTCCTCATGTTTTTATTTGTTTGCAGTTTATCCTCCCTCTTAAATCTCCCACACCACATACATACCTCCCTGAATGATGCTAGGCTTCTTTCATGCCTTGACCAGGACAGCAGCTGGTGCCTTAAACAGACAATTGGAAATCTTTTCTGAAAATGGCACTGATTACATTCTTACAGTAATGGTACTGAGACCAACTCTTTATCTAATAGAGAAAAAGTTCCACAGGCAACCATTTGCACTGTTGTGTACAATGCAATTTTCAAAGATACAATCTGAGGTTTTGTATATAGCCCATCCTTGTCAGGGGAGATTTTCAATTTACTTCTTGGCATGTATGGTTGTTTGGCTGCTTGTGATACCTTGCTTAGATCCCCCCTCCCTCCTCTGTGATCTTTTCTCCCCACAAACTCTTTATCCCTTCTTCCTCTTACCATGCTCTAATGCACCAGGATCCCTCATCTTCTCCTCTCCTGGAGATCATCCCCAATCATCCCTGGCTGCTATTTTATGCTACAAGAAAAGGAGTTTAAAATAGAAACCCATTTGAGGTGAGGCACCAATGGAAAGGAGACCAGAATTGCACGCAATATTCCAAAAGTGGCCTAACCAATGTCCTGTACAGCCGCAATATGACCTCCCAACTCTGAGTACTCAATACTCTGACCAATAAAGGAAAGCATACCAAATGCATTCTTCACTATCCTATCTACCTGCGACTCCACTTTCAGGGAGCTATGAACCTGCACTCCAAGGTCTCTTGGTTCAGCAACATTCCCTAGGACCTTACCATTAAGTGTATACATCCTGCTAAGATTTGCTTTCCCAAAATGCAGCACCTCACATTTATCTAACTTAAACTCCACCTGCCACTTCTCAGTCCATTGGCCCATCTGATCAAGATCCTGCTGTAATCTGAGGTAACCCTCTTCGCTGTCCACTACACCTCCAATTTTGATGTCATCAGCAAACTTACTAACTGTACCTCTATGCTCACGTCCAAATCATTTATATAAATGATGAAAAGTAGTGGATGCAGCACCGATCCTTGTGGCACTCCACTGGTCACAGGCCTCCAGTCTGAAAATCAACCCTCCACCACGAACCTTTCTCTTCTACCTTTGAGCCAGTTCTGTATCCAAATGGCTAGTTCTCCCTTTATTCCATGAGATCTAACCTTGCTAACCAATCTCCCATTGGGAGTCTTGTCGAACGCCTTACTGATGTCCATATAGATCATGTCTACCGCTCTGCCCTCATCAATCCTCTTATTTACTTCTTCAAAAAACTCTATCAAGTTCGTGAGACATGATTTCCCACACATAAAGTCATGTTGACTATCCCCAATCAGGCCTTACCTTTCCAAATACATGTACATCCTGTCCCTCATGATTCCCTCCAACAACTTGCCCACCACCGCCCTCAGGCTCACTGGTCTATAGTTCCCTGGCTTATCCTTACCGCCCTTCTTAAACAGTGGCACCACTTTTGCCAACCTCCAGTCTTCCAGCACCTGACTTGTGACTATCGATGATACAAATATCTCAGCAAGAGGCCCAGCAATCACTTCCCTAGCTTCTCACAGAGTTCTCGGGTACACCTGATCAGGTCCTGGGGATGTATCCACTTTTATGCATTTCAAGACATCCAGCACTTCCTCCTCTGTAATATGGACATTTTTCAAGATATCACCATCTATTTCCCTACATTCTATATCTTCCATGTCCTTTTCCACAGTAAATACTGATGCAAAATACTCGTTTAGTATCTGCCCCATCTCCTGCTGCTCCACACAAAGGCCACCTTGCTGATCTTTGAGGGGCCCTATTCTCTCCCTAGTTAACCTTTTGTCCTTAACGTATTTGTAAAAACCCTTTGGATTATCCTTAACTCTATTTGCCAAAGCTATCTCATGTCTTCTTTTTGCCCTCCTGATTTCCCTCTTAAGTATATTCCTACTGCCTTTATAGTCTTCTAAGCATTCACTCGATCTATCCTGTCAACACCTTACATATGCTTCCTTTTTTTCTTAATGAAACCCTCAATCTCTTTAGTCATCCAGCATTCCCTATACCTACCAACTTTTCCTTTCACCCTAACAGGAATATGCTTTCTCTTTTTTTCTTCAAAGTTCCAAAACAATGCAACAGCATATAAGACAATAACTGCTGCTCCTGGAATTCAAGGAAATCACCTCCAACACTGAAAATACCTCAAAAAAGGAGCAATTGTTACAGTAATAAATTTTTCCCACCCTCCATCTTGGATTACCCAGAATCCAGTCTCATACAAAGCAGGACTTCTGCTTTTTCTGCATTTCTGGTTTTCTTAGCCATTGACAGGTGTCCTATTCTTTCCCTATATCCCTGTAAATATCAATATTATCTTCAATTTATGGCCAAAGTAATCCAAATTGTGTGATTTGGGAGTTGTAGGTAAATGAAACCCATGATTAAAACATTGAAAAGGTCCCACAGAGTTACTCCCAATATACTCTTTACAGCACTGCTGTAAGCTAGTAACATTATTTCTGAGCTATTGATATTAATTTTGCTTGTCTGAAGTATGATCATTCATTACAGTGAAATTAAACACGTGATTTATTGTATTCAATTATCACTCAGTCATCTCATCTCTGAGACGTTGCAAAAAGTACTGGAAACGTCAGAGAATGAACCCATGCATTAAACAAAATGTTACTCAGCTGACAGTTATTGATATTTGTTCATTGAGGCGAAAAGTGCTAATAATTAGGGTTGAACATGAGAACATTGAGTTCAATTGAATTAAGAACGCTAAAGTTAAATAAGGAAAAATAATCTGAACGTACTTTAACCCAAAGAAACTGTAGCCCAGTGGATCCATATAACAATGCAAAAATTACAAAAAAGAAGTGATAAGAGATGAAAATTGGCTGCTGAACAATTACAACAAAGTGGTGCATTAAGTTTATTTCAAAAACACTTCACATAATGAAATAGTTGTATTCTCAATTTTATTTTATTGCTTATTTCACATGATAGTAAGGCACTTGAGAAACAGATTAGTTATGAGGCAGCAAATGGGAATATATTGAAAGTTACAAAGGCTTATATTCCTCAACTTGAACAATCTGGTACTTTAATTTGTTAAGTGAATGTGTGATTAATAGAAAAAGTGAAGATTTTGGATTGTGTTAGTCTCCAAAATACAGCCAACTGAAATTAAGCCTCAGGGCATACAAGATGGAGCTCATATGTCGCAGTTGCTCTGAATGTTTTCTGATTACACTCACAGTGAGGGATTAATTATACATGAAACCCCAAACTTGCTTGCATAACACTTGTAAACACAATCAACAGGACAGGTTTTCTCCAAATTAAATGCTTAAGTTAATGAAAACCTCTGACCTTTTGAGAGTTTAAATTATTGAAACATTAATCCATTTTCTACTCAGCACTTTTCCTTCACATGACAAGTAAAACAGATGGAAGTATCCATATTGATAACATCTTTATTTAACTAAATGCATTATTTGACAGTATATATGTGTATTTATTAGTGAACTATATTAAAAGTGATTGTTTTAGCACATTCAAAGGGAACTTTTGTACATCAAAAGTGATCATCAAAGCCAACAGAAAGGTCGCACTATCTCATATATAGGTCCTTTTTGAATTCATTTAGAATGTGAGCGTTGTTGGCTGAGCCAGTATTTATTATGCATTCCTAATTCACTGGACCAAGTGGTGGTGAGCTGCCTTCTTGAACCGCTGCAGTTCTTGCTTCAGGGCCACCCACAGTTAGGAAGGGAATTCCAAATCTTAATGTAGTGACAGTGAAAGAATGGCGTTATAGACCCAAGTCAAAATGATGGTTGACTGGGAGGGAAGCTTGAAGATGGTAGTATTCCCATGTATCTGATGCCCTGTCCTTTTGAGGTGGTAAAATTTCTGGGTTTGGAGGGTGCTGTTGAAAGAGCCTTGCTGAGTAACTGTTGTACATCTTGGAGATAGTACATACTGTACAGAGGCAGTGAAGGCAATGAGTGATGAATGTGCTGGATGGTGGGATGTGAATTAAACAGGCCGTTTTGTTCTGGACTGTGTTAAGCTTCTTAAATGTTGTTGGAGCTGCACCCATCCAGGCAAGTGGAGAATATCCTAATACACAACGTTTACCTTGTAGATGGTAAATAGGGTTTTGAGAAGTCAGAGGTAAATTGCTTCTTGTGGAATTCATACCCTCTGACATGTCCTTGAAGACAATGTTTATACAGCTAGTCCAGTTCAGTTTCCAGTCAATGATAACTTCCAGGAGGTTAATAGTGAGTGCTTCAGTGGTAGGAGAAAGTGAAGACTGCAGATACTGGAGATCAGAGTCGAAACATGTGGCACTGGAAAAGCACAACAGGTCAGGCAGCATCCAAGGTGCAGGAGGATCAACGTTTCAGGCATAAGCCCTTCATCAGGAATTTTGGGAGAGGAGGGGTAAGGCGACTGAGAAATAAATAGGAGGGTGGGGTGGGGCTGGGACTAGGGGAAGATAGCTGGGAAGAACATCAAGGGTGGGTGTTAGATTCTCTCATTGTAGATTGTCTTGCACTTGTGTGGTATAAATGCCACTTACCACTTACCAACCCAAGCTTGTAAATTGTTCAAAGGTGACTGAGTTAGAATTTGTTACAACACTGAAGCAATGTTTAGATATTTACTTGAGTTGTCATAGCTACTAGTGTTATGGGCCAAATGTTGGAAAACAGATTTAGTGTAGTCATATAGTTAGTCCAGGCTCAATATTCTGAATTATCTCCTTCAATACTGTAAACATCTTTGAGTTTCTGAGGAATTTAAGGAAAAGAAAGTGGTTGCCTTCTCAATACAACCAGGGAAAAATAATAAAAACATCTTGCTTGAGACAAAATGGATTGAAGCATTGTCCAATAAAAAATATTCAGACAAGGATTGAGATTATTCAGTCAGGACAGAATTTGGCACACGACAATAGGCAACTGTGGCAGTAACAATGACAAGGCAAGAAGGAAGGAATGAGTTAGAAATTATGACCATGATTTTCCTACAATGAACACTGTCTAAACATTTGCACTTTTGTTTGATTGTTTTAAACAGATTGTGCTCATACCTTATTGCACTTCAGAAGATGGTGGAGAATCACCTTCTTAAACCTTCCAGTCCTTGTACTGAAGTTACTTCCATGTTCCTGTTTGATCAGTGGTGAGGAGATTTAAGGTAGTAAATGATGTGTTAAACAATTAGATCTCTTTAACCTGGATGATGTTGAACTTCTTGAGTTTGCACTTATGAGCTGCACTTACCCAGGCAACTGAAAAGTTGCTCACCATGTTCAAGATTTGTGCCTTATTTGGGCCAAGGCCACAATAGGTTCTGGAGCTGAGCGTCAGTGAGCCATTGAGTAAGTGCCACTAAATAGCACCTTACTGATAATCAAGAGCAGATAAATTGAGCAGTAATTGGCCAGATTAGATTTTTTATAAATATTGATTTGTGGGACGTGGCCATTACTGGGTTGGCCAGTATTTATTAAGAAGGTGGTGGTGAGCTGCCTTCTTGAAGTGCTCCAGTCAACATGCTGTAAGTTGTCCCACAACGCCCTTAGGGATGGAATTCCAGGATTTTAATCCAGCAGTAGTAAAGGAATGACGATAAATTTCCAAGTCAGATGGTGAGTGGCTTGCAGGGGAATTTGCAGGTGCTGGTATTCTCACATATCTAATGCCCTTGTTCTTCTTGATGGAAGTGGTCATGGGTTTGGAAGGTGCTGTCTAAGGATCTTTGGTGAATTTCTGCAGTGCATCTTGCAGTTGGTACACACTGCTGCTATGGTGGTTCAGGGAGGGGATATTTTTGGATGTGGTGCCAATCAAGCCAGCTGCTTTGTCCTGCATGGTGTTAAACTTCTTGAGTATTATTGGACCTGCACCCACCCAGGCAAGAGGCGAGTATTACATCACATTCTTGACTTGTGTTTTGCAGATAGCGGACAGACTTTGGGGAGTCAGGAAGTTAGTTACTCGCTGTGGTATTCTTAGACTTTGATCTGTTCTTGCATCTATTGTGTTTATGTGGTGGGTCCAGTTGAGTTTCTGGTCAATAGTAACCTCAAGGATGTTGATAATGGGGATTCAGTGATAGTAAAACAATTGAATGTCAAAGGGTGGAGATTAAACTGTTTCTTGTCGGAGATGGTTATTTTTCTGGCATTTGTTTGGCATGAATGTTACTTGCCACTTGTCAGCCCACTCAGAGAAAGTGAGGACTGCAGGTGCTGGAGACCAGAGTTGAAAAGTGTGGTGCTGGAAAGTGCAGCAGGCCAGGCAGCATCCGAGGAGCAGGAGAATCAACGTTTCGAGCATAAGCCCTTCTTCAGGATGCTGCCTGGCCTGCTGCGCTTTTCCAGCACCACACTTTTCAACACTTGTCAGCCCACGTCTAGATGTTGTCCAAATCTTGTTGTGTTTGAACATGAACTGCTTCAGTACCTGAGGAGTGTTGAATGGTGTTGAACATTGTGCAATTATCAGAGAACATCCCCACTTCTGACCTTATGATAGATGCAAGATCCTTAATGAATCACCTGAAGATGATCAAGCCTTGAACTTCTGCAGAGATGTCCTGGAGCTGAGACAATTGACCTCCAAAATTGAGAGAGTGAGAGATATGCTGGGCCACAAGGTTACAGATTGTGGTAGAATACAATTCTATAATGAATAGCACCTCACTATTGTCCCATTTTGAGCTATTTTGTTTCTTTGTGGACAAGACACACCTAGATAATTTTTCTTGGTGTCAGTTCAATGTCAATACTGTAGCTATACTGGAACAGCTGGTTATGTGGCTCAGATAAGTCTGGAACAAAATCTTTCATACTAAAGCTGGACTATCATAAGGTGATATTGACTATCCTGTATCAAGATGGACAATTGCTTCTTGATGTTCATTGGCATAGTTGAATTAGCTGATGACCTGCTTCAGTGATGCTGGTGATCTCAAGATAGATCATTCACTCGACACATCTGGCTGAAGATGTTTATAAATCAACCGTTTTTTCTGAAAGGACATGTCGAAGATGTTCATGGAATCTCCTTCTTCCATGAGTTGTTTACATATCCACCATCATTCATAATAGGAATGCAAAGATTTGATCCAATTTGCCAGTTGTGGGATTAGCTAGCTCTCTATGTTATGTGTTTCTTCTGTTGTTTATCATCTATATCATGTGTGTATCTTAACCAGATTGACACCTCATTTTTATAGGTTATATTCTTCTCTTCCTCATTGAACTAGAGTTTGTCATTTGGCTTCTTCGTAATGGTAGAGTGACAGATATGTTGGACCATAAAGCAGAATACAATTCTGCAATCAATAGCACCTTACTGTTGCCCAGTTTCAGCTGCTCTATTTAATTTGAATCAGTCTGATTTAGCACAATCACTGTGCCAGACAACATAATGGAGCTCGTTGAATCAAATTGCCTGCAACATTTAAACAACTTTATGCATTTGCTGTTTAGGTTCTCATATTTGAAATACGTTGACTTCTGTCCGCTTAAAGTGGCTTGAATGCCATACCATACCATACCAAGAGTCAATAGTAACATCAGAGGAGGAAGGAAATCAAAACAAAATTTAAAAAGCATTAGAAGGAATATACACACCTAGTTAAAAATCATTTTAAAAAGGTGTATCAATTTTGGTTGCCCTTTCCTTTAAAGCTGGTTTTGACCCATATCCTTATCCTATGCTTTAAGTCTGCACCTATATGTATTATTTACAAGCACGATCTTGTTCTGGTCCAGTGTCTAATAATGTTGAAACCTATAGGGTCCTTGCCTACAAGGTGGTGTTGCTCCATGAAAGAGAATTTAACAGCTAATCATAAAGAAATACAAGTACACATCAACAAAGGAGATCACAAAATGACAATTAGTTGGTACATTGTAAACAGCAATTTCATTTTAAATTAATTAGCCTAAAAGTGAATCAACCGATTATTATTATTTACCACAATCTATTCATTTTGCCTTTGTGACTTGGCAATTAAAACCTATCACAATATATACCCATAGCTCAAGCTGGAAGCTGCAAGCTTTCTATTTTTGTGACCTTGCCTGTCAGAAAGCTGCTTTACACCAGTGGATTTGATTAGGTCTTTGGTAAGATGCCAGAAGAAGTGCAAGTTGTGTTCATTTGTGAGAGATAAGGGAAGAAAGATTGGCTGAATCTACCCTCAGTAAGACAGTGAGTTAAATGCACCAGATGGCGTGATACTGACTCACACAGACCAGGGCAGATTTATGGAGCATGTACTTTATTGTGGATAATTGTAAAATAATTTTGGATGGAAAGCCAAAGTCTGGGAATGCATACTGACTGGAAAAATGCTGTAAAGAGCTGGAGTTAAAATACAAAACCCTGAACTGAGCTTTAATGGTTACAGCAGTGATCCCATCCAACAAGAGGAAAACCAATGGCAATAAATAATGTCCTTTAGGGAAGAAAACTGCCATTGTTACCTGGTCTGGCCTACATCTGACTCTAGACCCAAAGCAATGTTATTGACTCTAAAAATGTCCTTTGAAATTACCTTGTAAGTCATTTAGTTGTAAACACTTTAAAAGTCTCAAAAAAGGAATGAAACCAGAGAGACCACCTGACTATCACATCAGAAACAACAATGGTTAAACAAAGGAACTGTCAACTGTGCAAAGTCCTCCTCCCCTCTGCTTGTGCAAACATTGGGAAAGCATTCTCTCAAGCTATTCAAGCAATAGCCTGACACAGTCATACTCACAGAATCATAACTTAGACAATCATCATTACCCCTGGATACATCCTGTTCCACTGGCAGGGCAGAGCCCAGTAGAGCTGGCAGCACAGTGGTATGCAGTCAGAGGATATTGCCCTGGGAATTCTCAATGTTGATTCCAGACTGCGTGCAGACCTATGACACCATCATAGGCAAGGAAACCACCTGCTGGTTACCATATAGTCACCCTCCAACCTCCCCATGCCCTCGGCTGATGAATCTATGCTCCTACATGTGAAACTACAACGTGAGGGATTTCGGGGAGGGCAGTATGGTGGCTCAATGGTTAGCACTGCTACCTCACAGCGCCAGGGACCCAGAGTCAATTCCACCCTTGCATGACTGTCTGTGTGGAGTTTGCACATTCTCCCCGTGTCTGCGTGGGTTTTCTCCGAGAGCTCCGGTTTCCTCCTACCAGGGATGTGTAGGCTATGTGGATTAGCCATGGGGATATATAGGGTTAAGGGATAGGATAGGTCTGGGTGGGATGCTCTTTGGATGCTCAATGTGGATTTGGTAGGCCAAATCCCCAGCGTCCACACTGTAGGGATTCAATGATTCTATGAGCAAATCTAATTGAACTGATTAGGTCCTAAAGGACATAACTGCCAGATGGGGTCTGTCGGAGATGGTGAGGACATCAACAAGAGAGAAATACATATTTCAGCTCATCTTCTGCCTGGTACAGATGTGTCTGTTCATGAGAGTATCAATAAGAGTGACCACTGCCTCATATTTCTAGTGACAATGCTCTACTTTCACATTGAGAATACCTCCCACCCTGTTGTGTGGCACTATCTGAATGCTAGGTGGAGTAGACTTTGAATAGATCTAGCAACTCACAACAGGGCATCCATGATGTGCTGATGTCCATCAACTGCAACAGAACTATACTCCAACACATGAACCAGCATATGCCCCAATCAATCATTACGTCAGGTCAGGGGATCAACCTTGGTTCAATGCAGAGTGCAGTACGGCATGTCAGTGCAGCACCAGATATACCCAAAAATGAGCCATTAAACTGGTGAAGCTACAAAATAGGATGACTTGCATGACAAACAGTACAAGCAGCATGTAACAGACAAAGTTAAGTGATCCCACACCTAACAGACCAGATCTTGGCTCTGCAGTCCTGCCACATCCAGTCACGAATGGTGATGGACTATAAAACAATTCAATGGAGGAGGAGGCTCCACAAATACTCCCATCCTCAATGTTGGCAGAGCCCAGTACAACATTCACAAGAATCTTCAGTCAGAAGTGCCGAGTGGATGATCCAAGGTACCCAGCATCACCCTGTCTTCAGCTAATTTGACTAACTCCACATGATCTCGAGAAACAGCTGGAGGCACTGGATATTACAAAGGTCTTGATAACACTAGCAATAATACTGAATACGTGCTTCAGAACCTGCTATATCATGAGCCAAACTGTTCTAGTATCAAAACGTGTGGTGCTTGAAAAGCATAGCAAGTCAGGCAGCATCCGAGGAGCAGGAGAGTCGATGTTTCAGGCATAAGCCCTTCACCAGCATTCCTGATGAAAGGCTTACGTGGGAAACATCGACGTTCCTGCTCCGCGGATGCTGCCTGACCTGCTGTGCTCTTCCAGTGCAACACTCTTGACTCTGATCTCCAGCAGCTGCAGTTCTCACTTTCTCCGAACTGTTCCAGTATACCTCCTGTCCTGACATCTATTTCACAACGTAAAAAATTGCTCAAGTATGGCCTGTACACACAAGTTGGCCTGTACTGGCCAATTATTGCCCTATAAATTGTGAAAGGGTCAACAACAGTGCTATGAAGCAGCACCTACTCAACAATAACCTGATCAGTGATGACCAGTTTGGGTTCCACCAAGGCTATTCAACTCCTGACCTCATTACAGCCTTAGTTCAAATATGGACAGAAGAGCTGAATTCCAGAGGTGAGATGAGAGTGGCAGCCCTTAACATTCAACTGAGTGTGACAGCAGGTAGCCCTGCTACAACTGGTGTCAATGGGAATCAGAGGGGAAACTATCTGCTGGTTAGAGATATAAATGGAAGAAAGGAAGATGGTTGTTGGTGTTGGAATTCAGTCATCTCAGCACGAGGGCATCTCTGCAGGAATTCCTTTGGGTAGTTCCCTTGGCCTAACCATTTTCAGCTGCTTCATCAATGACCTTCCCTCCATCATAAGACAAGACTCTAACCTCACACCTTTAATGCATTGTCTGAGCTGAGATGTCACTTTTTAAAAATAAAACCTTAACTCGAGAACGTGACTTAAAAGAAGTTCTGGGATTTACATATTAATGAATCGATACCTGCAACCCATTCTAAAAGATGATAGCCTTAACAGCAATCGAGGTTTGTTCAATATATCATTTCAGTTGCATGACACTGTAATCTTTTGCTATAAAATCTGTGTCTTATGGTTCTGTTCCACAGCTACCTGATGAAGGAGCAGTGTTTCAAGAGCTAGTGCTTCCAAATAAACCTGTAGGACTATAACCTGGTGTTGTGTGATTTTTAACTTTGAACCATTGCAACCTCTTTGACCTTGGTTTCTACTGTTCTCTGTAGCTCATAGCTGCTGTTTAATTTAGTTCAGACAAACTTCTGTCAGGTCTTATTTGGTTCACCGTGGGTTAACTTAGAATGCCCAGTTTTGGGTCCGTGGTCCCTTGACCACAAGTGTCAGAGACTTTTGCAGAGGATCATGGAGAGTGGTTCAACTGCTTGTCAGAGGTTCAAGCCTCTTGGACAATTCCCATGAAAATTAGGACAATGACACTTCTGCAAAGTCTTGCTGCATCTTGGGTTATATGTCCAGTCTGCAATGAGTCAGAGTGGGAACATGAACATTCTTGTTCAGTCCACTCACTTGCTATTACTTCCTCCACTGCCCCCTTCAATCATCTACCTGTCTGCACTGTAGAACGTGTCAGCAAGCTCAGCTCCACAGAAGAGGATTATAGGCAATGACACAAAAATCATATCTGTCAAGATTGTACTTTTTGAACCCTACATTCCGAACTCAAGATTTTTCTGATGCTTTCTGCACTTAAATTACCTTTCAGTCATTTCTAATTAACACAACTCCTAAACAATTTTTTTGGATAAAACAATAAATTGGCAGAAAACAGCATACTTCAAATTTAGTTAAATAAATCCCATTTCCCACTGTGTTCTTGGTCTAAATGCTGGTCTTTACGTGCCATAGGCCTATATTTGGAGCTGCAGTTAAGGAACAAGACTTGGTCACAGTTGCAAAAAGCAGCTTTATGCATAATTTGATGATTTAAGGAAGGTTCTGGGGCCTAGAGGTATCTGAATAGCTTGGATTTTGCCAACTGATGTTTGAGGGAACAACATGTGAAGGGACAACAAGCAGAATCCAGATTGCAAACAGAGAATTTGAGTTTAGCAAGAATCTAGAATAGCTGCTGGGAAAAATGGTAGGAGTATCAAACATGTTGTTAATGAATATGTACTGCTCTGATACCTCTTTAACTTTTCATTAACTACATCCATCAGCTACTGGATCTTCAAACAACAACTTGCATTTTTCATGTCTTAGAATCCCTTAACTATAGCAAAGTGTATCAGACAAGTCAAAAAAGAAGATATTCTGAGTGATAACTTTGTCCAAAGAGTTATGTAATAAAGATTATTTTGAAGCAGAACTGCATTGAGTGACTGTTTCAGACCCTCATGAAAATTTGCATATTTGACAACTTGATTAAAAATTATGGACAAAGAAATTGAGAAGCTGAGATGGTAAAATCTTCAATTGTGGAAAAAGTCCCCTCCAAAATGCAGACTATGAAGCCACAGTGCACCAAAGAAAACTATCTGAAAAAAAACCTGACGTATCCTTTCAGTAAAATTTGCTGAAGCAGACCACACGCTTCCTCAAACTGCTCCATCATTCAATAACTTCATAACTGACCTGATTATTTTCCACATTCTCACCAACCCAGCTGGCTATTCACTCCCTTGCTGATCAAAACTTATCCACCTCTACCTCAAAATATTCAAAGATTCTGCATATTCTGCCTTTTGAGAAAAAGAATTCCAAGGGTTCTCAATCCTCTTTCAGAAAAATATCTCCTTATTTCTGTCTTAAGTGTTAACCCTTTTTAAACAGTGACCTAGGTCTAATTTCCTTCTGAAGAGAAAACATTCTCTCCACATCCAGCATGTGAAGACCCTCAGAATTTTATATGTTTCAATCAAGTCACCTCTTACTCTTACTAAGTAAGCTTCTTACTCTTCTAAATTCCAGTGGATACAAGCCTAGCCTGTCCAGCCTTTCCTCACAATGCAACTCATTGATTCCAGGTATTAATCTATTAAAAGTTCTTTGATCTGCTTCCAATGCATGGCCATTCTTTCTTGAATAGGGAGACCAATGCTCCAGATGTCATTTCAATAATGTTATAGAATTATAGAGTCTTAGAGATGTACAGCTCGGAAACAGACCCTTTGGTCCAACTTGTCCATGCTGAATAGATATCCTAAACTAATCAAGTCCTATTTGCCAGCATTTGATCCATATCCCTGTTAACACTTTCCATTCATATACCTATCCAGGTCCCTTTTAAATGTGATAAGTCTCCACCACCGACAGCTCATTCCATATAGCTCAAACCCTCCAAACATGGCAACATGCTTGTAAATCTTTTTTGAACCCCTCCAAGTTTCATAATATTGTTCCCATAGCAGGAAGACCAGAACTGCACACAGTATTCCAAAAGTGGTCTAACCAATGTCCTACACAGCCACAACATGACCTCTCAACTCCTATATTCAATGCATGATCAATAAAGACAAGCATACCAAATGCCTTCTTCACTATCCTATCCACCTGCAACTCCACTTTGAAGGAACTGTGAACCTGCACTCCAAGGTGTCTTTGTTCAGCAATACTCCTCGGGACTTTACCAATAAGTGTTTTTAGTCCAGTCTTGATTGTCTTTCCAAAATGCAGCACCTCACATTTCTTTAAATTAAACTCCATCTGCCAATCCTCAGACATTGCCCATCTGATCAAGATCCCATTGTACACTGAGTAACCTTCTTCACTGTCCACTACACCTCCAATTTTGGTGTCATCTGCAAACTTACTCACCGTGCCTTCAATGTTCACATCTAAATTATTTATTCAAATGACAAAAAGCATTGGAGCCAGAACCAATCCTTGTGGCACACCACTGGTCACAGGCATCCAATCTGAAAAGCAACCCTCTACCGCTATCCTCTGTCTTCTACCTTTGAGCCAGTTCTGTATCCAAATGGCTAGTTTTCCCCTGTATTCCATGTGATTTAACCTTGCTAACCAGTCTATCATGGAGAACCTTGTCGAACGTCTTGCTGAAGTCCATTCAGATCACGTACACTGCTCTGCCCTCATCAATCCTCTTCATTACTCCTTCAAAAAACTCAGTTAAGTTAGTGAGACATGATTTCCCACACACAAAGCCATATTGACTATTTCTAATCAGTCCTTGCCTTTCCGTGTAGATCCTGCCCCTAATTTATCAATAGTATCTCGATCTCTAATTTATTCCTGCCCATCCTGTCCGTTTGACTTGACTCTTTTCCCAACTGTACCAAACTCAGACTGATCTCTTTCCTCACTATCACCCTGGTTCCTATCCCCCTCCCCCCACCCACCTCCCCGCCCCCCCCACCCCCGACACACACACACACACCTTACTGGTTTAAATCGTCCCAAGCAGCTCTAGCAAATCTCTTCACCACTATATTATGTCTTGTTCCAATTCAGGTACAATTGGTCCTTCTTATACAGGTCACTTCTACCCCAGAAGAGATTCCAATGATCCAGAAATGTGACTCCTTCTCCCCTGCACCAGCTCCCAAGCCATGCATTCATCTGCTCTATCCTCCTATTCCTACTCTCAGTAGCTCGTGGCATGAGAACTAATCCAGATATTATTACCCTCGAGGACCTCCTTTTTAAATTACTCCCTAACATCCTATATTTTCCCTTCTGAATCTCTTCCTTTTCTTTCCCAATGTCATTAATTCCAACACGTACAACAACTTTCTGCTGGTCACTCTCGCCTTTGAGAATATTCTACGCATTTTCTGAGGGAGCCTTGATCCTGGCACCAGGGAGGCGATACACCATTCTGATATCTCCCTGTCTGCCACAGAAATGTCTGTCTGTGCCTCTGACTAGAGAGTCTCCTATTACAATTGATCACTTGGAACCTGTATCCCTCATTACACTAGAGTCAGTCTCAGTACCAGAAACCTGGCTATTCACACTACATTCCACTGAGAGTCCATCACCCTCTACATTTTCCAAAAAGGCGTACCTGTTTGAGATTGGGATAACCACAGGAGACCCCTGCATGATTTGCTTCCCCCTCCTACCTTTCCTGGAAGTCACCTTTCTCTCCCTCCTTGCAAACTTACCATTCATCACACTCTCGAGCTCCAGTAAATTCCTCATTGCCTGGAACTACTCCTCCAACTGATCCATGCAATCTGATAGGATTCACAACAAAACGCATCTTGCAGACATAATCTTCAGCAACAAAGAAATTCTCCCTAATCCCTTACATCTGACAGGAAGAGCACATCATTCCAATAAAGGCCATCTTTGTACCTTAACAGCCTACAGACCCAGAAAATAGCAAGTCTTACTGATCTTAAAAAAACAGTGCTCCTGGGTAAATTACCAACTATGTTTTATATCTTTAAAGTTTAATCAAGAGTCAGATATCAATAAAACATGTAATCAAAAAATAATCCACTCTGCTCACTGTTGTAGAGTTAAACAAAATACAATAAGGTTACACTTCAAAAAGCCAGTTTGCTGCTCCCCGTATGAGCTCTCCCACACAAGATCAGCTGTTAAATTTGCTGTTTGTTCATGTTTTCTTAGACAAACTTCGATATCCAGGAATATTTAAAATCAAACAGCAGAACAGGGTCAGACAGCACAGCAGATTTATTTCTCTGTTTGATTCACTGCCCATGTGGTCACTACCTTTATTCGTTTTCCTCCTTTGTAAAATGCTGTTGTTTTGATTTTCTCCACCCCAAAGTTCAAAAACAATGCAACACCTTATAAAACAGCACATAATGCACCTAGAATTTAAGAAATCAGCTTCAGCACTGAAAATACCTCAAAAAAAGGAGCACTGCTACAGCTACAATCTTTTCCTGTGTATCTGAAGCATAACCTTCCTATTTTTGAATTTAATTCTTCTCACAATGAACTTTAACATTCTATTTACTTTCCTTGTTACTTGCTATAGCTGCACTCTAAATTTCCACATTTCATGTAACAGAGCACCCTCTGCATCTCAGAGATCTGCAATTTCTCACTATTTGTATAACATGCTTCTTTTTTATTCTAATGAAATATTAAATAGAAAAACTGTATCAACTTCAAGTTTTCCACCTGGGCTCTGCCCATAGATTTCTTGGCCAGCAGTCTGAAATCCTTTGTTATTAAGCTGATTCTTGCCAGTACCTGTTGTTGCAAGATTAGTTACCAATTCTGAGATGGCTCTATGTGGACCCATTAGAATGAACAGTTTTGCTGAAGAAAGGCACGTTTTGTAGAAGTCTTGTACGTATTAGAATAATTCGCAAGAAATACAGTTCCCTTTACTTTGGCATTTCTTGTGAATTATCCTGACGAGTTTAATACAAAAAGCTTCATGAAAACAAAACTTCTTTCAAGGCTACAAGTTTCTCACAAACGATGAGAAATTGCAGATTTTTGCGATGCAGAGGGATCTGGGTGTCCTGGTACCAAATGACTAATTATGATGTTATTCAGATTATTATATCTTGAGGTTAGAACTTTAAATTTAGATAAATAAAGAGAATCATGTGACTGCTGTGTGGTTTAGCTGCCTGTAAGCCTGAATGGTTTACTTGCTAGAGATCAAAAGAAAGCTATATTGTTTTACTGAGAAGAAGGTACAAGGAACTTAGACTTGGAGACAATAGTTTCTGCATTTACAATTACTTGACTCTGAATCCCCTTAGGTCCCAGAAGAGTGTTTAAGGTACTGTGTTCAAAACGGTTGAGTTTTAAATGGTGTATTTACTTGTAAAGTGACGGGAAGTTGGAATAAAAGATAACTAATTTGTATATCTACCCAGATACAAGTCAGTTTTCACATTTTCATGGAGAAAATGGCATAGGAATCTACTGTTGAGATCAGGCTTCCTTACAAGTCAGTGAACATTACTGAAGTTAAAAATCACACAACACCAGGTTATAGTCCAACAGGCACTAGCTTTCAGAGCACCGCTCCTTCATTTGGTGGTTCTGGAGAATAAGATCATGCTCCCAGAATTTATAACCAAAGGAGTCCAGTGTCATGGAAATGTGATACATTAAACAATTTTTAATTAAATCTTTCATTTTTTAGAATGGGATATGTTGGTTTCTGTTCTTTGCTATGTAAATCCTAGAACATTTTTAATATTACATTTTCAAGATAGCTCAGCTTTTCTAACAATAGGTGTGAAGTCTGTTTGTGTCTCAATGTTGAGTTAGACTGACAAGCCCTCTGCATAGTTTTACAGAATTTTACATGAATTCATGCATTTTTGAGCAAAATAAAATGTAATTCTGCAAAACAAATTCACCCCATATGTGTTCGCGTGTAGGAACGGCAGAGTGAATGTGCATGTGTGTGTGTGGGTGTGATTGCATGTCATAGAGTGTGTGTGTGTGTGTGTGTATATGTGTGTGTGTAAGCTTGGTTAAGTGCATACGAGAGACAGCTTGTGTATGAAAGAAGGTCTGTGTGTGAGTGTGTGTTTTTGACAGAGAGTGTATTATGGAATGGGATCACCTGTAGTATGACGGTAACCCAAGGTCCTGGTTGAGGCCATTCCCATGGGTACCGAACTTTGCTATCAGCTTCTGCTCAGCCACTCTGCATTGTTGCTTGTCCTGAAGTCTGTCTTGGAGGATGGTCACCCGAAGGTCTGAGACCGACTGTCTGGGACTGCTGAAGTATTTCCTGACTGGGAACACTCCTGCCTGGTGATTGTAGTGTGGTAAAAACAATGACTGCAGATGCTGAAAACCAAATACTGGATTAGTGGTGCTGGAAGAGCACAGCAGTTCAGGCAGCATTCAACGAGCAGCGAAATCGACGTTTTGGGCTCGAAACGTTGATTTTGCTGCTCGTTGATTGTAGTGTGGTGTCCATTCATCCATTGTCATAGTGTCTGCTCGGTCGCGCCAATGTATCATGCCTTGGGGCATCCTTGCCTTCAGCGTATGAGATAAATATCGGCCAACGAGGCCTATCTCTGAAAGCTAGTGCTTCCAAATAAACCTGTTGGACTTTAACCTGGTGTTGTGTGATTTTTAATTTTGTCTACCCCAGTCCAACACAGACACCTCCAAGTCAACATTACTGAAAGGTGGCAGAAGTTCTCTTTTGTATGCAGTGAGAAAAAACTACCTGATTTTGCGAATTACCTCAGACCGTTGCACAAGACAGATGGTCTCTAGTTAAAGAAACACATCCTATGGCTTCTACAACTTCCAATAGATCTGTTGTGGCATGACAAGGAGGCAGGACAATCCTTGGAACAGGCTTTACTGCTGTCTTAATGGATTTGATACTTTCTCTGAAAACTAAGGAAAGCACCAGGAAATGGTCACTTGAAGTTACAACTCAGCAAAGCAGGGATATGGAAACCCAAAGGAAGCTGATAGCAACTTTGGATTGATCAATATAAGGACTGTCATTCTGTGGGAGTGTAATGTGTCATAGTATAAAAGAAGAGTATTCTTCATTATAGGTAAGTTATCTACAAAATAAAATAACACCGTGTCAAAGTGCTTTGGTCACTTGTTATGGAAAAGGTTTTAAAACCTAAAATTGTGTCTTGCCCTTTTTTCAATTATCAACTAGAAGTTCAAATATCTGTTCAAATGTTATGGTTCTCTAGGGGGTTATAACAGTAATACAGTTCCAAAGCAAATGCAGTGTATGTGATTTGTTAACTTCAAAGACAATGACTAGTGCAAAGTCAATTAATATGTTAAATTATATTTATAAATATCACCTTCTTGTGATTAGATTACTTACAGTGTGGAAACAGGCCCTTCGGCCCAACAAGTCCACACCGCCCCGCCGAAGCGTAACCCACCCATACCCCTACTTCTACATTTACCCCTTACCTAACACTATGGGCAATTTAGCATGGCCAATTCGCCTGGCCTGCACATCTTTGGACTGTGGGAGGAAACCGGAGCACCCGGAGGAAACCCACGCAGACACGGGGAGAACGTGCAAACTCCACACAGTCAGTCACCTGAGGCGGGAATTGAACCCGGGTCTCAGGCGCTGTGAGGCAGCAGTGCTAACCACTGTGCCACCGTGCCGCCCACTGTTGGAAAATTAAACACATGACACAGAATAGTAGAATTTCAAGTTCCTGCAGCATTTTCACAATTGCAAAACAATTATAAGGATCAGAGAATGAGGAAGTGAGACATAGGCATGCCAATCAGCCAGGTAATTGCACCGACAATTATGTGACGAGCTACATCGAGTTATACAGTGCCTGAATACAATACATGCTAGAGTTTCATTAAAGTTGTCGCGTTTATGCAAAAATATTTAATTGCACTGTTTTTCACTTTTTGTATTGAAATTGTTCTCTTTGTCACACTTAATGGAGAGAATGCAAACTCTAAAGACCCAATGAGAATGGTTCTGATGCTTTCGAAGTATTGCAAATGCCTGTAATAGAATGAGCTGAATCAAGCTTTGTGACAAATTCAACTTACTGGCATAATGGCATGGGGATCCCAGCTGTAAGTCAAATTGAAGCATATACAACACGAGCAACTCATAAAGCTTCATTGATTGCCTATTGTGATAATGTTGCCACTTTAACAAGGTTATCTTGTCCTTGGTTTTGTTTCAAGAGAGATCGTAAAGGCAGAGGTGCCAAAATGTTTGGAAAGAGCCTAGTTTAGCAGGGGAGTGGCCAGTTCTCCCAGTTCAGGTTTTTTATTCAACTTTGATTTAGTTGTAACAGTGAGAAGCTGCTGGTTTAGCTGTTGCAAAAAGGTTCCATTCTTCAGCAGATGATTCCTGACTGACTTTTCGGTTTGAAATATCTCCTGCATGTAAGAACCTTTGTCTGAATTTACCTTTTGTCAACGTGTGTGTTTAAAAGATATTACAGGAACTGGAACAGCTCCTTAGTTTAGTTGTTGTGTTGGGTCAGTTAGGTTTTCCAGTAGTTGATATTGTGTTGATATTCTAAATCCAGTTTTCTTTTGTACGTGTTCAAATAAACTCAGTTTTACTTAAAGCTGAGTGGTTTGACTAGCTGCATCATGCTTGAAATATCCTCTTCACATCTGTCTTAAAATAAGACAAAGTTAGGGTCTGGGCTACATTTTGAGGGGGGTCTGGCCTGGTCCATAAGAGTATAAAAGAAAAATAGCTTCCTTGCTAGAATCAAGGTAGTTATGGTGATCTGACTAAAAGCAGGTCTTCTGCTCATTTCTCCACACCTCGTTGTCCTGTGTACTTTTTCTTCAGTTCCTAATAAAAGTCTCCCATTTTCAACTTCACTGGACAAAATGACTACCAAAAAGAATATATGATAATGGTTTCTGGTTGCCTTCCACATGTGTGCTGAAAGGAAACACAAATTCTGTTCACAAAGAATCCTCTGGCTGAAGGCAATTATTGTCACTTGAGGGTCTAACATCATCACCACTGAAATTTGTTGATTCTGCTGTTGAGAGAACACTAAGCATGGGATACTTACCTCTCCCTGTGACAGCTTGGAAAACACCAGAAGTGAGCACCCTCTCAGAGCTGAAATGGCCCTATTATCCTAAGAGTCAAGAAACAGAAGTAGGTAAAGTACAGCCTTTAGAGGCTTTGAAATTTTTCACATTGTAAGATGCAACCAAGCAGATTATTTGTAATACCATGGAACTGACTGGAAACAAACAATGCAACTACCTCTAGAAACCACTTGTTGAAGCTAAACAATCCTAAATAGTACATTAAGCTATCTGCGCAGTGTCTATTTCATACGGATTGAGCATCTGGAATATATTTAGCAGTATATCATTTGGGCACATAATGAGCATATCACAGTTGGGTGTATGCAGTTGAGTTTCAGGACCATGTTATTATACAAGATTTACAATTTGCAAGCAGCAACCAGAGTGCAAGGCAATCTGCTCCACTCTTTATAATGCGACTGAAGCTGACCAATGCATGACCAACACCAATTTGTAACAGACTTCAAGGAAACAAATGTTTTATTTTTCACTGTGCCTAGATAATTTTTACTTAAAATAGTTTTTGTATAATTCTAACATATGGATGGGAATATAAGAAGTATAGTTAGCAAGTTTGCAGATTATAACAAAATTGGAGGTGTAGTGGACAGTGAAGAAGGCTATCTCAAATTACAATGGGATCTTGATCAGCTGGGCCAATGGGCTGAAGAATGGCCGATGGAGTTTAATTTAGATAAATGTGAAGTGCTGCATTTTGAAAAAGCAAGTCTTATCAGGACTTATATACCAAATGGTAAGGTCCTAGGGAGTGTTGCTGAACAAAGAGATCTTGAAAGTAGCGTAGCAGGTAGATAGGATAGTGAAGAAGGCGTTTGGTCTGCTTTCCTTTATTAATCAGAGCATTGAGTATAGGATTTGGGAGGTCATGTTGTGGCTATACAGGACATTGGTTAGGCCCCTTTTGGAATATTGTGTGGATACGGATCATTAGCTGTCTTCCTGTTTGTCCTATGTAATGATTTGTGCAGCCCTTGCATGGGAGTTTGTACACTACGTTGGTTTTGCTCATGCTGGGTATCGGGTCCTTTGTCCTGGTGAGATGTTGTCTGAGAGTGGCTGTTGGTTTGTGTGCTGTTATGAGTCCTAGTGGTCGTAGTAGTCTGGTTGTCAGTTCAGAAATGTTCTTGATGTATGGTATCGTGGCTAGTCCTTTGTGTTGTGGCATGTCCTCATTCGGTTGTCTTTCCCTTAGGCATCTGTTGATGAAATTGCGGGGGTATCCGTTTTTGGCAAATATATTGTAGAGGTGTTCTTCTTCCTCTTTTTGCAGTTCTGGTGCACTGCAGTGTGTTGTGGCCCTTTTGAACAGTGTCTTGATGGAACTTCTTTTGTGTGTGTTGGGGTGATTGCTTTCATTGTTCAGGACTTGGTCTGTGTGTGTAGTTTTCCTGTATACCTTTTTGTATACCTTTCCATGAACACCAACTAGCCACGAAACGACACGACCAGTTATCCTTAGTAGCCACACACTCAGATGACAAGCAACATGAATTCAATAGACAATAGACAATAGACAATAGATGCAGGAGTAGGCCATTCTGCCCTTCGAGCCTGCACCGCCATTCAATATGATCATGGCTGATCATTCCTAATCAGTATCCTGTTCCAGCCTTATCTCCATACCCCTTGACTCCACTATCTTTAAGAGCTCTATCCAATTCTTTCTTAAATGAATCCAGAGACTGGGCCTCCACTGCCCTCTGGGGCAGAGCATTCCACACAGCCACCACTCTCTGGGTGAAGTAGTTTCTCCTCATCTCTGTCCTAAATGGTCTACCCCGTATTTTTAAGTTGTGTCCTCTGGTTTGGCACTCCCCCATCAACGGAAATATGTTCCCTCCTGCCAGAGTGTCCAGTCCTTTCATAATCCTATACGTTTCAATCAGATCCCCTCTCAGTCTTCTAAACTCAAGGGTATACAAGCCCAGTCGCTTCAGTCTTTCCGTGTAAGGCAATCCTGCCATTCCAGGAATTGACCTCGTGAACCTACGCTGCACTCCCTCAATAGCCAGAATGTCTTTCCTCAAATTTGGAGACCAGAACTGTACACAGTACTCCAGGTGTGGTCTCACCAGGGCCCTGTACAGCGGAAGAAGCACCTCTTTGCTTCTATACTCAATTCCTCTTGTTATGAAGGCCAGCATGCTATTAGCCTTCTTCACGACCTGCTGTACCTGCATGCTTGCCTTCATTGACTGGTGGACAAGAACACCCAGATCTCTCTGAACAGCCCCTTTACCTAATTTGATACCATTGAGGTAGTAATCTGCCTTCCTGTTCTTGCCACCAAAGTGGATAACCAGACATTTATCCACATTAAACTGCATCTGCCATGCATCTGCCCACTCACCTAACTTGTCCAGGTCACCCTGTAATCCCCTAACATCCTCATCACATTTCACCCTACCACCTAGCTTTGTGTCATCAGCAAATTTGCTAATGTTATTGCTGATACCATCTTCTATATCATTTACATATATTGTAAAAAGCTGCGGTCCCAGCACGGATCCCTGCGGTACCCCACTGGTCACTGTCTGCCATTTCGAAATGGAGCCGTTAATCACTACCCTTTGTTTCCTATTAGCCAACCAATTCTCTATCCAATCTAGTACTTTGCCCCCAATCCCGTGCGCCCAAATTTTACTCACTAACCTCTTGTGTGGGACTTTATCAAAAGCTTTCTGAAAGTCCAGGTACACTACATCCACTGGATCTCCCTCGTCCATCTTCAGAGTTACATCCTCAAAAAATTCAAGAAGATTAGTCAAGCATGATTTCCCCTTCATAAATCCATGCTGACTCTGTCCTATCCTGTTACTATTATCCAGATGTGCCGTAATTTCATCCTTTATAATAGACTCCAGCATCTTTCCCACCACTGAGGTCAGACTAACTGGTCTATAATTTCCTGCTTTCTCCCGCCCACCCTTCTTAAAAAGTGGCACAACATTAGCCGCCCTCCAATCCTCAGGAACCAACCCCGATTCTATTGAACTCTGGAAAATAATCACCAGCGCATCCACGATTTCCCGAGCCACCTCCTTCAGTACCCTGGGATGCAGGCCATCAGGTCCCGGAGACTTATCAACCTTCAGACCTAACAGTCTCTCCAACACCAAATCCTGGCAAATAGAAATTCCCTTAAGTTCAGGTCCTTCAGCCACTGTTACCTCAGGGAAATTGCTTGTGTCTTCCCCAGTGAACACAGATCTGAAGTACCCATTTAATTCCTCTGCCATTTCTTCGTTCCCAGTAATATATTCCCCTGCTTCTGTCTTCAAGGGCCCAATTTTTGTCCTAACCATTTATTGCCTTGGACATACCTAAAAAAGCTTTTACTATCCTCCTTTATATTCTTGGCCAGTTTACCTTCGTACCTCAGTTTTTTCTCTGCGTATTTCCTTCTAATAGCATGCTGGCCTTCATAACAAGAGGGATTGAGTATAGAAGCAAAGAGGTGCTTCTGCCGCTGTACAGGGCCCTGGTGAGACCACACCTGGAGTACTGTGTACAGTTCTGGTCTCCAAATTCGACTGAGACAACACTACTATTATAGGACAAGCCAAACAGAGAACAGCCAGGGAATTCCTCAAGGCATGGCACTCATCCACAGATTCTATCAACAAACACATCGACCTGGACCCAATATACCGGCCACTGCAGCGGAGAGCTGGAACTGACAACCGGAAGCGGCATAGACAAACCACTATAAATGCCAGAGGAAATATCACAGAAGTGCTTCACAGGAGGCTCCCAAGCACTGAGGATGTCACCTAGACAGGGGACGAAACATCTGCAACACACATTCCCAGCTTGGCGAACAGGACCACAACAACGAGCATCGGAGCTACAAATCTTCTCACAAACTTTGAATAGAACATTATTTTATCTCCTGTGTACACAGGTACAAGTATATACAAGATGTGTTGGCATGGTATGTGCTGGGAAAACTTACATACTGTGAGTTAGCTTGAATTGGTACTAGGTTGGCATGTTGAAATGGGGGGGGGGGTGGTCACAGAGAATGAGAGAGGGTCATAGAGTGGTATGCTGGATATGAAGGGCAATGGAGAATGAGTGAAACAGGATAGAACAGTATAAGGGGTATGGAGGGCCATGAAAGGGTAATGTGTAAGTATGAAAGGCCATAGGGGATGGGCCAAGTTGTATAGGATATTATGGGCTGAGTATGGGAAGTATGTTGGCATTAATGGGATTGAAGGGGTGTGAGTGCTGAAGGAATCTTTTGTATTTAATAACTTTAACTTTTGGATACAGTGCTGGAACACTGAGGCAACTGTCACTGTCCTGAGTGATTCCTGGTGGTATTACCTGACTTCTAACGCAGCCCAATCCCACCCTAGACCAAATATGGGGAGTGCAGAAAGGCCAGTTTTAAAGTCCAGGCTTACGGAACTGCGTTCTTTACCACCTCTGAAAACCTGATCCAGGAACAAAACTCGGGCCTGAGATAGTGAATAGTGGATTATGAAGTAGCAATCATGGAACTTCAGCAGGACAAATGACAAAAGAAGTCACAGGGAAAGAAAACCTTCAAAGGCCTCAGAATTCCTGAATAACAATAATGTAAGTAACTTGCAGTGATTTCATTTTGCTGTGTGAACATTTCCTTGGTTGTTCACATCTCTGTGGATACATGTGCTGAAACCCCACATGACTTATTAGCTCAGCTCCACCTTGTGTGAAAGAGTAAACTCTCACTTTAACACTAATCCTGAACATGTGTGAATTGACTGCCAAAAATGTAATCACAGCATAACTTGAAGCATGTAGCATTTGGACAGTGTTTTTTTTTGTGATTTTGAAAGTATGTTTCTTACTGAAATATAACTTATACTGAAACAAATCGCTGTCAGCCATTGCTTGTTGCCAATACAATGCTGGCTTTCTTGCACAAGAAAATAACTTTGCAAACTTGCTTTATGTTGGGGCTGAAAATTAATTGTTACAAAATGTTATTTATTTGATTGGCTAAAGCTTTCCAATGAGGCTATGATTCAAGGGCATTACAGTTTCGTCAATAGAAACACTCTTAGAATATCACAGTTTCTAAAACATGCCCTTCACCATGACCAGCTTACTGAAAATTCAGGATCTCGATAGCACCCCTCCATTCACAGCCATAGGGTATTAAAATGTTAGCAGCTTAGTGACCTGTGAGTTGGGGGTTCATCATGACTACATGAAATGCAATTTTAACTTCAATAATATGTAATGGATTGCTGCAATTTTACAGTGACTGCCATTCACTGGGATTGTAGCTCAGTGATTAGCACTGCTGCCTCACAGTGCCAGGGACCCAGGTTCAGTTACACCCTTGATTGATAATCTGTGTGGAGTTTACACATTCTCCCCTTGTCTGTGTGGATTTCCTCCTATACTCTGATTTACTCCCACAGTCCAAAGATTTGCAGGATAATTGGATTGGCCATGCTATATTGCCTGTAGTGTCCAGGGATATGCAGGTTAGGCGGATTAGCCGTGGGAAATGCAGGTTTACAGAGATGGGGTGGGTCTGGGTGGGATGCTTTCAGAGAATTGGTGTGGACTCAATGGGGGAAATGGCCAGCTTCTGTGCTGCAGAGATTCAATGTCTTGTGTCTTTGCCATTATTAGTCTCTTGATAATTAACAATTAAGACTTTTGTTCCAGTAAAATCTATAGAAGTACAAAACTGTCCGTGGACTCTTGTGGTGCAGTGGTAATGTCCCTACCTCTGATTCAAGAGGCCTGCGTTCATGTCCCACCTGATTAGATTAGATTACTTACAGTGTGGAAACAGGCCCTTCGGGCCAACAAGTCCACACCGCCCCGCCGAAGCGCAACCCACCCATACCCCTACATTTACCCCTTACCTAACACTACGGGCAATTTAGCATGGCCAATTCACCTGACCTGCACACTGTGGGAGGAAACCAGAGCACCCGGAGGAAACCCACGCAGACACAGGGAGGACGTGCAAACTCCACACAGTTAGTCGCCTGAGGCGGGAATTGAACCCGGGTCTCTGGCACTGTGAGGCAGCAGTGCTAACCACTGTGCCACCATGCCGCCCACTAGAGATCAGTAATAATATCTCTGACCAGGTTGATTAGAAATATCTAAAACTACCAGTCAGCAAACCCAACAAGCCCAGTCTCCTGCTCATCTACTTTGGATTCCAACATCTGCAAGTTTTTTATCTCCAGCAAGAAATGGAATAAGAAGTGAAAAGTTAGAACTGAATTAGATTTCCCCCTCAACACTGCTAAGGACACTTAATTTCAAGTCAAAAAGAACAAAGACCCCAATACATGGCTGAGCATTTTCAGGGTTGGGGTGTCCCCCAGTAGAGGTGAGTGATTTCCCTCAAGCATACACATACTGTATAATCAGAAGAAATGAGGCAGAAGAGCCATCAAAATGACTTTTCGTCTCATTTTTTCCTGGAATAGTTGGAGAAGGCATCCAAACACCAAGGCATCAGGGAGATGGCAGATGGAAAACTTGACTGTTAGCTGCTGTTAGCTAAAAGGATCAGAAAACAAGGATGTAATACAATGGGACAAAAACTATGTTAGTAACGATGATGTCCACAATGGTGTAACTTTGAAATCAACAGCCACACGCTATTAAGACTCAAGGAAGAGGAGAATGGAAACATTACACTTGCAAATTGTATTTGTGTATTATTAAAAAGTTTAGAGGATTTACTGAGAGTGAACGAGAGTTATTTGGAAATAAACTAAAAATAACAATGCAGCAGACTGAGGATAAGAACACTCCAATTGGTCAGAGCAGCCTCATGAGACATCCAAGCCCAGAGACCCTATGCTCGTCAGAATTCATGAGAAGATATAGAAGTGGGTTTAAGACTGTGGAATCAGCAGAATAAATGATTACAGCAGTAACAGTATCTAGCAGGTTGTCATTGGTATTCATTCAAAGGAAAAAAGAACAACAGCTGATGATATATACGGCATTTTTTTAAAAAACAGGTCTCCAGAGGATTATTGGCACTGAAGCTCGACTGAGTGTCAACTTATTACAGCAGTAGAAGACTCTGACCTTTACAGTTGCTGTATGCCTCTTCCTCTTACTTTCTGGTGCATTCAATTACCAAAAGCATGTAGAAATTCAAGGATGTTCGGCTCACTTCACGCTCAGTTGAACTGGCAAGAAATATTCAGCTGGAAAGCCTACATCCAAATCAGCTGGGTTAGAAAATAGATGTGCAATTATGTGGTTTAAGTGAAAAGCAGATGCAATTTTTTTTTAAATGTTTTACATGATGAAATATCAGAAATCTGACAAGAAAGAATTTGCAACACATGATGTAAATGAAATGTTTGCAAATAGCAGATGATTAACCAATCAAATTTTGCCGCACAAGTAAAGCCTATTCTATCACACATTAATTAGCACTGTAACTTAATAAAATGTATTAAAGATGTCAAAATACACAGCAAACTTCATTAGTTACACTCAGAAGCAGCATAATACTTTCCCACACATAAATGTTTAAATTACTTGCAGATTGACAGGACTGCAAATAATCAAAACATCCTGTGTAGGAGGCTAACTAGTATTATAAACATTGGCAGAACTCCAGGAACAGAGCAAAAATAAGAAATACAGAGAGTGATTATTTTTTGCCAGTAATCACAACTAATTTGTTAAAATTTCCCACTCCACTGTGTTTGTGGCACATCTTTGTAACAGCTACATAACACTGAATCAGTAGCCCACTTTGTGTTATAGTTTGCTTACATATCCATGCTGAAATCAAAAATCTAAACATATATCTTTTTTTAAACATTAGCCAATCCCCACCATAAAATTGCTCAGACTAAGCTGGATAATAGCCAATTTTATAAGAAGAGATGGTTACATCATGCCTTGTCCTGCTTTTGAACTGTAGTGAATGTTTGTCTGACCAATTTGTTTATGGTCACAAACTCTACTTGTCGTGAATATAGGCATCAATTGGGAGCTAGTTGCTCTTGAATACATATTGAAATGAATTATAGACAAAGTACAATTGGCTTTTGTTCCTAATTTTTTGTTTTCTTCAAATGCTATTTAAACATTGACAGATTTCATACCCGCCCAGTTGTATTTTTTCCTTGTGATATGGGAGTCAATGGCAAGGTCACATTTACAGTCTATTTTTAATTTTCCTTAGAAGGTTAGGTGATACTAATGTCCTTGCAGTGATCACAATGAATTAGGTAGGGAATTGTAAGATTCTGGTTCTCCAATGCTAAAGAAATGGCAATACGTATCCAAGACAGGATGGTGTGAGACTTGGAAGGGATGTTAAAAATATTCTCACAACATTGCTATTCTTGTCCTTCTTAGTAGTAGCAGTCACAGGTAATTGAGACAGTGTCAAAGGAACTGTGGCAAGTTCCTGCAGCTCATCCTGTACTGTAATAATATAGCATTGAAACCCAATCAAGTGTAGCTGTATAAAGTGTGACAAGCGCATGTTAGAAGGACAACTTATACAGACAGAAATGAAATATATGACGCCACTTCAAAATCAATTCTTCAAAAATGGTGTTGTCATTAAATGGCTGACTCAATGTAAATTTTAGCCAAATTAATTTCTATATAATACTTAAAAATTACAGCATTTTAGAAAAAAGTAAAAAAATTCACAATATGTTCCAGAATAAATGGCTTCTCCATTAAACAATGCTTACACTCACAATGTTAGAATTTGTTCAATACAAAAAGAAATAGAATTATAGGGTGGTTTCAGAACAGAAGGAAGTCGTTTGACTAATTATATCTGTGCAAGCTCTTTGCAAGCGTAATTCATTTAGCGCTACTGGCCTATTTTATCCCCATAAACCTTCTTAGACTAATGGGACCAAAGGGTATGGCGAGAAAGCAGGAACAGAGTACTAAGTTGGATGATCAGTCCTGATCATGTTGAATGGTGGAACAGGCTCAAAGGGCCAAATGCTCCTATTTGCTATGTTTATATTTTTATGTAACTACCCATTTTTAAAATTCCTTCACGGGTGAAGGCGATGTTGACTAGGCAGCATTTATTGTCAATCCCTAATTGTCCAGAGGGCAGTTACAAGTCAACCACATTACTGTGGGTCTGGAGTCACATGTAGGCCAGACTAGGTACAGATGGTAGTTTCCTTTCCGAAAGGGCAATATTGAACCAGATGGGCTTTTCCCAACAATTGGCAATGGATTTGTGGTCATCATTAGATTCTTAATTCCAGATATTTATTGAATTCAAATTCCACCATCTGCCGTGGCAGGATTTGAACCTGAGTCCCCAGAAAGTTATCTGGGTCTCTAGATTAACAGCCTAGCGCTAATACCACTAGGCCATCGCTTGCTCATTATATTGAATAAAAAAGGCTCACTACTTGCTACTCAGATACACCAAGTGAAGGTTATTATTCTTGGGTCAGTATGTCAACAGGTGAAAAGTAGCTTGTTACGAACTGTGGAGAAGGATACTCATTCGTTAGGGGTAGATAAATGTTGGGAAACACAAACGGAGGCTGGTATTGCAAGTTCCTGGGGGAATGTTATGTACACGTGCTGTATGACTCTACACGTATTGTTGGGCATGATTGTGGCATATGTTCAATAAGTGAGAGCAGGTCTTATGAGGAAAGATTGAGGGACTTGAGGCTGTTTTTGTTGGAGAGAAGAAAGTTGAGAGGTGACTTAATTGATTCATATAAGATAACCAGAGGTTTAGATAGGTTGGACAGTGACAGCCTTTTTCCTTGAATGGCAATGGCTAGCACAAGGGAACATAGCTTTAAATTGAGGGGTGATAGATTTAGGACAGATAGTCGGGATAGTTTCTTCACTCAGAAAGTAGTAGGGGCGTGGAACGCACTGCCTGCAACAGTAGTAGACTCACCAATTTTAAGAGCATTTAAAGGGTCATTGGATAAACATATAGTTGAGAATGGAATAGGGTAAGTTAGATGGGCTTCAGATTGGTTCCACAGGTTGGCACAAAATCGAGGGCCAAAGGGCCTGTACTGTGCTGTAATGTTCTATGTTCATATTGGATGGCAGGATTAGTGAATCAAATAAGCAGATACAAGTAATAAAAGCAAAATGCTGTGGATGCTGAAAATCTAAAACAGATACAGAGAATGCTGGAGAAACACAGAAATTATGGCAACATCTGTAGGAAGAGAAACAGAGTAAACGTTTCAAGGCTGTTATAACTCTTCTTCAGAGCGTACTACAAACACTAGGTGATCTTAAAGGGGATGGAAGTAAGAGTCAGAAAGATCAGTAAAGCATAATAAGTGTATGATATTTTGGGGACTAAGCTGTGGCATAACATTATGTAATTGAGGCAGTCAAGGAGCAGAGAGACTTAATGAGTGAACATGGTAAAGCATTTCAAAGCAAAGAATAATATTAACTATTGTATTCTGCAGCCAGAGCTAGATTCTACATTCTGGATGAGAGGAAGGGGGAATAATAGATTACAGAAATTGATTTAGAAAGCAAAGGCAACACAAATAGGCAAATTTTAATGGGATGACAAGAGTTAAATCCTCAGCTAACCGTGTTCGCCAAAAGAAGCCACATTTAACCATAGAAATCTCTAGTACCATTCTCCAAACTAATTCACAGGTCATTGTAAAAACTTGTCACTCCATGTGGAAAGCTGGGATGGGGTAAATGGTGGGACAATGCAGTGGGTTGTCTGTGCATATAATTACAGTTTTGGACTGAGATGGCTCCTTTATGGAATAACACCACCCTGGGAGTTTTCCTCAGCAGCAGGCTGCAGACCAGATGGTTTGTCCATTTCAAGTATGGAAAAATTGAATTACCTACTTCAAGGTTCAAATAGTTTGCATTATTAATAAACTTAAAGACATCTGTCCTCAACAAGGCAGCCAAATCTTACAGGGATCGGAGCGATGTGGACAATGGCAAGATTTGTGACAGAATAAGCTGAGAAGACCAGCAAGATCATGTCTGAAATCAGGAACATTTCATTTCACCTTTTATGCTTTTGAAAAGTGACATGGTGAGTTTCTTGCTAGGCAGCAGTAAATTGCAATTACAGGGATTACAGGCTTATTAAACATCTTGGTGAAAAGCAAACTCACCTCGCTAATATTCTTTGCATAGCCTTCAATCATATCAAGCTGGCCAAACTTGCTAGATGTCATAAAACTGGGCATGGAAACCAGAGTGGGCACCAGCTGCATTCAGCTTACTGCTTGCTCTGAAGGGCATCCATGTTGGACATTGGGCACTGAATGCCAGGGCATACTCTATGAGCTGAAAATGTGTTGCTGGAAAAGCGCAGCAGGTCAGGCAGCATCCAAGGAACAGGAGAATCGACGTTTCGGGCATCAGCCCTTCTTCAGGAATGAGGAAAGTGTGTCCAGCAGGCTAAGATAAAAGGTAGGGAGGAGGGACTTGGGGGAGGTGCGTTGGGAATGCGATAGGTGGAGGGAGGTCAAGGTGAGGGTGATAGGCTGGAGTGGGGTGGTGGCGGAGAGGTAAGGAAGAAGATTGCAGGTTAGGAAGGCGGTGCTGAGTTCGAGGGATTTGACTGAGACAAGGTGGGGGGAGGGGAAATGAGGAAACTGGAGAAATCTGAGTTTATCCCTTGTGGTTGGAGGGTTCCCAGGCGGAAGATGAGGCGCTCTTCCTCCATACTCTATGAGCACTGGCCATTTTCACCACAGAACCACAGGATATTGGCATCCAATATGAAATAGAGAAAGGAATTCTAGTGTGAATACTGTAAAAGGTTGCTATTGGGATTTATAGGACTTTATTGTGTCTTTCAAAACTTTAGAATTGTGTTAAATGTAGTTTTGTTTTCTCTATTTTAGCTTAATTTCCTTAGCATAATAGACTTCTGTTTTATCATTAAAACCAAAACCGCAACATTGTGTGCTTGTGTTTCAGTGAAAGACCATCTTGTTAAAAGCCAAAATCAAAATATGGTCTATCAAGTGGGATTTCAGTCTGGGTTCCGACTTGTCAGCTGGGATTATAACTCCATGGGTTAAAGAAAATGGCACTAGCATAATATTAAATTATGTTGCCTTGTCAGGAAAAACATCATACATAATCACTCTTTATCTCCCCAGTCTCCATGAGAATCAATGTAAAAAGCATACCCAAAGAACTTATCCCACCACTGAACAAGATTTGCACACACAATCACATCTCACAAAAAAATTCTTTTTTACCCCTCACTCTCTTTTTTCCCATACCTATTCATATCCTTCCTTCTCCCCTTCACATTCACACACTATCATTTCATATCATTTCTATCACGCCATTCACAGTCTATTTTTTTAACTCCTTTTGAGCTTCCATATTCTATTATTTCCTGTTTTATATTTCCTTCATCGGTTTTAATACAACATTTTCCAGTAGAATCTTCAGTCCATTTATTTTATTAATAAATTCAGGATAAGCACATGTAATTTTTTTTCCTTTGTATTAAAGCATAAACATTGGGAAATAGTCTGAAATTAATAGATGCCAATTTTCTTCTATTGATTAATGCATTTATGGCTAGATCTTGTTTTATCAAGTGACCTCTGATGTGTTTTTGTTTTTAACATAAACCTCTGTCTCGGTAAATGCACTTTATTTTTATTTATTAACTCAATTTTCAAGGAATTCTAATTGTGTCAATTGTTTCATATGATCTCTGGAATCACCAAATGTTACAGTATTCAGCTATTTCACAAGAAATTTGACCACAGTTTTGATGACTCAAGGTCATTTGCTTTTTTTCCTTGAAATCCAAGATTAAATTACATTGCTGTTGGCATTATACTTTAATAATATAACAAAACTTTCAACAGCAGGTACTGAGGGGGAGGCCAGGCACTAAGCAGGACAATTGGAACAGCTGAATGCACCTCCCTTGAGGAAAGGGTGTCTTTGGGGACAGGAGGACTCCTGGGAAAAGTATCAGCCAGATGTAAACCACAGTCTTAATTCCATGGTGACACTGTGTTTTAGTTATTTAACTTCTGTTGTAATGTATGCAATGACCTGATGCCAGTGGAATATTTTTAAAAATCCCTGCGTCATTTTCTTTGAGTTGCCTGGGTGTTCTAATTTCCTGTTATAATAAATTCATTGGCTATTCTGTGCTGGGGGAACCTGTGTGTCACTAATCTTCATATTAACAGGCAGACCAACTCAATAGGGAATCCAGGTTCATGCGAGGCATTCCAAGTTAATGTACCGTACCCAAATCCAGCTGGTACATTTGAATGGTGACATGCATTCTTGTTGCAACAGGTACTGGAAATGATTTCAGAAGAGTGAATATGCAGAATATGGCAGAAAACAGACTTCTTAGGACCTTGGACAATGCTGTAGAACAGAGAGATATAGGGGTTCCGGTAGATAATTCTTTAATAGGGTGGTTAAGAAGGTTGCTCAGATCTTCAAGTGTTGGAGTTGGGCTGTTGAGGTTGTACAGGACAGTGGTGAGGTCCCTTCTGGAGTACTGTGTCACCCTGTTATAATAAGGATATTATGAATCAGGGCAAAGGTTCAGAAGAGATTTACCAGGATGTTGCCAGGAATGAAAGGTTTGAACTATAAGGAGAGGCAGGGCAGGCTGGGACCTTTTACACCGGAGTGCAGGATGTTGAGGGGTGACCTTATGGAGGTTTATAAAGTAATAAGGGGTATAGAAAAGGTGGACAGCAGTTATCTTTTCCCAAGGTTGTGGGATTTCAAGGGGGACATATTTTTAAGGTAAGAGGAGAAAGAATTAAAAAAGACATGGGGGCAATTTTTTTACACAGAGTCTGGGGGTCTGTGTCTTGAATAAGCATCCAGAGAAAGTGGTTAATGCAGGTACAGTTACAATGTTTATAAGACATTTGGATAAGAATATGAATAAGGAATGTTTGGAGCGATATGGGCCAAGTGCAGGCAAGTGGGACTAGTTTAGTTTGGGATTATGGTCGGCATGAACCGGTTGGATTAAAGGGTCTGTTTCTGTGCTGTATGATGCTATGACTCCCAAATTTATTGATAAAACACTTATGGCCCTGGTGTATGAAGTGTACAGGAAGGGAGAGATCCTCTTCTCATAAGGGATCAGAAAGTCCTCCAGAAGGGAGAAGAAAACCACTGAGATCAATGCTAACAATATCAGCCCAAGAACTGGAATGCAGTGCCATAAGAAGTTTCACTACTTCACGTGAGTGGACAGAGTTGATTAATTCATTTTCAAATGTCATTACCTCACAGCTGAATGACCAGAACCACCAGTTTCACAACCTGTTCAATGTACCACACCCCATACTCACTTACTCACATTCTCAAATAATTACAACTCATACAACTTCACCACTCTCATAAGTTTCGCACTACTGCAAGTCTCACACTGCCATCTTATAGTTTGCACATATTTACAACTGTTCAACCATCACAGACAGACCACCCAGACACATTGCATTGTCCTGACTGATATAGTAAATAAAAACCAAAAGAACTGCGGATGCTGTAAATCAGAGACGAAAATAGAAATTGCCGGAAATGCTCAGCAATTTTGGCTGCATCTGTGGACAGAAAGCTGAGCTAATATTATGGGTTGAGTGAGCCTTTCTCAGAACTCAGTTCTTTCTGGAAGTAGCTGAAAAATGTGTTGCTGGAAAAGTGCAGCAGATCAGGCAGCATCCAAGGAGTAGGAGAATCGACATTTCGGGCATAAGCCCTTCTTCAGGAATGAGGCTGGAAGTACAAGACAAAACATGGCAAGAGGCAACAAGAGGTAACTGGCAGGAGACAGTCGTGTCCTCACCTACACTGGGGAGATCGTGCTCACCATAACTAAAGTATTTATAATTGTGGCCTTGGCCAATGACTGGCCGTGGACCAAAGATCATGATAGTATTTTCCTAGTTTATCTATTTTTAACATCCCAGGTTCCTCTCATCCCAGAAACTCTTCCAAGTTACAAGCTGTACATAGTGTTAGAATGAACATTTTACATTCCTCTCCCTCCCTCCCTCTGTCCTCATCACAATGCTAACTCAGAACCTTTCTTCTTTCAGATTTTCAAGAACCACCATCCAGCAGAAGAATGAAGTTCATAGGGAGCAGGAGACTGCTGATGCTGAAACATGAACACTTCATCTCACTCATGTGACTGGTTCAGCTGATATCTCCAGAAAGCCTGCTGCCAAGGAGTATGGAGTTATTGGATTTTAACCTAGCACAGAGAATTGCACAGAATGTGGAGCCCAGCCTTTCCAACATGATAAGTGTGACCACTCCATGAGAACACATTGGGTTCCAACTATAATGTGGTGTTCAATGACCAATGTCTCAGTTTCTATGGCAGCACAAGCAGCAGACACCTATGGCTGCTGTGAAAGCTGATAGCTCAGCTTGTTGCTACACAGATAAATGCGTGTGACTGTGAATATCAATGTCAGAGAGGGTTTGTGAGGTCTCATGTCCCTCCAGCAATCTGTTCTCTGACAAAATCCGAAGATTGCAGAGACATTGACCTCTGGGATCAATATATCAGTAGCTTCATGGAGTATAAATCATACCTCTCAAAAGGTGGCAATATTCATCCTCTCAGCACTCCCAATCTGCTAGTGCTGCTAGTGTTGCTTGTCAGTCAGCCTGCTCAGACTGCTGCCACCTTGGCAAGATGCATTTTGATACCAGATTTTCTAGATCCTGAGCTGCTCAAAGCTATCTGGAAGGCCATCTGCAGTATGCTCCACTAAAATTAAGCAGCCTTCCAGCAGCCATGCTACAAACACTAGGGTGACACTGCATTGGAGCACCTTATTGCCTCAGGGCTGGCTCAGAGGTAATGTATAGGAATGATTAGTTTAATTATGCATGTAATATCAGATGCTTTGAGGAATAAAATTGTACTGGAGTCATTATTTTGCAGTGAATTTTATTGCATTGCAACATTTTGATCAGTGTTAGTTTATAACAAAGGGATGATAAAGTATGTGACCAGTAGCATTTTGGGTGATGTTCATGAAAACATGAATTGAATGTGGGGATTACAGACATGGCTTCCCTTTCTCCTGTTACTTTTTCTGATCTCCTTCACTTGCTCCTGGAGTACTCATTACAGCCCTGCTGTCAAGGGATTTGCTTTCATTATGGTGAGTGTGGTTGTGAAGGATGTAGGAGTCAACCACGATTTGAGATGTCCATTCCAGTGAGTACTAGAAGGCTCTCCGAGTGGTCAAGGCAATACAGCTATCATTTCTGTTCTCAATGATGTTGTTGTGGCAGCTCAATGTCTCCATGTTGGCCATGTGTAATTTAATTATGAGTGAAAACATGAGCTAGATATAAAATGGATAGCACTTGTTTCTCAGCAGTGTGATGGCTGAAAAATTGAGTGAAAAGTAGACAACAGCAGAATAGGAGTATCATGAGTTCCCTCAGCAGAACAGAAATTTCGTGGCTTACGTGATGGACAAGAATGCATACCAACTGCATGCTGAGAGTCACAGAGTCATAGAGCACGGAAACAGACTTTGGCCCAACCCGTCCGTACTGAACGTACATCCCAATCTGACCTCGTTCCATTTGTCAGCATTGGCCCATATCTGTCTAAACCCTTCCTATTCATATACCCATCCAGATTTCTTTTAAATGTTGTAATTGTACTCACCTCCACTATTTCCTCTGGCAGTTCATTCCATACATGCCGTACCCTCTGAGTGAAATACAATTATCCCTCGGGTCCTTTTTAAATCTTTCCCCTATCATCTTAAACCTATGCCCCTCACCCTAAACCTCCCTCATCCAAGGAAAAAAGATCTTGGCTATTCACCCTATCCACACCTCTCATGATTTTGTAAATCTCTATAAGGTCACCCCTCTGCCTCTGACACTCCAGGGATAAAAGCCCCAGCCGATTCAACCTCTCCTTATACCTTCGCTGTTGTGGTACATCTTGGTATTGTTGTCCTAGCTAGCTACCCAGCACAATGGGAGGGCCTGCTACCCTGGTAATTACATGAATATCTTTCACTACTTTTTCTGTTTGGAAACTCCTCACATAAAGAGCATTTGCCACCTCTCTGATCCAACTGTGAACGATGAACTGAGTGATGTTAGATAGATCTCATATGATGAAAGTTTGGGCTACAATCACCTTCATGGCCATTACTATTACTGTCCTCATTGTATTATGAGGCTGAAGTCTGTCTGCAAGGTTGGGCAGACTTCTATAAACAGCTCCTTTGGAAAGCACACAAAGGCACACGCACTGCTCCTGCTTGAGGTAAAGGTAAGAGAAGTGCTAGTGGGTAAAGTCTCTTGCTGAAATCTCTGGTCTCCTTCTCCTACACTTGCAAGGAACTTGTCTTCATATTTGCTGAGCCTGCTCGCTCACTGTCATGAACAGCAGTGCGGGGGGGAGAATTGCAAGGAAGCATAGAACATAGAACATAGAAAATAGAACATAGAAGAATACAGCGCAGTACAGGCCCTTCAGCCCTCGATGTTGCGCCGATCAAAGCCCACCTAACCTACACTAACCCACTATCCTCCATATACCTATCCAATGCCCGCTTAAATACCCATAAAGAGGGAGAGTCCACTACTGCTACTGGCAGGGCATTCCATGAACTTACGACTCGCTGAGTGAAGAACCTACCTCTAACATCAGTCCTATATCTACCCCCCCTTAATTTAAAGCTATGCCCCCTTGTAATAGCTGACTCCATACGTGGAAAAAGGTTCTCACTGTCAACCCTATCTAACCCCCTAATCATCTTGTACACCTCTATCAAATCACCCCTAAACCTTCTTTTCTCCAATGAAAACAACCCCAAGTGCCTCAGCCTTTCCTCATAGGATTTTCCTACCATACCAGGCAACATCCTGGTAAACTTCCTCTGCACCCGTTCCAGTGCCTCCACATCCTTCCTATAGTATGGCGACCAAAACTGCACACAATATTCCACAATATTCCAGATGCGGCCGCACCAGAGTCTTATACAACTGCAGCATGACCTCAGGACTCTGGAACTCAATTCCTTTACCAATAAAAGTCAGTACGCCATATGCCTTCTTCACTACACTATTTACCTGGGTGGCAACTTTCAGAGATCTGTGTACATGGACACCAAGATCCCTCTGCTCTTCCACACTACCAAGTAGTCTACCATTAGCCCAGTAATCCATCTTTTTATTACTCTTACCAAAGTGAATCACTTCACACTTAGCTACATTGAACTCCATTTGCCACCTTTCTGCCCAGCTCTGCAGCTTCTCTATATCCCGCTGTAACCTGCCACATCCTTCCTCACTGTCTACAACTCCTCCGACTTTCGTATCATCCGCAAACTTGCTCACCCAACCTTCTAACCCTTCCTCCAGGTCATTTATAAAAATGACAAACAGCAATGGTCCCAAAACAGATCCTTGCGGAACACCGCTAGTGACGGCAGTCCAAGATGAACCTTTGCCATCAACTACTACCCTCTGTCTTCTTCCAGAGAGCCAATTCCTAATCCAAACCTCCAACTCACCCTCAATGCCATATCTCTGTATTTTCTGCAGTAGCCTACCATGGGGGACCTTATCAAACGCCTTACTAAAATCCATATATACCACATCTACCGCTTTCCCCTCATCTACCTCCTTAGTCACCTTCTCAAAGAATTCAATAAGGTTTGTGAGGCACGACCTGCCCTTCACAAAACCATGCTGACTATCCTTGATCACATCATTCTTATCCAGATGTGCATAAATCCTATCCCTTACAATTCTCTCTAAGACTTTGCCCACAACAGAAGTGAGACTCACTGGCCTATAGTTACTAGGATTATCCCTACTCCCCTTCTTGAACAAGGGAACCACGTTTGCTAGCCTCCAGTCCTCTGGCACTACTCCTGTAGACAAAGAGGACACAAAAATCAAGGCCAATGGCTCTGCAATCTCCTCCCTTGCTTCCCAGAGAATCCTAGGATAAATGCCATCAGGCCCAGGGGACTTATCTATTTTCACCCTTGCCAGAATTTCCAACACCTCTTCTCTACATATCTCAAAGCCATCCATTCTACTTATTCGTGCCTCAGTATTCATATCGACAACAATGTCCTGTTCCTGAGTGAATACTGACGAAAAGTATTCATTCAGCGCCTCCCCAATCTCTTCAGCCTCCACACGCAACTTCCCATTACTATCCTTGATTGGACCTATTCCTTCCCTAGTCATTCTTTTATTCCTAACATACCTATAGAAAGCCTTAGGGTTTTCCCTAATCCTACCAACTAAGGACCTTTCATGTCCCCTCCTTGCTGCTCTTAGCTCTCTCTTCAGGTCCTTCCGGGCTACCTTATAACTCTCAATTGCCCCTATTGAACCTTCACGCCTCATCTTTACAAAGGCCGCCCTCTTCCATTTAACAAGGGATTCCAACTCCTTATTAAACCACGGCTCCCTCACATGACCCTTTCCTCCCTGCCTGATAGGTACGTACTTATCAAGGACACTCAATAGTTGCTCCTTGAACAAGTTCCACATATCAATTACGCTCTTGCCTTGGAATCTACTTTTCCAATCCACACATCCTAAGTCATGCCTCAACGCATCATAATTTCCCTGCCCCCAGCTATAACTCTTGCCCTGTAGTACACACTTATCCCTCTCCATCACTAGAGTAAAAATCACCGAATTGTGGTCACTGTCCCCAGAGTGCTCACCTACCTCTAGTTCTAATACCTGGCCTGGTTCGTTACCCAGAACCAAATCCAGTATGGCCTCACCTCTTGTTGGCTAATCTACATATTGTGTCAGGAAACTCTCCTGCACACATTGCACAAACACTGACCCATCTAACGAACTTGAGCTATAGCTTTCCCAATCAATATCAGAAATATCAATCAATATCAATATACATCAATATCATGCAGCATATTCAGAACCCTTGCAAGCACAGTCAAGGCCTTCTCCATGTACAGGTTCAATTCTCAAAGTTGTCACTGATTAAAATCAATTGTTCAAAAGCACTTCAACAAATGCTTAGAGTCAGTAGGAAGAAATCAGTATCTAACCTGAAAGGGGTTGCTGTTCACTGATGAAGTCTGGAGGAGTTGCTTTTCTGCTGGTGAAAGCATGCCCAGCTGAATAATGATCCACATGTTAACAAGAGCAGTGATGTTATTAAATGGCAATGCTGGCCATCCATTCAAAATTACCCATTGACTAGCACCACACTCTGCTTACTCTGCACAATTCTGGCATACACTCCACCATCCCAAGGATGCTGTTCTGGTAAGTTGAGCTAGAATTGCACATATGTGGCATATATGTGTGGCACATACTAGTAATAAACGAATATCTGCTATTAGGAACTGTGGGTGCTGCAGAGACTAATTTTGTGGCTATGCAATATAATTGTAGCCTATACTGCAAAATTCAAATGTAAATATTAATTTGCAAAACAATTGTACGAGGGAACATGAAACTTGAAAGTCTATACAATTTGATTTTAAAAATGTCTGTTTAATTAAAGTAAGTGGTTTGTTGAGAAACGTTATACTGTATTGGGTGCAAAACAGAAAAAAAACCCTGCAGTACTTCTGTATTTCTTACTTAATTTTTAATTAGGGATCTTTTGCAGAAAGTGGAACCATTTGTTAGGTACTATCATTAGCTGCTATTTGATAGTGTATCACAACCGTGTGAATTATTGATAACTGCAAAAATAGCAATGTTAACAGACCTTGTTCAAAAACGTCATATAAATATCTCTTTCAATCTCCTTGAAAAGGTGCAGTTTAGAAACTATTTAGGCAAAGATGTATTTTCCATTAAAATATATATCTGCAATCAATTCATTGACAGTTAATTTCAGTTTAATACTGAGTTTATCCTTGTTCATGAATCTTGCTACATAAAAGTTCAATTTTCTATCTGATCGTTAGACTTTGCAAGCTTTTAATCCACAGCACTATTTGTCCTCTGCATGAACAAAAAGCAAGTCACATGTTGACTACTAATGTCAACCACTCAAATGATAACTGCAGTTACCTCAGCTGACCAATTATTCCCCTTTCATCAGTCAGTCATCAGGCAGAAGATGAATTGTGCCTCATAAAGTCCTTGTTTGCAGTACAGAAACCCTTAGCTATCCTCTAACTTCAGTGTGAAGCTTTAATCTGTTGTGGTTAGTATACTTAATGATTGAAATTCGTCATTGAAAAGGTTCATGGTCAGGATAATACTTTGAATTAATGAATAAAAAAATCAGAAGTTTCAATGTGTCAGACATTTTTATCAGAGAAAGATGAATTCAATGTTCAATAAATATTGAAGTACATTATAAGTTAATTTAAATATATGGAACTATTTATTTTTTCCAGAATATATATCAGAATTAGTTTATATTTAAATTAAAATGGAAGAGGATGCATGAATCTGATTATTGGGAAATAAAGAAGGGTTGGAAAGACTTCTCCAAATGACAACAAAGAAATACTGAAACATTGCATTTTAAATTATTTTAATTAGCCACTCTAGTTCAATATAGTACAGTAAACTGTATTCAAGACACCAGAGAAAATTCGCTGGCAGATCATTAAGGAAATGTAATATTGGAGCAGATAATTTATCATCAAAAAGAAGAAAGAATTCCAAGAATCTGATACTTGGCAATCTGAAATATTCAATTACTAGTCCTGTCTTCTGCCATGCTGACGAATGGGCTTCAGTCACCAACTCCATGCTCAAACCAATCAATAATGCTGACGAGGGTACATCAGAAGAAACTCACCACAAATTGAAAATAAGTAAACAAGGCTGACTTAATAAATCTTGCAGTGTTAGTAGTTTTGGGTGTTATGGTGAGTAAGAGCAAAAGTACTGCCCCTTCTCCACCACATTTGCCAAACTTTGTTTTTGAATATACTGTGTAGAAAGAATGAACTTTTAATTTGTGACAAGTGGACTTTCGGTAGTTACATAATACTATTAAGTATTAGCTTAACATTGTCAGACCTTCAAAGTAAGTTTTGATGAAAAATTTCATACTCCTGCCCAGTCTAAAGACAAATGTACCTGGAGTCCTATTGGTCATGAACAGCTGAGCCCAAACCCACTTTTTAATTTGGAATGGTTCAAGTACAGCCTGGAATTTAAGTTATTCCAAAAACAGAAATTGCTGGAAAAACACAGCAGGTCTGCCAGCAGCTGTGGAGAGAAAGCACATCTAATGATTCAAATCTTTTTTTGTTCCTGATTTCCAGCAACAACAGTTCTTTGGATTTTATGATATCGTTCCTCAGTCTATGATAGAACAGAGGAATCCACATTTATAAGTGCACTGAATTGATCCATCTTACACAAACATTGTCTTGTGTGCAAAGTTAAAAATCACACAACACCAGGTTATAGTCCAACAGGTTTAATTGGAAGCACACTAGCTTTCGGAGCAAATCATTGTCCTGTGTATGCATTGTACCTTGTTTCCACAGACTACAGCAGATTCTTGACAGAGATATTGCTCCATGGTACATCTTGCATGGACATGATATTAGGTATCATAGTGCCATTGTTATATTCAGGGCAAAACAAAGTCTCGAACAAATGGATACATTCCAAAACCGTTAACCTTTATGGAATCAAAAGCATTAATATACAGTGCAATGTCACCCATGCCACCAATGCTGTCTCAAAGAGTTATCTTTCTCTTTTCCTACCAATATCTTGCAGTGTAGATTTCATGGTTAAAATGAAGAGATCCTGTTCAGGTGTACAGTCCATCAGCCCTGGAGGTTGGGTTGGACAACTCAGTGGCATTTCTGAAGAAGGGTCACTAAACCCGAAATGTTAACTCTGCTTTCTCTCCATAGATGCTGCCAGATCTGTGAATGTTTTTCTGGCAATTTCTAGGCAATTGTGTCTGGCTGACCTAGACCCAGGTGTAATTGACCCCCCTCAGCTTGAATTTCCAAAGGTCAGAAGGTGGCATGGAAGGGGTGGAGATGGAAGGCCCGACCACCTCTAGAGTGTCCTGAGAGGAGACTTCTGAGGGACTCCTCCTCTGACAGGGTGCTTCCTGGCACCACCTTGTGGCCAGCACCACAATAGCATTTGGAACTTTCATAAGTGAAAATAAAAGAATGGATAATAAATATTCAGCAACTAGAAAGTGTCTAGCGGGAGATAAATATTGGTATTCCCTTTGTGAGGTGCACGTCAAAGTGAAATTCCATGGTCCATGCAAAGTAGTTAGGAAACTTAGAACATAGAACAAGCAAATCTCAGCAGCACTTATACACTTAATGGTAAGGCCTGAGGGAGGGTTGCTGAACAAAGAGATCTTGGAGTGCAGGTTCATAGCTCCTTGAAAGTGGAGTCACAGGTAGATAGGATAGTGAAGAAGGCGTTTGGTATGCTTTCCATTATTGGTCATAACACTGAGTACAGGAGTTGGGACATCATATTGCGGCTGTACAGGACATTTGTTAGGCCACTGTTGGAATATTGCGTGCAATTCTGGTCTCCTTTCTATCGGAAAGATGTTGTGAAACTTGAAAGGGTTCAGAAAAGATTTACAAGGATGTTGCCAGGGTTGGAGGATTTGAGCTATAGGGAGGGGCTAAATAGGCTGGGGCTGTTTTCCCTGGAGCGTTGGAGGCTGAGTGGTGACCTTATAGAGGTTTACAAAATTATGAGGGGCATGGATAGGATAAATAGACAAAGTCTTTTCCCTGGGGTGGGGGAGTCCAGAACTAGAGGGCATAGATTTAGGGTGAGAGGGGAAAGATATAAAAGGGACCTAAGGGGCAACTTTTTCATGCAGAGGGTGGTATGTGCATGGAATGAGCTGCCAGAGGAAGTGGTGGAGGCTGGTACAATTGCAACATTTAAAAGGCATTTGGATGGGTATATGAATAGGAAGGGTTTGGAGGGATATGGGCCAGGTACAGGTAAGTAGAACTAGATTGGGTTGGGATATCTGGTTGGCATGGACGGATTGGACCCAATGGTCTGTTTCCATGCTGTACATCTCTATGACCCTATAACATATAACATAAAACAATACAGCACAGAACAGGCCCTTCGGCCCTCAATGTTGTGCTGACCTATGAACTATTCTCAGCTCATCCCCCTACACTATGCCATCATCATTCATGTGCTTATCCAAGGATTATTTAAATCTCCCTAATATGGCTGAGTTAACTACATTGGCAGGTAGGGCATTCCACGCCCTTACCATTCTCTGAGCAATGAACCTGCCTCTGACATCTGTCTTAAATCTTTCACCCCTCAATTTGTAGTTATGTCCCCTCATACAAGCTGATGTCATTATCCTAGGAAAATGCCTATACTATGTCATCCTCTGATCATCTTGTGTATCTCTATCAAATTCCCTCTTAGCCTTCTTCTTTCCAACGAGAACAGACCCAAGTCACTCAGCCTTTCCTCTTAAGACCTTCCCTCCAGACCAAGTAACATCCTGGTAAAACTCCTCTGCACCATTTCCAATGCTTCCACATCCTTCCCGAAATATGGCAGCCAGAACTGTACACAATATTCCAAGTGTGGCCGCACCAGCGTTTTGTATAGTTGCAGCATGATATTGTGGCTCCGGAACTCAATCCCTCTGCCAATGAAACCTAACACACCATATGCCTTCTTAACAGCACTATCAGCCTGGGTGGCAACTTTCAGGGATCTATGCACATGGACTCCAAGATCCCTCTGCACATCCACACTACCAAGAATCTTTCCATTGACCCAGTACTCTGCTTACCTGTTATTCTTCACAAAGTGCATCACCTCACATTGAACTCCATTTGCCACCTCTCAGCCTAATTCTGCAGTTCATACAAGTCCCCCAGCAATCTGGCACATTCTTCCACACTGTCCAGTACTTCACCGACTTTAGTGTCAACTGCAAATTTGCTAATCCATCCACCTATGCTTGTGTCTAAGTCATTTATAAAAATGACAAACAGCAGTGGTCCCAAAACAGATCCTTGTTGCACACCACTAGTAACTGGACTCCAGGCTGAATATTTTCCATCAACCACCATTTGCTGCCTTCTTTCAGAAAGCCAGTTTTTAATCCAATCACCCTCAATCCCAAGCCTCTGCATTTTCTCCAACAGTCTACCATGTGAAACCTGATCAAAGGCTTTACTGAATTCCATGGATACTACATCAACTGCTCTACCCTCATGCTTGGTCACCTTCTCAAAAAACTCAATGAGGTTTGTGAGACAAGACCTGCCCTTGATGAAATCATGTTGACTATCTGAAATCAAATTGTTGCTTACTAGATGATTATAAATCTTATCTCTTACAATCCTTTCCAAAACCTTTCCTACAAGAGAATTAAGGCTCACTGGTCTATAATTACCTGGGTCATCTCTACTGCCCTACTTGAACAAGGGCACAACATTTGCAATCCTCGCGTCCTCTGGTACTAAACCTGTAGACCATGACGACTCAAATATCAAAGCCAAAAGCCTCTGCTATCTCCTCCCTAGCTTCCCAGAGAATCCTTGGATAAATCACATCCAGCCCAGGGAGCTTGTCTACTTTCACTCCTTCTAGAATTGATAACACCTGTTCGTAACTAACCTTGATCCTTTCTAGTCTAATATCTCGTATCTCATTCGTCTCCTCTACAATATTCTGCTTTTCCTGAGTGAAAACCAATGAGAAATATTCATTTAGCACCTCTACGATCTCCACAGGGTCCACACTCAACTTCCCTCTTCTGTCTTTGACTGGCTCTATTCCTAGCTGAAAATGTGTTGCTGAAAAAGTGCAGCAGGTCAGGCAGCATCCAATGAACAGGAGAATCGACGTTTCGGGCATAAGCCCTTCTTCAGAAATGAGGAAAGTGTGTCCAGCAGGCTAAGATAAAAGGTAGGGAGGTGGGACTTGGGGGAGGGGCGTTGGAAATGCGATAGGTGGAAGGAGGTCAAGGTGAGGGTGATAGGCTGGAGTGGGGTGGGGGCGGAGAGGTCAGGAAGAAGATTGCAAGTTAGGAAGGCGGTGCTGAGTTTGAGGGATTTGACTGAGACGAGGTGGGGGGAGGGGAAATGAGGAAACTGGAGAAATCTGAGTTCATCCCTTGTGGTTGGAGGGTTCCCAGGCGGAAGATGAGGCGCTCCAACCACAAGGGATGAACTGAGATTTCTCCAGTTTCCTCATTTCCCCTCCCCCCACCTCGTCTCAGTCAAATCCCTCGAACTCAGCACCTCCTTCCTAACCTGCAATCTTCTTCCTGACCTCTCCGCCCCCCCCCACTCCGGCCTATCACCCTCACCTTGACCTTCTTCCACCTATCACATTTCCAACACCCCTCCCCCAAGTCCCTCCTCCCTACCTTTTATCTTAGCCTGCTGGACACACTTTCCTCATTCCTGAAGAAGGGCTTATGCCCGAAACGTCGATTCTCCTGTTCCTTGGATGCTGCCTGACCTGCTGCGCTTTTCCAGCAACACATTTTCAGCTCTGACCTCCAGCATCTGCAGTCCTCACTTTTTCCTGGCTCTATTCCTACCCTAGTCATCTTTTTATTCCTCACATACCTATAGAAAGCTTAAGGGTTCTCCTTTATTCTATTTGCCAAAATACTGCTCGTGACCTCTCTTTGCTCTTCTTAACTCTCTTTAAGTCCTATCTAGTTGATCTTTAACTCTCCCTCACCTCATCTGAACCATCTTTTCGCATCAACGTATAAGCCTCCTTCTTCTGCTTAACAAGAGATGCAACTTCTGTAGTAAACCACAGTTCCCTTACCTTATCACTTCCTCCCTGCCTGACAGGAACATATTTATCAAGGACAGGCAATATCTCTTCCTTAAACCAGCTCCACATTTCCATTGTCTGCATCCCTTGCATTTTGCTAACCCATTCTATGCATCCTAAGTCCTGCCTAATCGCATTATGATTGCCCTTGCCCCATCAATAATACTTGACCTGTGGCATGTACTTATCCCTTTCCATCGCTAAACTAAACGTAACTGAATTATGGTCACTCTCTCCAAAGTGCTCACCTACAACTAAATCAAACACCTGGTCTGGTTCATTACCAAGCACCAGATCCAGTGTGGCCTCCCCTCTTGTCGGCCCTTCGACATACTGTGTCAGGAAACCCTCCTGTACACTTTGGACAAAAACTGATCCATCTGACGTACTAGAGTTATAGCATTTCCAGTCAATGTCGGGGAAGTTAAAGTCCCCCATAATGACCACCCTGTTCCTTTCACTCCTACCCAGAATAATTTTGCCATTCCTCTCTTCCTCCTCCCTTGAACTCTGCAGAAGCCTATAAAAACACCAAGCAGTGTGACCTCTCCTCTCCTGTGTCTAATCTCAGCCCACACTACCTCAGTAGATGAGTCCTCGTCAAAAGGTTTTTCAGCCACTGTTATACTATCCTTGACAAACAAGGCCACACCTCCCCCTCTTTTACCACCTTGCTGGTTCTTAGTGAAAGATCTAAACCCTGGAACCTGCAACATCCATTCCTCACCCTGTTCTACCCATGCCTCCAAAATGGCCACAACATCGAAGTCCTAGGTACCTATCCATGCTGCAAGCTCACCTATCTTATTCCGGATAGACACACTTCAAACCAGCCTGCTGTCTGCCATTCCTGTGACTGTAAAATCCTGTCCCTGTCCTCCCTACTCACATCCTCCTGTGCAGTGCAACTACACCTCAGGTTCCCATCCCCCTGCTGAGCTAGGTTAAACCCACCCGAATAGCACCAGCAAATTTCCCACCCACGATATTAGTATCCCTCTGGGTCAAGTGAAGACCGTCCTGTTTGTAGGGGTCCCACCTTCCCCAGAATGAGCCCCAATTATCCATATACCTGAAACCCTCCCTCCTGCATCATCCTTGCAGCGACATGTTCAGCTGATATCTCTCCCTATTCCTTGCCTCGCTATCACATGGCACAGGTAACAAACCAGAGATAACAACTCTGTTTGTTCTAGCTCTCAGCATCCACCCTAGCTCCCTGAAATCTTGCCTTACATCCCTATCACTCTTGCTGCCTATGTCATTGGTACGTATGTGGACCACGACTTGGGGCTGGTCACCCTCTCCCTTCAGGACCCCAAAGATACGATCCGAAATATCACAGACCCTGGCACCTGGGAGGCAACAAACCAACCACGAGTCTCATTCGTTTCCAACAAACCTTCTATCTGAGCCTCTAACTATTGAGTCCCCAATGACTAACACTATCCTCCTTTCCCTCCTTCCCTTCTGTGCAACAGGGACAGGCTTGTGCCAGAGACCTGGGCCCCACTGCATACCCCCGGTAAGTACCCCCCAACAGTATCCAAAACAGTATACATGTTTTTCAGAAGAACAATCACAGGGGATCCCTCTACTGACTGTTTGTTCCCCCTTCGAACAATCACCCAGCTTTCTTCGTGCCTTACTCAATAAATACTCCTGATCGTCCAAAGGAAAATTGGTAATGCCGTGTAAACATGCTGAATAGATATTATCATTGGGAATAGAGTAAGCAGGAAAAATGTTTCAGGTGGTGAGAGGAGTGGAAGATGACAGAGATAATCAGAATGAGGCAGAAGGAGACGTAATCAGTTCTCAAAGTGAACCTCCTGCAACTCATCTAGCTAACAGAAATATTGGGACAGTAGGACACTCTGCTTTCATTTTAGGGAAAGGACAAGAGGAAGATTTTGTAAGATTACTGAGAAAGCATGAGATAAACTGTAGAAATAATCCTGGATGCACTACATTAACCTGACATGATGTGGACACAGGTGAGACAGGACTAATAAAACAGTACCTGTACTGGTCGATCGATGACCTTCTTCCTGCAGTGTTGGTGTCCTGTTTCACCCAGTACTGGCATGGGCTGCAATGTATGCTCAGGCCGACTTGGTTCGATGGCATGGCTTCCTCTGGTGTTCCACGAGAAAGTACTGCCCCCACACCAGCCAATACTTCCAGGTCTCCATTTGTCAATTAGGGGGTGAGTTCTCCTTTACCCTGGGCCATTTCTTTGATGATAATTGTTGATCATTATCATTATTCTGGCTTTCAGCAACTGAAATAGTGTCCAGATGGGTTTTAAACATGAAACCAGTGGGGTAATGCCTAAAGGTCCTGACAGTCACAAGCAATTCCATCTCTCTCACTGTGCAATTTCTGAAGAAGGATCACAGTTTCATAACTGATAAGGTGTGGAACATGACTATGTGAGAAAAGTAGCTGCAAGTTATACTGGAATCTGAAAATAAAACAGAAATTGATGCAAAATCTCAGCAGATCTGGAAAAATGTTGTGAAACTTGAAAGAGTTCAGAAAAGATTTACAAGGATGTTGCCAGGGTTGGAGGATTTGAGCTATAGGGAGAGGCTGAACAGGCTGGGGCTGTTTTCCCTGGAGCATTGGAGGCTGAGGGGTGACCTATTGGGAGGTTTATAAAATCATGAGGGGCATGGATAGGGTAAATAGACAAAGTATTTTCCCTGGGGTGGGGGATCCAGAACTAGAGGGCATAGGTTTAGGGTGAGATGGGAAAGATATAAAAGGGACCTAAGGGGCACCTTTTTCATGCAGAGTGTGGTACGTGTATAGAATGAGCTGCCAGAGGAAGTGGTGGAGACTAGTATGATTGCAACATCTAAAAGGCATCTGGATAAGTATATGAATAGGAAAGGTTTGGAGGGATATGGGTTGCGTTCTGGCAGGTGGGACTAGGTTGGGTTGGGATATCTGGTCGGCATGGATCTAAGGGTCAGTTTCTGTCCTATGACTCTACCTGGCAGCATCTTGGAGAGAAATTGGAACTGTTCTGAAGAAGGGTCATGGGACTCAAAATGTTAACTTTGATTGTTCTCCACAGATGCTGCCAGACCAGCTGAGATTTTCCAGCAATTTCTGTTTTTGTTTCAGATTTCCAGCAACCACAGTTCTTTCTGTTTTTTGGATAATGGAACCTCATTTGACAAACCAATTCAACTGAAAATGGCGTAGCTCCATTGCAGGAAAACAAGTTCAGGTGGAAACAGATTCAGTACATGCTGAAGAATTTCATGATGGATTCTTTCTTCCCACCTATCGGCTCCACCCTCCTCTCCAACCTATCACCTTTCCTCCCACCTCCATCCACCTATTGCACTCTCAACTACCTCTCCCCCAGCCCCACCCTCCTCCCATTTATCTCTCCACCCCGATGGTCCCAGCCTCATTCCTGATGAAGAGCTTTTGCTCAAAAAATCAATTTTCCTGGTCTTCGGCTGTGCTTTTCCAGCACCACACTCTCAACTCTAATCTCCAGCATCTGCAGTCCTCACTTTTGCCTGATCGCTTGATGGAACCTTGTTAAAGCAGCTAGACTTCACCAACAGTGTCAGTCCATAAACCAGATTGATCAAATGAACTTTGCATTGGTTATGAAAGGTGAATGCAGTCATGAAGACAGAGTCATACAATGGCAGTGCCTCATTCCTTTCTGAATATGATCTGTTGGAAGGCTACTAGGAAGTGGAAGGGCCAAAGAGATATCTTCTTTTTTAAATCAAGTTAGTTATACTAATGTTAGCTGATGTGGTTTAAAGGACAGCTCAGCTACATTCCATTGGCTAATGAATCAAGTTGTAGTTGGAATTCATAACTGTGTAGTTTATTTAGACAGGATTGTGGCATATAGTAATACATGGGAATAGCATGTGTGACAAGTAGATCTGTTTAGGTAATTACAGATTGGTTGGCCAAAAATGAATTTGGAAAAGCAAGAGGAAGAGCAAGGCATATGCCTGAAACACAATTCTCCTCTCCTCGGATGCTGCCTGACCTGTTGTGCTTTTCCAGCATCACACTCTCGATATTGTGGACAAGGCTAAGTAATGTTAAGGACAACAGTAGCGAAGGTTCTAAAAACTAGAAAATAAACATGAGATTTTTAAGAATGGGTGGGTGTTACCAGAATTTTCTGTGTAGTTTCAGTATGTTAGGTGTATCATTGATAAACTTGTTAAAGAGACAAGCAAAAATGATGGTCAGCAGAAAACCAGGAGGACTTTGAGAAGCTGAAGGCAATCTTAGTAAATGAATGACCATTGGCTGTCCATAATCTTTCCAACCCTTCAAAATGATGATTTGTCTCCAGACTCAGTGGTACGTCCTTAGCAAAATATAACAACATAGCACAAGAGAAGTGAAACTCCTACAACAAACATATTCCCATGGTATATTAAAGAATAGGCAAGGACTGTGCATATCATTCTCAATTTGTATTAAGTTTGTCGACCAGGTTTTAAAAAATGACATCTGGTAAAGAGTTGGAATGGAAACATTTATATTTCTTAGCCTTTGCAGATGTACTCTGTACTCACTGTATTTTTGCACTATTTCCCATTTTTATGTCAGATCTCCAGCTCTTTTTTTTTATTTTAATAACTACAATTTTTTCCAGGAAAAACATTTTTTTATTCAGTCATATTCAATTTATCCTATCATTGATTAGGATCTAGACTGGGGAACGTCTTTATTAAAGGCATTTAGTTTCAGAACACATGGGAGTTCAGTTTCCTAGCAACAATACTGTGACACCACCATTTGTAAATGTAAATTGCCCAATTATATCCAACGCATGATAATCATTTAACATTGAGTTTTACAGTTTAACAAGCCAAAACAATTCTTATAACTAACACAGAAAACCATCTAGTAACCTAAATACACTGCTTGGAAACCTCACGGCAACAATTTACCAAAGAAAATTGGTATAAAAGAAAAGTATGGGGTGAACCATACAGTCATGTGGTCTCAGGATGGGAGCAAATGCACTATTTCACAGACAAAAACACAAAGCATATTTTTATTATTTGTTCAATTTTCTCAGAACATATCTTTATCTTTGTAAAATGTGATTTTCAAGAGGTACAATGAAAACAATAAAATGGATGGAAAAAAGATAAGATTATTTATTTTATCCTGCAGCTATTACAAACACAATCCATTTGAGACTGTAGTTGGCCTAATGGTTCAATATCTGGATCTTGATCCTGCCAGGAACTGAAGTGGATCATAAATGAGATGGATGACAAATATCAGTCGAAGATGATATTCAACATTGTTTTTCTCTGTATTTTAATGAATCATGTTCTCCAAACTGATCAGTCAGTCAATCCTGTCTGATAAATCTGGAATTTAAAATCATCATATACAATAGTGTAACATTGTGATCTTTTTCCAGCTATTAAAAACAAAATAAAGTGACCTGAATCCAAACAACTAATTGGGAATAGTGAGCAATTGGAGTCAATGAGCATGAATACAGATGATGAGGGTAAGATGTCAGTTTTGTGACAGTATTCTTCTCAAGATCTTCTTTATAAAAAGAAGTTATTCACTTTTAATAGATGTCCATTCAAATATTTCATAAAGAAAGTGAGAGAGAGCGAGAGAGGACAAGATTGGTAAATCATATTAATATTGGTGGGAAAAGAAACAGCTTCATTTTAGATTACTCTTGGTCTAAATTCATTGCACTTTGATCTATTCTATTCTACAGTGCACAATGAAATACTAGGAAGAAATGAACATGCAGGGGTCACAAATTAATAATCCACAAAATGGGAGAAAATTTACAATTTTAATTTCAATTTTATCTCTGTGACCTTTACTATTAAATATGCACATCACTTGAACTCAGTGCTTTTTCTATTTATACAATATACAGAAAATAAATTGATATTTGAAGGACACAAAATCTTAAAGGTTTAAACTGTATATGTTCCCTCATGTCTCTTTGCATTGCACACAGGTTCTCACTTAAACTTTGTTGTGATAGTCATGAAATATGGACCATCAATTTTGACTTTGATCATCTGCTTTTAATTCCTGGGGCCTTCATGGACTAAAATGCTTTTAAAAAGGAAAAACGCTTACTTAAAACAGCTGAACATTGGTTAGCCCAGCTTTATAAAATCAAAGTGAGATAAACAAGGGCAGTTTGAGACAAAATTGACAAATTCAAGAGGCGTTGAAACTCAAATCTGCATCTCTTATTTGATTTACACCTTTATGAACAGATTTCACATATTGGAGATGAAAGAATTGGCTGTAAAGCATCCTGTAAAGACTCTTCAGTGCTCAGTTACTGTCTGTCAGCTTCTGTGACTTGCATTGCATTTGACAGGCCAGGGAGAGGCAGGCAGTTTGTCATGTGGGAACATTAAACAGACACAGAGGCGGACATGTCACTGTGTGGCACTATGTTAACATCACACCTGCAGCATGTGCCAGCAGTTTATGTGGCAAACACATTGCATATGCTTCAAGCTAAGAACCATGTGCAAAAAACAGAAGGGAACAGCCCTTAAGTGGAGTAAAAGGAAACCACATCAGTCAGGCGTTATTGCCACAACTCATCAAGGGTTGGTCCTATTCCAGTCAAAGTGGTCGTCTATAATCAGTCAGGCATGTGGTCCTACCAGCGTACAGGGATATGTGCCCTTGCAATCAGGCATTGGTTAACAAGGTCAAGTGCAACTGATCTGAAGTTTATAGATAGGGATGTCGAGGTGTTATGGAGACATCAGCCCAGGGGAGTGCAAAGATGGTGGCACTTAACTTTGCAGAGAACTGAAGATCATTGACTTTCTTCTGGCATTACTGGCAACCTGCTTCACCCAGTGTTGACATAGACTGAGATGTCTTTTCAGGTTGACTTATTTTGGTGGCATGGCTTCCTCAAGAAAAATGTTACCCTGTCTCCACCACATCTGCCAATACCTCTATATCTCTGTTTCTAAAGTAAAGAGTGAGTTATCCTTTACTCTGGGCCATTTCTTTGGTGACAATTGTCAAGCATTATAGTATAAGGAATTGTTCCAGCTTGCAGAATCTGAAGTTGTGTGCAGGTGGCCTTTAAATATGAAATCAGTGGGGTAATGCCTGAAAATCCTGACAGCTGTAATTACTTCCACTCTGACGGTGCCATTCTCCAAAAGGATCCCACTTGTATAACTAACGAGACCTAGAGCAGAACATTGCACGAGAAAAGTAGCTGCGTGCCCATGGTGGAATCTCATTTGACAAACCACTTCAACTGAAAATCAGCAAAATCTGCCTGATTTTCTTTTATCTTCTGCTTTGTACTCAGCACTGCCCACTTTTTAAAATGAGACCTGTGTTTTTTACGTGTGTTTTTCAAGTTGCATCTTTATTATTTTTGGAGGATTAGAAAATAATATGATGGTTCTTTCTTTCTCAAGAAAGCCTTATAATTAGCTTGTAGTTTGTTTCTTCAGTACTAGAAAATTACATAAGGGGCAAAACCTCATGCTAAAAGGAATTTGAAAACTTATCAAACGGGTACCAAAACTAATTCAAAACTAATTATTGAAACCAATTCACCCCTCCTCACCTGGTCAAAACAATTTATAGTGCCATTTCAAACCAAAATTGAATTTAACAATAAAGTCCTTAAATCTATTTGACAGTTTTATGTGGAGTACCAGCAATTATCATGCAGAGTTATTCCTGAGCATCTACAAGGGCCCAAAATAATGATGATGCTAACGTCACTCATCGTTATTTATGTACAAATGGTACATTTAGTTTAGATAAGGTTGAATATCAGACTTACCATCAGGGTTATGCCACTCCAAGCTTTTAACTATGTAAAACTGATATCTCTCAGTCTTCTACGCCATTGATATCAAAATATTATATCAAAATATTGTCAAAATATTGTATTTTCATAGTAGATATGGGTTACACTTGTGACAGAAAATTAAATATTGACATTTTAAGTATGAACACTCATTTAGCAATGTGATGAATATTAATTGTTCTCAATAAATGCCCTTGATACTGCAAATTAATGAGCTTTTTAATTCACCTGTGGGACATGGGCATTGCTGGCTAGCCAGCATTTATTGCCCAATCCTAACTGCCCTGGGAATTTCATTCCATCAGATTTTAATTGTGGAATTTTAAAAAATATCAAAACAATTTAAAATTTATAGTTTTTTGTTTCCTTCTTTGTTGGGGTGGCACGGTGGTCAGTGGTTAGCACTGCTGCCTCACAGCGTCAGGGACCCACGTTCAATTCCTGTCTCGGGCAACTGTCTGTGTGGAGTTTGCACATTCTCCCTGTGTCTGCATGGGGTTCCTCCGGATGCTCCAGTTTCCTCCCACAGTCCAAAGATGTGCAGGTTAGGTGAATTGGCCATGCTAAATTGCCCTTAGTGTTAGGTGCATTAGTCAGGGGTAAATGTAAGGGAATGGGTCTGGGTATGTTGCTCTTCGGAGGGTTGGTGTGGACATGTTGGGCTTGTTTCCATACTGTAGGGAATCTAATCTAATTATTTCTCAATCTAGTTTTCTTACTGACTGTTTAATACCTGATTTGATGCCCAATTTATTCAGTAACTGACACATGCGACAGGCAATTGCAGAAATCTTCAATCTGATTAGGTATTTGTCCTGTTGACTCAGGTCCCAGATGCCCAGTTTCCATCACACTTTGAACAACTTGCTGTGTTAAAAAAACCTTATCATTAAAAGGACAAGCTTGATGGGATGGCCTTCTTCTATTGAATCCTTCAAGCTTACTCCACCATTCAAATAGATAATGGATGATCTGATTATGATCTTAACTGTTTTTCATAATGCTTGACTCTCTTGTCCATCAAAAATCTGTCTAACCCAGTCTTGAATATGCTCAATGACTTAACCACCACTGGTTGCTGGGGAAGAGAATTCCAGAGAGTAACACGTCTCTGTGGCATGTTTGCACAATTTTTCATCATTAATATTTTTAACATCAGTTGTATAACTGTACAGAAACTGTATTATTAGACAAACAGTCTGATCTACTATTTTGATATTGGTTTCCATTTCCTGCCATGGAATAAAAATGGCGTAACTTTTTTTTCCTAATGGGCTAAATACAGTAATTATGTTTTATAGAATCCAATTAATTTTAGATACTCTACATGATGTGATCAGTGTGTGTAAAGAGATATAAACCACATTGTTGTAGGTTTGAGAGAAAGGACATGGAGAGACAACATAAAATAAACTGCACTATTCTAAAAAGTGTGCAAGATCTGAGACACTTGGATGTGTATGTGCATCAGTCATTAAAGGTAGCATGACAAGTGGAGAGAGCAGTTAATATAACATTCAGTAATCCAGAGGTTTATTAATAGTGGCATACAATACAAGACAGAGAGGTTATGCTGAATATGAATAGGACAATCATTTGTCCTCATTTAGATGATTGTATATAGCTCAGTGTGCCACATTATAGGAAGGATGTGAACAAAGAGTGCAGAAGAGGACTTCGAGAATGGATCTAGGGATGAGAAACTTCAGCTATAAAGATAAGTTGGAGAAGTTATGACTTTTGTTTTGGAGACAAGAGGCTGAGAGGAGATATGATGAAAAGTTCCAGGCTGCCTAGAATGTGGTAGTGATGGGGCCAGTTGAGGCATTCAGGACATCAGGTGATTATTTAAATCAAAACAATGTGTAGAGTTACAGGGAAAGGGTAGGAAGATGGCACTCAGTCATGCTCATTCAGAGAAACATGATGAGCCAAATGGCCTCCTTTGCACTGCAACAATTCTGTGACAATCCAATCCACTGGATGAGTGACTGTTTGATGGAAGTATCAGAGAATGACTGACATCTTGAAGATCTGTACCCTGCTTTCCGGTAGGAGGAGAAGCAAAAATTGTCAAGGGAGAAAGAAGATTCTCAAGCTAACTGAACTCAGTGATTGTAATTATCTACTGATAACTAACTGATCTAATAGAATACACCTTCACTGAGAGAAGTATAAAATGGCACATAAAATGTTATTTTTGTATGGCTCCAAAGTCAGCATTTCAAAATAGTCTACGTTGCTCTGAGCAAGATCATTAATCTGAAACATTTTTCAAATTGCATTCCCAAGCATGATTAATAGTATTATTTTCTTGAGGATTTCATTCAGCTTTGGCATCTTTGAGAAATATATTTAATCATTTTGTATCATTACTTAGGGGAAAAAAGAGCAAAGATGTCTCTCTTCAAAACATAATCTTGAATGATTGAAATTTCGTTTTCTTTTGAGACATCATCAAAATATTCTTGAACTCTAATAAAGGATTAATGCGACTAGGCATTTAATCATTGTGTATTTTATGATGTGCAGATAAATAAGGTAATACTCAAACCATCAAAGAAAATGAAATTCAAATTACCTCTTTCTCCTCTTAACAAAATTGATCTATTGTCGATGGATGAGGATTAGGTTGCACATTTCAAATTAAGCAATAATGACCAAGTTCATAAGTCAATAACTGGAAAATGGAATGGATAAATAGAGCTTGCAACTATCATTTATCCTTATTTAATATAGCTTATTAATAATATTCAATTATCATTTTATGATTTATATTTTTAACTTTAAACACTGGTCTGTTTGTATGTCTCCCTTGATTCCTAAATATGATTTCAAGATATTTTCAACTGAACTGATTTCTCATCACAGAAAAAAGGTTGTTTCTAAATAAGTGAGCCAGAGAGTACAGTAAAACGCTATCATAGTTTAGGATTTATGTTGAAAGAGCTGGAATGTTGTTTTGATAAATAAATTAATTTCAGTTTTAAAGTACCTTCATCCATTCTGAAGACTGTCATCTGGAATTTTTACAAAGAAAATCTTTGCAAGAATAGTATAGTCAGCCATAAAGATGCTTTGTACATCATTCTACTGGTTATTTGCCAATATTCAAAAGGAACCTGGTGGAAATTCTCTGTCACTGAATTTTACAGTTTACTAGGTGCAGTCAGTCTGTGTCTGCAGACACATGTTGTCATCTTCTGTGTAACAGTCAATGATGAAAGTCAGCAGGTCACATGAGTATTGAATACATGACAACCAAGCCCATTTTGCTTCCATTCAAATTACATGAGCAGCAGAACCTGATTGATTTTATATCAACCAGCATTAGGGAGCTGAGCTGAAATCATACCAATGATTGAACCTGGAGACATATTAAGAAGTGCTTTTGTCCAATGGTTCACTGGGAAACCTTAACAAGTTTACAGTAGCTATACTGCATCTTCTACTTCTAGGAAATTGTGTTTATTCTGGAATACTGCATAATTCTTTGAACTACTCTCCCAATTACAGTGCCAACTGGAGCTAGGCCTTGTCTTGCAATTCCTGTAAAATCTGCCTCTTCTGTTACATTGCATAAATAAACCATGTGCTTTACCATATAGAGCAAAAACAAACACACTAAGTTGTTCAAGTGCCTTTTCTCACAAAATTTAAAAAAATTCATGGGAAGAAATATGCAAACACTGAATCACATAATTTGAAATCAGTTTAAAGATGTGATGTAACAATTACAGAAAGCCTTCTCTTAAAGATTTGAAGGAAGTCTTGATTGTGTTATTCAATTTCTTCTCCTACTCCAATTCCTTTAACAATGCGAAAGAATAAACTAACCTTTAGAATAACATGTCCATATCCGTTGTATTTTGTCCAATTTGAGTCAGAGTCCAATTTTTTTGATTACTTACTCTGCTGTGGGTGTCACTGACTGGTGAGCATTTAGTGCCTAACCCTAGTCATAGAGTCATAGAAATGTGGACTACAGAAACAGATCTTTCAGTTCAACTCGTCCATGCTGACCAGATATCCTAACCTAATCTCGTCACATTTGCCAGCACTTGGCCCATATCCCTCTAAACCCAATCTATTCATATACCCATCCAGGTGCCTTTTAAATGCTGCAATTGTACCAGCCTCCACCACTTCCTCTGGCAGCTATTCTGTGTGAAAAAGTTGCCCCTTAGGTCCCTTGTAAAATTTTTCCCCTCTCACCCTCAAACTATGCCCTCTAGTTCTGGACTGCCCCACCCTGAGGAAAAGACCTTGCTTATTTACCCTATCCATGCCCCACATGATTTTATAAACCTCTATAAGGTTACCCCTCGGACTCCAATGCTCCAGGGAAAACAGCCCCAGCCTATTCAGCGTCTCCCTGTAGCTCAAATCCTTAAACCCTGGCAACTTCCTTGTAAATCTTTTCTGAACCCTTTCAAGTTTAGCAACATCCTTCCGAAAGGAGGGCTCTCAGAATTGCACGCAGTATTGCAAAAGTGATCTAACCAATGTCCTGTACAGCCGCAACATGACCTCCCAACTCCTGTACTCAATACTCTGACCAATAAAGGAAAGCATACCAAACGCCTTTTTCATTATCCTATCTGCCTGTGACTCCACTTTCAAGGAGCAATGAACCTGCACTCCAAGGTCTCTTTGTTCAGCAACGCTCCCAGGACCTTACCATTAAGTGTATAAGTACTGCTCTGATTTGCTTTCCCAAAATGCAACACCTCACATTTATCTAAATTAAACTCCATCTGCCACTCCTCAGCCCACTGGCCTAACTGATCAAGATGCTATTAACTCTTTGCTCTTGAGAAAATCGTTAACTCTTGTTGATTCAACTTTATGTATGTTTTCATTTTTACTGATTATTTTAAATTTTCAATATTAACACAAATCTAATGCAAAGCCTCTCTGCCCCATTTAATCCTCAATTGCTACCCACCAAAACATCACTTTAGCAAAAGTAATCATTTTAAAATAGCTTGGATTCATCATTTATGCTACCACACAACCTCAAATTATAATCACTGAAGCGAAATTTACCCAGAAACCTGAATCCAAAATCTCTCTCCCTGCACGTTACCTTTTCCTTATCATCTTGCTTCCTCCCCACTCACCTATCCCTAAACACCCCTATTTACCATTCCCATGTTGATCCCACATATTCAAGGGCCAGTGGAGGTGCCCTGATCTGCCAAAAAAATGCTTTTATTCCTTTAAAAATCACCTTCAAAGTCAGTAATGCCCTTTTTAAAATCAAAATCAAAGAGGCAAACCAAAATGTGATATAAAACATCATCAGAAATGCCCCTGGTCCTTGTCATTGGTCATTGTTTGAGCATCTATATACTCATAATTGTAAATTATCTTTGGATTTGGAGCAGAATTCAGAGGTGGCAATAGTGGGTTGGCCACCAACTTTCCAACTGGTGAAAACCCTGTCATGGGCATTTCTGGGACTCCTAAGGTTGTTAATCCCTAATCAGGAAGTCTGCAGGTTGTGCTCAGAGTTCCTACCTCCAGAAGGGATTTTACTGCTAGACCTCTTACTGCAGGTTGGATATCCTACCTCCATGAAATACTGGCTAGTCAGAGGTCAGCAATTCTTTAGGATCAGCAACACCACATAGAAGAATGGCTGTTACTGATACCGTGGTCAGGTTAAGCTGAAAGTTGTTGGTGGAGTGCTGGTTTGAAAAGACCATTGTGATCTATCAAAAGGATCCTAGTGAGAGGGGAAGGCTTTTTTTGTAACAGGGGCAGGTTGATGGCATCTGGAGGATCCCTCTATTTTTGCTGGATGGTCCCTCCACTGAAGTTAGAATGTCAGAGAAGAAGGGATTACCACTTATCCTCTACCAGGCGGCAGGTGTATGTGCCAGGAATTGTCTTCTGGGTTTCTCACATGCTCTGACCTATTAAGGGCCTCACTTGCCCTCTGCAAGGAAGCTATTCTCAAACTTTCTAGCCCTGAACTTAATTATGGGCAATGGACAAGATAAATGGATGTCAAATCCATACCTCCCCAGCCCATTCTACAGCTCGCTGACTGCCTTTAAGGAGAACATTAATTTCTACATTGGATTATAGTCAACCACATCTGTGTTTTTTGTGTTATTACCAGACCAGCCCTTTCCTTTCTGTGCTTTTTTCCCTTCAATTCCTACGCATTGTAAGATGAGAAATACACGTATACACATTTTGCACAAAGGCAGTAACATTACAAAATACTCAGAAGTGTTGCTATAGTTAATATACAACAATATAGATTCAAACACTAATGAAACTAATTTTGCTCAGAAGGACTAACTGACTAATCACAGATGTAACAAAAGTGATAATGTTTTAGCCATATCCACTCATTTTTTGTAGAAGAAAACTTTACATACACTAACATATTCTTGTTAGTATTGACTTGATAAACATTTAAAACTAGCCAGTTATCAGGGATGCTTTCACAACCATCAATAAAGCACATCTACACTCTGCTTTTCTTTCAACATTTTAACAGAGACCTCACAAAAAATTAGTACCAAGCACGTAAAATGTTGAATGATTACCCGCCAGAAACCCAAGTTATAAGTAATAACAGATAAAGACCATGAAGTGCTGTGTGAAACACCTTGCAATAATAAATGGGGCAACGTCCACAATAAGAAGGGATAATTATAACTAAACACCTCCTTTCATGTTTAGTTTAAGATCACAGCTGCTGTGTTCAAATAATTTTAATTGGTTTTTGTTAGTAGCTGCAAGCTTACCTGTGGCTGGCAATTTATTCTTAGGGTTTTTCTAATGCTGTGTAAAGAATGGCCAGTGGAAATGCATAGAAATGTCATTATTTCTAGTTTTCAATTTAATCCTCCCTTGGAATATTTGTTATTCCTTGGCTCAATGTTTCTCCAAAATAAAGTAATCAAATTTAGGATATCAGTGCTCACATCTAAATTATAATTCCATATCCTGTCTGTTTGTAGCATTACTTCATTGAGCTCTGCAATACTGCAGCAAGCCAGGTTATATGCACTTTGGAAAGTAAATGAGTTTATTTGGCAGTCAGTCAAATTATTAAGTAAACATACCATATATTGAAGATAATGTATATGGAATATAAGACAAAGGGAAGGTATGTATCAGTTCATTTCTCCCTAATACAATGCTTTTGATATTTGAACAAAAATATTTCCTGGAAAAGGCCTGCACAATCTCATTGCTTCAAATCAAAAATCATAGAATATTTACAAGATAGAAGGAAGTTATTTAGCCCATTGTGGCCTTGCCCTCTGCAACAGCTATTCAGCTCGATTCATTCCCCCACCTTTCCTCGTCTCCCTGCAATTTTTTTTCCCTTTAAGGGACTTTTTCAAATTTTTCTTCAGAAGTCATAATTGAAATTCTGTGCATCATCTGTTTATGCTGTGCATCGCAGATCCAAATCGCTTGTTGCATAAGGTCCTATTCACCTATGATACTTTAGTTTTCAACCCTTTTAACAATGTGAACAATTTCTCTCTATCTATACTATCTAGATCTCTCAAGACTTTAGCTGCATTTATCAAATCTCCTTTCAAGCAGTTCTTCTGTAAGGAAACCACCCAAAACTCCTCCATTCTATCTATATAACTAGTTGTGGAATCACCCTTATAAATCAGTGTTTGTTGAACCCTAACCACTTCTTTCATATCTTTTCTGAAGCATCATGCCCACCATAACCTCTTTACTTTTGTTCTGTCTGCCTTTCTTTATAAAGCACAGGATTCCATATGCCCTCTGGCCCAGTCCCTCAACCTGCTGTGGCATCTTTAGTGATTTGTGCACAAAACCCTCCAAAAAGGAGAATAAAAACAGTAAAATTGGAAAATGAGTCATAATAGTCAAACTCATCTTCTATATTTCAAAATGAAGTTTTAATATGACCATTATGATCATTTCCAAGTATTTCTTTCAATAGCTCTTCCCCTTGGGCTGAGACCTCTCTGTTCATGCAACTTCTTTAGAAATGCATCCTTTTTCTTTTATTGTCTTTCCTCTTCCTTCTGACCAAACCATATTACTGTACACATCTTTGCATTAAATTTCACCAGCCTTGTGTCCAATTATTAGCATGACTAGGCCCACTTCAAGTCTATTGATATTATTCTCACCTTTCACAGTATTTCCACATTTTCTGTCATCTCCAGATTTTCAAATTGTGCCCTATACAACCAAGACTCGGTTTGCAGTAAAAACCATTGTCCTCATAACAATTCCTGGGAACACTTACTGTTTATCTTCCTCGAATTCAGAAAAAAATGACCATTCAGTACAGCAGTACTCTTTACTTCCTATTGCTCAGTCAATTTAAATCTTTACTCATACTGTCCCTTTTATTTTTTGGTGTTCAATTTTTGAAAGTCCATGAACACTGCATCAAGCCCAGTATCCTCATTAAATCTCTTTTTTACCACATGTGAAAAAAAACAGGCTGGCTTCCCAAATTAATTCTTCCCTCAGAATGCCAAGTGCAGAGACAAGATCTGGTGTTTTATCAACTTTAAGTACAGATAACATTCAGAATGCCTTCATTTTCAATTTTCAGTACATTCAGTATCTCATCCACCTCCTCCTTCACTATGGCATAAAGGTGGATGAATTCCAAGGAGTTGATCAGGTGTACTCTTAAAAGTCTATGAGAAGTCTATGGAAGTGATTGCTAGGCCCCTCACTGAGATATTTGCATCATTGATAGCCATATGTGAGGTGCCAGAAGTTTGGAGGTTGGCTAACGTGGTGTCACAGTTTAAGAAAGGTGGTAAGGAAAAGCCAGGGGACTATAAACCAGTGAGCCTGATATCAGTGGTGGGCAAGTTGTTGGAAGGAACCCTGAGGGACAGGATTTACAAATATTTGGAAAGGCAAGGACTGATTAGGGATAGTCAACATGGCTTTGTGCATGGGAAATCATGTCTCATTAACTTGATTGAGATTTTTGAAGAAGCAACAAAGAGGATTGATGAGGGCAGAGCAGTGGATGTGATCTATATGGATTTCGGTAAGGCATTTGATAAAGTTCCCCATGGGAGACTGTTTAGCAAGGTTAGATCACATGGAATGCTGGGAGAACTAACCATTTGGATACAGAACTGGCTCAAAAGTAGAAGGTAGAGGGTAATAGTGGAGGGTGGCTTTTCAGACTGGAGGCCTGTGACCAGCGGTATGCCACAAGGATCAGTGCTGGGTCCACCGCTTTTCGGCATTTATATAAATTATTTGAATGTGAATATAGGAGGTATGGTTAGTAAGTTTGCAGATGACACCAAATTTGGATGTGAAGTGGACAGCAAAGAAGGTTACTTCAGAGTACAACGGGATCTTGATCAGATGGGCCAATGGCCTGAGAAGTGGCAGACGGAATTTAATTTAGATAAATGTGAGGTGCTGCCTTATGGAAAAGCATATCAGTGCAGGATTAAAAACACTTAATAGTAAGGGAGTGTTGCTGAACAAAGAGACCTTGGAGTGCAGGTTCATAACTCCTTGAAAGTGGAATCGTAGGTAGATAGCATAGTGAAAAAGCATTTGACATGCTTGCCTTTGTTGGTCAGTGCATTGAATGTAGGAGTTGGGAAGTCATGTTGCAGCTGTACAGGATATTGATTAGGCCACTTTTGGAATATTGCATGCGATTCTGGTTTCCCTGTTATAGGAAGGATATTGTGAAACTTGAAAGAATTCAGAAAAGGTTTACAAGGGTGTTACAGGGTTGGAGAGTTTGAGCTATTAGAAGGTGCTGAATGGGCTGGAGCTACTTTCTCTGGAGCATCAGCGTCTGAGGGGTGACCTTTCGAGGTTTATAAAATCATAAGGGACAGGGATAGGGGTAAATAGTCAAGGTCTTTTCCCCAGGGTGGGGGAGTTCAGAACTAGAGGGCATAGGTTTAGGGTGAGAGGGGAAAGATATAAAAGGGACGTAAGGGGCAACTTTTTCACACAGAGGGTGGTGCATGTATAGAATAAATTGGTGGAGGCTGGTACGATTGCAACATTTAAAAGGCACCTGGATAGGTATATGAATCGGAACAGTTTAGAGGGATATGGGCCAAGTGCTAGCAAACAGGACTAGATTCACATGAGATGTGGATATAGGCATGGACGAGTTGGACCAAAGGGTCTATTTCTGCACTGTATATCTCTCTGAATTTTTGACTCTGTGACATCAGCAGCATCTTCTTTCTTGATAAAAACAGGGGAAAATTATCCATTTGATGTACCAGGCATGCCCGGACCACCAATACGCTGTTGCCTATAATAAATAATATGACATGATATGTGTCCCATGGTGGCACAGTAATTAGCAAGGCTGCCTCACAGTACCAGGGACCAACTTCAAGTTCAGCCTTGGATGGCTGTCTGCGTGGGTTTCCTCCAGGTGCTTGGCTTCCTCCCACAGGCAAAAGAAGTGCAGGTTAGGAGTATTGATCATGTTAAAAATTGCCCATAGTGTCCAGGGATGTGAATGTTTGATGGATAGCCATGGTTTAAAAACCCCATATGATTACAGGGGTGTTTCTGCTCGGGATGCTGTTTGGAGGGTCAATAGAAGGAAACTATTTGGCCTATCATGGCCTTGACCTTTGTGGCAGCCACTTCCCCACCTTTCCTTGCCTCTCTGTAATTTTTTTCCCTTTAAGGAATTTGTCCAATTTTTCTTTGGAAGTCAAAATTAAATTGCTCTGCAGATTCCACGGGCTGAACTGCCTCTTTCTGTACTGTAGGGATTCTAAGATTTATACTCTAATTCAAAACACAAATGCACAACTTTGTATCATTTTCCCTTTTCCTTTGAGTCAGAGGGATTTAGGGATTCAAATTTCTCTTTAAAGATTATCAGTCTTTACAGGAATCATTATCATTCCCTTTTACTATTATATGCTTGTAGAAGACTTTGATTCTGATTTATGTTCACTGATGGTCTCTTCTCATGTTCTCTCTTTGCTCCCTTAAGTAATCTATGTTGTATAAAATAATGGGTTCTGAAGGAGGTAATGTTCATGCTATGTTCAACAGCAGCTGTGGGAACAGCAAGAGGGTGAATTCAGCACTCCACAGACAAACCCTCATCAGGAGGCTAGCAAGGGGTACTGTGAGAAAGGGAAAGAGTAAAAGCCAACCACACTAAGGAAAAGACAAATGCCTTTAGCAAAGCAGGCATACTTATGAGCGAGTGAAAGCTCAAGAAGTAAAGTTAGATATTATTGAGAGAAAGGGGGAGAATCTTTACAAAAACATTGGAAAGACAATAAAGGGAAAACAAGGGGGCTTTTAAAAAGTTCTCACTTCTTACAAAATAGGCTCCGCAAGGAATTGTTGCAAGGGACAGTGACCAGAAAAGTTATTTATATTTGGGCAGCATAATTAGGAAAGCCACACGATTTATTTCAATAGAAAAGAGCAAATTTAGAGAAATTTGGGCAAAGAATTTAGCAGGGAAGGAAAGTTGGAAGAACCTTGAGATTTAAAAAACCAGGATGTGGTCATCAATCTGGAATTGAACAGGTTTATTTATAAATGTTGCAACCGGATAATTTATTTTCAAATTTGAGAAGAAGGTGCATTGTGTTTTGAACTATTAAAGGTGGCAAAGTATCTATTTGGACTGGGAAAATTCTATCTTGGCCACAGAAATAGGGAGCGCCATGAAATGGCTGGAAGCCGCCATTTTGAATGTTAAAAAGATGGAAGAACCTAATAAGCTGTTCAGAGGCACAGCAATGTAATGAAACCCAACTTAAAAACTTGAAAGCAGGAAATCTCATAGTGCATGAAATTACAGTGGGGAATAATAAAATGGCAGGAACGTGTATTAAGCAAATACTTAGAAATAGAAATGTACATCATGGAAACAGACCCTTCGGTCCAACTTGTCCATGCTGACCAAATAGCCCAACCCAACCTAGTCCCTCCTGCCAGCACCCGGCTTTTCCTAATTTCTGCCAATCTCACCATAGTTTAGCCAACAAGTCCTTGATTTCAATCTTTCTAGCACAGATTTCCTATCCCATTGAAATTCAACCTCCTCCAACTAAATATTTTTACTCCATGTTATAGTATCATAAAGTTTAGGATTTACAGGAAAAGGACAATCACCCCCATTGTCTAAATATTTCCCTACTCAAACATTTGATTGATTTGGTTCCTGAAGGACTTTTGCCCGAAACGTCAATTTTCCTGCTCCTCAGATGCTGACTGACCTGCTGTGCTTTTCCAGCACCACACTCTCGACTCTAAACTCCAGCACCTGCAGTCCTCACTTTCACCTACCTGACTTGGTCTACCTGATGCACTAAAACCACCAAATCTGCAATCCATGTTTTTTCAGTATCAGAAACATACTAAACAATAAAATTCTCCTCAAAGCAGCCCAGAAACTTCTTCCCTCTCTGCTGATACTATTCAGTCTATACAGAGGAACCTCGATTATCCGAATACCAATTATCCGAAAATTGGATTATCTGAAGGAGATCTTGAGGTCCCGACAGAAACATTACATCAAAGATGTGTGTCCAACACTGATCATGTCTTTTGTTTATAGTGATTAAATTGCTGCCGAGAACAGTCCTGGACGGATGGGAGCGCAGGCACCGTCTCTAAGTGACTAACCCCCCACCATCTCTCTTTTCCCACACTTTCCCTGCAGTTCTACACAAGCATGTACCATAAACCACGCCCCCCCCCCTTCCCCAGATAATCTCTTCAACATTGTCCTGTACAAGGCAAAGGTGGAACCTGTCAAAAAGTTGCAGCAAAATGTTGTGTGTCTGGCGGTGTGTGTGTGTGTGTGTGTGTGTGTGTTATGTGGAGACTCACGCCCCCCCACCCCCACCCCCAAAAGGCAGTAGCAGCAGCAGCATTCTTGCTGTTGGTGTCCAGTCTGGCTGCCCCAGAGAGGGGGTGGTGGTGGGGTAGAGGTTGGGGACAGTTGGGGGGCTGTGTTAGGGATGGACAGGGAGTAGATGGGGTCACATGGGGGTGGGGATGGACGGGGTAGGTGGGGGGCAGGCAGGGGAGCAGGCGGGGGGGCAATGTTGGGGTGGGCGGGGGTAGCGTTGGACGGGGTGTGGGGGACGGGCTGTGGGCGGTGTTGGATGGGATTGGGGATGGGTGACAGTCAGGGGCTCGCACTCTCTGTGCTGCTGCTAGTCTCCTGAACAGGGAGCAGACTTTACAAAAAGCTCCGAGCCTCAGAAGATAGGCATTGAATCGATTAACTGAATGACCAAATTAGTGCCCACCCATCTCACTCAGATAATCAAGTTTCCCCTGTATTGGAATGATCACAATTATGCTTGCCTTCATTGGTGTGGTCATTGAGTATAAAAGTTGGCAAGTTACATTGTAACTGTATAAAACATTAGTTAGGCCATATATGGAGTATTGTGTGCAGTTCCAGTCACCCCATGGATGTGGAGGCTTTAGAGAAGGTACAGAAGAGGTTTACCAGGATGTTGCCTGGATTGGAGTGTATTAGCTATCAAAGAGAGATTGGATAATGTTGGGTTGTTTTCACTAAACTGTTGGAAGCTGAGGGGCTACCTAACTGAAGTATTTAAAATTATGAGAGGCCTGGAGAGGGTGGATGGTCTTTCTCCCGGGGTCGAAATGCCAAGTTCTATGGGTATAGGTTTAAGATGAAAAAGGGAATACTTTAAAGGAGACTGGCAAGGAAAGTCTCTTTTTTAAAGAGGTGATAGGTGCCTGAAATGCGCTACCAGGTGAGGTGGAAGAAGCAGAGACAAAAACAAGGTTTGAGAGGTAGTTAGACAGATACAGGAACAGGCAGAGAATTGAAGGATACTGATCATGTGCAAGCAGATGGGATTTGTTTAGAATAGGATCCTGGTTAGCATAAATATGGGGTGGGGGGAGCACTAAAAGTTCTATTCCTGTGCTGTACAGTTCTAAATTCTTGCAACTGTCTGGAATTTCCTTGTAAATTGACACTGCATATCTTTCATGAAAACTGATAGAATGAGGCCAGAAGTGTAATGGCACCTTAATTGCTTCTTAACTGTAACTAAATAGATTGTGTTCTGAAGAAGGGTCACTGGACCCAAAACGTTACCTTTACTTTCTCTCCACAGATGCTGCCAGACCCGAGTTTTTCCAACAATGTGTTTTTATTTCTGGTTTCCAGCATCTGTAGTTCTTTCGGGTTTTTTTTGAGACTGTGACCTTAAGCCTCTTCAGAACATGCTCTCTTTCCAGCACATGGCATCATGTTCAGAGGTCAATATTAGCACCAATCTGCTTTGCTGTCCTTCATTATTTACATACTTGCATTGTAAACTTCATGTCGAGCTTAGTGCATTCCCTCTTTGTGCAAATCCATCTAACACCTAACTATTTATACTCATGTGCTATCTGTCTTTCTGAATCCTTCATGCACCTAGTCTTTGTCCTAACCAATGCTATACTTTGTTGCGAAGCACCCTCTTCAATGCAAATCTCTGCTTTCAGAAAATAGTAATAATTATACTTAGGTCTGTGGTGAGAGACCAACCAAAACTGAGTGAATATTTTCACTGGTTTCCATTCCATTGATTATTAGAAACAAAGAATGACCAGATTAAGAAGCAGTTTTGTTTTCAATGCATTAAGTTTGTGTAATATTACTAAAATTAGTAATAAAACATGATACCTTTTCAAATTTTCTGGATGTTTGGGAAAGTCTGGCAATGTCCTTAGGAACCAAAAATAAAATTATGTACATGAGCAGGCCATGAAGAATGCAATTGAGATAATCAAAGTGATGTTGACAAAGATTGCAAATGTACTTGAGCAATTCATTGCCAAAAATTACACCAATATGAACTAAAAGAAAGAGAAAAACGGATGTTTAGAAAACATCATTGCTAGAATTATCTTTAACTTTCATTGTCTTTAGAAAAATGATTTTGTTAAAGGTTTCAATATTGGCAACAGGGATTGTCCTAAAAAGTACTCTGAGATAGATTATTTTTTGTTGAGCAAAGGCATTAAGGGATATGGGCCAAAGGCAGGTATATGGAATTAGGCCACAGAGCAGCTATGATTTCATTGAATGGTGTCCAAGCCCCTGTTCCTGTAGAATCATAAAATCCCTACAGTGTGGAAGCAGGCCATTCAGCCCATCAAGTCCATAACCTCCAAAGATCATCCCACCCAGATCCACCCCTTTACCCTATCCCTGTAACACTGCATTTCCCATGGCTACTCCACTTAGCATGCACAGCTTTGGACTGTGGGAAGAAACTGGAGCACCCAGTGGAAGCCCAGACAGAGGAGAACATGCAAACTCCACACAGACAGTCAACCAACTCTGGAATCGAACGCAGGTCCCGGCTGCTATGAGGCAGCAGTGATAATCACTGAGCCACTGTGCTGCCCACCTTTCCTGTGTTTCAATGTAAGTAAAAACCTATTTGGTCTTGGAGGTTCTCTTTCAAATGGTTTTAAAATAAATATGGCAACTGAAATACAGGCACTCACAAGTTAATCATTAAATCCTGAAGACAGACAGAAAATCCCAAATGGCAACTGGTTCAAAACTAAAAAGCCAAACTCAAAAATAGATGATATAAAGTTTATATAAAATCACGCACTTTACATCATAATAGAAGTAACTTTCCTTTATTTTCCACAGGAAATACTGTTCACAAGAATAGATTAATTTTCATTATGTCAATAATGTCCAGTAGGGACTTTTTCTATAGTAATTTTATTGGTGCTATTCTGAGCTCATTTTTGTTCTATGAAAAAAAATCTGATCTAAAGAGCAGATTTGATTTAGATGCACATTTTTTGGAACTTTACAAACACAAATTCCAGCTAGCTCTACAGAAACTAAAACATACAGAATCTTGTGCCAGTTGGCTTTCACTTACCCTAGTTATCCATTTGCTATTACACAACCTTAACATACATTCTATTAATATGGATCAGATTTGCAAGTCTGAATCCATGGCATTAGAGATGTACAGCACAGAAACAGTCCCCCCTGGTCCAACTCATCCATGCCAACCAGACATCCCAGTCGCATCTGCCAGCACCCAGCCCACACCTGTCCAAACCCCTCCCACTCATCCATCCTCCAGTTGCCCCCCAAATGCTGTCATCCCACCAAATTCTACTACCTCATCTGGCAGCCCACCCCCCCCCCACATACACACATCATCCTCCGTGCAAAAAAGCTGCCCCCCAGGTCCCATCCATATCCCTCCCCTCCCATCCCAAACTCTGGGCAGCATTTTCAGAGAAGGGAATCAGAATTTGGGAACCATTCAAATCCTAAACCTTCCACTGGGGAAAACAGTTGTTTGTTATGATTTGTATGGGAGCGCCTTTAATTGGCCTAGAGTCACATTTGTCGTCCAAGTAAGGATGGCAGCAAGTGCTCAAAGCTACAGGCACCCTCTCTCCAGCTTCTTCAAACCTAATTTTTTGAAAAATCGCTTTGTATCCAAAACACCATCATCAGGAAGTCATTATCAGGCAATTAAATTGTTCCCCTTCCCTCATCCTGTTATCTTTGGAAAACTGGTTGCTGACTGGGGATTTCCAGTTACCCTACTTTAATTGGCTTTTGGTGGCTCAACATGAACCAGGCCAGCTACCACGGCGCTTCTCCCAAATCTGCCTCTACAAAAATGACCCAGAGGCAGGATGGTGCCAGGAAGCTCGTATACCGTTTGGCTGGGCTACTTTTAGTTCCTTCCTGCCTCTGTGGCACAGGTGGAGCTCAAAATTGAGCCCTTTCTATCTGTCTTCACAGTAAAAGTCCAAAACTATTTCTGGATATAATTGGGAACCAAGAATGAGTAACTTCTTTAAAAATTAGTTTTAAAAAAGTACTGGAGAAATTAATAAGGTCTAGTGGCACCAGATCCCTGGATCTGAAAGCCAGCATCCGAGGATTTTGAAATGGGATGCTACACAGATTGTGGATGCATTGATTTTGAATTTCCACATTTCCTTAACGTCTGTCACAATTTCTAAGGATTGGAATCTTGGAAGCAGAACCCTATTTAAAAATAGCAAAAGTGGAACAATAGATTAGTTAGGTTGTAGCCAAAATGCTAGGAGCTATTATTATGGGTGTGGTAACAGAGTACTGAGAAAATCATAATTTGAATTTATGCAAGTAAAATTGTGCTTTACAAATCTGCTAATATATTTTGAGAATGCAGCTAGCAAAGTGGATATGGAGAAACGTGTAAATACAATGTAATTGACTCTAACTCCATGCTTATAGCTATGTTTCCATTCCTGGAATTCATGATTTTAAGTGAAACAACTTTAAATGAATCATGGTTTTCCATAGGAATTGGTATTGAAGGTAAGTTCGTTCAGACATTTTTGCCCATAAAAAGCAACGTAAAAGTTGAAAAACTAAACTGTACGTATGCAAAGCTGCATTCCTAGTTTAAATATCTTGAAAACTAAAATGCTTCACTAAAAATAAGATAAATACAGTGCAGTGTTTTTTTAAAATCTACACTCATCTTCATTGTGTAGCATCTTTAGATTGACCAATTCTGCTTAGTATTGGAAACCGGTCAATGCAGGAGGTAGCTGGACTCCCAGTACTATTTGTGATGACTGCCTTCTGCTAGATGGAACCAGGACGTCAGTGCGAGTTCAGAACTGGAGCCAGTTGAGAATAGAAGTACAGACCTGGGGAGCCTAAACTAAGAACAGAAGCAGGAGGTGGGGCCAGGCTGAGGATCACCAGGAAGCAAGTCCAGGAGTGGCCGACACTGAGAAGCAAGGCCAAGGCAGAACAAGCCAGGAAACAAAACCAGGAGAGAGGTGAAGCTGTGACAGCCAATGAATGGTGTATTTAACACTGACTGCATGATAATGAGCAGAAAACACAAAAATGATGTCGAGCCCAGTGCCAGCATGCCTTACTCTGAACTTCACACTGATACTATAACACAAAGGCTGGAAAATATGGCCACCTATGGTCAGCTGGTTTATTTTGTGGATTGCCTGGACATTAGATTTTCTGCCTGGGAGAATAAATTGGATCAGGAATTGGAGTGGTCACCAGAGAGGAACTGGGGAAGCTGACAAATGAGGAGGTGCTCTGGACAGAATGCCTGTCCAGGAGATTCAGCAGTGTATCTGGAGTTTAAAAGTAAAGAACAAAACATGAAGTATTCCTCCAGTCTTTATCCCTGCTCACTCTCAGCTCCCCCTGCATCCCACCCCAAAAACATACACACACATTCCCCACTCCTCGTTCATGCCACCCATGGCAATGTATGCCAAAACATCTCTATGGACCCTCTGCCCCATGTTAAGTTTTGACCCAATCCACTCCCAATCCAATGCCTGTCCTTCTTCCCCCTCCCCCGGCTATTAAGGTATGTATTCCCCAAACAAACCTTATGACATTTTGTGCCCTCAATGCCAAGCTATGCACTTCCCTTCACCTCCCATGACCCTTTCTAGAATATATGCCAACCTCATGCCAGCCTTATATTGAATAAAAGTTCCCTCACTCATAAAACTCCATATTCTACATTTTAATACCTTCAACTAAATAAAGCGACTTAACAACAAATATTTAAGCGCACAATGCCTTACAATAACATTATTTATATTTCCACACAAAGAGTCTATAACCACTTGCAGCCATCAGACAAACTTTGTAGCAGCAGACACCTTAGTCTAAAAATAGATGGTTGTGAAATCAGTCATGTAGCAATAATATAGCAACGGAGGCCCTTAGGCTTATGTCAATGGATATACTGAAAGAAAGCAAAGCATTTTTTAAAAGCCTAAAAGGCAGAAATACAAAATGCCTTGACAGCTTGAAAGTTCTCTTTTTAAACAGGTGAATTTGATAGGTCCTCTTGACATTCCTTGCAGCTCTGTTTACTGGGTCTTCTTTATATTTTTGATACTGCCTCTTCCAGGTTTCTTTGACAGGTTCTGTTGACACTTTTGACACCTCATTTGACAGGTGCAGTCAACAGTTTTGACATCTGATTTTAACAGATCTGTTATAGTTCCAATGAGTTTGAAAGTATTTGAGTTAATGTACTTTAAAATGCACATTGATGCTTATTTTGAAAAGTTCCAAAGGACACCTTACCTCCCCGAAATGTGTCCTAGAACCAGATCAAAAGAAGTGGACAAAGTTTAGATTAGTTCTTAGCAGATCTACTTTGCATGTAGGGGTTTCATGTTCCACATTCATGGAGGAAGGTGATGATTTAGATGTCCAGCTGTCTCTGAAAAATTTGTAAATCCCTCGCTAACTCCATTAGCACCCCCATGAAAATGAGAAATACCATGTTTCGGGATACAATGTAATTTCTACACTTGTCTGCCGTTTTTGAGACTTTCCACTTTGGCAAATATCTCAGCCTGACTTTAAAATCCACAATATGTATTAATGACATTAATGATTTAGATGAAGGTACTAAATTAGATATCTCCAAGGTTGTGATAACAAAAAGCTGGGTGGGAGCGTGAACTGTGAGGGGAATCAGAGATGCTTCAGTCTAATTTGGACCAATTGAATAAATGGGCAAGTGCATTGCAGGTGAAATGTATAAAGTAGATAAATATGAGGATCTACACTTCAGTAGCAAAAACAGGAAGACAGATTATGATCTGAGTAAGAATAGATTAGGAAATAAGAGAGGTGCAATGAGAGCTGAGTATGTTTATGCATCAGCTGTTGAAGGTAAGCATGCAGGGGCAGCAGGCAGCAAAGAAGGCGAATGACATGCTGGCCTTCATAGCAAGAGGATTCGAGTACTGGAGCGGAGATATCTTGTTGCAATCATACTGGGCCTTGGTGAGCCCACACCCAGAATATTGTGTGCATTTTATAACTGAGGAATGATGTTCTGGCTATGGAAGGAGTGCAGTGAAGGTTCAACCTGAGTTGGCAGGACAGACTTATGAAGATATGTATTAGATCAGCGAGGACTATATTCACTGAAGTTTAGAAAATTGAGGGGGTTCTCACAAAAACCTGTAACATTCTCACAAGACTTGTCAGGGTAATTGCATGTAGGATGCCCTGATGGATAGTCCAAAACCAATGGTCACAGTTTAAGGATACAGCAGAAGCCATTTAGGACTGAGAGGAAGAGAACTGTCTTCATCCAGAGAGCAGTGAGCCTGTGGAATTCTCTGCCACAGAAAGTGATTGAGACCTAAACATTGAATGTTTTCAAGAAGGACTTAGAAACAGTCCTTAGTGTTCATGGGATCAAAGGGTCTTGGGAGAAAGCAGGAACAGGGTACCAAGTTGGATCAGCCAGGATAATTTTGAAGGGCACCGCAAGCACGGAGGACTGAACGACCAATTTGTGCTCCCATTTTTGATATTTCTAAGAGGTGTTCATCCACAACACAGAATGCGTAATTTACACAACCAGCCATCTTATCTGAAAAAATGCTAAAACATGAAATTTATATGATGATGCAGGTATGCTGTCTGCTTTTATAAAGAGCTCGAAGCAGTTGGCAGACAATTCCAACAGAAAGCAGTCAAACAACAGTGGTCAGAAAGCCAGATACCAAATTAGCTGCAAGCCACTGAGCAGCCAGAGTAATTAGGAGCTTTGTCTTATAATCAAGAGACTCCAACAGAGAGAAGGATTCCCCCAAACATTTCCAACTTCAAGTTTACCTGAGAACCAACTTCCTGGATATCCATGCTAAACCTCACAAAATACAGTGAGTCCTTCACTTTACAAGTCCCTCGGACTTCAAACATCAAAATTATGGAAGGAATTATAGATCTGCCTCATGAGAGATGAAAGATTATGAACCAGAGACCAAATGGTCATGAGTTAATCATAATGTTTGAAAATGTTATTATCTTTACTGTAACTGATCCTCATGTGTGTGAGGGTATGTGTGGAAATGCAGGTGAGAAATATTACATTTTAAATTCAGGTTTAAATAAATAACCCTCATATTTTGAAACTCAAAGTTTGCTGCTGAAATTATTTAATTGAAAGAAAACATTTTGAGGGTAAGAAAAAACACAACTCTCACAGGGTGACACAGCGGCTCAGTGGTTAGCACTGCTGCCTCACAGTGTCAGGAATTTGGTTTGATTTCATCCTCAAGCCAGAGTCTGTGTGGAGTTTGAATTGAATTGGATTTATTGTCATGTGGGCCGAGACACGTGAAAAGCTTTGTCTTGTCAGCAATACAGGCAGATCACAGAGTTAAATAGCATAGATAAGTAAAAGTAGGTAAACAGCGGCATAAACAAAAAACACAGGTACAGGCGATTGCTAATAGTTTTTGAGTCCATTCAGTATCCTTTCTGGGACAGGTCTCTCAGGTCCCTCCATTTTCCAGCAGGCCCCAAGCATGGGGCTCGTGTAGGCTGCCTCCAGCTGGCCTGGCTTTCTTCCAGAGTGGTCGGATGTGTCATGGGCACCATGCAGTCTGCTGCCTTCATCCAGTAAACTGGCTTTGAGGATTGGAGGACCTTCAAACCTGTGAGTTTAGATAAAACATAGTTATTAGCAATTTTTAAAAGTATGCTATTAAGTTTAAAGAAAGTAGCTCGATTGTAGGAAATAGGAATGCATGCAGGAGCTCGCAAGGAGTCGACCATATCTGGCACCATCTTGAGCTTTTACACATTCTCCTTCCCACATCTGTATAGGTTTGGTCGGGTTTCCTGCAGTCATAAAGGTGTGAAGATTAGATGGCTTGGCCATGCTAAATTGTTCATAGTGTCCAGGAATGTGCAGGTTAAGTGGATTAGCCATGGGAAATGCAAGGTTACAGGAATAGAGTAGCAGGTGAGTGTGGGTGGAATGCTGTTTAGAGGGTCGATGTAGACTTGATGGGCTGATAACCTGCTTCCATATTGTAGAGATCCTATGATATATACAAAACTAACTGATCACGGGCAATAAGAGAAGACATGAATTTAGTTTGTCATGACAATGTCATGCAATTGGATTACATTGAATGGGTACCTGATAACTGTATGTAGTGCTCCCCTCACTTGTTCTTTGTACTGACCTTTTTGCTTAATCTATCTGGTGGAGAGAATATTTTAAGGTCTTTTATTTTTCAAATTTATAGATAAATTACCCAGTAATGTATGTTGATATGCAATACATAATTAAACCTCCCGCATATTTACTTATTCTTATTACTCCTTACTACAGTTCGGCAGAACTGTCATGTTGCTGTTCTGCAGAATTGCCTCAGCATTAAAATCAATGATGATTAAAGGCACCAGCTGTAGTGACAGCATTTAATCAATATGAGAGTTATTCATCTCCCTGTACACAAATAAATGGAAGTTACTTAAATAATCTGCAGTTATCTGCTATACTGTAAAAAGAAATAATGCCACATCAAATTATCAAATCAATTGCAGCAAAAGGCCAGGGTCAGAGCTATACTTGGGTTTTGTTATTCACTCATAAACTATAACTGATACCACAAAACTGACAGATCTGTCATTGATCAAACAAATCATAAAATGTAGATCACTTGTCAGTACATACAAGGGAAGGTGAGGTATTTGCATAACATTCAGGGAGGGAAACAAGGTTAACCTAGATAAGGAACAATACCTTTTGAAGCAAAAATAAATAAACAATGGATGCTTGTGATTTTAGTGAAATCAGCAACTAAATAAATATGGCTTTGAAAGTATTCATTTTTTTAAAGTAAAGCTTCTCGGAGAGAAAACAAGAATTAATCAAGTGACCAAATTTATAAGAGCCGAGATTTCAAATCTGTTCTACCAGCAAGCGAGGGTCTCAGCTGGACTTAAATTCTAAAAGTAATATTTCTATCCCATTTTTAATAATCTTGTTAGTTCTAGTGTAATTTTTGTCAGGGCTATGTTCTTGGCTCAAATGGAAATTAAAATTCAGTGATTTCTATAACAGACAACAACTTAATGCCTGGGCAGCAAGTTAAATTCTACACAATGTCAACATGAAAATTGGATAAGATAGGTGGAGGGAAGAAAAGAGGTTGATGGAATGTGGGAACAGGATTGATAAATATGATTAGAACACTTTGCCCTTTTTTGGAGTAAATACCAGCAAGGACTATGTCTATGTTATAACCTCTATGTATTTTTTCATCCCCCTCCATTTACAGCGTATCTATTTACAAATGTTGCATGTCATTAGATCTGAGGGATCTCATGAAATAAAAGATTGTCATTTGCATCATCTAGCTGTGAACATCATTCTTCATCCTGCCTTATAAGACTGAGGTACTCCAGTTTGTATGAGAGTCAAACCAGACTCTAAAGCTAACTCTGCTTCTCTTTCCACAGAAGCTGCCAGATCTGTTGAGTTTCTCCAGCATTCTCTTTGTTTGTTTCAGAATTCCAGTATCTACCAGATTTGTAGATGTACTCCCATGTTAGTTTATGCTTAAAATATAAATTGAACATTCATTCCCTTCACCACAGATGCACATCAGTATCAGTGTATACAATCTACAAGATGCACAGCAGCAGCTCAACAAGATTCACTCAGCAACAGCTTCCAATACTGTGACCTCTATCACTTGGATTCATAAAGGCAGCAGATGTATTAGATACCATTAACAGTAAATTCCTCTCCAAGTTGCTTGCTATTTTCACTTAGCTGTCAAATTACCTGTCATTTTCAATTCTGTGTAAAATTGAGAAAAATAAAACTGTTTTAAAACCCTTAAAACTACTTTGAGATAAATAGAAGGTGCTTAGGTACATTTAGTAAGTTAGAAGTATAATTTACTTTGTGCTGACAAGTTCCTGAATAGTCATATTGTCAGGACAATCACATGGCAAAGTTTTCATAAAATATGACAATAGAATTCGAGTGTGTGTGCAGAAAAAAAATACAAGGTTTTGTAGTCATATAGTACTACATTGGGTTCTATTTCTGAAAGCAGTACACTGTGTACCTGCTATGAGCTCTAGAAATTCTCAAGAGGATGCAGCTGATCTCCACATGCCTAAGGCAGCTGCAGGTTTTTTTTTATTAAATTGCTTCATACTGGAATAGTATCACAGTAGTATGGATAGAATATGCCAAATTGCTATGTCAGTTGATAATTTATATCCTTTATAAAACAAACAGATGAGGTCACTTGGCACGTCATTCAGGAGAGGTTACCTTCAATTAGTTATTTGTTTATTAGAAGTCATATGACAACAACTTGTGTTCATATGACACCTTGGACATCATAAAGCAACCCAAGGAACTTTACTGGAGTGTTAGAGAATAATAAGAGGTGCAATGGTAAATGTCACTGGTCAAGCAATCCAAAACCCCAGGCCAAATATCCAGAACATGGTTTTGAATATTATTTAGTCAGATGGTGGAATTTGAGTTTAACAGAATTTAGAATAAAGAGATGGCCTATTATTAATGATATAGCCACTGCTGATTGTTGTTAAAAGCTCATCTGATTCACTAATGTCCTTTAGGTAAGGAAATGTACTGTTCTTATCTGGTCTGGCCAATATAGAACATAGAACAATACAGCACAGAACAGGCCCTTCGGCCCACGATGTTGTGCCGAACTTCTATCCTAGATTAAGCACCCATCCATGTACCTATCCAAATGCCGCTTAAAGGTCGCCAATGAATCTGACTCTACCACTCCCACGGGCAGCGCATTCCATGCCCCCACCACTCTCTGGGTAAAGAACCCACCCCTGACATCTCCCCTATACCTTCCACCGTTCACCTTAAATTTATGTCCCCTTGTAACACTCTGTTGTACCCGGGGAAAAAGTTTCTGACTGTCTACTCTATCTATTCCTCTGATCATCTTATAAACCTCTATCAAGTCACCCCTCATCCTTCGCCGTTCCAACGAGAAAAGGCCGAGAACTCTCAACCTATCCTCGTACGACCTACTCTCCATTCCAGGCAACATCCTGGTAAATCTTCTCTGCACCCTCTCCAAAGCTTCCACATCTTTCCTAAAGTGAGGCGACCAGAACTGCACACAGTACTCCAAATGTGGCCTAACCAAAGTCCTGTACAGCTGCAACATCACCTCACGACTCTTGAATTCAATCCCTCTGCTAATGAACGATAATACTCCATAGGCCTTCTTACAAACTCTATCCACCTGAGTGGCAACCTTCAAAGATCTATGTACATAGACCCCAAGATCCCTCTGTTCCTCCACCTGACCAAGAACCCTACCATTAACCCTGTATTCCGCATTCTTATTTGTTCTTCCAAAATGGACAACTTCACACTTGGCAGGGTTGAACTCCATCTGCCACTCCTCAGCCCAGCTCTGCATCATATCTAAGTCCCTCTGCAGCCGACAACAGCCCTCCTCACTGTCCACAACTCCACCTATCTTTGTATCATCTGCAAATTTACTGACCCACCCTTCGACTCCCTCATCTAAGTCATTAATAAAAATTACAAACAGCAGAGGACCCAGAACTGATCCCTGCGGAACTCCACTTGTAACTGGACTCCATGCTGAATATTTACCATCTACTACCACTCTCTGACTTCGACCGGTTAGCCAGTTTTCTATCCAATTGGCCAAATTTCCCTCTATCCCATGCCTCCTGACTTTCCGCATAAGCCTACCATGGGGAACCTTATCAAATGCCTTACTAAAATCCATGTACACTACATCCACTGCTCTACCCTCATCCACATGCTTGGTCACCTCCTCGAAGAATTCAATAAGACTTGTAAGGCAAGACCTACCCTTCACAAATCCGTGCTGGCTGTCCCTAATCAAGCAGTGCCGTTCCAGATACTCGTAAATCCTATCCCTCAGTACCCTTTCCATTACTTTGCCTACCACAGAAGTAAGACTAACTGGCCTGTAATTCCCGGGGTTATCCCTATTCCCTTTTTTGAACAGGAGAAATTGAGGACTGCAGATGCTGGAGATCAGAGTCAAGAAGTGCAGTGCTAGAAAAGCACAGCCTGTCAGGCAGCATCCGAGGAGCAGGACAGTCAACATGTCGAGCATGAGTTCTTCATCAGACCAATATGTGATTCAACTGCCTTCTGGGCAATTAAGGATCAGCCATAAATGCCATCCTAAAAGCCTTCATTCCATAAATAAAATTGTCACTAGGTCACATAAGGAGGTATTAGATCAGATGACTAGAAGCTTGGTCAACAAAATGGGTTTTAATGAATGTCTTAAAGAAAGAAATAGACATGCTCAATAGGGCAGAATTGGAAGAATGTAGAAGTCTAAGGTGCTAGGGGTGGGGGAGATGGGGTGTGGGGGGTGGAGAGCAGGTGGTGTTGGGGAGGTGTAAGGCTAAAGGAACAAGGCATAAGAAGAGTTTGGATGAGACCTTTAAAATCAAGGTAAGACCAAAGGACTTAGTGCAAGGGTTAGGGCAGTCAGATTATAAACAACCTCAATTTTGCAGAATGTAGACAATGGGAGTCTAGCAGCAAGTGCATTAGAATAGTCAATTTGAGAGGTAACAAACCATGAATGAGGATTTCAACTACAGCTATTATCAGGTAAGGTCAACATCAAGAATTAGGTGGTCTTGGTGATGTAAAATGCTCACCTTAGGACTAAATATAGTGCCAATGCTGAAAAAAGTCTGGTCCAGCCTCTGATTGTTACTAGATAGTGGGGTTAAGTCTGGAGAGGAAATGGATATTGTGACAGGAACAAAAACAATTGTTTCTGCCTTTACAATATCTCAATTCATCCAATATTAAATGTCAGATAAGTAGTCAGTCAATTTAGAGACAGTGAACATGGTGATGAAGTTGTGGTAAGGTTGACTTGGATATATATATGGAAATGAATGATATGATTTCTGACGATATTCCCAAGGGGCAGTATATTGATGACAAAAAAGAGAGAGCCAAGGATAGATCCTTAGGGGACACCAGTAAGGGTGTAGGATTTTAAAAAGGTAGTATTGCAGGTGTTATTAAAGTTGTGAAAGTATTAACTGAGAAATGAAAACAAGTAAATATAGTTCGACCTACCCAGAGGACAATGGAAAAGGATTGGAGCAGAATTTTATGGTTGATTATGTCAAATCTGGCATTCAGCTTGAAGGGGATGAGGAGGGTTAGAGTACGTTTGTCATAGTGAACTAGGATGCTATCCATGACTTTGATAAGTGCTGCCTGGGTACTATGGTGGAAACAGATCTAATTGGAGGGATTCAGACAAGGAATAATGTGAAGGATGTGCTTAGATTTGGGTGGTAACTACACATTCAAGTTCCGTAATGATGTAAGAATGTTTTTAAATGAGGCAATACCTTGTAGGGCTACAGAGGGCAAAGAATTGGTGTTTTGATGACCAGACGACAACAGCAGATCTTAAGAAACGAAAGACAGTAAATGAAGTAACAGATCTGTTAATAACATTGGCTAAAATAGGAGCCAAGAAGGCAAGTTGGTTGGTCAGTAGTTTAGTAGCAATAGGATCTATATAGCAACAGGTTGATCTCTTGGACAAGATGAGCTTGAAGAAGACTTGAGGGGAGACAGAAGCAAAACTAGAAAAGATTAAAAATCAGGGTTAAGGCACAGAAACCAGAGAGGATATGGCCTGGTGAGTTAATGGAAGGGTTGGGAATAGTGGAAGCAGCTGAATGAATAATCTCAACCTGTGTAGCAAAAAAATCAAAATCATTCTCGAAAACATATAGGTTTAACTTCCAATCATAAATGACAATGTGTCCATGAAAGGGTATTAGTGTAGACTTCTGATGACAGCCAGTTCCTAAGAAAATTGCAAAGAAAGATCTTTCTACGTAGTTATAAAATAATGCCCATTTTCACCTTCAGTTTCAATATGCTGACGTACGGCACATACAATTCTTCCTATCTCAATAGAGACAGGAAATAACTGGCTTTTCAGCAGGAGTCCTCTGAGAGTAATCAAGAGTGACCATTGCTGACCTTTATTCATTTCCATATCTCAAAGCAGCTGAAGCCTAAGGCAGCTGTGAATGTGAATGAGGAAATTAGCATATTAAATACCAAATTCCTTCTTTACGGTTCAACCTGATCAAGTGCATCCCAGGACATTGTGGGAAGTTAGGGAAAATGTTGGGTGGCCACGACTAGAGATATTTGTACCATCTATACCCACAGGTGAGGTGCCAGAGGACTGGAGCTTGGCTAATGTTGTGCCTTTATTTATGAAAGGCTGTAAGTAGAAGCCTGGGGAATTAAAGACTTGTGAGTCTGACATCAGTGATGGGTATCTTATTGAAGGTGATTCTGAAAGATAGGATTTATATGCTTTTGGAGAGGACTGATTAAGTATAGACAACATGGCTTTATCCAAGGGAAATCATGTTTCACAAACTTAATTGAGTTTTTTGAGTAAGTTACCAAAAGGATTGATGAGGGCAGACCAGTAGACGTTGATTATTAATTTTTGGACTGGAGACGTGTGACCAGCAGCTTTCCACAGGTGTCAGTAATGGGTCCACTTTTGTTTGTCATTTATATAAGTGATTTGGATGAGAATTTAGGAGACAAGGTTACAGATGACACCAAGATTGGTGGCACAGTACTCAGTGAAGAAGGTTATCTAAGATTACAAAGGGATCTTGATCAATTGGATCAACAGGCTGAAGAGTGGCAAATTGAGTTTAATTTGGATAAATGTGAGGTATTGCATTTTGATAAAACAAACAAGGGCAGGACTTATATAATTAATGGTGGGATCCTGGGTAATGTTATAGAACAGAGAGACCTAGGGATTTAGGAACTACTTCTTTGCAATTTACATTGTGTGTAGGCAGGGTGGTTAAGAAAGTGTTTAGCATGCTTGCCTTCATTTATTAAACCATTGAGTATAGGAAATATAGACATTTGGGTAAGTACATGAAAAGGAAAGGTTTGGCGGCTATGGGCCAAGTTTAGTTTAGGAGTGTAGTTGGCATGGACTAGTTGGATGGAAGGGTCTGTTTCCATGTTGTATGACTCTATAACTGCATCTATTCTGTAAAACACCAAGAAAATGTCTTCCTTACCAGAACTTATTTCATAATTTTTATTTCCATTTGTTTTATTCATTTCAGGCAGTAACTTTGATTTCAAGGTAACTGAAAACTTACTTGTGAGAGTGAACACATGCAGACTTTTACTGCAATATTAAGCCATTCCCCATTCATACTGAGTCGGTTCCTCTTAACCTGGTCACAGTTTGGATTTCAGAATTAGTGGCATTCTCCTGGGCAAAGGTTCCTGTTCCTAAACATGATTTAGTTACCAGGAGTCATAGTCTAAGGATAAAAGGTAGGTCATTTACTATGGAGAAGAGGAGAAATTTCTGCACCCACAGAGTGGTGAGCCTGTGAAACCTGCCACAGAAAGCAGTCAAGGACAAAACATTGAATATTTTCAAGAAGGAGTTGGATATGGTTCTGAGAGCTAAAGGAATCAGAAGGTATGGGGAGAAAGCAGGGACAAGGTATTGAGTTGGATGATCAGCCATGATAGTGAAGGTGATGGCCTCATGGAATTATTACTAGACTATTAACCCAGTGACCCAGGTAAATGTTCTGGAGACCCAGGTTTAAAGTCTGCCATGGCAGATGGTGGAATTTGAATTCAATAAGACATCTGAATTTTGAATCGAACAATAACCATGAACCTGTTGTTGCATGTCGGAAAAACTCTTTTGCTTCACGAATATCCTTCAGGGAAAGAAACTGCAATCCTTACCCGAACTGGCCTGCATGTGACTCGAGACCCACAGCAACGTGGTTGACTCTCAACTGCCCTCTGGGCAATTAAGGGCAGAGAATAAATGCTGGCCTAGCCAGTGATGCCCACATTCCATGAACGTATATAAAAAAGTTGAAAAGCAGAGCAGGTTCTAAGGGCCAAATGGCCTACTCCTGCCTTTCGTTGCTATGTTACCCTTGCTGAAATGCTTAGCATGCCCAAACTTAAATTAGGAATAACGCAAAAAGGGAGGGGGGAGGAAATGTGAGGCAGTCAAGAAATTCCGATGATGTCCATTGCAGATCACAAAAAAATATAGGTGCGACTATATTGTCACACCTTTGGAATACATTATTGGGCAGCAAAGAGTGTGGAAGGGACAGCTGGGAGTGAATGGGGGAAGAGGAAGAATGGATTAATTTGCTGCTGTAGTAAAAACCGGAACTTTGGGTGAGACCAATCAAAATGGAGTTATTGATTGGCTTGTGCTTGTTCATTTGCATGATTAACTGAGTGAAACAGAATTGTAAACTCGCATATCTTACGTGTATAAAACACAAAGGTGACATTGGGTAGCCTTAGTATCATGATTTTTGTTTGAATCTGACAAACATATCCCATTAATAGAAAAGTCTAGCATAAAGCAACAAAGAAATATCAAACATTAGCAAAGCCAACCATTTCCCATATTTCAATAGTCACTATAAATCTCATCAGTCACAAAAGTCCTCAAACAGTATTTTCTTCCTTCAGGGTTACCAAGCTGCAGATGAAAATAAGACAACTAGAAAGGCCGCACCCCTGGTGGTAAGGATCCTATCATTTATTTTGTTTTCTTTTTAACATTGTGAACTGAAATGAGAGAGAATTGTTCTAAAATCAATGTTTGAAAGAGTGGCTGCAGTTTGAATAGCAAGTAAGTTGACACCTATGACACATTATAAACAATTGCCTGAACAAGCAGTAATTGAAGTTTCAGTTACAAATAGTTCAGAGTTAAGAGAATGCACAGATGCAGCTTCTGTTGGCAACAAGCTGATTAGTTTACGGACTAGTGACCATTTATCACTGGCAGAGACCTTTTGCCTGCCAACAACATTGTGATTATTTTTCAGGTAACTGAACAGTTTGGAGCTGGGAATAAGTTACAAAGAGAGATAAGTGTTCATTTCTTTCCCCACTCAGTGGTAGTCTCTCTGTTTTCAGCAGTCAAAATTCACTGTATAAGAAAATCAGTTAATCCATCCTGCAACAGCGTCTCTCTCCAACCAAAGAAAGCAACCAGAGAAAGACAACTGAAGCGATGCATTAGCCAACAGAAAATTCATAAGGATCACCTCAAAAACAGAACTTAGGAACAAAGATTGCTGAATTGGCTTTGCAGCTTTTTTCTTTCTGCTGATAATCTATTTTACCTCATTTGTTTGTTTGTGTGCAAGGAGGAGTTTATAAGGGGATTAGAGCATAATTAGTCATGTTATACGGAATAATTTGTAACTGTTTATCTGTAGATGGGTCTAATATGTACAATAAATTGTAATTCTTGTACAGTACAAAAATCTAGTCTGTGTGCTCTATCAATCTGGGTTGAAAGTCTGGTAAATTGGGAAACATTGCGTATTTTATAAAATCTATACTTTTTTTGTGACAACTCTGGAAATAACAGGGCTTGATTTCCAGTATGTTACCCCAGTGAGTTATAACAATGGGAAGTGCCCGATATAGATATGCAATTGTCAATATAGATATGCAATTGGCACAGTTCTGCTTTACCAACTTTGCAATTCCTTCCACGTATAGTTTGAGCCTGGCTGAAGAGGTCAGTCATACCTGTCAACTCCTGGGAGACCCTAATGTTTGACTCACCCAAGTGGATATGGAAGCAAGGCATCCTTCATCGTAAGGGACTGTCTGCAGAGGAGGTGGAGAAGTTCAACTGCTCTCCCAATGCCATAGAATTAGCTCTACATGTTTCTTGTTCCCAGTAATATAGAGAAGGTGCTAACCATTAACAAGCATACCCTACAATTTTCAGAACTCAAAGGAACAGGTTTGATGCTAAATTGGCACATTGCTTACAGTACACAATTTCAATCCCTGAGCAGATAGTTAATTTTGTTACAATATGGTTAGGGATCAACAACCTTTTTTAAAAAATAGACAGAGGCAAGTTCCAGGGGTACATACTAGGACAATAAAGACACAAGATTCTACAGTTTTAAACAAATAACAATACTTTTATTTTAATAGTTAGAATAGCAATACAATCTTTAAAGCATATACAATTTATTTCTTGCATTCAGAATTAACACGTGGTAAACAGAGGGAATACATGATGATTGAATAGTCTTGGGAATACATCAAATAGTTAATGATGTCAAGATGGATCCTATGGATATTTCAGCAAGTCCTCACAGATGTTAATGTCACATGGTGTTATGATATCTCATGAAACTTCACAAGGGATTACAGTTCTTCATTTTTGCTGATCCTACCTCCAAACTCCCTGTCAAGAGCTGCTCCATTATGGACTGCTTCAATGATTGCTCCTGCTCTGCTCTGTCACCTGCCTGATCCTACCTAGCTTGTGTTCTTCCAGCCTCTTGCCTATCTTCCAGCATCTGCAGTCTTTTTGTCTCTAACCTTCCTGATGCTGCCTTTGACATTCTTGCATTTCTAATAGGAAATGTGCTTGGTACTGGGCTGGTTGTTTTTCCATTTTATCCTGTCTAGTCTTATGAGCTTCCCTTAAACCCTTAAATGAAGGTTTTCTTCAGATGGTTCACACTTCCTGATTTCTCTCTCTCTCTGTCATTGAAGTTCAAGTTCAAACATTTGCCTCTCTATTTCTATCTCAAGCAGCTTTATCTACAATTGAGTTCTACACCAATTCAAGCAGTGTTCCACCTGGGATTTCATCACACACGCTCAAGTATATGATTAAGGAGCAAGGTTAGGCCATTTGGCCCTTTGAGCTTCCTCCACCATTTGATAATATCTTGGCTGATCTGTTTGCAGCCTCAGCTCCACTTTCCTGTTTACCCCAAGACATTTTGAATTCCTTGGCAATTAAGAATCAGCTTTAAAAGTATTCAATGACCCTACTTTGACTGTGCTCTGGGAATAAAATTTCAAAGGCCAATGACGCACTGACTGAAAAAAATGGAAGACCTTTGTTTTTAAATTGCAGCCCTTATTTTTTGTCTCTCCCTTAGGAGAAGTAACCTCTCAACATGCATATTGTCAATTCCCCTTAGGATCTTGTAAGTTTCAAGAAAGTTACCTGTCTGTCTTCTAAGCTCTAATGGATACAGATCCAGCCTGTCAATCATTCCTTATGAGGTAACACCTTCACCCTGGATTCAGTCAAAAGAACCTATTATATTTTTCTCATGTAAGGAAACAAAAAGTATACAATGTGTATCAGATGAGGACTCACCAAGGCTTTACTAAATTGTAGAAAAAACAGGTGTTGCTATTAGGAAAGAAAAAGCTGAATTCAGAGACCTCTTGTTTCAAGTCTCACCTACTTCAGAGGTCTGTAATAATATCTCTGATAGTTTGGTAAGGAAAATATCTCTGAGTATATAGAAGCAACCTCTTATGGTGCAGTAGCCTTGTTTCTCCCTTTGGATAAAAAGACCTAGGTTCACTGTTGCAGAAGTGTGTCACAAGAAGTCTGAACAGGTTGCTTAAAAAATATCTTTGAGCATATTGAGTCCACGAGCTCTTGTGGTTCAGTGGAAGTGTCCCTACCTCTAGGCCAGGAGACCTGGGTCAGACCCCCACTGCCACCACTGTGTAATACTATCCTTGAACAGATTGATATGGAGAATATCTTTGAACACATAGAAGGAGAGAAATTTTGAAGCTGCAGTGTGGTTCAATTATGTAAGCTTCTGGTATTAACTCCAAACTACATATACAGCTGAGTGAAAGATTGGATCCTGTACTGTCCTTCACTGACTGGCTCTCTGCAAATGAACAGTTGCTTTTAGGTTGTGCCGCTCAAAAAAAAAGATAGATAGTTTGATGTAGAATTCAGAGCAACACAGCGATGCTAAAATTACCCTTCCATAAAAAGGTTTCTGTCCACCATCAAATATCTAAAGATGTATAGGAAGCATTTAATCTGTTCAGTCAATCACTGACAAAATCAATGTGATGACAAGGAACTCTATAAGCTTTGAGATAGTTGGTTTGATAACTAGCCTTACAGCTCTGATTCTGAATTTCACCTGTTTGGTCTATTGGGAGCTTTAGAAGAAAATTACTCTGAACCAATCTTGCTCACTTCCCATAACTGATGCATATAGCATTGTTTAGTTCCTCATTGAGTTGTTTTTTGTAGGCTAGATTTTCATGTGTACACCCAAAAAAAGGCTGAGGGGGAAGAATGGGGGCATTCGAATGCAGAACAGAATCCATTAGGGGATTACTGTTTCCATTCCCATTTATGGTAATACTTAGTGAGACCATGGTGTAGGTAGTGAGCCTGCACACAGCACACCTGAATTTTGCAGCTCCATTGCAAAGGAGGGTATTTCGGATTCCCTCCAATTTTGACGAATACAAGTCAGTTCCTGAAGGATGACCTGGTTCTTGGTACCTCGGAGGAAGCATGACGTATGGGGAACCCAATTCTGGAGTTGGGAACCTTTCAACATCTAAGTTCAAAAGGTATTACCAATTAACACATCATTATGTCATGCTGTACGCTGAATTAAAATGTTTTTAATACAGTGATCAATAATAGAGCTTCATACTTGAAAGCTAAATGACCATTAAATTGTGAGATGCTCTGGAGTACATTATCCAATGGATCTTCAGATCCATCTTCAGGTGATGCTGGAAGGGAAGCAGGTACCATGGCAATTAGTAAATCTCCTTCTTTTTCTTTGTTAAATACATACACAATCAGATGTATTGAAAAGAAATAAGTAAGAATGTATCCTCGAGTATAATGAGATAGTACAACATTTGAAGTAAATAGAAAAGAAAATCAGATGGTATAAATCAAATACTGTAAATTGGACAGGGTAAATTGGGTGGTGTAAATCAAGCTGTGTAAATCAGATTATGTAAATCAGACTCTGTAAATGGACTATCTAAAGCAGGCAATGCAAATCAGACAGTATGAATCAGATTATGCAGGTCAGGCAGCATGAATTAGATGGTGTAAATAAGGCCATGTGAATTAGGCTGTTAAAATTGGGCACTATAATTTAGGTTGTTGTAAATGAATTAGTGTAAACTGCATTGTGTAAATCGGGCTATGTAAATTGATCAGTATAAATTGGGCTGTGTAAATTAGACAATGCAAATAGTGTAAATTGGACTGTATAATCGATCAATGTAATTTAGACATATGTAAATCAGGCAGTGAAATTCAGGTGATATTGTAAGAAAAAGCAGCAAAATGGCATAAAATTTTGCCTGAAATTGAAGTAACGTTGGGAAGCAGGACATTGTGCTGATGTTAGAAAAGTTTGTTTCTCAGCCTCTTAAAATTAAACCTGCTGAGCTTGTAAGGCAGCAAAACTGAGCAAATGTTATGGGAAAGTATCAATGAGCCTGTGAACAAAACAAAGATCTTAGCATTTGGGTGGATGTTCAATACTATACAACTTTTATAAAGTGAGCCAGATGTTCTGCTACAAAATAATGCAAGTATCTTTATTGGGAATATTGGAATTATAGAAATTTGCTGAAATAAAGCTAAGGAAAGATTCAACTCTCTATGATCTAAACCAAAAGCTCAGAATATAATTGGACTTCGTGTTTTTAAAAAAGAATCCATAGTGTGGCATGGTTCAGCAAGACAGTAACTACTTTCCATCATCTGAGAAAGTGTATGAAAGGTTGAACTCATAAGAGATCTTTTCTTTATTTGCTTTCGAAGAATGTGAATATCACAGGCATGGGCAGCTTTTGTTGTCTATACCCAAAGTACAGCAATAAGAAATCAGGAAGATTTCAAATGATGTAGTGATGCTGTCAGCAGTCACATGTGGAAAGACTTGCAAGGATGTAGGAGTCCCACCACAAGCTAAGAATTATAGGGTTGTTAAAGCACAGAATGAGGTCACTTGGCCTATTGTGTTTGTGTCGGCACTCTGAAACTGCAACTCAGCTAATGCCATTCCCTCAACTTGTCCGCTCAGAACTGTAATTCTTTATCTCTTCAGATAATGGTCCAATTCCGTTTGAAACACTGCATCCATCTCGACCTCAGGCAATGAGTAAAAAACATTTTTCTTATGTCTTTTCAGATTCATATGTCAATCAGTTTTGAATGTTTGAATCTGTTCAGGGAGTTGCAGTGGTGTCTCTCCCTTTCCCCAATTTCTCCTTCTACTTTTCCATAGGCGTCCTACCTCTTCCTTTTCCTAATCTGGTCGATGTAAATGGGTTTGAAGCACAGAGCTGAAGAGGGAGGTCTCCTGCTGCTTTTGTTTCTTGGTGGAAGGCACAGAAGTGGGGCTAGTATTAGCCTCATAAGCCTGACCTTTATAAGTGGGCAGCCATAGGTTAGAACTTTGGTGCAGGGTGTGGGTTGGATTGGGAGCTAGACAGTCAACCTGAGAAGACTCTCAGAGGCTATCTGGTTCCCTAACACAGGCACTGTGTTTGAAATTTAAAATATATATAAAAAAAGCTTCCTCCTTATGAGATCAAACACAAGGTACAAATCCTGATCATAATTTATGTGTACGCGCACCTTGAAATAACAGGCACTGTTTCTTTTTAACACCACAATATTTTTGGATGGTTTCTTGACAACTTTCCAAGTCGCAATAGGTTTACAAAAGTTTTATGCATAAGACTGCCTTTACATAAGCCCAAAGGATACCTGTCCTCCAAAGGATTACCTTCCCACCACCAATTATGTCACAGTAGCTAATCCATAAGGGCACATTGCTTCTCCAAAAGGAGAAAAATAAAAATTGTTCCACCAGTACAAATTCCTTAACCCCTACACATTCCCCATCATTGCTCTACCCACATATCAAATCATACAAGTTAATGCTCTCTGGCATCTCCTGTAGGACCTCATATCCCTATGACAAATTAGCATCTATTTTCACCGACTACCATTCCTTCTTCACATACCATGCAAGTCATGAATATTTTCAGATGAGTTTAGCTCAAACAACACTCAAGAAACTCAAAACCATCCAGGACAAAGCAGTCTGTTTGATTGGCATCCAATTGAATATCTTTGACATTCACTCCCTCCATTACTTGTGCAGAGTGGAAGTTCCATCTATAAAATCCATAAAATCCCTACAGTGTGGAAACAGGCCCTTCGGCCCAACAAGTCCACACCAACATTCTGAACAGTATCCCACTCAAATCCATTCTCCATCACTCTACATTTACCCCTGAATAATGCACCTAACCTGCACATCTTTGGATTGTGGAGGGAAACCAATGCAGGTGCAGGGAAAATGTACAAAATCCACACAGACAATTGCCCAAGGCTGGAATTAAACCCGGGTCCCTGGCACTGTGAGGCAGCAGTGCTAACCGCTGAACCACATTGCCACCCCTGGTAGTCATGTCATGGAGGTGCCAGTGTTGGATTGGGTGTTAGAAGGACCTGACAAAGGAGCAGCACGCCAGAAGCTTCTGATTTCAAATAAACCTGTTGAACTATAACCAGCTGTTGTGCGATTTCTGACTTTGTCCATCTATAAAAAGCACGGCAATAATTCACCAAAGACTCCTGAGACAGCTCCTGGTAAACTCATGATCTCTACCCCAGAAATACATGGACAGCTGATACATGGTAACACCACCACCTGCAAGATCCCCTCCAAATCACACATACTATGATGACTTCAAACTATTTCACTATTCCTTCAGTAGCATTAGACTAAGATCATGGAACTCTCTCCTTGACAGCACTGTGGAGGTACCGACACTCTAAGAACTGCAGCGCTTCAAAAAAAAAACAGATCACCAGCTTCTCAAGGACAATTAGGGATGGGCAATAAATACTGGCCTAGTCTTCAACACCCATACCTTGTGAGCGAGTAATAAAAACTCCCAAAACAGCGATGCACATAGGAGACAAAAATATTGTTTAGTTACTTGTATCTCTATTTCTAAAACTACACTATTGCAAAAAACACTGGGAACATGGTGATGGTGAGCTGTCGCCTTGATCTGCTGCAGTCCCTGTGGTGTCGAGGCACCTACACTGCTGTTAGGGAAAGAGTTTCAGGACTTTGGGCATACATTAACAAAAGAGTTTGAGTCTTTTTTTGTTACTTCCTTTATCCTTTGTTTCTTTTTTACCCTATCTGTAATCATTTTCTATAAACCTATTATATCTGTGTCCATTTGAAATCTAACCATAGATATAAATAAACCATGTCTCCATTAAATATGAAAACCTTTAGAGTGATTCATTAATTTGTTCAGATGTAATTTAAAAGATAAGCCCAGACAGTGTAAACAAAATTGCTAGCAGTGTGTGGGATGGGGGTGGGTACTGTAAATCAGGCCATGTAAACCAAACTGTGTACAGCAAGCAGTACAAATAAAGTAGACTAATCTGGACAGAGTAAGGAACGCTGTGTCCTTTGGTCCGTGTAAATCAGGCTGTGTAAATGAATTGTGCCTGATTGGCCCTGGTGACTCTGCACCACATACCTTGATTCCAGACTGGATATCTTACCCCCAGCATCCAACACCCAAACCTCTATTAAATGCATTGGATGGGATCTTTCTAATTAAAATCTTTTACTTCTTTTAGGTCATTTCAAGGTAAACCCCTGATTCCACCTAAGTGACCTCCAATTGGGCAACAGCTCTTAAAGGCAACATCTCTACATATAAAGAAGCAGCAGCTTGGACACCAGGCAGTTAATTGGGAACAGAATCAGTCAACATGCCTGAAAATGAACAAGCCGATGTTGCTGTTTGTTTTCTGAATCTTATTGGAGCCATGACGGCCATATTAAAATTCCCTTCTTGGTTGCCTCTTCAAGCAGATCCCAGATTTCCTGTAGAGGGCACTGTGCTGTTTTGGTTCTCCAACCTTCAAAACACAAACCTTGTATAAAATTCCAAAAAACATCTGAGCGTAAGTGTGTTGGATGGCTGTTTCCATCAAATCAAGCCTGTATTTCATCCCTTGTTTAACTTTTGAACTGCTTTGAAAGACTTGAACTCTCTGTATTTTCATGGTTGATACATTGTATCATTACTTATATTTTTATTGACATGTTAAACTTTAGCAGAAAATAACTTCATTATTGAAATCTTGCTGGTGTAAACATAGAATCTTTTTGCTTTTCTATCTTCTTTTTCCCTGTCTCTTAATCAAATCTTCCTTTCATTCTCTTCATTTCTCTCTCAGTATTGGTTTGGGGATGCATCTAGACAGGCAATGGAAAAGACTCTTTCTACCACAATAATGTGACTGGGTGTACTTGCTTTCACCCCTGTAAAACTAAAGGTGAAAACCAGAAGCTGTGAGGCCATTCATCTCATTAGGATCATTCTGGAACAGACTAGAGGTCTCAAGACTTGATAATGTCAGCAATCATTAATCCAAATTTCAATTTTGTCTTCAATTAATGTTAGTTTGCAAGTAATTATAAACCTGAACCCTAGGTGATTTCCCTTGTTCACCCAATAACACCATGTTTAAAAGTAGTGCCCTTGTCGTTTAACCAGCCCAAGATTGATAACTGACACATGGTCATTAAAGGAGTACCATTATCTCTTTTTATTTTACAGCCACCATAATCATACTCTTGTGCAAGTATGAAGCATAGAGTTGACTTCACAAATGTCAATTGCAAAAATGTTAATTTTAAGCATGTGTTTATCATAATGAATTCAAAATTTAAGTCAATGTTTTATTGCAAAGAAGTGTGATAAAGTAAGATGATAAGTAAAAAGAGTTGGTTGGATAGAGCAGAATTGCACAAGCATACAAAACCACAAAATGTTTCTTCATTAGGTGATTTATTGCGTGGATTAACCTTAAACTCTACCCTTACAATGAGGAACTAAAATACCAGAATGGTTACTGTGCCTGAATCCTGCAGTACATTTCACAATGTTAATTTAGCACAAGTCTCTTCCCACCCAGTCCTTAAACTCTGACAACAGAACTGCCTCAAGTGGTTTGTATAATCTCTGGTTGAAATTATGTATATTCCAATTAACTGAAGAGATTGCAATGGGTCATGTAATAAGCAATTAACCAAATGTTGAAGTAATGAATGATTTTGTCATTCTTTGTAACATATTTAATAGAATTTTACATATTCATTGTGACTAACATTTTTTGGGAGGGTAGGGTTTCATTGTATATGAACTTCATTTCTTTTACTAATTATATCTGTCAAAGTTTCATTTGAAAATACTTTTGATGCTCTCGCTATACCTGGTGCTATAACTAGAGAGAAAAAGGACAGCCCAGAATGTTAGAACGTAGCTACTTTGTAATTAATCTGTGAGAAGAGTGATCTCTGCACTAAGGGCTTCTTCTCAGTAGAGATTTAATTCAGCGTGGCCAATCCACCTAACCTGCACATGCTTGTGACTGTGGGAGGAAATCAGAGCACCCAGAGGAAACTCATGCAGACTTCATACCTATGACCTTAATCCTTTGTCCCTGAATATTGACTGTAACAGGAAATCGATGTTGAAAAGTGTAGGTGATTGTACAAACTAGGATAACTGAGATTGTATGGTTTCAGTTTGAGCTGCACATGCAGCATCAGATGTTTGGTAGCTTCCAGCTGTCTTGTACTGGAGCTGGAACATTGACTATCAGGCACTATCTCATGGCTGGAGCCATTAGTGCTTTTATGAAGTTGGTCACCATTCTCATGCTGAAACGAACAGGCTCTAAGCTCTGCACCAAATTAATGTCAGACTCCTCCATGCTTTGTGATAGAGACAGCAAGCTTTCTGGTATCTTACCAATGCAGTAAATATTTCATCGTGTATGCCTATCAATAGAGTGCCTTTTTTTTGAGTGCACAGGCTGTTTGCTTAAGTGCAGTTTCTCCAAACCTGTTTGCATAGCCATACATGTATGGTGGTTTAAAGCGACCAACTGATGTGCCAGCCGAAAAGATCCTTTGTATTGCTGTGCAGTTGAGGATCACAGAGCTAATGTTACCATTGAGTTTTGACCTTCATCTATACAAAAGACCTGAGGGGTAACTCTTTCATGTAGAGGATGGCGCATGGAGGAAGAAGCTGCCACAGGAGGTGGTGGAGGTCAGATTGGCATATCTAGTCGGAGCATGAATTGGACTGAAAGGTCTGTTTCTGTGCTGTATATCTCTATGACTGTATGACTGCTTCATCAAAGTTCTTTTCTGAGGCCTCTACAGCAGAACCTGTGCAACCTCACCCTTTGACAAGTTGAAACTTGCACTAGTTTTTTACTCAACCCTGATCACAGGCTGTATGTTCCTGGTATTACATCATCTGAAGATCCCTTGTCTACGCTCCTCTTGAAAATAGTTTAATCCCTGGACTAGTAGCAACAAGTGTGAGATCAAGTGACAAAACTACATCACTTTCAACTTCTCCCTCCTCTTGCAGTTCACTCTCCTGAACTGTTTATCAGCCATGGCACAGTGGCTCAGTGGTTAGCATTGCTGCCTCACATTGCCAGTGACCAGAATTCAATTCCAGCCTCAGGCGACTGTCTGTGTGGAGCTTACACATTGTCCCCATGTCTGTGTGGGTTTGCTCTGGGTGGTCCGATTTCTTCCCACAGTCACAAGGATGTGCAAGTTAGGTGGTTTGGCCATGCTAAAATGCCCATAGTGTCCAGGGATGTGTTGGTTCAGTGGATTATCACCATGGAAAATGCAGGGTTACAGGGATGGGGTGAGTCTGGGTGGAATGCTCTTTGAAGTGACAATGAGGACATGTTGGACTGAATGGTCTGTTTCCACATTGTAGGGATTCAATAGAGCCATAGAACAGTTCTTGGCTATCGGAAAGGAGGAAGGCAGGATTGTAAGATAGGAAAAGGAGGACAATCAAGAAGGACACCATCTATAGGTTGGGAATCAGAAGAGAATGTAGGATGAGGAAAAACGGAATGCAAGGAAAAAAGGAGGGGTATGTATGAGGTTATCACCATCTTTAATACTCTCAACCCAGTCTGTGGCCACAGACTCAGCCATGTTACTTCCATGGTAGTGATCAGAGCCTCCTACGTTGGGATATGGACTTGCAGCTATAGTTGTTCTTTCTGCTGCGATGCTACTCTGTCTGGTTGTGGGGCCCCTTGTCTCGCAAGAAGGAGAGAGAAATGCATCAGTGAGTGTGATACAATGTGATTGAGTGATCTGGTTGGCATGACTAGCTAGCTGGCAGTGTGTGAAGTAAGTCTACACAGGAACGTAGGAACAAAAGTCTTTCAGTAAGTGTTTCAGACCTCAAGCTGTCCCACTATTCAAAGAGATCATGCCTTTGGTCCATATACTTAGATACATTTTTGTTAAGCAAAGGTATCAATCTCAGACTTAATACAAACAACTGATCCACTGCCGTTTGTGGAAAAGAGTTCCAAACATCTTTCATTCTTTGTGTGCAGAAGTGCTTCCTGACATCTCTCCTAAACGTCTGGCCCGAATTCTCAGACTATGCCCCTCATTCTAGAATCCCCAACCAATGCAAATAGTTTATCTTTATCTACCCTGTCTTTTCCTGTTAATATCTTGAAGACTTCAATCATAAAATCATAGAGTCATTGAGTCATAGAGATGTACAGCATGGAAACAGACTCTTCAGTCCAACTCGTCCATGCCAACGAGACATCCCAACCCAATCTAGTCCCACTTGGCAGCACCCAGCACATATCCCTCCAAACCCTTCCTATATACATACCCATCCAGATGCCTTTTAAATGTTGCAATTGTACCAGCCTCCACCACTTCCTCTGGCGCTCATTCCATACCCGTTCCACCTCTGCATGAAAATATTGACCCTTAGGTCTCTTTTATATCATTCCCCTCTCACCCTAAACCTATGTCCTCTAGTTGTGAACTCTCCACCCTGGGGAAAAGATATTGTCTATTTATCCTATTCATGCCCTCATGATTTTATAAACCTCTCTAAGGTCACCCCTCAGCCTCTGACGCTCCAGGGAAAACAGCCTCTTCCTATAGCTCAAATCCTCCAAGCCTGGTAACATTCTTGTACATCTTTCTGAACCCTTTCAAGTTTCACAACATCCTTCTGATAGGAAGGAGACCAGAATTGCATGCAATATTCCAAATGTGGCCTAACCAACATCCTGTACAGCTGCAACATGACCTCCCAACTCCTGTACTCAATACTCTGACCAATAAAGGAAAGCATACCAAACACCTTCTTCACTATCCTATCTCCCTGCAACTCTACTTTCAAGGAGCTATGAACCTGCACTCCAGGGTCTCTTTATTCAGCAACATTCCCTAAGACCTTACCATTAAATGTATAAATCCTGCTCTGATTTTCTTTCCCAAAACACAGTACCTCACATTTATCTAAATTAAACTCCATCTGTCACTTCTCAGCCCATTAGCCCCATCTGATCAAGATCCTGTTGTAATCTGAGGTAACCTTCTTCGCTGTCCACTACACCTCCAATTTTGGTGTCATCTGCAAACTTATTAACTGTACCTTTTATGCATACATCCAAATCATTTATATAAATGATGAAAAGTAATAGACCCAACACCAATCCTTGTGGCCTCCACTGGTCACAGGCCTCCAGTCTGAAAAACAACCCTCCACCACCACCCTCTGTCTTCTACCTTTGAGTCAGTTCTGTATCCAATGGCTAGTTCTCTCTGTATTCCATGAGATCTAACCTTGCTCACCAGACTCCCCTGGGGAACCTTGTCAAACACCTTACTGAAGCCCATATAGATCGCATCTACTACTCTGCTCTCATCAATCCTCTTTGTTACTTTGAAAAACTCAATCAAGTTTGTGAGACATCATTTTCTAAGCACACAGCAATGTTGACTATTCCTAATCAGTCCTTGCATTTCCAAATACATTCAAATCTTGTCCCTCAGGATTCTCTCCATTAACTTGCCCACCACTGACATCAAACTCACCTGTCTTATCCTTAGCATTTTTCTTAGTGACAACACGTTTGCCAACCTCCAGTCTTCCAGCACCTCACCTGTGACTATCAATGATAAAATATTTCAGCAAGGGGCCCAGCAGTCACTTCCCTCGCTTCCCACAGATTTCTAGGGTACACCTGATAAGGTCCTGGGGATTTATCCACTTTTACACGTATCAAGATATCCAGCACTTTCTCCTCTATAATACGGACATGTTTCAAGATGTCACCATCTATTTCCCCACATTCTATATCTTTCATGCCCTTCTCCACAATAAACACTGATGCAAAATACTTGTTTAGTATCTGCTCCATCTCCTGCGGCTCTACACAAAGGCCGCCTTGCTGATCTTTGAGGGGCCGTATTCTCTCCCTAGTTACTGTTTTGTCCTTAATGTATTTGTAAAAATCTTTAGGATTCTCCTTAACCCTATTTGCCAAAGCTATCTCATGTCCCCTTTGTGCCCTCCTGATATCCCTCAAGATGATTAGGGGGTTAGATAGGGTTGACAGTGAGAACCTTTTTCCACGTATGGAGTCAGCTATTACAAGGGGGCATAGCTTTAAATTAAGGGGGGGTAGATATAGGACTGATGTTAGGGGTAGGTTCTTCACTCAGCGAGTCGTAAGTTCATGGAATGCCCTGCCAGTAGCAGTGGTGGACTCTCCCTCTTTATGGGTATTTAAGCCGGCATTGGATAGGTATATGGAGGATAGTGGGTTAGTGTAGGTTAGGTGGGCTTTGATTGGCGCAACATCGAGGGCCGAAGGGCCTGTACTGCGCTGTATTCTTCTATGTTCTATGTTCTATGTATACTCCTCCTGCTTATATACCCAACAAAGGATTCACTCGATCTATCCTGTCTATACCTGACATATGCTTCCTTCTTTTTCTTAACCAAACCCTCAATTTCTTTAGTCATCAACCATTCCCTACTGTCTCTGGATTCTTGTTATCTCATTTCTGAAGGCTTCCTATTTTCCAGCTGTCCCTTTACCTGTGAACATCTGCCTTCAATCAGCTTTGAAAGTTCTTGGCTCATATCATCAAAATAGCCTTTCTCCAATTTAGAACTTCAACTTTTAGATCTGGTCTATCCTTTTCCATTATTGTTTTAAAACCAATAGAATTATGGTCGCTGGCCCCAAAGTTCTCCCCCAGTGACACCTCAGTCACCTGCCCTGCCTTGTTTCCCAAGAGTAAGTCAAGTTTTGCATCTTCTCTCATAGGTACATCCACATACTGAATCAAAAATTTTTCTTGTACATGGTTGATAAATACCTCTCCATCTAAACCATTAACACTATGGCAGTCCCAGTCTACATTTGAAAAGTTAAAATCCCCTACCATAACCACCCTATTATTCTTACAGATAACTGAGATCTCCTTACAAATTTATTTCTCAATTTCTGGCTGACTATAAGGGGTCTATAATACAATCCCAGTAAGGTAATCATCCCTTTTTTATTTTTCAATTCCACTCAAATAACTTCCCTGGATGTATTTCCAGGAATATCCTCCCTCAGCACAGCTATAATGCTATCCCTTATCAAAAATGCTACTCCCCCTCCTCTCTTGCCTCCCTGTAGCATTTGTATCTTGGAACATTAAGCTGCCAGTCCTGCCCATTCCTGAGCCATGTTCCTGTAATTGCTACGATATCCCAGTCCCATATTCTTAAACATGCCCTGAGTTCATCTGCCTTCCTTGTTAGGTCCCTTGCATTGAAATAAATGCAGTTTAATTTATCAGTCCAACCTTGTTCTCTGCTTTGTCCCTGCCTATCCTGACTGTTTGACTTGCTTCTTTTCTCAATTGTACCAGTCTCAGATTGATCTGTTTTGTCACTATCTCCCTGGCTCTCACTTCCCCACTCCTCCTCCACCCCCTCCTCCTCCACCCCCTCCACCACCACCTTCCTAGTTTAAATCCTCCCAAGCAGCCCTCGCAAATCACTGATGAAAACCAAACATGAAATCCACCTTTTTTACACAGAGGGTGGTACATTTATGAAATAAGCTATCAGAGGAAATGGTGGAGGTGGGTACAATTACAACATTAAAAGGCATCTGGATGGGTACATATATAGGGTGGACTTTGAGGGATCTGGACCAAACGTTGATAAATAGGACTATGTCAGATTTGATCATCGTGAATGATTATGATGTGGTAGGCATCACAGAGACATGGTTGCAGGGGGGTCAGGACTGGCAGTTAAACATCCAAGGATTTACAACTTATCGAAAAGACAGGGAGGTGGGCAGAGGGGCGGGGTATCCTTGTTAGTTAAGAACAAAATTAAATCTATGGCACTGAATGACATAGGGTCGGATGATGTGGAGTCTGTGTGGGTGGAATTGAGGAACCACAAAGGCAGAAAAACCATAATGTGAGTTATGTACAGACCTTCTAACAGTGGTCAGGACCAGAGGCGCAACATGTACCGGGAAATAGAAAAGGCATGTCAGAAAGGCAAGGTCACAGTGATGATGGTGGATATGCAGGTGGACGGGGTGAATAATGTTGCCAATGGATCCAAAGAAAGGGAATTATTGGAATGCTTACAGGATGGCTTTTTGGAACAGCTTGTCATGGAGCCCACAAGGGAGCAGGCTATTTTGGACCTAGTGCTATGTAATGAACCAGACTTTATAAAAGATCTTAAAGTAAGGGAACACTTAGGAAGCAGCAATCAACAAATGGTAGAGTTCAGTCTGCAGTTTGAAAGAGAGAAGGCAAAATCGGATGTAATGGTGTTACAGTTAAATAAAGGTAATTATGAGGGCATGAGGGAGGAACTGATGAAAATCGACTGGAAGCAGAGCCTAGTAGGCAAGACAGTAGAGCAAAAATGGCAGGAGTTTGTGGGTATAATTGAGGACACAGTACAGAGGTTCATCCCCAAGAAAAGAAAGATTATTCGGGGTGGGATTAGACAGCCATGGCGGACAAAGGAAGTCAGGAAATGTATCAAAGAAAAAGAGAGATCCTATAAAATGGCCAAGAGCACTGGGAAATCAGAAGATTGGGAAGGCTACAAACACAAACAGAGGATAACAAAGAGAGAAATAAGGAAGGAGAGGATCAAAAATGAAGGTAGGCTAGCCAGTAATATTAGAAATGATAGTAAACGTTTCTTTCAATACATAAAAAACAAACGACAGGCAAAAGTAGACATTGGGCCACTTCAAACTGATGCTGGAAGGCTAGTGATGGGAGATAAGGAAATAGCTGGAGAACTTAATAAATACTTTGCGTCAGTCTTCACAGTGGAAGACATTCCTAATATCCCAACAATTAAAGGGAGTCAGGGGACTGAGTTGAATATGGTTGCCATTATAAAAGAGATAGTGCTAGAAAAGCTAAAAGGTCTTAAAATTGACAAATCTCCTGGTCCAGATGGGCTACATCCTAGAGTTATGAAAAAGGTGGCTGAGGAAATAGCGGAGGCGTTGGTTGAGATCTTTCAAAAGTCGCTGGAGTCAGGGAAAGTCCCAGATGATTGGAAGATTGCTGTTGTAACCCTCTTGTTCAAGAAAGGATCAAGACAAACGATGGAAAATTATAGGCCAATTAGCCTAACTTCGGTTGTTGGTAAAATTCTAGAATCCATCGTTAAGGATGAGGTTTCTAAATTCTTGGAAGAGCAGGGTTGGATTAGAACAAGTCAACATGGATTTAGTAAGGGGAGGTCGTGCCTGACAAACCTGTTAGAATTCTTTGAAGAGGTAACAAGTAGGTTAGACCAGGGAGACCCAGTGGATGTGGTCTGTCTAGACTTCCAAAAGGCCTTTGATAAGGTGCCACACGGGAGGCTGCTGAGTAAGGTAAGGGCCCATGGTGTTAGAGGTGAGCTACTGGCATGGATTGAGGATTGGCTGTCTGACAGAAGGCAGAGAGTTGGGATAAGAGGTTCCTTTTCGGAATGGCAGCCGGTGACAAGCGGTGTCCCACAAGGTTCAGTTTTGGACGGCAGCTGTTCACGTTATATATTAATGATCTGGATGAAGGGACTGGGGACATTCTAGCGAAGTTTGCTAATGATACGAAGATAGGTGGACAGACAGGTAGTGCTGAGGAAGTGGGGAGGCTGCAGAAGGATCTAGATAGTTTGGGAGAGTGGTCCAGGAAATGGCTGATGAAGTTCAATGTGAGCAAATGCGAGGTGTTGCATTTTGAAAAAAAGAATACAAGCATGGACTACCTTCTAAACGGTGAGAAAATTCATAAAGCCAAAGTACAAAGGGATCTGGGAGTGCTAGTTGAGGATTCTCTAAAGGTAAACATGCAGGTTGAATCCGTGATTAAGAAAGCGAATGCAATGTTGTCATTTATCTCAAGAGGGTTGGAATATAAAACAGCGATGTGTTACTGAGACTTTATAAAGCTCTGGTTAGGCCCCATTTGGAGTACTGTGTCCAGTTTTGGGCCCCACACCTCAGGAGGGACATACTGGCACTGGAGGGTGTCCAGTAGAGATTCACACGGATGATCCCTGGAATGGTAGGTCTAACATATGAGGAACGGCTGAGGATCCTGGGATTGTACTCATTGGAGTTTAGAAGATTAAGGGGAGATCTAATACAAACTTACAAGATAATACATGGCTTGGAAAGGGTGGACGCTAGGAAATTGTTTCCATTAGGCGAGGAGACTAGGACCCGTGGACACAGCCTTAAAATTAGAGGGAGTCAATTCAGAACAGAAATGTGGAGACATTTCTTCATCCAGAGAGTGGTGGGCCTGTGGAATTCATTGCCACAGAGTGCAGTGGAGGCCGGGACGCTAAATGTCTTCAAGGCAGAGATTGATAAATTCTTGATGTCATAAGTAATTAAGGGCTACGGGGAGAATGTGGGTAAGTGGAATTGAAATGCCCATCAGCCATGATTAAATGGCAGAGTGGACTCGATGGGCCGAATGGCCTTACTTCCACTCCTATGTCTTATGGTCTTATGGTCTTATGGATGTCTATTCGGCATGGACAAGTTGGACCAAAGGGTCTGTTTCTGTGTGACTCTATGACTCTATTACTCTCTGTGAGCATTTGAGTTTCTTTTGACATTGTCAAAATCCCTTTTGTGCTATTGGCATTGAGCTGCGTGACTGCTTGTTTAGATTATCCTGTTTGTCTGAAGGGTCTTCTGGACCAGTGCACATAATGGGCCATTTGACCACTATTGTACCAAGCCGTCAGGACTGCACTGCATCATGCTTTCTTCCATTCTGTAATTTTTCTGTGCACTTTTTTTTAGCCCAAGTCACTTCTATAGTGAATTCCTAAACCTGGCCAAGAAAAAAATGTCCTATCTGTTTAAAAGGTGAATTTCCTTAGCTCAGCCTAGCTTGAATTCATGCTAAATTTAAGAGCTTATAGTCTATGCTAATGTGAAAAATCACTCAACAATAAGCTTTGTGCTGCCTGTATATTAGAATCAAGTCACTGAGCAGACAGAACAAAGTTTGTTGGCTTCCTGCACCACAATGAACAAACACAAGATAACTGCATATCACAATCCCCACAGTGCAGCTGTTTTCAGATCTTACACAATGATTTTTCCCAAAGTTTACAGAAATGGCCAATTACATGTCCATAGATTCTTTCATTTCTTGGCCTCATTTAAAACTAAACCAAACTTTTCCAAAAATCCCGAATTCCACGCTTTGTTTTCTCTACTCCTTTGCCCTTTGCTCTCTTCCTCTTCACCATACTTGCTCTTGTTTTGGAGGTCACACTTCCCTGCTCTATGTTCAATTTCTTAGCTTTAGGTTCCATTCTACATCACCACCAACTGTAGGAACTATTCAGCTCAAAGATCATGCTTATTCACAGATTCCATTCCCAATACCTTTTTGGCATGTACAACATAACAACCATTCTCTAGTTTCTGATCCAAAGATCCTGATGGAACATGGCTTCAATCAGCAAATCCATGACACTCACTACTATCTGCACTTGTGACAAAGTCTCTAAGAAATCAATTGGTGCGTAAGTACCCAATGTTAGTGGGTGATGTGTGTGCTCTTGGCATGTGCCAGAAACACACCACTTTGCCAATTATATCATGTTCTTCCTTAGTTGTCCCATGACACAAGCAGGTAACATTTTAAATAGTCTTAAAATATTTATATAAGGGATGTGAAGGATCCTTTTGTCAAATTGGGTTGGCCTAATGCCTGATTCATCATGAGAAACTCTCTCAGCAAATTATTGTTGTGCTAAGATTCCTATAGACCAATATTTAAAGGACACAATTACCACATACAAATTAGGTGCTGATCTGTCCTTTTAGGCTGCTAATTAACTTCTGGATAATTCTGCCCAATGTTCTTACATGTATGATGGTTTCTGATTTCTGACTGGAAGACTTTAATAATGCTACTCTGCTTTTAACTTTGCAGTCCAGTATCACCACAGTCATGAGACGCTAATGGCTGTGATGGGACACATTAACAAGGGAGAGGAGCCAAGAAGACAGCAAGAGAGCAGGTGGGAGAGCAGGGAGAAGGTACTTCATTGCAAACCAAGCACACTGCAGATCGTCAGGGAGCACTTCCCCCACATGAACAACACTGCGACTGTGTCTTAGGAGCCTTTGCTTATATGCTTCAAGAAAAAAAGATAGTCAGCAAGTTGTATCACCAGCCACAATGTGGGTCTTGACTCAAACATGGATCCAAATGCCAGTTACAGTCAATTTAATCACAGTTCTCCTGCAACAAGGTTTCTGCAGGTTGTGGTGGGTGATTTCCAAAATATCTCAGTTTACTGTTTTATCAGGAAGGTCACCCAGACCTGAACTACAGTAAAGCAGGATGTGAAAGCATTAGGCTGTGACTGCCTTGCAGATTTATCCCAGCTGCAAGGGAACTATTGACTGCCCTGTGAACAATCCCTTAAGAGTATTGTGAGAATATTAATTAAAAATATCAGATGGTTACAGTAGTCTTAAATAACCTCACTGAAAGTTTGCTTCCATTGTTTATTTCTTGTCCTTTTTTTTGCATTTCTTTTCTTCTTCCCTGAAGGCGGTTAAACTTACTGATTTGCAGTTTGAAGAAGCTTGCCATCATCAGCTATTTTTCCTCATTTGGTCATTTGACTGTTGAGGGCACCACAAGCTGAATCTGATTTCTTCATAACCCAATAAATGCCAGTGTTGATATTTTTAATCAACCTGTTCAAATATATTATGAAGCATGTCTTGGGTAGGCAGGGACCTGCTGCTGCATCCCAAGAGTCCTTTCTTCTTCCTGTGCAATTACTTTCAGCAACTTGTTTTGAAATGTTGTGACACACCCAGGGCATATGGGACTTAAACCTGGACTTTCTGGCCGAGAGGAAGCAGCTTAACCACTGTGCCACAAGAGTCCTTTTCCTGCCTGTGTGTACTAACTGAGTAAGCTCAGTGGAGTTCCTGATCTTGTTTTTGATTGACATTTACACTTCTCCATCCTCACATTTGGCATATAGCATTCCTGAATCAATTTTTAATAAAATGATGGCAAGTATATTTCTATGCTAAGACTTTGTTATTAATAGTTTGTTTGAAGAACTTCTACAGTTTCTTGACGTTATTTTTTGAATGCATACTTGAATTTTAAATCATTCAAATTTGGTTCATCATATTTTTAATTCTCTTCCAGTAATATCTCCCCTATTTCCAGTACTCATATTCTGAAACATTCTTTCTTCATCCCACCACGTTCCAGCTAACACAGCAAATATTTGTAATCAATTTGTTCGGAGATGTTACAACACATCTCTGGAACAGATGGGACTTGAACGCAGGGCTTCTGGCTCAGAGATAGGGACACTCACTGAAAGACAAAAGCCCTCGCCTTGGGATTTTCTGAAAAATCAACTTGATCAGACATGTTATTCCACACTCTTGAGCAGGTGGGACTTGGACCTGGGCTCCCAGTTTAGACGTAGGGTCACTACATTAAGAGCCCCATATCTAATACAGCATATTAACTGACCTGATTTAAATTAGCTGCACTGGAACAGCTTACATGAGACATTGGATCACTCTTTCACAGTAAACGTAACAAGTACAGGTTTGACATAGGTTGACAGACTGTTTGTTCTCAACAGAATCCTGAAAAGACATTGGCAGGCTAATGTTGTTATTCACAATGGTTCAATTCTGCATCATTACCAAAAATTGATCTGCAACATGTAAAAATTAACAAAACCTATCTGATATGATTTGGATGTGAGCATAAGAGGTAGAGTTAGTAAGTTTGCATTTGACACCAAAATTGGAGGTGTAGTGGACAGCGAAGAAAGTTACCTCAGATTACAACAGGATCTTGATCAGATGGGCTAATAGGCTGAGAAGTGGCAGATGGAGTTTAATTCAGATAAATGTGAGGTACTGCATTTTGGGAAAGCAAATCTTAGCAGTACTTATACACTTAATGGTAAGATCCAAGAGAGTGTTGCTGAACAAAGAGAACTTGGAGTGCAGGTTCATAGCTCCTTGAAAGTGGAGCCACAGGTAGATTTCCATAATGAAGACGGCATTTGGGATGTTTTCTTTTATCAGTCAGAGTACTGAGCACAGGAGTTGGGAGGTCATGTTGCAGCTGTACAGGACATTGGTTAGGCCACTATTGGAATATTGCATGCAATTCTGGTCTCCTTCCTATTGGAAAGATGTTGTGAAACTTGAAATGGTTCAGAAAAGATTTACAAGGATGTTGCCGGGATTGGAGGATTTAAGCTATAGGGAGAGGCTGAACAGGCTGGGGCTGTTTTCCCTGGAGCGTCGGAGGCTGAGGGGTGACCTTATAGAGGTTTACAAAATTATGAGGGGCATGGATAGGATAAATAGACAAAGTCTTTTCCCCGGGATCAGGGAGTCCAGAATTAGAGGACATAGGTTTAGGGTGAGAGGGGAAAGATATAAAAGGGACCTAAGGGGCAACCTTTTCACACAGAGGGTGGTACATGTATTGAATGAAAGGATGTGGTGAAGGCTGGTACAATTGCAACATTTAAAAGGCATTTGGATGGGTATATGAATAGGAAGGGTTTGGAGGGATATGAGCCGGGTGCTGGCAAGTGGGTCTAGATTTGGTTGAGATAACTGGTCAGCATGGATTGGGTGGACTGAAGAGTCTGTTTCCATGCTGTACATCTCTATGACTCTATGGTAGCATAGGTAGGAGTAACTTACTACAAATGCTGGAATCTGTTCTGAAAATATAAAGTACTGGAAATCACAGGGGATCAGGCAGTAACCATGGAGAGAGAGCAAACTAACATTTTGAGTCTAGAAGGATCCTCCATGGATGCTGCCTGACCTGCTGTGATTTCCAGCATCTTTTATTTTCAGTCCTATCTGATTGCATATTCTGTGCAAGAAAGGGAATGGCCCTAAAATTTGCCAAGCGTGATCGAGCATTACATCAGGATTATCCAGACAATGTTCTGATGACAAACCAGCAACCTGAAACATTAACTTGGTTCCTCTTTCCATGCATCTGCCTAAGTTGCCAAGTATTTCCAGCATTAGTCTGAAGACTGTGGCTATTGTTGCTGGTTAAGCAGCATCTGTGACATCTGTTTGATTCAAGACCAAACCCCCCAAGACTCTGTGACTAAGTTGGCTGATCTTCAAAAAGAATATAAAATATTTACCTCACCAGTGGGGCCAATATTTAGTATTGGCTCTCTAATAAATGCTGTGCTCTGCTGTAGCCCAAGGGTGGGATTTTCCAGTTCTGCCCTGCCCCTAGAATAGTAAGAATTTACACTCCTTACACACTATATATAGAAAGTTCCTTAAATACTGGAGACCTACATTCCTCTAACTAACTTTGAAATTATTGCTCTTTGCTGTTTTCTCCATTCATCTTGTCAAACATTTCCTCAGGCTCCTGTCGATTTCGCTGCTCGTTGGATGCTGCCTGAACTGCTGTGCTCTTCCAGCACCACTAATCCAGTAATCCATCTAATTCCTCTCCTGTCTCCTCACAAGCTCCTCAATCCCACCTTGTCCATGAGATTCATCTCCTATTCCTTTCTTTTCATTTGCAATAAATTCTTTACCATCCCACTTTCCTTCCTGGGTCCCATTTTCGCTGGCTTTACCAATAGCCACATCAGCCTAGGCATGCCTTTCTTGCTTCAAAACTATTTTCATTTGCCTCTATCTCTGTGATTTCCTCTAGCATTACAACTCCCAAATAGCCACTCCTTTTATTCTGGATTTTGATGTAGTGCCTATTCTTTTTATTCAACCACTGCCGCTGTGCTTTCAGGTGTCTAGGCACTACATATTGGAATGATGAAGGGCTTTTTCCTGAAACGTCAATTTTCCTGCTCCTCGGATGCTGCCTGACCTACTGTGCTTTTCCAGCACCACTGTAATCTTGACGCTAATCTCCAACATCTGCAGTACCCACTTCTACCCACATTTTGGAATTCTGGGACTGAATCCTTCCATACTTCTATTTTCCTCTCCTCCTTTAAAACCTTCCTTTTTGACTAAACATTTGGTTACTAATCTAACTCTCTCTCTCTCTCTCTCTCTGGAGAGAGAGAGAGGCTCATGTAATTTGGTTGTCATTGAGATGGAGACCCAGGACGAAACCTATAAAAACCCCAGTCCCAATTTTTATATCTTGTGGTGAAAAAAAAGCAGCTGGCCTTACTGGACATAAGCACTCAGGGCAGAATATTATCATTTGGAGCACATGTTCGGTGGTGGGTGTAGAAGTCAGCATCAGCTCTGTTTTGGGGTGGGTCCGTTTGTGTGGTTTATACGTATTCCAGGATGGGCAGGATGGCAAATTGTGTGGAGGGTGTGGACAGGAAGTTGACACCCACACTGTTACCTTCTATAGTGTAAGTTCCCAGTGCCATATTTAAAGGGCACCTAGACAGCTATTTGTTCCCTGCAAACCAACAATGTCATCCAGAGTGAATCCCTGCAGTTATGCATTTTCGTCCTTCTACCCTTCCCTGATCAACCTTTCTTCCTTCCTCACCCAGCCTATCTAATGTTAGCTTTTATAAATAAAGGAATAATGTACAAGGGGAGGAGATTAAACAATAGCTGGACAAGGTACTGACTAGGCCATAATTGAAGTGGAACTTTCTCCCACTAGAAACAGTGCAAGCTAGCTCAAGAACAAGAAAAGTGGATGGAGTTAAGAGACAGATTGGACATGATCACAATGAATGGGAGATAGGTGAGGGAGGGCTATATGGCTTACCCCTGTTTCTAACACATTGCCTCTCAGTTTTCTCTTTTCAGCAATGCAAAACAAATCCAGGCTATATAATAATTTTGCACATATCAATCCTGTGTAGATAAAGAGGTAGATTTCTAGAAGCTAAATGAATCATAGGGTATGGGGAGAGCACGGTAACGTTTAAAAAGAGGTAAGCGTTTCCCAGTAAACAGCAGAAATAATCACACAGCAAGATTTAATAATTTTTAGACTTTCACTGTTACAAACTTAATTCAACATTGATTAAACTTTGCTTTGTAAGCAACTAAAACATTAAACATCGAAAAGGTACTTCCCCATAAACTGAACTAGCACCATTGAAAATTCCACGGCATGTTTCTTTATAATGCCACAATTTCAGCAAATATGTAGACTTGCAGATAAAATTGTGAACTCCTGTCAATTATTCAACAGATTCTTTTCCCTACCGCATTAGGGTGTATCTTCCATTGCCCTTTTGAATGGCCCTTCACAAAATATCCTGAGTATGTTCAAACAGATTTCCAGCAGCAAGACACCCTTTACTGACATTTGGTCTTTAAATCTCTACTCGGGGATGCAACAGCCTTGTGGTAGTATCTTAATCCAGAGACCCAGATAATGTTGCGGGGACCCAGGTTTGATTCCTCTACCCCCCCCCCCCCCCCCCCCCCACCCCCATAACAAATGGTGGAATTTGAATTCAATAATAATCTGGAGTTAAGAGTTTAATGATGACCACAAATCCACTATTGATTGTCGGGAGGGGCGGGGGTGGAAAGCATCCTTTAGGGAAGGAAACTGCCATCTCTACTGATTTGGCCTACATGTGACTCCAGATACCTCCAGTGTAACCACATACTTCCTATAATATTCTGACTAGAATTTCACATAGTAATTTACCAAAGGTGTGGACAAATTTGGTCCAAAGAAAATTTTTCTGCAGAATTTAAACACAGTGTTTTTCCATATTAAAAACAAAATAGGAAGCACAGGAGAATTATTTTCAACTAAAAGTGGTAAATATGTGACATGGATTAGTGATGTTGGAGCAAGAAGCCTCCTTAGTTTTAAGTGGGAATTAGACAAGTTTGTATCAGTAAATTAGATTCATCATCAGTAGAAGTGTAGACTGGAAATACATTGAATAGGTGGATGGAACAATAGTCATCTCCTGCCTGCATCTGTTATGGACTGCTTTACCATGCTTGCTCAGCGCCTTTCCACTCCTTTAGTGAAATGCCTTCTTACCACTTGAAGCTTCTCACATTTCTATTGCATCTGTGTGATCTGTAAATTATTAGGACAGGATAAGTTGTTTATCCTTTTTTTTATTGCTTTACATCCATTCTCTTTTCTTGTACTTTTTTTCTCTTTCTCCTCCTTTATTATAAATAGCAACAAAGTAATATCAATTGGAAATGCAATCTTGTGTAGAGCATCTTGATGTGTCCATAACAGATTCGGGCAGGAGATGACTATTGTTCCATCCACCTATTCAAGTCAAAAATATCCCCGTGTTCTCAATGACTCTTGGAATCCTGGAAGCAAGAAGAATTTCTGTTCAGTTACAAAGTAAACATTCTAAAAATGGATAAGTTATTTTTTAATGCTGGCAACAAATGTTCAAATTGTCTTCAGTTTTTGAGCCCAACATAAATTATCCATTGCTGGCAATGTGCCTTATTTTCATTGTTCCAAAAGCGGGTCTTGGTGCATTGTTTCTTGAACTTGTAGGCACTTAAGTATCATTGACCCTATGTAAATATATTTAGTTGACTTTAGAATAAATTCAGCAAGTGGACTGCAGAGCTCCTCAAGGAAGACTGAATGGAGAATGCAGATTGGATTGCTGACATTAAGAAGCAGAATCTTGCAATGAAAATTGTCATCTAGAATCCACTCAAATGCTAAGCTAACTATCTAGCAACAGTTAACAATTTGAATAATTTTGAATAAAAATTCAACTTACTTCATATGGTGTCACATAACAGAGTGAGGCCTATCCTCCAGTCTTAGGATTTTGAGTTGGTTTAAACAGCATGAAAGTATTATCTGTGGTGTAGCCTTGTCAATGTTCAAGGCTTTGTGTGAAGCTGAGAGATAAGCTTTTTAGAGAGGGCAAGATAATTTGGTCTGCCCATTATCCCCCATTTCAGAATGTTGTTTACTGACTCAACAGATGCAAAGGTAAATATTGCTATTTGCCAACGTTGCTAATTTTATTCCTACAGGGTTTTTAAATGAGGTACTTATTTATTATTTATTTCAAGGTAATCAGTGCCCTTCTGAAGCAAGTGCATTGTAACTATCTGCCTGAAATGAGTAGTGTTGACAGATGTTCGGAGGCTGACAACCTCCTACAACTGTAGTGAAGACAAATCTATCTAGGAAGTGTTATTCATTACCCTGAAGCAACTAGCTAAGCTTAATGTGACATCGCCCACGATTCTGTTGGCTAGCAGTAAAAACAGCTCTGCTGTATGATGGGGGAAGGGCGATATATTCTGCCGATACAGTATTCTTTCTGTCAGAAGTGAATTTAGATATTTTAAAAAATATATATCATTTTCAAGTTCAAATCAGTTAGGGTGCATTTTAATTGCAACTAGTTTACTTTGCATTTGATTGTAATCTTGTAATTTCCCCTCATAACTCCCCTCCTCCACAAAGCAGACATTTCAAGCACTACTTGAAAGACTCTTGTGTGCCACAGTATCTAGAAGCTTCTCTGGCTTGCTGCCAAAACAGTAGTTACAGAATACCAGCAAAACGGACCTTGGGAAAATATGTATTACTTAATTGGTCTTTCAGTTTTAGGAATAAGCACATGTCATATGTTTTTATGTTATGTTTTAACCTATTTTTTGAAATAAGGAAGAGCAAATTCATTTTTCATAGGACACTTTTTATGTTCTAGGCATTTCTTTTATTTTCTCACTTCATTTCTCCCCTTCCCAATTCTCCTGAAGTCATTAACTCCTTGATGAGGGATGATTTCTCAGTGCCCAGGTAGTCTCCAGTACCCCTTCATCTGTCTATTACTCATGAGCTGCCAGGCAATTTGATCACATGGAAAATCACAACTGCATTCTCACAATGTCACCACATACACATGGCTACCATAAATTGGAAGTATCAACCCATTCACCCGTTTGTAACACAAGCTCCTTGAACTCAACCATACTTCATCTCCTGCTATGGTTCAGTTCATTCAATACATGGCTGGATCTTCCTTCCCTCAGCAAACACTCAGTGGTCTAATTCAAATCATTGCTCCTACAGCTTAGTAACTAATATAAAATTCCTCATTGTTCTTTCAGTGATAGTGCCCTTCCTGGAAGGCCCCTGAATACTGGGTTGGAAGAAACTGCTTCTTTGTCATGAGCTCTCTGGTAGTCTAATCCTGAAATAAATGTTTCTGTAGATAGCTGACATAGTGTTTATCACTGTAACTGTCTCCTGGGCATGTGCTGTGGCTCCACTATTACTGAAAACAGGAATTTGGATAGAACAGAATTCACAGAATCAGAAAGTTCATAAAATCCCTGAGAAGCAACTAAATGTTCTGTATTCAATTTTGAGGTGGCACACTGAATATTTTACAATTTGGTTGACATTGAATTCTCAAAGATTGAAGGTCCTCCATCAGTGCCTTCACAATGAGTCAAACAACTTGCCTGCATTTTTCATGAGGTGTTCCTATAGCTTCCATTTTCCCAGGATGCTCTGGAGGGTGAAACCTTCTTGAATGTTGATGCACATCATTGAAGTGGAGCTGACCAGTATTCCAGCAATTTGCTTTGTATCTTGCTGGATGCTGTATTCTGTCTGTACTTACTGCTTAGATGGCAACTATTTTGTCAAGCTAGCAACAGAAAGGTTTGTTTGTTCCATGGTCCTAGATTGGTATGTTAACCACCCGTTCACATCTGCATTCTTTGGTTTCCTTCTGCTTTTCATTTATTTCCCATTATTAAGGCTTTAATCTTCATTTAAAGTAGAGCCTAGGGAAGTATCTCCTTGGAATATATTGTCATTCCTGGAAATTGTCGTTGCCAATAGCTCACATGTCAGTATCCTGTTGCTACCAGTAATAAGGTGACAACTTTACAAAGATTTCTCTGACTACCTCATTGAAACAAAGTCATTTTACTTGGAATGGAAACCATTGAATAGAAATCAACTCTATTTTGCTTAATGTTTATTGTTCATACACCTGTTGTGCATTAAAAGGGTGATGCAGATTTAAGTGAAATGGAATATTTTTCTAAAATGATTTCTCAAGAAGTTTGCACCTTCGTGCTAGTATTGATACAACAAATCATGTTGAGTAAGCATAGATTAAAAAAATTAATTTTGGGAGTGCGTGACTTCTAATAACTAGTGTGCAACAATGCTTTGAAAACTGAGTAATATACAAAGGGGCCATTAACATAAAGCCTCTTAATGCTCAAGCCCAAGGAAGCTGCAGTTTCCACTGAATACATATAAAATAGAAAGTTAAACAATTAGACTTCAGCAAAAGTAACCAGATCCAGTATTTACTAATAATCCATGAAAATTACAAAGAAAATCTAATAAAACTTACACATATGATAATCAGTCAACCTGGATCATGTTACGTATTCCTGTGATTGTGAGCAATACATTTTGTTTCTAAGCCAGCAGTGAGTAAACATGTGCTGTCATTTTTGAACGTGTGGCCTTAATCATTTCGAACCTGTTAAACAATGAAATAGTTGTAGTAGGTTTGGCCTTGATGATAAATAAACTGCTGTGTAGGCTGCAACTCATTCAACATCATTGTGTGATTATGTTTTCTGGTGTACAAAATAAATTATATTACAATTAAAATTTCTTATGAATAAACAACTTGGCTGTAAAACTGAGCTCTGTAATGCCTACAGTTTCATTGCCAAGGGAACTGTTTTTGTACCAAAGTGACATTGATGCTGCGCACAGACACATACATTTTCAGTGTGACTTGAGCCAAAATCCATCTTGGTGAGATCATTAATATGGACATTCAGAGTGTGCCCAGGAAATATGCAAAATAGGCAGAATCAGTAAATGTGCAGAGCTGGTTTGATGCCAGCATTGCCATTTCCAACCTCACTGCCCCAGCTAAACTACAGCAAAATAACAGACAGTTGAATATACATTCAGCAATAGGAAGAATACCCCACCAGTATTATTTAAAGTGATTACCAAAATCATGAAGTTTGGTTGCTGATTAATTTCTACTACTTTGTTTGAGTTTGTAAAAGTGCTTATTGGTTTCTAGAGTTGATTGGAGTTTGACAGGGAGTAATGCTGTATATGGGGAATGTGATAACTATGACCGTAAGGTTCTGTTTAGGTCACTTGTTTCCATTCATGGAGACTATAGTGTTGATCCCCCTTGGGCTTCAGCAAAATAGGGATTTGGAGCAGAGAGAGCAAAGAAGAAGACAAGCTATTTGTCAGAAAAATAAATCTGCATTGTTATTGAAAGTTCAATCTTTCATCATTACGTTCAACATTCTACTCTCTCTCACTCATACACACACACACACACACACACACACCTGGAAAGTTACCATCAGGCATTATACCTTCAGCCACAATCAGACTTTCCTCTTTCATCATCCTACCTGACTCCAGATCCTATAACATAGGAAGTAACAAGAGTAGGCCATTCAACCTCTCAAGCTTTTTCTGCCATTCAATAGGGTTATGACTAATCTGTGGCCCAATTCTATACATCTGCCTTGGGCCCATATTTCTTAATAGTCTTGCTTCCTCATTCTTTCCAGGAAGAAGCAGACAATCCTGAGGCCGTCCTGATGGAGGAATGGACATATGAAGGTTTTTCACTGTCGAGGTCACTCCTGAATGACAGTCTTTTGGGGGAGGACTCGGAGGATATTCACAGTTTCTAGAACTACACTCTTGCAAGAAAGCAACATGTTCAAGACCCGAAAGAAAGAAGAAAATTAGTATTAAAAAAAAATCATCCAAAATATCACAAATTTTGCATTGACCACATAAGCAAATACATTGCATTTGCAGATCTCTATCCTTATTCACAATTTAATATTTCATAAATTTTGTATTCATACTATTGCAAACTATGACAATGTGCCTTGACGAAAATGTAGTTTTCAGCATGTTCCATTAAAATTAAACCGTTTTTGTAAAGAACCTAAGTTGTGTTAAAACTGGTGGAAGATGAAGGCTACAAATATAAAATGCTTTTATCATACCAGAGGCTTTTGAAAGTATGAAGCCAGTTGTAATCCCTACCATCACAAGCTTCATTTGAGGCATTGATCCACATTGCAGCTGATATTTATTTGTACCTGTTTCATAACTGCTTTCTTTTAGTAGCAAAATTCATTTATTAGAAGTAAGTAGCACTTTACTGCTCAGTGGGATGACATTTTGTGAAAAATAAAAATGTGGACTTACAGATCTGAGTCATCTCTCAATGGGTGGCAGCTGTACAGTGCAGTCTCGGTTAGTTTAAAGGCCACGTTAAATTTCAAGTGATCATTCATTCCCCCACAAAATAAACATCATCATCCCACAGTAGATGGTATTCTTTCACATGTTTGAAAATGACATTTTAACTCGGTCATGAGAAGCATCATTAGAGCAAACTCCTGTTTTTTTTTCTCTGACAAATTTCTCCCTTCCCTCTTCTCTTCCCCTGGGGTATTATGCATTGAAAGCTGGTGTAATGCATTGTCTCAGTCAGGTCTCTATTACTCAGGTGTGACTTCTGGCATTCTTAGCAGCCTGTACAACTGGATATTGTTGACCTTAGAGTTTATCTTGCCTGACAACTGGATAGAGATACTTTTCGTGAATAGCACAGTTGGGAGGTCCTGTATCTCAGGTAATGCCACACCAGGATGGGCGCCTTTATTTATTTTCAGTAACTGTGCACAATCCTGAAACAGTGAATTTTTAAAATATGAATATTTCAACGAGTCGTGATTAGTGATGTATTGATTCGGTATTCATTCAGATATAACTGTAGATAACAAATAAGGTGCTTGAATGCAGCTTCCAAGATTATATTTTGTTTCCTTCAAACAAACTCTGCATAAAATACTCATCTGTGAATTTATATGATCATTTATTTAAGGCTTTAATACTGATGAAAGCATTATTGAGCAGGGCAAGTCGAAACAGCTTAACTTCGTAGAAAAATCTATAATTAGAAATGTCGATAATGACTTGATCAATGAGTAATGATGACACTTTATTATCCACCATTTAAATAATGGTTCAGAAAGAGTGTAAAGATGGTACTCAGATGAGAAATATGATGATGTAGAAACAGACTGAGAAACTCAGCAGGTTTGGCAGCAGTATCTGTGGAGAAAGAAATAGAACTAAAATTTTGAGTCCAATAGACTTTTCATCACTGTTTTTCTCTCCACAGGTGTTATCAGACCTGCTGAGTTTCAGCATTTTCTGATTTTAATTCAGATGATGTGTTTCACTGAAGCTCAACACTTTAAATTATGAGTGCAGAGATTCTGCAGTGCCTTTGCAGCCAAATGTGAGCTTGAACAAATTTCCATTAACTACTTTCTTCTCTCAGTGAACCTTTCCAAATCTCAGTGACAGGCATTTACTTAATGCAAATGAGTGTGCCATGTCTATTACAGCAAAGCAGGAATGAGGTAGTCATAAAGAGGATATTCTCTGGTGTCAGTGTATTAACAAACACAATTGCAGCATCACAGTGACTTGCAAATGAAATACAAAGCCAAGTTGCAGTGGTGGAAAATTTTATTTATGTTCACCAGCATGACAGTAGAATGGATAGTGCCAGATGGGACCCGTCATAGACCTGACAAAGTACATTTAAGTACATCTCCAAAAGTGAGACAGGGCTGAAGCAAAAAGGATTGCAATGATAGGGAAAAGAGTCTTGCTGCCCATTGGCCCATACACGACTAGAAGAACTAAGTTCTTGAATTGTAACGGCACAGAAGGAGGCCATTCAACTCATGGTACTTGCACTAGTTCTATTGTATACTGCCAATTTCTTGCCTTTTCCCCATATGCCTGCACACACTTTCTATCCAAATAATTATATAATGCCTCAGTTGAACCTGCCTCCATTACATTTTCAGGCAATTCATTCCATACTCTAACTACTCAATATGTGAAAAAAGTTTTTTTCTGACATCTCTCTTGCTTCCTTTGCACATTACTTCAAATCTTTACCCTCTCATTCTTTTTCTCTTAATGAGCAAGAACAGCTTCTCCCTATTTATGCTAACCACCTCACTCATGATTTTGAAAACCTCTAACAAATTTCCCTTCAGCCTTTTTCTCTCCATGGTGAACAATTCTAACTTTGCCATAAAACATAGCTGAAGTTTCTCATTCCTGGATCCCATTCTTGTATAACACTTCTGCACTCTCTTCAATGCATTTTCATCTTTCATGTCATGTGGAACCTCCAACTGTGCAAATACACCAGTTGAGGTCTAACAAGTGCCTTGGACAAGTTCAACACCTCCTCTCTGGTCTTGGGCTCGTCTTTAGTCTGGTACATCTATGAGCTAGGGAAGTAGAGAAACCCAAGTAGTCACTGCCCTGCACTTGTAAGATGATTTTAGCAGGACTCAACCTTAAACATGAAGAAGTTTGTGACCACATGCACAATATCAATCTTTGGGCTGATCAATGACAAATAACAGTCTTGCCACAGAAGGGACATCTCCAACAATGGAAAATCTAACCAGGTTCCTTTTACATTCAGTGGCACCTTTAATGCCAAACCCCATTTCACTAACATATTGGGGTAACTGTTGACCATAAATTTAACTAGACCAGTCATTAAGTACTGCAACCAATAGCACAGCTAGGTAGTTCCGCAATCTGTGGTAAGTGAGTCACTTCCTGACTCCCAAAGCCTTTTCACCTGTTTCCTCTTCTTGCCAGTCCCTCAGAATAAAGAAGACATTTGCCACAGGGTTCCAGTCTAAAGAGAGGAAGAGAAAGAGATAAATGCTAAAATAGATGAGGTGAAGTCTATATAAGATAAAGGAGATAGAAAAGGAAAAGTAGAAGGCTAAGGCTGAAATCGCATTTGACAAAAAAACTTCATAACAATTTTCCAGATTAGCGGTCAGTCACAAGTGCTCATGTACAGTTATTCATGTTGTGAAGTTTGTCTTTTTTTGTCTTCCAAACCTATGACCTCTTCCATCTTGAAGAACAAGGACAGCAGAATAATAGGAACCTGTAAATTTCCCTCCAAGCTGCTCACCATCCTGACTTGGAAATACATCACTATTCCTTCAATGTCACTGAATAAAGTACTGGGATTCCTTCCCAACAGCATTGTGAGTTTACTTGCAGCACATGCTCTGCAGCAGTTGAAGAAGGTAGCTCACCACCACCTTCTCAAGGGCATCTCAGGATGAATATAAAAAGCTGTCCCAGCCAGCAAAGCTACATCCCAAGAATTTTTTTTTAAATGGTAGGTTGCTAGCACTATATATATCATCCAGAACTAATTGCATTCTTAAGACACACATCCCATGTCAAAATGGCATGGCTGACATTTTTCTGTTCAGAAATCTTTTCAAAGCTATCACCCAAAAAGTTGCAACCTTGTCAGATGTATCAGTTTGATGCTTCATCCAACAAATTTATGAGATCTCAGAACTATTGCCTCACTGAAGCAGTTTAGCCAGATCCCTAAAATACTGATTGATCATTTTTTAACAGCTGATTTACATCCTTTGGCGCACCACATTTTTAAAAAATCATTCACAAGATGAGGGCATCACTGGCTAGGCCAGCATTCATTGTCCATCCCTAATTGCCCAGAGGGCAGTTAAGAGTCAACCACATTGCTGTTGGTCACATGTAAAAGTAAGGTTGGCATTTCCTTCACTAAACAACATTAATGAACCAATTTTAACAATTGTCGGAGTTTTTTTATAACATGTGGCTGATTTTATACTTAAACAAGCAAACAAGTATAAACAATCCTAACAAAAACATGCATGAATTAGTGGTCTTGCTTCAGCATGGGAATACCTATTTTATTCCCCCTCTTTGATGCCCTGATTGCTTTGCAGGATATTTCATGATTGTGTCTCTTTCATCCCTCTCCTGGATTGAAGATAAATGGCTTCAGGTCCTTTTTAAATGCACATAAATCAGAAAGCAATCTACTTACAAAACAGACACCGGCAGCTACTGAAACTAGAATTTAAGACCACAGGGAAAATCTCCTTTGTTTACATGAGGAAAACAATACTGCTTCCTCACTCAAATAAATTATGACTCTTTTACTGTGCATAAAAGGCCTGGCATAAATAAAGCAATTTTAACAATAGCATAGAAAATAGAATTATTTTGATGCTGTGTCACAGAAAATGAAAGGGCAATTTTTCTTACCAAATAAATCTAAACTCATTTAAGAAAACACATACTCAAATGTTTCTATTTGTATAAAACAAATATAACATTTTTATAGAGAATCACAATTAGAATTATAGACTTTTTATCTTAATGTATACTGATAATTTGATAGTTATTGAAAATTTTTCTTCATTGGTGTTATGACTATGTACCCACTTCTACCACTGATTTTTAACCTGCTTGTTGTAAATGATTATTTCCCTGCCAGACTGACCCTTTGATTGATTGTATTGTGCATGCAGCTTTAGCCTTAAGCATACATGTATTACATAAGAAAACTGTGTATTAAAAACTATTGTGAGTATCTACTTCATGGCTCCTTGGTTTTAGAATATAACTTCTAGTTTTAGAAAATGTAAAGTTTTAATTGTAGAAAACAGGAGAGGAAGAACCTAATTATAACTGATGTGAAACAACCTTATTACATTTAAAATGTCAAAATGGAAGAGACAGAGTTATAAAATATCTGGTAGAAAATGTTAAACAATGTACGACCTAACTGATTATGAAAATAAGAAAGGAAAATTGACCCTACCTGTTAATAATGCCACAAATAGGTTTATGAACCAAATTTTCTGGGCACCGTGACACTGGTTAAGGTTTTAGAAAAAGATGCAGAGCCATGCAATCTCAGTTATTGCAGCTGGAATTAAAATGTTCAATTCACAGGTCACTGATAGAAGGTAGCTAAAGTAATTCAAAGTAAGCCTATTCCATGCAAGCAACCAGTATTATCAATCCATGGCATTATCCAGTCTTCAGTGATAGATTGGTTAACCACTGGCAAACATCATAAGTGTGTCACATCTACCATAGTCAGTTGACTTTTCAGTCATTAAGATATTTGCTCGTTTTCACTGGCTGAGGCTTATCTCTTGGTTTTCACAAACCATGACCTCAGGCCATCCTGCCCATGCTGCTTATGTAAGCTATTTTTGTGCAGCTTTTGTGTTGTCCAATCAACCACGTGATATTTACACAGCATAACCTTGTGGTCAACCACATTTTGTTTTGCTAACAAATGGTCAACTATCACTCCTAGGAACACTATTGCCTCTAAGCCACTCACCATCCTCACTTGGAAATATAATACAATTCCTTCAGACTTGTTGGGACAAAGATTTGGAATTCCCTTCTTGACGGTACTGTGAGAATATGCACAGCACATAAACTGCAGCAGTTCAAGAAGGTAGCTCATCGTCATGTTCTCCAGAGCAAATAGGGATGGGTAATAAGTGCTGGTCCAGCCAGCAATGTGCACATCCCATGAGTGGATTGAAAAAAATCTGCTGTCTAGTTTGAATAATACTTAACCCAGATATATTGTATTACCAGTACAGTCCATCATCTGCTGATTTACAACACTAAATTTAAACCTACATATCAGTTCAGAAAATACAGAAAATACTAGGTCACCATCTGACCAATTGACTTTTCAATAGGCAGGCTTAAATGTTTTTATTGCTTATTTAGCCTGATACAGCAAATTTAGATTTCCTGCCCACAGTTCTGTTGTAGTTCCTCAATTCCTGTCATCAGTATTATCTGCTAAATGTGTCTTTTTCCTAACTCTTTTTGGTTCTGATTCTTCAGTCACATTGAATCATGTGGTTCACATCTGGACGATCTTGAAATGCTGCCATCATTGAATGTCCACTTTACATCATCATCAGAATAGCTGATTCTTGCCATGAGAACCGCTAGAAATGAATATTTCACCTTGGAATTGTTTAAGGCTTCGGACATCTGTTGCAAAAGTGTGCTTCTTTCTGAAAATCCAACTCAAGTTTATGCAAGGAGTTTGTCCACATTCAACATCTTAGTGCAATTCAGCAATTTAAAGGGAATCATTGAATTAGGAATTCGGAAGAATTTTTGCAATTTGCATATTCTTTATTATCTTTATTACATATTATTCTGTAGAATAACAAATGTTCTTCTAAATTTACTAAAGTTTGACCATGCTTCATATGCACTTCATTGATCATTTTAAAATAAATTTTGTCCATAAACTTTAGTAAAATGTCCAAATCTTTGTCACAGTCTAAGCCTTTAGCTTTGACAATACTTTAGACATAATCTTGCTTCTAGTAGGAGGTAACAGTGCAAAGGCTGTACTTTGCTCTTCTATTGGTAAAGACATAATTTCTGTTCACACATCAACCTCAATTTTCCAATGATTGTAAGGTTCAGCATCACAAAACATCAGCTGTGAGTCATATTCGAACATTTTCCACTTGGTTCCAGTGATTCTTCTCCAAAGTAACTCCAATTACAATCTTCCATCTGAACAAAATTGTAGAGCTGAATGTTCTGTTTGGTTTTGCTAGATCTGTGTAATGTTGGGTTTTTTTGAGAGCTTTGCACTGTAAGGTCGAGGAAGTTTTCTTATCGTATTTTATCAAACACCCTTCTTTAACTATCAACAAAGGTCTTTTGGCATTTGTCACACACAGGTTGAGTCACTTAGCCTGCCCACTCTCGATGTGTCTGCATCCATTTCCTTCCACAATTTATTCGCTGAATGTTTGACCACCACCAATCCTCTTGACTGGTTTGACAAATAAGCTGCTGGCACATAGCACAAGTGTGAGATTGACATAGCACATTGTCATACCGCAAGATGTCTAGGCTCTTAACTGAGGACAACTCTCCAGTAAGACAAGCTGCCTGGGTCTGTGACTGTGCTTATTAGTGAAGCAAGGCTAAGCACGCAGGTAGGCTTTTAGTGAGCAAGGACTAACAGAGCAAATGAACTGATCTAAGGTGTATCCTGGTCCAATTTGCAAGCTGGGTATCTCTTCCTGCATGCAATATATCCTTGTAGCAGCCTTTCAATGCTACTTGCCCATGCATCCTACAATGTAAGTCTGTGCTTCCTGAATGCCCTGTCAGTGTATCACAGAGATGCCATGATGTTCTTGAATGCTAAGTGCCAGTGTTTGTATGAGGTGTGTATTTGGTTAGACCTTATGGTTTATGTCTTGACTTGCTGTTTAGATTAGATTACTTACAGTGTGGAAACAGGCCCTTCAGCCCAACAAGTCCACACCAACCCTCTGAAGAGCAACCCACTCAGACCCATTCCCCTACATTTGCCTATTCACCTAACACCACAGGCAATTTAGCATGGCCAATTCACCTGATCTGCACATTTTTGGACTGTGGAAGGAAACCAGAGCACCCCCAGGAAACCCATGCAGACACAGGGAGAATGTGCAAACTCCACACAGACAGTTGCCTGAGGTGGGAATTGAACCCAGATCTCTGGCGCTGTGAGGCAGCAGTGCTAACCACTGTGCCACCGTGCTGCCCAGTTCCTCTTATATTTCACGTTCAACATCTAGTTTATCCTAACATGTAAGTGGTTGTTGGTCCTGATGTATGGAGTAAAATTCCTTCTATCTCAACTTAGAATACCTGCTGTTGTATACATTATGTAAGATCTTTGTTTATTTGCATTGCTCTGGATGATCATACCTTTTCTATTTTGATAATGTATGCTTATCTTTTTGATCTGCCCATAGCTTTGATAAATTCTTAGCATGATATATTTTATGATACAGCAAACATTTTATTAATTAGCACCTATGAGAAATATTCTGGTTCATATAATCAATGCAAAAACACACACTAAGTAATAGAAATGTAATATACAGGTATACACATCACTGATATACTTTATTTAAAGCAGAAATCATTCAAATAAATAAACAACTTTCCCTTAAATAAAACAGTCTTCTCACTCGTACTTCAACAGACTACTTGGACATAGCGGAGATTGCAATAATAGAATAAACTTCCAGTATTTGAGGTAAATGATTTTTGCTGGTCTATTGAGGGTGCTGGTTCATAAGGTGTCAGTTTAAATGAAGTTTGCTATATTATCATTCTGAGCATTTTGCTTTGTGTAAGGCACCTAGTATTGAACTCTGCTGATCTTTCAATTGGAACCTTGGAAATAATTTCCTAGGAAGTCTAGTATCATAGACGGTATAGAAGAGATTATTTGGACCATTGAGTCTGCACCATCAAAACAAATACTCTAAGTTAACACTAATTCCATTTTTCAGCACTTGACCCATGATTGTTATTACACTTCAAGTGCTCATCTAAGTATTATGTAAAGGTTGTGGCTTTTCACACCTCAACTACCCTCCCAGGCGGAGCATTCCAGATTCCTATCACCCTCTGGGTGAAATACTTTTCCTCAACTCCCCTAAACCTCCTGCCTTTCACCTTATAATCAGTTTGCCTTCTTATTGACTCTTCAACTCAGGGGAAGTCTGCTTACCTGCTAGTGTTTCTTCATGCCGTCTGTTTGCTCTCCTAATTGATTTCTTGTATTTCTATAGTACACTGGATTCTCCTTGATACATTCCCTTTGTACCTGCTTAAAATCTCTCTTTACCCTTCTTATTTGAGTAGTTGTATTTTGAATTTTCTTGCCATTGATAATTCATAGAATGCCAGTTTACATTGTAATAGAGTGGATTTGTAGTAAGTGAACAACTAAAATCTCTTCAATGATTGATTCTAACAGTGTCCCCATAGGACAACAAATTAACAGTTTCTGTAGCTTTTAACTTCAATCCAATTGAAAAATAATCGATGACAATAATAAGACCATAAGTAATAGGAACAGGAATAGGCTGTTCTGCCCCTCAAACCTGCTCCAACATTCAATAGGATCATTAGGCAGATCCAACATTCCTCATATCCACTTTCCTGATCTTTCTCTGGAACAGTTGACGCCATGACTGATCAAGAATCTATCTTAGCCTTAAGTATACACAAGGATTCTGTTGACTCTCCATGGCAAGGAGTTCCAAACGTTCACTACCATCTGACTGAAAAATTCCTCTTCAACTCAGTCTTAAACTGTCAAGTATGACTTACCACTGAAGCTATTCCTAGTGTATGGATGGAAATGTAGTCACTGTGAACGGTTTTCTATGTTCTAATATTTGTGTTGCATAAATTTGTCAATTGCAAATAACTCCTTCAATATCTTTTGAAATTCTAGGCCACCACACTAACTGGGCCCCTCTCCATATTTGGTGATGCCCAAGTGAAATCAATGTAGTTTTTTTAGGATTTTCTCTTTGAGTGAGGTTGAAATAGCTAATTCCTCACCATAGACTAACATTTCATTGACAATACTGAAGCGTTTCCATGTTCATAACAGGTTTTGATGTCTATACTACTAAGCCATTGGTCCAGACAGCATTTTTACAATATTAACAATTTTTGATACATTCCTGAGTCTTCTGTCTGTCCCTGACAAATTTGTTTTAGTCTATTCTGACTTGCTGGATATTGTGCAACAGTAGACTACATGTTCAATTAGATTTCTTCAATAAAATTGTCTTCACATCATGTAAGAGTGTCAACAGTTGTTCTAGAGAGTGCATCTGCTGTTATTTACAGTTTACATTATACATAGAGTGTTGGATAAGGAAAGCTTATCAATCTCAATCAAAATCTTTGTATTCCAGTGAAAATTGTTTCACTTTGTTGATAGTTTTTTGTATGAAAAAATGACTCAAGATTTTTCAGCATGAGTGTTCTGTTTCTACCCACCTTCTGAAAATTACTTAATTTTCTGGAATGAAAATATTCCTTTAATGTTAATGCCTGTGAGTAGTTTATGACACCACAACAGTGGGAGAGATTTGTGACCTCTTGTGTTCTAACGGTTGTGTTTTCTTTTCTTGGTTTGCCTTAACTGCCTTTAATTGTCCTCAACCAGAAACCGTGGATGAACCAGAAGATGCAATCCCAACTGAAGTCCAGGTCTGCGGCATTCAAGTTGGGCAACCTGACCTATACAGGAAATTCAGGTGCGACCTTTGTAAGGCCATCAGAGATGCCAGGTGGCAATACCAAACTAAGCTTGGATCCAGACCAACTACATGGGCACCCATCATTTGTGGCAAGGCTTACACAACATAATGGGCTACAAAGTAAAGTCGAACAGAATTACGGGCAACAGTACATTTCTCCCCGATGAGCTCAATGCATTCTACGCTTGCTTTGAACAGACGGTCAGTGAAATGATGCCACCTGTCCCAACAGCACCTGGACCCATCGTCACCGTCGCAGACATCAAACTGGCCAACTTGAGAGTGAACTGGCCCATAAGAAGTCCCCAGCCATGCACTCAGATCTGATGCAAACCAGCTGGTGGAAGTTTTCACAGACATCTTTAACTTCTCATTACTATGATCTGAAGTACCCACCTGTTTCAAGAAGACCACGATCATCCCCATGCAGCGTGCCTCAGTGTACTGTCTGGTGGCTCTAAATTATGAAGTGCTTCAAGAGGTTATTCATGGCTCACATCAACACCAGCCTACTAAATTGCCCTGATTCTTTGCAATTCATCTACTGGTGCAACAGGTTCACCGAAGATGCCATTTCCATGGCCCTACATTCATCTTTGGAACTTCTGGATAACAAGAATACCAATGTCAGGCTCCTACCTATTGACTTCAGCTCTGCCTTCAACACTTATAATTCCAAAACAACTCATCTCGAAACTCCAAGACCTAGGTCTCAACTCCCCACTCTGTAAATGGATCCTCGACTTCCTGACCAACAGACTGCAATCAGTAAGGATAGACAACAACACCTCTATCATAATCCTCAACACCAGTGCCCTGCTAGGCTGCATACTATACTGTAAGGCCCCTGCTATACTCCTTATACACTCAGGACCATGTGGCCAACTTCCATCCTAATTCCATTTACAAATTTGCTGACGATACCACCATTGTAGGTCAGATCTCAAACAATGACAAGACAGAATACAGGAAGTTGAGTGCTTAGTGGCATGGTTTAAAGAGAACAATCTCCCCATCAATTTCAGCAAAATGAAAGAGCTGGTCATTGACTTTAGGAAGTGGAATGCAGGGCACGCTCCTGTCTGCATCAATGGTGCTGAGGTAGAGATGATTGAGAGATTCAAGTTCCTGGTAGTGACAATCACCAACAATCTGTCCTTATCTACCACAATCAAGAAAGCACAGCAACGTCTCTACTTCCTCAGGAGGCTAAGGAAATTTAGCAAGTTCATAAAGACTCTTACAAACTTTTATAGATGCACTATAGAAACTATCCTATCTGGATGCATCACAGCAAGGTATGGCAACTGCTCTTCCCAAGACCAAAAGAAACGACAGAGTTTTGTGAACATAGCCCAGTCTATCTCACAAACCTGACTGCCATCCATTAACTGCAGCAACTAACATAATCAAAGACCTCTTCCACTTTGGTTATAATCTTTTCATTAGACAGAAGATATAAAAGTTTGTATACTCACACACACAGATTCAGGAACAGCTTCTTCCCCGCTGTTAACAGAAATGTAAATAGACCGCTTTGATGTTAATGTTGATCTCTCTTTGCACATTCTCAGTAACTGTAATATTGTATCCTGCACTCTGTTCTTATATACTTATATAATACTATCTACCTGTAAAGCATGTAAGACAACACATTTCACTGTTCCTCATTACACATGACAGTTTCAAATCAAATCAAGTTAAAGAAAACATAACAACATCTCTACTTCCTCAGGAGGCTAAGCAAATTCAAAATATCCACAAGGATTCTTACAAACCTTTATAGATGCACCACAGAAATCATCCAATCTGGATGCATCACAGCATGATATGGCAACTGCACTTCCCAAGATAAAAAACCCACTGAGTTTCGTGAACACAGCCCAGTATATCATACACATTAGCCTCCCAACCATTGACTTCATCTATGTTTCCCACTGCATTGGGAAAGGAACCAACATAATCAAAAACAGTAAAAAATATAAAAGTTTGAATACACATGATCAGAGTCAAGAGCAGCTTCTTCTCCACTGCTATCAGACTTTTGAATCAACCTCTCAAATGTTGATTCTGTGGCTGTAACACTGTATTCTGCACTCTGTTCTGTTACCTTGATGCACTTTGTGTGGTATGATCTTCCTGGATGGCATGCAAAACAACACTTTTTACTGTATTTCAGTCCATGTAATAATAATAAATCAAACTCTAATTCAAAGTTTGTTTAAGGAAATGAATTGATTCTTTGAATATTTTGAAATAAGGTTTTTCTTCTCCTATTGTGGATTGATCTGTTATGCTTTCAAACTTCTGTTTTTCTGATCAAATGAATAGTTTTCTCCTGGGTGAAGTCTTTGTTTGTAAGAAACTTGACAAAGACTCATCAACACTTCCTAAAACATGTGGTCTCTGATCAGGTCTGGTTTCAAATTTCCATGGACACATTTCTCAATTAATTTGTAAAGATCAATCATATTGTTGAAAAACAGATATTTTGTAAAGATTTTCATCTTGCACTTATCATGGCATTTCATGGGAAGACCAATTCAAGAGGAAAACCAATATTTATATTGCACAAGAAGAGCATGCTGACCGGTTGGAAAATGAACTCTGATTAGTAGAGGCATTGCCTGGACAATACACTAAGTAATGATGATTGACAGTTAACTGCTAAGCTTTGTTTAAATTTTAACTTGGGCAAATTGACCCTGATTGGTCAGGGCACTTGCCTAAGAAATGAACCAGTGAATATCTGTCACATTATGTTGAGTTGGAACAGGTGCAGTGAGTAATTGTAAAGAACAGAACCCTGAAGTATCAATGAAGTTTCTTTTGCACACTTCTGCATCACACCAAGAGTCTGGCTGACAATCCTTAATTAGTCAACAGTGTAATTCGTCCACACCAAAGAATATTTAGCAAATATTGTCCAATTACAGAGTCATATCTAATTTTGAAATGATGTTGTAAGTTTTATAAGTGCAGACTGGTTGGATATTGTTAGTACTTAGCTTGATGTGAACAGCGAATGGGTTATGCTGTATTTAGACTGTACAGTGTACGCACTTAGCATCACACTAGCTCTGAAATTCACGTACCAAATTAGTCATCTGTGTGATAGATAGAACGTTTCTATGGCACAACGTTAGCCAGTCTATTTACATTTCAGAGTTGATACGAAGCTTTTGGGATCTGTAACACACTGAACACAAGTGAGCCTCATTAGCACATGTAGGGCCCTTTGCATGCCTTGTGTGCATCACGTTTAACAATATGGTTGGGAAGCAATTGATATTTGTATATGTCATTAAAGACATGAAAAATGGTTTTTTTAGATTATATTCCCTACAGTGTGGAAACAGGTCCTTCAGCCCAACTAGTCCACACCGACTCTCTGAAGAGTACCCCAATCAGACCCATTTCCCTCTGACTAATGTACCTAACACTATAGGCAATTTAGCATGGTCAATTCACCTGACTTGCACATCTTTAGACTGTGGGAGGAAACTGGAGCACCCGAAGGAAACCCATGCAGACACAGGAAGAATGTGCAAACTCCACACAGACCGTTAATGAGACAATTACCCCACAGTCTGATACCAGCATGTGACCAGTTGTTGATCTATAGCTGTCAAAACGTTATGCAACATTGCAGCAATGCATCTTATGGGTTATTTTCTGGATGCTGCAAAATGTACAGATTGAAAGGAATACTCTCAAATGAACACTTGAGGCTGAACTGTTGAACTGCTGTCATAAGCAGTTCACTCATTCTGGTCCTTTTACTAATAATTTATGGCTTTTATTGATTCTACCTGTGCATAGTCCTGCACTTCCAGCTTACACTCCATGTAATCACTATGTACTCCATTTTATACCTTGTACAAATTTGAAATGGTCTGAAAGGATTAATACTTAAGAACCATCAACTTTAATTATGTCATATGGCCTTGATAGAAAAACAGTTAAGGATATTAAAAGAATAAGACCTACCTTTCAGTTCCTCATTACAGGTTCCATAATAACATATAAAATATTGGTGTAACTAATACTTTGTTGCTAATGTGCAGTAACATAGATCTTGTTTAAGACAAGAAACTCTTTTTTTTGGCCAGTGGGTGGTTATCCTCTACCACAGCAGATCAGATAGGCCTGCAGATATCTACGCTTAAAAGAGGATGGTGGCAGCAAATCTACCCTATGGTAAGCAAAAATGCAAACAGCCTGATACAGCCTCATACAGCACAGTGCTCAGCAGTGTGGAAATCTCATACAGCATAGTGAGCGGTGGTGTGGACTCCAGTCAGCTGGACAGACCACATACAGGCACGCCACAGACAGTGCTGGGGAGAACCTTTTTTCAAATACAACATTTAGAATCTTGCTCATGCAGTCAGCAGCAGAAAGAGTTGACCTCTTATGGTAAGACTCAAAAGGTAAAATCTATGGTCAATGGTGAAGTAAAAGCATTTCAGAATTGGTAAGAGATACCCTGCAGAAAGAGAGTTAACAACTCCCTGAAGCTGGAGTATTAGTCACTCTAAGACAGATTGTATTGACAGCCAGTGTTTTGTAGATGCAATTCAGAGTGAGGGTTCAGCTGGACAGCAAATTAACATAACAGACACTGAGTATAGTTAAAATTCCTGGTGGAAAAGGGAAGATTTTAAAAATTGGTGCAGATTTACAGGCTGGGCAAGCTGCAAGCAAAGTGCCTACAGCTCAGCTCAAGAAATGCTACCATGGCAAGTGGGTACCACGAGGTACAGCCACAGTCAGGGAAATCAAGTGCCATGGAAACAATTCAGACCATGGTCGTAGACTTAGGGATGTTGCAAAACAGCATTAAAGTAATAAAGTGGCATATCCAAAGCCTGAGCAGGCAAGGTCTGAGAGAAGCAGCAAGTTAGGAATTTTATCAAGGCTGCTGAAAAGGTGGGAGATTGAATAATAAAATCATGGGAAAAATGAGAAGCATTTATTGAAACTGCAGACACTGGGGATTTTCAGGAAAACTGTGCAAGAAATTGCTATAAAAGTCATGGATAGTGGGAATCAGCCAGAAAAAAAAGGTCCAGTCATCAGTCACTTCAGGCACCTCCGTAGCAGAAAGTTCGCAATGTTCTGTCTGTCTATTCAGAGAAAAGATTACACCTGACAATAGATACAATATACAGACAGATCTTTCAGGTATATTGTACTAAATAGGGCATAAACTAGGTGATATAATTATCTCTTTATCCTAGAACCAACAGACTTGCCGACTGAGTGGTCTACACTGACAAATCAAAGTGCAGGGTGACAAAGCAAGACTTTTGCATTGTTGTGTTGCACCTGAAAGCAATACCTCTGGACAAGGGCTTACTATCACTGACAAACATCCATGTTAAGAAGTTAATAACTTCCAAGCCATCACCTGTCATGTTCTTGGAGATAAAGCACAACCTTCTTGAAAAAACAAGGGAGAATAAAGATGGTGCATGATTAACATGCAGGTATTGCACTGCTTAATATGCTGGGACTGTAGGTCAGTCAGATAGCCTACACAGGGAACTTGGTTATCCATGGAGGATAGTGAGCCTAAATCTGCTGAAATCACATCAACTCATGAAGCAACATTGAGGAGAAACTGAAGTCGACTCAGAGAACTGCACTATACCTCAATTGTTCACAAAGCACAGGCTAATTAAAATGTGAAAGACCATCAGGCCAACAACAAACATGCTAAAAATGTGCAAGAATCCAAGGTGCAAGTCAAGAACAGCCAAGTGCAAAATCGAAGTCTCCAGAAGATTATACAATGGCAAAATCCAGAAGTTTTGCCAAACCACATACACAATGTACCAAGTCTTAAACTCTGAAAAGTTTAAATTCTCGCTTTTCGGTAACTATTTTGCAAATATCCTGTATGCACATATAATTTATTCATATTTTTGCACTTAGTTTATATAGTTTTTCGCCTTGGAAACAAAAGTGGTATGTTTATTTTTAAAAGTCATTTTTAAAAGCTCTACTGTTCTAAAAGCCAGATATGCAAATCATCCAAGTAGCAAGATTAAATCAGGTAACAAACTGCCACTTGCAGGCCAGTTGAAGCATAGTAGAAGAAGGACGAATACACCATTACCTGTAAGTTCAACTTAGAAATGGAGCTGTTAAATAAACCTGTATGAGATTTGTAAGTAAACTGAATCCACACCATGTAATTACAAATAACTATTGTATTTCAATATCATCAGATAGAGAATCATAGTTGAAAGCACATTGTTGATAGTCTACAACAGTACAACTACATGTTCCAGATGTAGTTCTTAAGCAATTCTTAAGAATACATCACAGTCAATAATTCTTAATCTTGGTATGAAGACATTTGCTAACCTGAATATTTTTAAATTGTGGAAGGAGTCAAAATAGGTGGTCAAGAAACAGCTGGTCCAGGAATAGTCAGTTATGGAACAACCAATCAATAGAAAAATGGGAGAATGTTTCATAGGGCTCTTTAAACTTGAGGCAGAACCCAAACAGAAGTCAAAATCCAGTGAGATTAACTTTGTTGCATAAGTTTATTTCATGCTGTCAAAAAGGGGCAGTGGCCACAAAGCCATAATCAGTTTAATCAAATGTGGCTGGGGCATAAGAGAAACCAAAAGTATCTCATATTTCATTTGGATTATGGCCAAGGTTCATCAGGCCAACAAATCCAATGAGTTGGTCATAAAAATGCATCTTGAACATGAAAAGCATTTCACAATCAGGACAACATTTTGGTGTATGATGAAAGACTGGTTGTTCTAGGTTCATGTCAGGAAAATGGCCTGGAAGAGCTCAACAAGGGACATTTGGGGATCACCAGAGGCACAGTCAGGGCTGGTAAGCAATGCAGTGACCTGGGATCTCCAAAGATCTGAAAACCTCATAACCCCTCGTGAAACATGCAACTTCATTGGATTGGCAGTTTTTTTTATTTCCATCAACACTTAAGAGAGTTTAGGGTACAGCGATTGACAAGGCTTGTGAGCAAATACTAGCAACCACAAAGCCACTGAGAAATTGCCGTACTTGAGATCATGCATAAATATTCATCTGAATGCAACGCACCTTGGTGAACAAATCATTGTGACAGGTTTAAGTCTTATGTCAAATACTGAGGTGATTTGGAAGACAGAAGTTCAAAGAGAGAATTTCATTTCATTATTTTCCCTGGAAGAATCTTTGGTAACAGTGACAGAGATGTTACAAAACAAGAAGCAATCCTCAAATGGCAGAATGTAAAAACAGTACTTTCCTCAATACTGCAATCACTAACACCAAATGAAGGCATTCAAGCTCATCAACAAGTTAGAATTAAAAATCACACAACACCAGGTTATAGTCCAACAGGTTTATTTGGAAGCACTAGCTTTTGATTAGATTAGATTACAGTGTGAAAACAGGCCCTTCGGCCCAACAAGTCCACACCGACCCGCCACCCACCCATACCCCTTACCTAACACTACAAGCAATTTAGCATGGCCAATTCACCTGGCCTGCACATCTTTGGACTGTGGGAGGAAACCCACACGGACACGGGGAGAACATGCAAACTCCACACAGTTGCCTGAGGCAGGAATCAAACCCGGGTCTCTGGTGCTGTGAGGCACCAGTGCTAACCACTGTGCCACCATGCTACCCTTTTGAGTGCTACTTTTTCATCAGATGGTTGTGGGGGGGAGTTAAGATCATGCACATGGAATTTATAGCAAAAGGAGTCCAGTGTCATGGAAATGTGATACACTCTTAAATTAAAACTTTCATCTTTTATAATGGGATATGCTGGTTTCTGTTCTTTGATATGTAAATCCAAGAACAACAAGTTAAAGAATCTCTACACATGACAGTTTGTGCATGCTCTTTCAAGTTTATTTTTACAGTTGAAGGAATGGCTATTTAAAGGGAATGTGCACCTCTATGGTGGAGAAACCGAAAAAACCAGAAGCATGGGATCTGTTAAGACAGTATAAATGGGGAGTCCAATTCTACAGATAAGAGAGGTTGCAGGGCGAGAAACCATTAGGAGAAAACCAGAGATAGAGGCCCCACAAGGATAAGAGCTGTTATAAGCAGGATCCAGACAGTAAGGACTCATTAAAGGCTTGTGAGGCATTAGGTGCACCAAAGACATACTCTTAACGCTTGGGAATTGATCAGTGCAATTGAGACTCAGAAGAAGCCATTGGGAGCTGAGAGGAGGATGAAGGTCTTTTGCTCTGTGCATCTGGCTGTTAGCCAAAGGACCCCTTTTAAGAAGTGGTATCAACTCAGAATGGCTAAAGAATTGGTTCATGATTTGGAAATGCCGGTGTTGGATTGGGGTGTACAAAGTTAAAAATCACACAACACCAGGTGACTTCCGATTCCCCGGCCCCCAATGCCTCATCTTCACCACGGACTCCAAGACTTCCGTTTCCCTGGCCCCCAACGTGTCATCTTCACCAAGGACTCCAAGACTTCCGTTTCCCCAGCCCCTAATGCCTCATCTTCACCATAGAACCCATGCCCTCCACCTCCTCCAAGACTTCCATTTCCCCGGTCCCCAAAGCCTCATCTTCACCATGGACATCCAATCCCTCTACACCTCAATCCACCATGACCAGGGCCTCCAAGCCCTCCGTTTCTTCCTCTCCTGATGTCCTCAATGGTACCCTTCTACCGACAATCTCATTCATTTGGCTGAACTGGTCCTCAACCTTAACAATTTCTCCTTCGAATCCTCCCACTTCCTCTCGACCAAAGGGGTAGCCATGGGCACTAGTTTGGGCCCCAGCTATGCCTGTCTCTTCGTCAGCTATGTAGAACAGTCCATCTTCCATAGTTACACCAGCACCACTCCCCTCCTCTTCCTCCGCTACATTGATGACTGCATCGGCGCCACCTCGTACTCCCGTGAGGAGGTTGAACAATTCATCAACTTCACCAACACATTCCACCCTGACCTTAAATTTACCTGGACCATCTCTGACACCTCCCTCCCCTTCCTGGACCTCTCCATCTCCATTAATGACGATCGACTTGACACTGACATTTTTTACAAACCCAACGACTCCCACAGCTACCTGGATTACACCTCTTCCCACCCTACCTCCTGCAAAAATGCCATTCCATATTCCCAATTCCTCCACCTCCGCCGTATCTGCTCCCAGGAGGACCAGTTCCACCACAGAACACACCAGATGTCCTCCTTCTTTAGAGATTGCAATTTCCCTTCTCACGTGATTGAAGATGTCCTCCAACGCATCTCATCCACATCCCGCCCCTCCGCCCTCAAATCCCACCCATCCAACCGTAACAAGGACAGAACCCCTCTGGTCCTCACCTTCCAGCCTACCAAACTTCGCATAAACCACATCATCCGCCGACATTTCCATCACCTCCAAACGGACCCCACCACCACGGATATATTTCTTTCCCCACCCCTTTCCGCTTTCCGCAAAGACCATTCCCTCCGTGACTACCTGGTCAGCTCCATGCCCCGCTTACAATGCACACTCCTGTCCTGGCACTCTCCCCTGCCACCGCAGGAATTGCAACACCTGCGCCCACACCTCCTCCCTCACCTCCATTCAAGTCCCCAAAGGAGCCTTCCACATCCATCAAAATTTCACCTGCACATCCACCAATGTCATTTATTGTATCCATTGCTCCCGATGCGGTTTCCTCTACATTGGGGAGACTGGACGCCTGCTCGCAGAGCGCTTCAGGGAACATCTCTGGAACACCTGCACCAATCAACCCCACCGCCCCGTGGCCCAACATTTCAACTCCCCCTCCCACTCTGCCAAGGACATGCAGGTCCTGGGCCTCCTCTACCCCTGCTCCCTCACCACCTGACGCCTGGAGGAAGAACGCCTCATCTTCAGCCTCGGAACACTTCAACTGCCCCCCACCTTACCCCGGTTCCATCCCTCTAGCTCAGTACTGTCCTCATGATCTGTCCTACCTGCCAATCTCCCTTCCCACCTATCCACTCCACCCTCCCCTCTGACCTATCATTTCCAGCCCCACCCCCATTCACCTATTGTACTCTTTGCTACCTTCTCCCCAGCAGCACCCCCATTTATCTCTCCACCCTGGAGACTTCCTGCTTCTATTCCTGATGAAGGACTTTTGCTTAAACGTCGATTTTCCTGCTCCTCGAATGCTGCCTGCCCCGCTGTGCTTTTCCAGCACCATTCTAATCTAAACACCAGGTGATAGTCCAACAGGTTTATTTGGAAGCACTAGCTTTCAGAGTGCTGCTCCTTCATCAGGTGGTTGTGAAGTATAAAATGGTAAGACACAGAATTTATAGCAAAAGTTTACAGTGTGATGTAACTGAAATTATATATTGAAAAAGACCTGGATTGTTTATTAAGTCTCTCATCTTTTAGAATGAACATGTTGGTTTCAGTTCTTTCGAATGTAAATCGCAGAACTTTTTTAAAAGTTACATTCTCAAGTGAACTGATTATGTGCCTGGCCTTTGGTGCTGGAGTGCAGTTTTGAATGTTGAGGGAGCATGGACTCTGAACAAAAGTTAGTACCCCTGGGAGGAAGGCAGCGATTGGAGTGGTTCAAGTCTGACTGGCTTTTAAGGGAAATTCAGGGACTGGATCTTCAGGCATGAAGCATTGAAATCCCTCAGGAGAAGGATGCAATATTAGTAAGATTCACTGTGAGGAATGGGTTGTTAACAAATCTATGGCATCTGTCTTGGTTATATCTGCCATTCTATGAGTAGTATGGTGCGTTCATCAACACTTTGCCTTTTAATATACATTTAAATTTTTGTTAATTCTACATATTAAAGTATAAAATAAACACCTGTTTACTTTTCTTACTTTGTCTCATAAATTTTATTCTGTTTGTTTAAAATGTGGAATCTTGTGGAATTATTCTCTTCGTAAGTACTCGAGTTACAAAACATCATTCTTAACACATCATGGTCCTTAACACATCCTGACATAAATTTCCTTAGATAAATTTGGCAGTTTCACCTGGCATTATTATGCAGTAGAAAACAAGCAGATGATTGGAACGTAATTAGAGCAGTAAAAGCATACATGCAAATTTATTTTGTGCCTTGAATTTGCTAGTTCTGTGATTTTTAAAATAAAAGAAATTTTTTTTATTGAGGGTCCATGAATAATTCCAATCAGAATGATCAAGAAATCATTGTTCTCAGACCAAAATAGGATCTAGCTCCTTTTAATGCTCTTCAATTTTGATATGAGACCCATAAATAGGGTATACACTGATGTGGTGTCAATGATACCTCTCTTATTTATCTTTTAGCTCATGGATGTTGGAAGTAATCACATTTTAGGCTTGGAAATCTTAGAGATCATTGTCTTTAATTCTAATGTGTAAAGATATCTGGCAAGGAGACCGTTCAGGCCAGTATCATGTTACACAATGCTGCAGTGCAAATATTACCGACTGAAACACTTACCCAAAAATTGGTTTCTGTCCAATTAGTTTCTAGCTCTTTACAGACAATAAAGCGATATATAATTGTCAAAGATTCCTGCAGAATGGCCAAACCAAATAATAAGATCAAACCTTTCAGATAACCTTTGCTGCAGTCATACAATCAACATTATCAAACGTACTCTTTTCTCAAACTTAAGGCAAACTCTTCCATTTTAGATTCCAAGTATGGTGTCAGGTGTGCTAAAGATTGTCACTTCTGCTCAGGTCTGGGATGAGTTTTCTCACATGTTTACACACTTTTCAGCTGATTGCATATGCATGTGGCTTGTGCAAGTTGAATGGTAAATCTTATGCAGCAGGAGGCCAGGAAGTTCAGCCCCTGTTTATTTTCAATAGTCTTATGCTCTGTTTAGTAATGGCTTTTGTGGAGGCATATACCTCTCATTGGTGTCAAACTAAAGATTCCTGAAAGATGTCATCGGCTAAGTGTAACCAGGTTACCCCTCTAGTCCCAACAGTAAACCCATTATGCAGTGGGCCACTGATTTTGGGAACTATGATAGCTCTTTTGGTGTTGTGTGCACATCTGGAGTATTTGTCTGCTGTGCGCATAGATGATGTGCACATTAAGGGATTGGAACACTTTTCTATGTCGTTGCCAGGACTCTCTGATGACAACGTTAGTGCACTCGACTGCACCTTGTACTGGGAGAAAGCTGTTATGGCAGCAAAGCTGACTGCTCTGCCTGCTTGACTCTTGATTCAAAGGTTGCACATAATTTCATACATTTTAATGAACAGAGCATCAGTCACCTCCCTGATATGTTTATAAATAGCTGACTGTGAAATTCCCCAGAGGTCTCCATGGTACTCTGTAATGATCCACTTAAATAAAGGTTGAAGGCTGTTGTTAACCTCAGTGCAATAGCATGGCATTGCTACCCAGTCCTTGTGGCTACAGGTGCTCAGCTAGCTACTGGCAAATGCAGGAGACTACAAACCAGGGTATCCCTGTCAGTTGCAGATATCTGCAGTAATGCTTGTAGATGTACTTTCTGACCAATAATTGCCTTTAATGTGGTTTCTATTTCCCTCAATGTTGCAGTAGCAGCCTGTGGCTACTGTTGCTGCTCCTGCATCTCCGGTTGTGGTTCCTCTTCAGGTGCGAATGAGCAGAATAAGGTCTTTCTTCCTTCCTCCTGTGCAACATCCATTCCTTAGACATCACAAGGTGACACAAAGAAGTGATGACCTATTAGCATTATCACTAGCCTAATAGTCTAGAGACTCAGATAACGTACTGGGGACCTGAGTTTAAAATCCAGCTTAGTAGATAGTGGAATTTGAATTTAATTAAAATTCTGGAATTAAGAGTCTAATGCAACTGTTGCTGCTTTTTGGAAAGAAACCCATCTGGTTGGGTAATGTCCTTTAGGGAAAGAAAATATCCTTACCTGATATGGAACACTTGTGACTCCAGACCCACAGCAAATGGGTGACTCTAAAATGCCCTCTGAGCAATTAAGGATGGCAATAAATCCAACGATATCCACATACAACAAATGAGCTCAAAAACACAATCATGTACTGTGACTCTATGACTTCATGCGGTTCGATTGCCATATGTTCTGGAGCTATGCTGGTGATCTGGGAACTGAACCCAGTCAATTATGATTCTCCAGCCTCTGGACTCACACTTTAATGGGGTGACCCTTCAGTCAGCCAGAAAATCTAAGCTTTAACTCTGGCTACCCAGACGAATTCTCCTCCTGTTCTGGGTGCGTCTTTATCAAAAAAGAAAGATATTTTGGAGAAGATATTCAAAACGGTGGGATTGACTATCTGGTTTAAAACAAATACCTTTGATTCTCCTATCATTGAATCATAGAAACATCACAGTGTGGAAAGAGGCCATTCGGCCCATTCAGTCTGCACCAACCTGCCAAAGAGTATTCCATCCAGGCCCACTGCCTTACCCTATCCCTGTAATCCTGCATTTTCCATGGCTAATCCACCTAGCCTGTACATCCCTAAACACAACCGATGATTTAGCATGACCAAGCCACCTAATCTGCACATCTTTGGAATGTGAGATAAAACCAGAGCACCAGGTGGAAACCCATGCAGACATGGGGAGAACATGCAAACTCCATACCAACAGTCACCCAAGGCTAGAATCGAACCCAGGTCCCTGGTGCTGGGCATTAACCACTGGGCCTCCTTTCTCAAACTTCAATTACCCTCAATCCTTACCTTCTGAATACCTTCTAATCCCTGTTGCCTCCGTGACCTTGGAACCTTCCCCCTTTTCCATTCATTCTATCCATGTGTTTATTCATTTTCCATTTTGTGGCTTGAGCATATAATAATCCAGATCTTAATGTCCCTGACTCTCTTATTTACCGTCATTGAGGCCACTTGCACTATTACATACCATGACACCCCCACGAGACAGAATGCTCTCAACCCTGACTTCCCTCCCCGATTCCAACTTCCCCACCCCATTACTGTCAATATAACATATGCTACCCAAATCACTGGGCATATCCCCAGACATGAGGTTCCCATATCAAGGACTTTGCCCTGGGAAGCTACCTCCTTGTTGTTAAACACAATAAGTTAAATGTTGGTTAAACAGGGTCCAGGTGTATCACAAACTTCAGCACCACTGACTTCTTGTTTCCTATGTATACCCTCCCAAGTTCTCACCCATTTGCCCTCAATTAACATAACACTATCACCTCTTCCAAAGTCCCACTTCACCTCAGTCTTCCTGCTAGATGCTCATAGATAACACTTGTGACTCTCTTTTCAGCGTTGGTCTCAAATGTTACTAACTGCTGCAAGGTCCACCCTTCCACTCATGGACAAAAAAATGTCCCAACCTTGCCCCACAGCATGCCTCCTTCCCCTTAGCCATTTATACTTTAACCTGGCTACAAAGACAGCCTCTTCTTCCCCTTCAATGCTTTGAATGTACTTGGAGAGCTAACACCACAGCACAATACAAACATTATTTGAAGCCCTAATTTAGTATAAGGTCGAAGTGTACTTACCCAGATGTCCAGAAAATGGTTAAGGTCACCACGTATAAAGATCTGTTACTTGTGTGGTCAGGTATGAAAACAATGGGTTTTTTGGTTAGGTAGAAGTTAATTGAAAAAGTTGAATTAGTTTCAGCAAGTTGTGTTTTTAATAGCCTGGATTTTCTGATAACTGGGTAGTTATTTCTGAATTATAGATTGGCAGTTACTCATGAGAGCCCTGTGGAATCCCCATCACAGTAAATTCCGAATAAGTTGCCCAAATCATTGAGATACAACTGAGTGATTCCCTTACATTGGAACCCTCAAAAATATCTATTTATGTCTGAAAATTCAAAGGCTCCTCCTAGAGTTAAGTGAACTAGTTGGCTTCTTGGTCCATTGGACAAATTTGAGACGTTAATTTTAATATTGAACAAAAGTTACATACATAGAGTCATGGAGTTATTAACACCACTGGGACTCATGGCAATTAGTTTGGTTAATACACTCCCATTTGGAAAGCCGCAATAAAGCCCTGTACTCCTGCAGTATAAAAGGTTTTTGCTGTCCCTTTACTTGGAGAATTATGGTAGCTGGACCTTAATTAGCCTAATCAACTCAGGAGGTCATGATAATCATTTTGGTGTTTCACATTCCACATCAGAAAAATCTGGTAGGACTCCACAAATAAAACATGTCTCTCTCTCACACACACACACACACACACACACCTCAACCATGTATATTACTCAGGAAAAGGTAGGCAATTAAATCCTTGGTCTAACTCCCAAGTAACTGTTCAACTGAATCCTCACTTATCACATCCACCCCAAAAGACCTCCTTACACACCCTAGGTCCTACCCTGAGAAGCTCTCTCACCCTGGGACACATCATCCCTGGTACTAGACCTGACACATCCTCCTGCACAGCCAAGACCTGACACCCCTTCCCATGCTCAGCTGCCCTGCCCCTAATTCTATTCCATACCCAAGACCCCTGCCTCACTGCCATATTCACCTTTATGCATTTCAAGACATCCAGCACTTCCTCCTCTGTAATATGGACATTTTCAAGGTGTCACCATCTATTTCCCCTTTTCCACAGTAAATACTGATGCAAAATACTCACCTAGTATCTACCCTATTTTCTGCATCTCCACACAAAGTCCGCCTTGCTGATCTTTGAGGGGCCCTATTCTCTCCCTAGTTACCCTTTTGTCCTTAATGTATTTGTAAAAACCCTTTGAATTCTCCTTAATTCTATTTGCGAAAGCTATTTCATGTTCCCTTTTTGCACTCCTGATTTCCCTCTTAATATACTCCTACTGCCTTTACACTTTTCTAAGGATTCATTCGATCTATCCTGTCTATACCTGCTATATGTTTCCTTCTATTTCTTAAACAAACCCTCAATTTCGTTAGTCATCGAGCATTCCCTATACCTACCAGCCTTTCCTTTCACCCTGACAGGAATATACTTGTCTGGATTCTCGTTATCTCATTCCTGAAGGCTTTCCATTTTCCAGCTGTTCCTTTACCTTCAAACATCTGCCCTCAATTAGCTTTTGAAAGTTCTTTGAAAGCAACCGTCAAAATTGGCCTTTCTCCAATTTAGAACTTTGACTTTTAGATCTGGTCTATCCTTTTCCATTACTATTTTAAAACTAATAGAATTATGGTCACTGGCCCCAAAGTGGTCCCCCACTGACACCTCAGTCATCTGCCCTGCCTTATTTCCCAAGAGTAGGTCAAGGTTTGCACCTTCTCTAGTAGGTACATCCACATACTGAATCAGAAAATTTTCTTGGACACACTTAACAAATTCCTCTCCATCTAAACTCTTAACACAATGGCAGTCCTAGTCTATGTTTGAAAAGTTAAAATCCCCTACCATAACCACCCTATTATTCTTACAAATAGCTGCGATCTCCTTACAAGTTTGTTTCTCAATTTCCCTCTGACTGTAAGGGGGTCTATAATGCATCCCCAATAAGGTTATTATTCCTTTCTTATTTCTCAGTTCCACCCAAATAACTTCCCTGGATGTATTTCCAGGAATATCCTCCCTCAGCACAGCTATAATGCTATCCCTTATCAAAAATGCTACTCCCCCTCCTCTCTTGCCTCCCTTTCTATCCTTCCTGTAGCATTTGTATCCTGGAACATTAAGCTGCCAGTCCTGCCTATCCCTGAGCAACGTTTCTGTAATTGTTATGATATCTCAGTCCCATGTTCCTAACCATGTTCATCTGCCTTCACTGTTGGCTCCTTGCATTGAAATAAATACAGTTTAATTTATTAGTCCTACCTTGTCCCTGCCTGCCCTGACTGTTTGACTTGCTTTTGTTCTCAACTATACCAGTCTCAGATTGATCTCTTTCCTCACAATCTCCCTGGGTCCCCCCCCCCCGCCTCGCCCCCCCCGCCCCACCTTACTAGTTTAAATCCTCCTGAGCAGCTCTAGCAAATCTCCCTGCCCATATATTAGTCCGCTTTCAATTTAGGTACAATCCGTCCTTCTTGTACAGGTCACTTCTACCCCAAAAGAGATTCCAATGATCCAAAAATGTGAATCCTTCACCTATAAACCAGCTCTTCAGCCATACATTCATCTGCTCTATCCTCCTATTCCTGCCTTCACTAGCTCGTAGCACCGGGAGTAATCCAGATATTACTACTCTCAAGGACCTCTTTTTAAAATTCCTGTCTAACTCTCTGTAATCTCCCTTCAGAATCTCAAACTTTTCCCTTCCTATGTCGTTGGTTCCAATGTGGACAATGACCTCCTGCTGGTCTCTCCCTCCCTTGAGAAGATTCTGTACCCTCTCTGAGACATCCTTGATCCCGGCACTAGGGAACAACACACCATTCTGATTTTTCGCTGCTGGCCACAGAAACGCCTGTCTGTACCTCAGACTACAGAATCCCCTAACACAATTGATCTCTTGGAACCTGACGAACCCCCTCGTTGCATTAGAGCCAGTCTCAATACCAGAAACTTGGCTGTTTGTGCTATGTTCCCCTGTGAATTGATCACCCCCTACATTTTCCAAAACAGCATACTTGTTTGAAATGGTGATAGCCACAGAAGATTCCTGCATTAGCTGCCTACCTCTCTTACCTTTCCTGAAGTTAACCCGTCTGTGTGGCTGTATCTGTGACTTTTCCCCCTTCCTATAACTGCCATCCATCTCATACTTTTGCTGTTGCAAATTCCTCATTGCCTCTAAATGTCTCTCCAACTAATCTATTCGATCCGATAGGATTCGCAACAACAGCATTTATTGCAGATATAATCCGCAGTAACCCTTAAACTCTCTTTAAACTCCCACATCTGACAAGAAGCACATATCACTCTACTAAAGGCCATTTTTGCTCCTTCACAATCTACAGACCCAGAAAATAACACAGTCTTATTCCTCTACAAAACACTTTGTTAGAGTTCAGAAAGTTGAGGGGAGATCTAATAGAAACTTACAAGATAGTTCATGGCCTAGAAAGGGTGGACACTGGGAAATTGTTTCCATCAGGCGGGGATACTAGGACTCGTGGGCACAGCTGTAGAATTAGAGGGGGTCAATTTAGAACGGAAATGAGGAGACATTTCTTCAGCCAGAGAGTGGTGGGCCTGTGGGATTCATTGCCACAGAGCACAGTGGAGGCCGGGATGTTAAATGTCTTCAAGGCAGAGACTGATAAATTCATAATCTCGCAAGGAATTAAGGACTACAGGGAGAGTGCGGGTAAGTAGCGTTGAAATGCCCATCAGCCATGATTGAAGGGCAGAGTGGACTCTATGGGCCGAATGGCCTTACTTCCACTCCCATTTCTTATGGTCTTATGGTCTTACCCCAGTACTTTAATCTCACACTTACATACCCACTTTTGATAGCAGGTGTGAAGTGACTGTCCATCGCCCTGAGTACACCAGCTGACTGCTGTGAAAGGATGGTGTGGTTTGCCTTCCACTAATAGTTCTGCACTGCAATGGGAACTGTCGGAGTGAAAGAATGCTTTGCGTGTTTGAAGGAGCCATGATCAGAATCTTCTGTTAGAAATTTGAAACTCCTTCATGACATAGAATATTAATTTATTGTCACTTGTAATTTTTACAAAAAAGTGAAAAGTGTTTTCATAGTGTAAAAATAAAATATTAATTTATTGTCTTGTATTTTTTAACTTGCCATATCATAGTGCTTGTATTAGTAACAGAAGTCATAGTTAAGAAAACGTTTTTTTAAATTCAGACAAAGTCCAGTTTGAGGGTGGCACAGTGGCTCAGTGGTTAACATTGCTTCCTCACAGTGCCAGGGAACCAGGTTCAATTTCAGCCTCGTCGACTGTCTGTGTGGAGTTTGCACATTCTCTCCGTGTCTGCGTGGGTTTCCTCCAGGTGATCTGGTTTCCTCACATAATCCAAAGATGTGCAGGTTAGGGTGGATTGGCCATGCCAAATTGCCCATAGCACCCAGGGCTTTTCAGGCTAGGTGGATTAGCCATTGGAAATGTGGGTTTACAGGGATAGGGTAAGGGGTGTAGGTCTGGGTGGATTGCATTTTGGAGGGTAGGTGTGGACTCAATGGGTTGAATGGCCTGCTTCCATACTGAAGTGATTCTATGGTTCTATGATTCTATGATCTTGGTTCAATTCACAGCTCCTGTGTTTGGGGAAAAAATAATACCGCTGTAGAAAGTGAAAATTTGCCACTCTATGGATAATCAAACACATTGCTATGCTAATTCATGCAGATAAGCTTCTCAACACCTTCAGTCAGGAAGGTAGATCCTTCTATTGAGTTCAAGAACTTAATCACAAAACTTTACCCTGTCAGCAAGAACGTAACTTTTTGACACGTGCACAATTGCACACCTGCCATTCTGCTTCCCTGTCGTCAATATAAACAATCATTTGTATCTCAAACTGCTGTTACAAGTACCCAAAATTCTGTTAAATGCCTCACCCGATAGTCCAGCTAAGGAGCCCAAACAACATCTCAGATAGAATATGCATTCCTTGTAATTAAAGTTTTGTGGCTCACATTATATTAGTTACACCAACATAGTTCAAATTGACTCTGAGGTCCCCTCTAGGCTAAGTAAATAAAAATTTTGAAATGTGAAAGCACCCCTCCACCCATTATTGAATCATATTTCTCCTTGCCTCTCTCATGTAGCAGTAAAATATCTAACTCACTCGAAGCAATGCCACAGATGTGCTTGCGTCAATGATGTGTAATAATCAGAATTAATTTGCATAACTAAATTTAGGTTAGTGCCTCATAACCTAGATCCTTTCTTTCTAAAATGGCTTCATTAATTCACTGACCTTTGACTCCAGTAAAGGCATACTCTTGTTGCCAGTTGCTTTGCCAACATCTCATGAGAATAAGGCAATTATATACAGCTTTTCATTAACATTTGCAAAGTATTCGTATTGACAAAGTTTAATTTTCATGTTAAACAAACTCACAGGGCATTATGATTTCTTGACTTTTAACTTGAGCAATATAATGACTTGGAAGTGAAACTTTATTGCCTGCAATTTGCAGTAAATGATTTTAATGGCACTACCTGACCTTCTCAGGCCACAGCAAATTGATTGATGATATATATAACTCAATTCTTGCATAGTAATTAAAAGAAAGAATTTGTTTTATTGCATTATAATTTCATAGAATAATTGAAATTCTGTACAGTGTTTAGATGTAAAATGTGCTACAGTTTAGATCACTTTGATATTCAGGAAATACTGTTCTAACAACAGGGTTAAAATTTGACCATTTTCATTAGGAAGATGAATATGCATAAAGACAAAAATTACACATCTTCAGGTTATAGCCCAACAGGTTTATTTGGAAGCACTAGCCTTCAGACTGCTCCTCCTTCACAAGCATCTGACGAAGGAGCAGTGCTCCGAAAGCTAATGCTTCCAATTAAACCTGTTGGACTATAACCTGGTGTTGTGTGCTTTTTAACTTTGTACACCCCAGTCCAACGCTGGCATCTCCAAATCATGCATAAAGACAACTGTTCTGATCTATCTAAATGATCTATTTAAGACAAAATGTTCTGCTCCAGCAATGACTTGGCTCATTAAAATGATGCAGCCAGGCCAGTTCCCATATTCTAAGAAGCGTTGGTGGGATCTGCAACATCAACCCACGCAATTAAATCAATACATTCAGGAAAGAAGGAGTAAGAGAAGGAAATTAATGGTGAAAGGAAGTAAAGGCTTTGCTGAATTTCTAAATGTTTAAGTTGACAGATGTTCCATGTAAAGGGCTTTGATGGTTTTGCCTCATCTACTCTAAGTAAACTGCCATTTCATTTCCACTTATGGTATATGTATGTGGGAGTTTAAGTCGCCTCATGGATTCTATTTTCTCTCTAAGTATATTAACAGTTGTTTTTCAGTCTAGACCTACTTATGAGACTGCAAATAGATTCATTAACAGCGAAGTCTGCCTGACAGTCGAGAGAAGAGGTAAAAACAAGGGCTGCAGATGCTGAAAACCAGAGTCTAGATTAGAGTGGTGCTGGGAAAGCACAGCTGGTCAGGCAGCATCCGAGGAGCAGGAAAATCAACGTTTCAGGCAAAAGCCCTTCATCAGGAATAGAGGCAGGGTGCCTGCAGTGGAGACATAAATGGGGTGGGGGTGGGGGGTGGTGTGTCTGTGTGTGTGTGTGTAGGGGTGGGGAGAAAGTAGCATAGAGTACGATAGGTGAATGGAGGTGGGGATGGAGGTGATAGGTCAGAGAGGAGGGTGGGGGAAGGTAGCAAAGAGTATAATGGGTGAATGGGGGTGGGGATGAAGGTGATAGGTCAGAGAGGAGGGTGGAGTGGATAGGTGGAAAGGAAGATAGGCAGGTAGGACAGGTCAGAGGTGCTGAGCTGGAAGGCTGGAGCTGGGGTGAGATGGGGGAAGGGGAAATGAGGAAACTGGTGAAATCCACATTAATGCCATGGGGTTGAAATGTTCCAAGGTGGAAGATGAGGCGTTCTTCCTCCAGGCGTCAGGTAGTGAGGGAGTAGCGGTGGAGGAGGCCCAGGACCTGCATGTCCTTGGCAGAGCGGGAGGAGGAGTTAAAATATTGGGTTACAGGGCGGTGGGGTTGATTGGTGCGGGTGTCCTGGAGATGTTCCCTAAAGCCCTCTGCTAGGAGGCATCCAGTCTCCCCAATGTAAAGGAGACCGCATCGGGAGCAACAGATACAATAAATGACATTTGTGGAAGTGCAGGTGAAACTTTGATGGATGTGGAAAGCTCCTTTGGGACTTTGGATGGTGGTGAGGGAGGAGGTGTGGGCGTATGTTTTGCAATTTCTGCGGTGGCAGGGGAGGGTGCTAGGAAAGGAAGGTGGGTTGTAAGGGGGGTGTGGACCTAATCAGGTAGTCATGGAGGGAACAGTCTTTGCGGAAAGCGGAAATGGATGGAGAGGGAAATATATCCCTGGTGGTGGGGTCCGTTTGGAGGTGGCAGAAATATTGTCAGATGATGTGGTTTATGCGAAGGTTGGTAGGGTGGAAGGTTCTGTCCTTGTTACAGCTGGAGGAGGGGGGTTTGAGGGCGGAGGGGCAGGATGTGGATGAGATGCATTGGAAGGCATCTTCAACCACGTGGGAAGGGAAATTGCGGTCTCTAAAGAAGGAGGCCATCTGGTATGTCCTGTGGTGGAACTGGTCCTCCTGAGAGTAGATACGGCAGAGGCAGAGGAATTGCGAATATAGAATGGCATTTTTGCAGGAGGTAGGGTGGGAAGAGGTGTAATCCAGGTAGCTGTGGGAGTTGGTGGGTTTGTAAAAAATGTCAGTGTCAAGTCATCATTAATGGAAATGGAGAGGTCCAGGAAGGGGAGGGAGGTGTCAGAGATGGTCCAGGTGAACTTAAGGTCGGGATAGAATGTGTTGGTGAAGTTGATGAATTGCTTGACCTCCTTGTGGGAACATGAGGTGGCCCCAATACAGTCATCAATGTAGCGGAGGAAGAGGTGGGGAGTGGTGCCGGTGTAATTACGGAAGATCGACTGTTCTACGTAGCCAACAAAGAGACAAGCATAGCTGGGGCCCATACAGATGCCCATGGCCACCCCTTTGGTCTGGAGGAAATGGGAGGATTCGAAGGAAAAAATTGTTAAGGGTGAGGACCAGTTCAGCCAAACGAATGAGATGGTTGGTGGAAGGGTACTGTTGGGGACGTCGGGAGAAGAAGAAACAGAGGGATTGGAGGCCCTGGTCATGGCGGATTGAGGTGTCGAGGGATTGGATGTCCATGGTGAAGATGAGGCATTGGGATTGGGGAAATGGAAGTCTTGGAGGAGGTGGGGGGGCGTGGGTGGTGTCGCGAACGTATGTGGGGAGTTCCTGGACTAGGGGGGATAGGACAGTGTCAAGGTAGGTGGAGATTTATGCCCGAAACGTCGATTCTCCTGTTCTTTGGATGCTGCCTGACCTGCTGCGCTTTTCCAGCAACACATTTTCAGCTCTGATCTCCAGCATCTGCAGTCCTCACTTTCTCCTCAGTGGGGCAGGAACAGGCTAAGACAATGGGTTGGCCAGGGTGGTCAGGCTTGTGGAATTTGAGAAGGAGGTAGAATCAGGCCGTGCGGGGTTCCCGGACTATGAGGTTGGAAGCTGTGGCTGAGAGATCTCCTGAGGTGATGAGGTTCTGTATGGCCTGGGAGATGACGGTTTGGTGATGGGGGGTGGGGTCATGGTCGAGGGGGCGGTAGGAGGAGGTGTCTTCGAGTTGGAGTTGAGAGTTGAGAGAAGAGTCCCATCCTTGAAAGAATATGCAAAGTGTGTTTTGTTTGACAGTTGAGGACTCAAAGTTTTTCTCAGAAATACTGTTACTAACATCCTTTTTTCTCAAAAGACAATAAATGTGTACATGAAAAATAAATCAAATAATGAAAAGTTTTTGAACAAATACATGCAACCTATTTACAAGAATGGGAAGGAAAGATAACCTGCACATCTATAGCCTAACTAATCTAATGTCAGTGTAGACACACTCTTGAAATTGACTAATCAAGTTCAAACTATTGAATGAAAGGAAGTCGAATCTGATTAATTTTCAAAATTATTAGTGCATTTTTTAGACAGCAGCCATTATTTTAAATTTCTGACTTTTAACATAAATCACTTTGCACTATTAAGGGATAGTAGGAGATAGGAGTGTGTGGTGGAGAGCAAAACCAGATATGTATAGAATATGCATGTTCCCAACTTGCACAAAACATGGCTTCATTTTTGACAGTAATGAGTTTTATGTTTAGGTAAGTCAGCATTTCATTTGTAAATCTTTTTGAGGGACTGAGACAGAAGAATTTAGTCATTGATAATGTGTTTTAATCAATTGCCTGAGCAAAGGGTGGGACAAATAAGCAAAGAATCCCATCCCTGATCACCATTTAATAACCCATGTTCCCCAATACAGGTACAAAACATACCATTCTGTAAGAATTGGATTCTCCTGAGATTATAAGATATAGGTTTACATGTGAAAAATAGTCACTTTGGAGGTGATATCAAAGTATAACTAGTCCTTGTGGAATGCTAAATTAAAATAAACACACTCATTAAGTAGAAGAGGAGACAAAATTGCACAGATAATTACAATTTTAAAATTTTCTTTAATTCTAATGTTATAAAGACCAATTGGCCTGCCCTTTATAATAATTTGGAAAATATCCTCTGATTGGATAGATTTATCATCATCCCTTCAAAATTATTGAAATGAGAAATACTATCATGTCCAAATTTCTCTACAAGTCTCACATACCATTCCAAATTGAACAAATGCCAATCTTCATTGTGGCTGGGTCTAAGTCCTGGATCTAACACATTGTGAAACTATAATCACTACAAATATTAGAAGAAACTACCTTTACCATATTGTTGGAGCAAGATGGACAACATTCCTGGATTTGCTGACATTATTGCCCACTCCTTGAAATCAAATTTTAAAAAAAATCTACATTTCTCCACTCTCCGGAGATTCCAGGGAACACAGACAGTGTTTACCCCTGGTGTTGCTCAAATAAAGATGACATTTTCCTCACTGGCATGGTATCAGAGTATGTCTGTCTGTTTACGGACATGCATATTATACCCATATTCACTATCTGAGGAAAATATTGATGGTCAGCAAAAGGAGTAAGGGTCTTCTATGACTGGATTATGTACCAACTTCTCTTTCATGGTAACTTCATCAGGGTATTCAGAATCTCTAATAGAGAGTTGCACCTGTGGCTCACTAGCAGGAACATCAGTCCAAATGTTCTCCTTCAATCTGGGAAGTCAACTTGTAATGCCTGTTGGATACCTTCATTTTTATCTACCACATCAAACTAAAAGCAGCCTAATATGAGTGTCACAGTGGCTCAGTGGCTAATCCTATTGCCTCACAGCACCAGGGACATAGGTTCAATCCCTGCCTTGGGTGACTATCTATGTGGAGTTGCACATTGTTCCTGTGTCTATGTGGGTTTCCTCTCACAATCCATGTGAATTAGTTGTGCTAAATTGCCCATGGTGTTAGGTGCAATAGTTTGGGGTAAATATAGGGTAGGGGAATGGCCTGTTTTTATACTGTAGGGAATATAGTCTAATCTCAAAAATCCTGAACATTAAATTTAGCATTGGTGAAGGGCTAGAAGTGCTTCATGTTGATGCTAGACTATACACAACATTAATAAAAGAAAATTGATATTTTAAGATTAAATCTAATTAAAAATCAAATAAGCATTTACTTTAATTGTGGAAATTAGAGCATCTGTGCCTTAACATCCTATGATTCTCTGTGCCTATTTAATCATGGAAATCATAAATCAGTGAGAGTGACCAACCTGTTTATTTTTAAACTTAAGTAAATTATAAAACATTTACTTAATATTGCGCTGTTTCTGATATTTCATAAACTATCAATAGCTCCACCCTATTTACAGTGTATGTGAAAGAAGAATATTTTCTAGTTGACTTTTATGAATTGTGTGCTCCTCACTTAGAAGGTTATTGGTAGCTAGAAACTGGCAGTGTAATATACAAACCACTGATGATGTCAGCTTGTTATTGACTTTCCAAGTCTGAATGACTGAGCAAAGGAGAGGCGTGGGGGAGGGAGGAATGAATCAATTGAAAGGAGTGGCCGGCCATACAAAAATGAGTCTCAGCTGCTACTGCTGCTGCGGCGGTGGGGGGATGGGTACTATAAACTGTGGCTATATGAAATTGTCTTTTAGGAATGTAGAGTAAGTTTTAAAAAAAACTTGGTGAATGCAATGCAGATTTAAATCAGTTAATATTTTTACCTCGGTTTAACTGAAGTATAAATTAAAATCTAAATTGTGGTCTATATCCTGCATGGAAGGAACTAAGATTTTGAATTGAAGTGGGGGTTGGGGGTGGGGCATAGACAAAGAAACAGTTCATACTTGTAGAACACTACAACCAAATGTTTTTGATGACTGGGATTCTTTGCTTCATCACCAGGGAAAAGAGGGTCAGCGCACTGAAGGACAGTTAAGATGTGTGAGTTGTGATATTGCTTGTTTGTCAAAGGGGCTAACAGAAGATGATGGTGATCTTGAGGAAAATCAATTGTCATGGTGCTAGCAAGGGGATAGCTTCCAGATTCCCTACAGCCTTTGTTTTCTTCAGCAGCAATTTCTTTTGTAGACCCTTAGCAGAAGGGAATTGAGCTTTTACATTTTATGCTGCCCATGAGCCTATTTCCTTGATAATGCAATCCCAATTCACAACTTGCTTTTGTTTACTTGTGGGAGTTTTCACTTCTTTCTGAATGACACTGATACTACTTGTGACAAATAAAAAGTGAGAATGCTGCAAGTATTTAGCAGGTCTGGCAGCCTCTGGAGAGAGAATCGATTCTATGTCTCAAGTGGCTAACCTTTCAGTTATTTTCCACAGCATTTTGTTTTTCTATTGATGCCTCTAACATGGTTCCAATCTTACAGGTTGACACTTTTCCTGAGAGATTTTATTCCTGATGAAGGGCTTTTGCCCGAAATGTCGATTTTTGAAGCTACTTGGATGCTGCCTGAACTGCTGTGCTCTTCCAGCACCACTAATCCAGACACTTTTTTTTTTTCTGAGAGAGCCTGGTGTAGTGCTTCCCAAATATTTCCCTGGGAAACCCAAGATTGAAAGTTTTGGGAGGTACAAGGTTGATTTTTGGGAGAAGGGTTTTTGTTATTGACTCAAGTGCAGTAAGAACTGGAGCTGAATGTACATGGATTTGGTGATAAGGCAAAAGTTTTCCAAAAGAAAATTACCTATTTGTGGGTCTTCTTTTTTACAACCCTAACAATCTGACCTATGAGATTTTTTGCTGCCAATATAAAAATGCAAACATTTTGTAGCTGTTAAAAATCAGTCTGAACTCTACAGCAACAAATCCTAATTTGGAGCTGATAACTTGACGATCCTGACATTGGAAAATTATTCAGCTTTGGAGGTTATTTGTGTCTGTCTGCTCATCATCTGCATTGTACATGTCAGCAAGTTTCAGTAATACATTGATCAGGATTGAGTGCAGAGTAGTATAAGCATTACTTTAACCGCCCCCCCACTTCACCTTTAAAGTTTGGTGATACTACTAGTGGTGCCCGTCTCCAGCTTTTGTTAGGGATAATTAACTCTGCCAAACCAGCTTTTAACTTTGCACCATGTTTGACGGTGAATATTCTTACAAACATGAGTTAGGAGCAGGAGGGTTTCATTTGGCCTTTTGAGCCTATTCCATTGTTTAATAACATTGTGGCTCATCTGATAGAAAATGTGGATTCATGATTACTACTTGCTATGATAACCTTTCACCCCTTGCTTGCCAAGAAACCACCCATCTCTGCTTAAGTATATTCATTTTGTCACTATTTTAGGAAGTAAGTACTAAAGGCTCATAACTTTCAAAAATAGGTAAAGAAAATGCCCCATCTGTGACATTACAGTCAATTTGCTAGATATTGATCTTGTCATCTAGTCTATATCGCTGTAGCTTTTCTTTCCCTTTATACATCAAACTTTTCCCTGTCTTTGTAGCATCAGTTAATTTAGTAACTATAACTTTTGTCTGTTTGTCCAGTTCATTTGAATAAATTGTAATAAGTTGTTGGACCAGCACTGATCCCTGCGGCACACTACATCTTTCCACCCAGCAAAGGGCCCATTTTTGCCTACTCTGTTGCTAGCTAACAGGAAACAATCTTCTATCCATTACCTCCTACACCATGAGACTTAACACGCAACTGAGAGTTTCATTTTTCACTTATTTTCCATTAACTATTTGACAGTGGGTGGTATCAGAGAGGACTTTTCTCTGTCAAGTAATGATTACAATCTTGTGGGGGTTTCTTTAGCTCCAAAGCAGTGAGACTAACTAAAACATTCTAATGTCCATTCTGAATGAGTTAAGCTAGGACTGCACCAACTAGAATCTGGCCACTGTTATGTACAGGACACCATTATAGAAGTAATATTGGAACCATGCACGAGATGCAAATCAATTTGTTGGGATTATACCAGGAATAACAGAATTTAGCTAGAATGGGAAACTTGGAAACAATGGGATTGCTTTCATTAGAGCAGAGATGGTTAATCAAGATCCAATAGAACTATCCAATGTTTTAAGAAGGTAAACACTGGAAGATTATTTTCACTGGTCAGTGGATATGTAAAAAAACACTCCAAGTATAAACTTACAGGTCAACAATATTTGTCTGCATGGTTGATTTTTAGACCATGGAATGCAGTACTGAAAATGGACATTTAAATTGTTTTAATTGCACTGTTTGTCTTCAAATATATATTTAATTTACTCAATGTTACAAGGAAATTAGGTAAGCAAATGATTGTTCTTCAGTTCTGAACAAAAAGAAAAGGACATAAGACTTTCTTGTGTTGAAATGTATATGATTGTAAGGTTGAACCCTCAAACTTTCTTCTATATAAAACAATTTGGAAATATTTTCAGTTTCATCTAGTTATGTTTATTGTTGCAAATTACTGACAATTTTGTTTAAATAAAATTATAACATGCATATCAACTGCATAGATAAACAGCTATAAAAATTTAAGTGAAACCTCAAGAATGGTTCCGATTATTAATTTATTATGTTAAAAGCATGCATTTAAAATTTGTCTTTGTAATTTTAACCATTACCATCAACTGCCCATCCATTATTAGACATCTTTTCTTTTCCCCTCTATGAAAGCATGTTAGGGGAAATTCCAAATGTTAAAGGCAAAAACATGCAGTGCAATTCTAAATTGATCGAGGGAATGTCTGAAAAACAAATTGTTTTTAATGTAAAAATCATCAGATGTTATATTTTTCAAACCGTTTTATAGTTCACAATCGAGAGACTCTTAGGCCCAAAAGAGAAAGGGTAAAGTGGTATTCTGATTTTCAACAGGCCAACCAGATTTTAGTGACCTTAAGCAGCACAGTGTTGTAGCTCATAAAGCTTTACCCTCTCAAGACCAATTCAGAGATGCAGTTCTCCATTTAACTCCCCACTTTTTCATAACTATTGGCTATTCGCTTCCAGTCTTTACCTCCTCAATTCATTGGCATTCTTCTTCTTTTACAACTTGTTTTAAACTGGTAAACATTTTTTTTCTCCCCTTTCTTGATTTTTCATCCTTATCTGGTCCTCCCCCTCTCTAGCTCGGGAGCAATGTCTTAAGTTGGGATACTAACTTTTGCATGTCTGCATTAAAAATGTTATGGTGGTTCAATCCACTAAGTAAGCATGCACTCCAGTGTGTTAGGGAGACATGTAGAGCAGGAAGGCTTAGGTATTAACCTCAGTCAATGTAGTAGTAAGGACACTACAATAGATCATGTCATGCACTGAATGTGGCGAGGAGAAATTCAATTAAAATTTGTCACACACTGGAATCATAGAGTTATACAGTATGGAAATAGACCCTCTGGTCCAACTTATTCATGCTGACCCAATTATCCTAAATTAATCTAGTCCCATTTTACAGCATTTGGCCTATATACCTCTACACCTTTCCTATTCATAAACCCATGCAGATGCCTTTTCAATGTTGTAATTGTACCAGCCTCCTCCACCACCTCTGGCAGTTCATTCCATACATGCATCACCCTTAGTGTGCAAAGGTTGCCACTGAGGCCCCTTTTAAATGTTTCCCCACTCTCCTTAAACCTATGTGCTCTAACTTTGGACTGTTCTACGTTAGGCTAAATAGTCAAGGTCTTTTCCCCATCATGATTTTATAAAACTCTATAAGGTCACCCCTTGGCCTCCGGTGCTCCAGGGAAAATAGTCCCAGCATATTCATCCTCTCCCGATAGCTCAAATCCTCCAATCCCGGCAACATACTTGTAAATTTAATTGTTTGATTTGTATAATATTAAATTACTTAGCCGGGATCCAGTACAATGTTTGGCTGGTGTAAGAAGGGCACTGCCTGTGAGATCCTCCTTGTATACCCGGTCTGTCTGCATCATTGTATGCTGCTGTGGCTGTGCTGAAGATACTGTCACACAACATCTTCTGGAATGTGCCTTTGCAAAGGAAGTCTGGAGAAAGACTATGTGGTTTTTGTTGAGGTTCATCCTGAGTAGCTCTGTGGTGCAGGACACTGTACACACTGAGGATGCACACTGAGACAAATATCAAGTATGCCAGGAGCACCTCCTATCAACTTGGTGAAACATGCTGTTTAGTCTGCCCGAAAATTGTTGGCCTTCCACAATAAGGAGTTGGCCCCAACCAAATGTTGCAGACTGGCACATTCCAAAGTTCAGGATGACATTTGGTTGGGGTCAATTCCTTATTCTGGAAGATCAACAAGGGACACACTAAAGCTTGGGCAGTGGGGCTCATTGGCTCAGGCGCAATGGGGATAGACCACTGTCTGAAGTCTTTCTGCCAAAGTTAAATGGGGTCTTTAGAGTTATCAGCCCCTCCCTGTACCTCCCCTATATATAAATATAATCTTGCATAAGTAAGAAATGCCTTGGGTTTGTTTATTGGAGAGTGTCAAACTCCAATGTTTGTTTGTTTCTTGATAGGCTACTGCACAGAACCTGACTGTGTGCTTTACATAGAGATTTTCTGAATAAAGTATATTTCTGAAAAATAAACTTAGGAAATACATTGGGTTGGGTCCAGGACACTGCCCTGAGGAATTCCTGCAGAGATGTCCTGAAGCTGAGATGACTGACCTCCAACAATCACAACCATTTTCCTATGTGCCAGATATGATTCCAACCAGTGGAGAGTTTGCCCTCTGATACCCATTGATTACAGTTTTGCTTGGGCTCCTTGATGCCACATTGTTCAAATGCAGCCTTGTTGTCAAAGGTTGTCACTCTCTCCTCACTTTGTTTTTTTTAGCTCTTATAATTAGGGATTCAAGTGTCATTTTGTTCAGTGGCAGAAATATTATACAGGACATTGTAGCTTTATCTTTTTACATAGGGAAGAATAGTAGAATGTGGATTTGCATCACTACTCTTTGCAAAAGATGTTTATGATTGTGGCCAGCTGTTCGGGTAAGCTTGGGGTAGTGGCTAGGTATTTCCTCACAGAAAGGAGGTATGATGAGCTGCTGTAGGTATTTGAATATATTTTTGTTTTAGAACATTTAAAGATATTGCAAATTACTGCAAATATATTATTTCATAGGCTTGTTTGTTCAGCTCTGGCAACATATCACTCGAAATCTATTGCATATGCTAGCATTTAGATTTTAGTGGCACCTGCATGTTCAATTGAAGCCACTTTATTTATAACGGTAGGTGCACTCTCTTTTGAAAAAAGGGCCTTTTCATCTTTGATATGTTATTCTCTCTTTCTCCCCTCACTAGTTTTGATTTTATAGATAGCAATAATCATCTTATACTTTCCTATTGTAACCATTATCCATGTGTGCCAAATAGTTAATCTTTAACTCAATGACCATCACAGTTGAGTTTGATTCCATCTTCAATTAATGTCCGTATACTTTCACTTGATTGCAATCAGTAAGGGAAATTCAAGCTAATTTTTCTCCTGGGCAACATGATCATATGTAGCCATCATTTATAACTCAGCACCTGCTAGTCCAGATTATACAACTGTTGGAAGCGTAGATAGAGGATTAGTTAATTGGATATTTTCATGACGGCAACTGTAACCAATGGAGTGTTACAGGGATCAATTTTGCGGCCACAATTATTTACAATATATATTAATGATTTGGATGAGAAAAGTGACTGTACTATAGCCAAAACTGTGGATGACCTAAAATAGGTGGGAAGGCAAGTGGTGAATATGACACAGTGTACAGAGAGATGTAAACAGGTTAAGCCAGTGAGCAAAAACTTGGCAGATGGAATTTAATATGGGAAAATGTGACAGGAAGAATACAGAAGCTGAATGTTATTCAATTGGAGGAAAACTGCAGAAAGCTACAGCATAGAAGGATTTTGGAGTCTTTGTGCACGAATCACAAAAAGCTAGCATCCAAGTTCAGCGGACATTAGAGATACCAAATAGAATGTTGGTCTTTATTGCAAAGGGAATAGAGTATACTGTATATAAATAGGAAGGGTTTAGAGTAATATGGGCCAAATGCTAGGTGATGGGACTAGGTCAATTTGGGATGTCTGGTCAGCATAGAGTCATAGAGATGTACAGCATGGAAACAGACCCTTCGGTCCAACCTGTCCAGTTACCCATCCCAATCTAATCCCACCTGCCTGCACCCACCCATATCCCTCCAAACCCTTCTTATTCATATACCCATCCAAATACCTCTTAAATGTTGCAACTGTACCAGCCTCCACCACTTCCTCTGGTAGCTCATTCCATACACGTTCCATTCTCTGCGTGAAAAAGTTGCCCCTTAGGTCTCTTTTATGTCTTTCCCCTCTCAGCCTAAACCTATGCTGTCTAGTTCTGGACTCCCTGACCCTAGGGAAAAGACTTTGTCTATTTATCCTATCCATGCCCCTCATAATTTTGTAAACTCTATAAGGTCACCCCTCAGCCTCCAGGGAAAAAAGCCCCAGCCTGCTCAGCCTCTCTCTATAGCTCAAATCCTCCAACCCTGGCAACATCCTTGTAAATCTTTTCTGAACCCTTTCAAGTTTCACAACATCTTTCTGATAGGAAGGAGACCAGAATTGCATGCAATATTTCAACAGTGGCCTAACCAATGTCCTGTATAGCCACAACATGACCTCCCAACTCCTGTAGGAGAAAGTGAGGACTGCAGATGTTGGAGATCAGAGCTGAAAAATGTGTTGCTGGAAAAGCGCAGCAGGTCAGGCAGCATCTAAGGAGCAGGAGAATCGACATTTCAGGCATAAGCCCTTCTTCAGGAATTCCTGAAGAAGGGCTTATGCCCGAAACTTCATTTCTCCTGCTCCTTGGATGCTGCCTGACCTGCTGTGCTTTTCCAGCAACACATTTTTCAGCTCCCAACTCCTGTACTCAATACACTGACCAATAAAGGAAAGCGTACCAAACACCGCCTTCACTATCCTATCTACCTGCGACTCCACTTTCAAGGAGCTATGAACCGGCACTCCAAGGTCTCTTTGTTCAGCAACGCTCCCTAGAACCTTAGCATTAAGTGTATAAGTCCTGCTAAGATTTGCTTTCCCAAAATGCAGCACCTCACATTTATCTGAATTAAACCCCATCTGCCACTTCTCAGCCCATTGGCCCATCTGGTTAAGATCCTATTGTAATCTAAGGTAACCCTCTTTGCTGTCCACGACACCTCAGTTGGACCAAAGGGTCTATTTCTGTGCTGTATGAACCTTAAACTCTATAAAAGTAAAAAGGTTTTAATAAAACTGTATAAGGCACTAGTCTGACCACTGTGAACAGTTTTGGGCCCCTTATCAAATGGAAGATACACTGGCATTGGAAGAAGTCCAGGGAATGTTCACTAGGTTTATACTGTGTATGGAAGGACAATCGTTTGAGGAGAGGTTGAGTGTGTAGGACCTGTGCTCACTATAATATTGAAGAGTGAAAGATGACCTTGAAAGATACAACATCCTGAGGGGATTTGATAAGGTAGATGTGGAAATGTTGTTTCCTTTTATGGGGGTGTGTGGGACCAGAGGACATAATTGAAGAAAGAGGGGTCACACGTGTAAGACAGAATTGAGGAGGAATTTCTTCTCAGTAATGACTCTGTGGAATTGTTTGCTTCAGAGGGTTGTTGAGGCTTATTCATTAAATGTACTCCAGGTGGAGATAGACAGATTTTTAATCAGTGAGGGGATCCAGGGTTATGAAGGCAAAGTAGGAAAGTGGTCTTGAGGGTTTTCAGATCAACCATGATCTCATTGAATAGCCTACTTCTGCTCCTGTGTCTTATGGTCTTATTAGTTATATCTTTCTGTATTTACATAAATGTATTCTATAAGTACATAATCCATTTATAGAAACAAATTGAACATATAATGAATTTATATAAGCATTTTTGTTTCAGGCTATTCATAACATCCTGAACCATGATTGCAAAATACACTGGATTTAACAGTGATCATCTGAAGCTACGATTTTGACATTTCAATCTCAATTTGTGTAATTGCTAGAGAAACTCAGCAGCCAATTTAACACAGCAACAACCTGCAAAGAGCTATTAGAGAAATGATCAGGTTTTCTCTACGCTAAAGAAAGAAATATTAGTGAGGAAACTCAAAAGACTTCTTTGCCAAATATATTTTTTCATTCACATGAGAAGGCAAAGGGATCTCAGCTTAAAATTATATCCCACAATGACAAATCTATCATAATTCGCATACTGTTCCTAATTTCTGAATTGGGGTTGTATGTTCAAACTCTATTGCAGAGAATTGAATATAAAATCTCACCTAATATTACAGTATGGGAGTACTGCCATTTCAAAGTGCTGCCGAGTCTCTTGCATTCTATCAGTTGAAATCGGATGGCCTGACGTCATGAAAGTTTTTTTTTATTTAAAAATAAACCTTATTCATAAAATTATTTGGATCTCTATACAATTGGTCATGCTATTCTTGTGCACACATTACATTGCTTTACATACTGACATCAAAATTTATTTTTCCTATATACAAGTCTGTACATTTACTATCCAGCTCTTCTGCTGAGGCGACAGCAGAGCCGAAATGACATGGTGGGCCCCCTGTTCTTCTTAGGCAAGCAGATGTTACACGGAGGTCTTTTTCAACCGTGCCTTGGCGTAAGCTGCCCCAAGCTTCAGTGCAGCCCGCATCACGTAGTCCTGGACCTTGGAATGTGCCAGTCTGCAACACTCAGTCAGGCTCAACTCCTTCAGCTGGAAGATCAACAGGTTTCAGACCACCCAGTGTCCTTCACCGATCTGATGATCCTCCAGGCACAGTTGATGTTCGTCTCGGTGTGCGTCCCGGGGAACAGACTGTAGAGCATGAAGTTCCGCGTCATGGTGCTGCTCGGGACGAACCTCAACAAATACCACTGCATTCCTCTCCAGACTTCTTCTGCATAGGCACATTCCAGAAGGAGATGTGTGACAGTCTCAACCCCCCCGCAGCAGCTTCGAGGACAGTGTGCGTTGCGGGAGAGAGTCCATGCATGCATAAAGGATCTCACAGGCAGAGCCCTTCTCATCACCAGCCAAGCCATGTCTTGGTGCTTGTTGGAAAGTTCTGGTGATGAGGCATTCTTCCAAATGGCTTTGTCAGTCTGCTCAGGGAACCGCTCGACTGGATCCGCCCTCTCCTTTTTCCGAAGGGTTTCAAGGACACTACGTGCTGACTACTTCCTGATGGACTTGTGATCAAAGGTGTTTTTCTTCATAAACTTCTCCACGAAGGACAGGTGATATGGAACGGTCCAACTACTCGAGCGTTCCGCGGCAGCGAGGCCAGGCCCATCCATTGCAACACCGGGGACAGGTAGAACCTCAGTATGTAGTGACATTTGGTGTCTGCGTACCGGGGATCCATGCACAGCTTGATGTAGCCACACACAAAGATGGCCATCAGGGTGAGGGTGACATTGGGTGCATTTTCTCCCCCATTGCCCAGATCTTTATACATCGAGTCCCTTTGGACCCAGTCCATCTTTGATCTCCATATAAATTGGAAGATGGCCCGGGTGACTGCAGCGGCACAGGTTCTGGGAATAGGCCAGACCTGTGCCACGTATAACAGCAATGATAGTGCCTCACACCTGATGACCAGGTTTTTTCCCACGATGGAGAGTGACCGTAGCTTCCATCTGCCCAGTTTCTGCCTCACTTTGCTGATATGCTCCTCCCAAGACTTGGCACATGCCCCAGCCTCCCCGTACCAAATACCCAGCACTTTCAGGTCGTCGATCCTGACGGTGAAGGGGATCGAGGATTGGTCGGCCCAGTTCCCGAAGAGCATGGCCTCGCTCTTGCCCCGGTTACCTTGGCCCCCGAGGCCCGTTCGAACTGGTCACATATGCACATCAGTCTGTGCACGGACAGCGGATCCGAGCAGAAAACGGTGATGTCATCCATGTACAGGGAGGCGTTAACCTGCAGGCCCCCGCTGCCAGGAATAGTCACCCCTCGTAGGCTCGCATCCTTCCTGATGGACTCGGCAAATGGCTCTTTGCAGCACAGAAACAAGGCAGGAGAGAGATGGCAGCCCTGCCTGACTCCAGATCTGACTGGGAAGCTATCTGATTCCCACCCATTAATTGAGACTGCACTGACAATGTTGGTATAGAGCAGTCTGATCCAATTGCAGATTTCCTCCCCACAGCCCATTTTGGAGAGAACATTTCTCATATACGTGTGTAATATTGTGTCAAAGGCTTTCTCCTGGTCCAGGCTGCTCAGGCAGGTGTCCAACCCTCTGTCCTGCACGTAGGCGAACGTATCTATGAGGGGTACGAGACTCTCAGCGATCTTCCTGCCCGGTACAGCACAGGTTTGGTCAGGGTGAATCACCGACCCCAGAGTAGACCTGACACGGTTGGCGATAACCTTTGACAAAATTTTGTAATCCAATTTCTGAGTTCCTCCCTCTCCCCCTTCCGCTTGTAGACGAGGGTGATGATGCCTTTCCTCATGGATTCATTCATGGTACCTGCCAGAAGCATACTGACATACACCTCCAGCAAGTCCCACAGAGCGGAATAGAGCTCGACAGGTAAGCCGTCGCTTCTGGGAGTTTTATTCTTTTCGAAGGACTCGAGGGCCTTGGTCAGCTCGTCCAGAGATAGCGGCTGGTCCAGTTTCTCCTGTGTTCCATTGTCTAAGACCTCCGTGATAGAGGATAGGAACGACTGGGAGGCCACGCTGTCGGTTGGCTTCGAGTCATACAGACTGGCATAGAAGGATTTGCTGATCCTCATGACGTCAGCCTGAGATGACGTTATTGAGCCATCTTCTTCCTTCAGGCTGCTAAACTCGGAGCTCTCTTTGTGCATCTTCTAGAAGAAGAAACGTGAGCACGTCTCATCCTGCTCCACCGAGTGGACCCTGGACTGGAAGATTACCTTGGAGGCCTCCGAGGCAAAGAGTGAGGCTTGCTGGCCTGAAAGGTACTATGGTTGAGATTTTGATTTTCCTGAAACTCATCTATTTTCCTAGAGTTAAAACTCAGACCTAGTATCAATGCAAGCATCCTTTGATTGCAGTGTACCCTTTTGTGCCTAATTGTAAGAATTTTTTGTACCTCCATCATTTCTTGTAAAACTGATTGTGTGAGCCATTTTTCCTGATGGAGTAATTCTTGGAGAGTACTCATGCACTTCTAAAAATGCCATTGTACAACTGGCTTTTCACAGGCTTGTGAAGAGCTGGGTGTGACTACATTTAAATTCCTCTTTTTCCTTCTCATTAGCAAACACTTAGCCTGTTGCTCCCTTTCCACAATGGCACAGCTGAATTCTGTGGTGAACTTCCATAACTTTGAACCTTGCTGTTTTATTTAAGATGTCTTAATATTTAAGTGGCACTGCTGGGAAAAGCAGAAAGCATCTAAAATTTCTAAGATGGCTAATTTGTTGTTTTCCAAGTAATTGTTCTCCCATCTCAAATGCTAAGTTGAATTTTGAATCTCTGAACACATTGTAGATTGAGGGTTATACACATTGTATGGTTCCATGTCACAACCACCACCACCTTTTTTTGTATGACTCCAATCAATAGACATTTTTCTCCTGATAGTCACTGACTACAGTATTGCTAGGGCTTCTTGACTGCATGTTTAGTCAAATGTTATTTCGATGTCAACAGCAATTGTTTTCTCACATCATCTTTGGAATTGAGTTGTTTGTACATGTTTGGATCAAGGATGTAATGAACCCAGGAGCTAAGTTGTCCTCATGGAATGCAAATTGAGCTTCCCTTAGCAGGAATGTTGCTTAGTAGCACTGTTGATGACCACCATGCATCACTCTTTTGCTAATGGTCAAGTGTAAATGGATGAGGTGACATTTAAGTGGACTAGCCTGTCTTTTTTCTTGGTGAATAAATCATACCTAAGCAATTTTCCACATTGTTGGATAGATGTCAGTGTTGTAGCTGTACAGGAATAGCAGGCTCAGGGTGTAGCTAACTCTGGACCTAAAGCCATATGTTTCACTTGTTCTTTAATATCACGTGGAATGAATTGGCTGAAAGCTGGCATCAATGACAAGGCTGAGGACCTTGTGAGGAAGCTGAGATGGATATTCCACTTGACACTTCTGGCTGGAAATGGTGTACAGGAAAAAGGGGGATTTGTTTTTAAAATAAGGCAAAATGAAAATCATGGGTGATTTTAATCTATATACAGATTGTACAGATCAGATCGTGGGATGGGCGCTTGTGACACAATGGTAGATACCACCTCTGAGCCAGTTAGTCTGGGTTAAATTCACATCTGCTTCACGGGTGTGTAATAAAACTCTGAACAGGTTGATTCCAAAATATTAACAAATTAGATCAGCAACAAAATCTTGGAAAACGAGCTTGTAGAGATTTTGGCACAATTTCTTGGAGCAGTATGTTCTAGAGCAAGCTAAAAAGCAGGCTATTCTAAACTTAGTAGTGTGCAATTAGGCAGGTTTAATGAATGAACCAATAGTAAGAGAGCTATGAGGTAACATTGATGTAAAATGACCCAATTTCATGATCAGTTTCAGAATGAGAAGAATGCAATCTAAGACTAGTGTTTTGAACTTAAAATTAAAACAATTATAAAGGTATGAAGGTGATTTTGGAAGATGTGGTAAGGGTAACTTGACAGAAGTGCAATGGCAAACACTTATATTGCTTAGCATTCAGCAAAGTCATTTTCATTAACTCCTCTATTCGAGAAAGTAAGAGGAAAGAAAGACACTATGAACTGAATGAACCATCCCTGGTGTACTAACAAAAATCCCACATAGTTTTCAATAGAAAGAAAAGCAGAGTCTGTAAAGATTAAACTGAACAGAAGGAATAAAAGTTACAAGGGAGAAATTAGTGTATATGAGAAAGCTACTTAGAAATATAAAAATAGTTCGTAAAGGCTTCTACAAGTATTTTAAAAAGGGTAACGATAACTAATGTGAGCATGGATACCCTAGAAAGTGTGTTTGTGGAATTAATAATGGGAAAGAAGGAAATAGTGAAAAGAGCGCTCTTATTTTGTGTCTTTTTATTGGAACTAACACCCTGAACTAGTTATCAATTAGGGGTGAAAGGAAGGGAGAGTTATAAAACACTTACAATCAAAAGGGCAAACATATTGGGAAAACTAAAGGCTGACAGGTCACCATGACTTTATGGACTTCATCCTTGGATCTTAAAATAAGTAGCTGCAGAGATAGTTGATGCATTAGTTAGAATTTTCCAAAATTCCCTTGATTCTGGAATGATCCCATCAGACCGGAAAGTTGCAAATGTAATTCCCCTAATCGAGAAAGTAAGTAGATATAAAGTAGCTAACTACAGACCTGTTAGCCTAGCATTTGTTCAAATGTAGTACTTAGAAAATTTTAATGCAATTAGGCAGAATCAACATGGTTTTCAAAAGTCATGTTTCAATAATTTACTAATTATTTGGAGGAAGTAACAAAGAGGTAAACAAAGGTGATACTGTAGATATTGGACTTGGATTTCCAAAAGACTTTTGAGAAGGTGTCATATCAAAGGGAAAAAAAGAAAATAAGAGCTCAGGATGTGTGGACAGCATATTATCATGGATGGAGGATAGGAGGCAGAGAATAGGATTAAGTGGGTCAATTTCAGGCTAGCAAACTGTAACCAGTGGCCTCTCACAAGTATAGGTGCTGGTATCTCAATTATTTACAAAACCAATCAATAATTTGGTTAAAAGGACAGAATGTATTGTCATTAACTTTGCTGATGATACGCAAGGGTAGGAGACTAAATTGTGAGGCACACAGAGTCTACAAAAGGATTCCCTGACACTCCAGGGAAAATAGCCCAGTCTATTCAGCCTCTCCTTTTAGTTCAAATCCTCCTAACAAATGAATTTTCTTTTAATATTCATGGTATGTGCATGTGACTGGCCAGGCCAGCATCTATTGCCCATCCCTACTTGCCCTTGAGAAGGTTCTTGTTGCAGTCCATTTGGTATAGGTAGGAGGGGGAGAGGGAGAGGGGTGGAGGTGGAGAACCAGAACTTAAAAATAAGGTGTCTCCCATTTAAGATGGAAATTAGATTCTTTTTTTCTGAGGATTGTTGGCTTGTAGACTCTCTTTCCCAAGAAGCAGTGAAGGCAGTCTCATCAAACAGATTCTTGATTGATGAGGGAGTTAAAGGGTATTTTGAGTAAACAGGAAAGTGGAGTTGAAAGCACAACCTGAGCAGCTTATCTGCATTCCTAGTTCTGAGATATCATATTGCGCTCTTCAAACGTCTGCTTAAACTCTGAATACTTTCTGATTACCCATGATAGTCTCTGAATCATATCTGAACCCATGCTGGTTCCACACATTTTCCAATAATAGTCAATGGATGGCAATGAGGAGCAGGGTTGCTTATGAATTTTTCTCATTCAGCTCAGGGTTAATTACATTATTCAAAATCTGACTTGTTGTAACCTAAGTGTATACTGAATGAGCCTGCAGTGCTGTATTACATCATTCAAGGACACTTATGACATTATAATTGTGGGGACTGGATAATGGAGGATATAAAAATTATTTATTTTATTATCGTGAAGGAAATCTGACTGTTACTAAGACTATGATAATTAGTAATGTTTGAGGATTCAGTAGCTCCATATAAGGGGCCAATGGGTGGTCCAGATGGTGGGATTGCACTGTATATTTTTGACAGGCAATGAGCATTCACTAAAGAACAACCTTCCACAATTTAAAAAAAAGATTGTGTCAAATGGGTGATTGTTGCAACTTATTTTACTGGGCCGTGGCAGGTTTAGAAAAAAAAAGGAAAAGGATCGTTTATGCTGAATGTGTTGGCAGTGAGTGGTTGTGTTGGAGGGGTGTTCAGGAGGCAGTGTAAAGTGAGAGTTGGTGTTTCTCTGGTGCAGTTGTCTCCTCCCTGTGTGATACAATGAGAGCCCTGTTGCTGTAAGTGAGCCATTTGCGCGGGCCGGGTCACCAGTGGCTGCCAGGCCAGAGAAGTGGGGGGAGGAGAGGGAAAGGCAGACGTTTGCATGGCACTGAACGTTTGGCTGTGTTCAGCCTGACGTTCTCCTCGGCACTCACCAAGCAAGTCGCTGCAGTTGTTTTTTTTTGAAAATATCTTCCTGGGACCGTATTATATCCCGGCGTCCTGCAAGCCCGCTATCTATCTCAGCCTTGGCACGGATGCGGAGTTTTTTATATCCAGAAATTTCCACTATAACCGCCTTTTTAAAGCCTTAACCTCCCGAGGGAGGGAGGGAGGGTGGTGGTGGTGGTGGGGGGAAGGGAAGGAACAACAACAGGAGGCCGCCCAGCAGCCGGGAGGAAGAGGCCGAGTGTCTGCGGTTCCTGGTGAGTGAGCCTCGGGCCCCGCGTACCGACTGCTACCCGGGGAGCAGGCTGCGAGAGGCGGGAGTGGGGGAGGGGAGGTGTCGGTGAACCTGGGGGGGTTGGTCTGAGGCGTTAGGCCGCGGTTGGGGGGGGAGGGGGGGAGGCTCAATGTCTCACTCTTCGGCCGCCGCCATGGTGACCTCCCTCGGAGTGAGGGGCCTTCCCGAGCCCGGGCTGAAGCGGGCGGTGGCGGCTCCCTGCAAGAGGGGGAGGAGGGGGGGGGGTTGCTTTTGTGGGTGAAGGGGCCTTAGGCCCCGGTCTGGGCCTCAGCAGCCCGCCACCCCGGCCTTGGCTGCAGGGCGGTGCGGGAGAATCGGCGGAGGCTCCCCTAGGGGCCTGCACTCGTGCTGTGGGGGGAGGGGAAGCGTTTGAAGAAAAGCTGAAACCCACATGCTGCTGCTGCTGCTCTGACTGACACTGGAGCTGCAAGAGTTCCTTGTCTGGAGTTGAACTAAACGGTGAATTTAGTGAAGAGATCCACTGGAGTTTAAACTGACTTCAAAGTTGTGGCTTTGTTGCTACCTGTAGTATTTGCAATGTTCGCTGCCCCCCCCCCCTTCAAATACTTAACAATATTGTACCATGTCAATTACTTGCTGATTATGCTTTTTTCTTAATGTAGCGATTGCTGTTTGTAATTTACATAATGGATTATATAATTGCCAGGACACCAGCATTTCCACAAAACCAAGAACTCAACTTTTTTTTGCAGAAGCTACATGCTTGCGCAGTGTAAAACTGGACACTTTTTTTGTCTTGAGCACAAAAATCAGTTTGTAATTCGATTTCCTCTTGTTGAACTCTGAGTTCAGAAATTGGGATCAAAAAATTGTTCTGTAAATTGTAGGCTTGCTTTTTTAACTGTAATGGCATTGATGGAATAAGTTTTTAACAAAAGGGGTTATAATTTCTGACCAGATCATGTAAAATTAATATTTCATGTGAAATGACTGTACTTGAGGAATGTTACTTCTGTAAATTATACTGTCTTACATGCAAGTTAAGAAAACTTCTAAAACTTATCATTGATTGAGCCAATTTATGGATTAAATGAATGCTTGAAATTACAATTCTTCAACTTCTACAAATAGTGTGTGGGTTTGTTTTGGTATTTAGGAAAGTGCAATAATCCTCCTTCAGTTGATCTATTTTTGCTTTATGATGTGCTACGCTTAGATTTTAAAATATACTGCACACAACACTTTGCAGCAGTTAAATGATCATTTTTCTTTCATACAATCCGGATGAATTATTTTCCTGTGGGAGATGGGAGGGGTGTTGGGTACACTGAATTTGGGGAGTCAAAATAGTTTGTTACGACTGAACAACCAGAAAAGATTTACATATATTACATTTCTTTTCATTGTACTTCTGATTGTATGTTTTCTACCCTCTGCAGTTTAACTTGCCCGATTTATCCAAATTCGGTATTGCCCATTTTTCATGTGTTAGTGATGGCTGCATCTTGTGATAGCACATGGGTACGTTGTCATCAGTTCACCATATAATGTACTCATGAATCATTGCCTATCTATACAGTACTAGTTAGGACATAAGGTTTCTTGACTTCAGCAACAATTTGTACTTGCTATAAAATCTTTAAAATAAAAACACATCTTGAGATACTTGACAAGAGCATAATCAATTTGACAGTGATTTACGAAAGGTGACATTAGATGAGCCAAACTTTATTCAAAGACATAGCTTTTAGCAGATTTTTATAGGAAAGGCAGAAAGATCGGGGAAGCAAGTCCATGGCTTAGGACCAAGGCAGCTTAAGGTGTGCCCATCAGCGGTGGGTAAATTAAAATCGTATTTAGTGGAAGTTCTGAGGAAAAGTCATCAGACCCGAAACATTTAACTGTCATTTCTCTTTACCGATACTGAGTTTTACCAGCAAATTCTGTTTTTGTTTCATATTTGTTGGAATTGAGGGAGTACAGATATCTGAGGATTGTGCAGCTGGGAGAGGTTACAGAGGTAGAGTGGGGAAATGGCATGCCCGGGACTTTGAAAATCAAAGTATTGCTTGACTCTGAACCAGTATCAGTAAATGAGCGAGCATAAATGGGACTTGGTGTGAGTAAGTACGTGGACAGCAGAGTTTTGGATGACCTCAAGTTGAAGGTACCCCGTGGCAGGCTAATGCAAAAACTACAGAGGTATGGCATTGAGGGTGCATTAGAGGTTTGGATTAGGAATTGGCTGGCTGGAAGGAGACAGAGGGTAGTAGTTGATGGTATAGATTCATCTTGGAGCGCAGTTACTAGCGGTGTTCCACAAGGATCTGTTTTGGGACCATTGCTGTTTGTCATTTTTATAAATGACCTGGAGGAGGGGCTTGAAGGCTGGGTGAGCAAGTTTGCGGATGACACGAAAGTCGGTGGAGTTGTGGACAGTGAAGAAGGATGTGGCAGGTTATAGTGCGATATAGATAAGTTGCAGAGCTGAACAGTAAGGTGGCAAATGGAATTCAATGTAGCTAAGTGTGAAGTCATTCACTTTGGTAGGAGTAACAAGAAGATGGATTACTGGGCTAATAATGGTAGACTACTTGGTAGTGTGGATGAGCAGAGGGATCTTGGTGTCCATGTACACAGATCTTTGAAAGTTGCCACCCAGGTAAATAGTGCTGTGAAGAAGGCATATGGTGTACTGGGCTTTATTGGTAGAGGAATTGAGTTCCGGAGTCTTGAGGTCATGTTGCAGTTGTATAAGACTCTGGTGCGGCCTCATCTGGAGTACTGTGTGCAGTTTTGGTCGCCATACTATCGGAAGGATGTGGAGGCATTGGAATGAGTGCAGAGGAGGTTTACCAGGATGTTGCCTGGCATGGTAGGAAGATCGTATGAGGAAAGGCTGAGGCACTTGGGGCTTTTCTCATTGGAGAAAAGAAGGTTTAGGGGAGATTTGATAGAGCTGTACAAGATGATTAGGGGTTTAGATAGGGTTGACAGTGAGAACCTTTTTCCGCGTATGGTGTCAGCTGTTACTAGAGGGCACAGCTTTAAATTAAGGGGTGGTAGGTATAGGACAGATGTTAGGGGTAGAATTTTTACTCAGCGGGTTGTGAGTTCATGGAATGCCCTGCCAGTAGCAGTGGTGGACTCTCCCTCTTTATGGTCATTTAGGCGGGCATTGGACAAGCATATGGATGTTATTGGGCTAGTGTAGGTTAGGTAGGCTTTGGTCAGCGCAACATCGAGGGCCGAAGGGCCTGTACTGCGCTGTATTTTTCTATGTTCTATGTTCTATGAAGTGTAGAAATGTGGGAGACCTGCAGAGAGTGTGTTCAAATAGTTAAAACTAGTGTCAACAAAGACACAGATGAGGGTTTGAGCAACAGATGAGCTGAAGTAGAATGGAGCTAGGTGATGATACAGAGGTGAAATTAGGTGGTCTTGCTTGTGGAGCCATGTATAATTGATAGTTCCTCTAAGGTCCAAATATGATGCCAGGTTGTGACTGTTCTGGTTTAGTCTCCAAGCAGTTTCGGCGAGCGTGTTAGTCAGTAACTAAGGGTCAGGGTTTGCAGCACACATTGTAACCAGTGGTTTTGGTCTTCCCAAAAGCTGAGGAGCCTTCTGTTTATCCAGCACAGAATGGCAAATCAGCAGTGTGATAATTCAGCAACAGTGGTGCAGACAGTAGAAAGTGTGATGATGTAGAGCTGTATATTGCAGACGCATGTGTGATATTGGGCACTGTTGTCGAGGGGCAGTATCCCTTTCTTGTATATCTGATCCTGATTCCTTGCAGTTACTATAACAGAATGGGAATTTTTTTTCAATTAACATACTGACTTGTTATGACAACCTCTGGGTCAGATCGGACTTGAACTTGGACTTTCTGGCCCAGAGATAGGAACATTATCACTGTCACAAGACTAAGAGTAGGAATTGTATCATGATTATAGCCTATGAACCTTAATCCTTAGGAGTTTCCAAAATTGATAATTTTGTATAAATCAGGCATACATTTGCATCACTCTTAATGGGTAAGCAGAGAGTGGGTGGGGAATTCATTGCTGTTAGTTGCTTGTGAAAATGAATTGGTTTATCTACATCAACAGTAGAGTTAAAATCAGTGTATAATGCACAGTTGATATCTGTCCCAAATTTATATTTTAAAATATAGATGGTAGAATATAAACTGGTCGACGTAACTTCGAGGGCCGAACGGCCTGTACTGCGCTGTAATGTTCTGTATTCTAGAATGTTCCTGTAAATGACCTCAGTCAGTTTGGAACTTAATTGTGAATCTTGAGCTAATGTTTCAATCATTTGGTACTTTTGTGGTTTGTTTGTTTGGGTCACAGGAGACAGGAGTGGTGTGAATTATCATGCATTATTCAGCTGGCCGGGTTTTCTCGTGTCAGATTTTTAGTAGACAAATGAAACTTCCATCTGACCTCAGAGGAAACTCCAATCTACTCTAGCCTAGTATTTACGGTACCTATACACCACTTAGTTAGAGTCTTTGTTCATCTAGGAAGCGCCAAAGAAACTTTGTGTCATAGCTCGCCCTTTATTGATGGACACTGGTGTTGAAGGTTATGGAGGGCACATGGGCAAGTTGAGTTTGAGACTACTCCATATCAGACAAGATCTTCTTGAATGGTGGAGCAGGCCTGAAAGGCTGAATGACCTACTTCTCCTGTAGTCTTGTGGGACTGACATTAAGTGGACACCAGACCCAGCTAGCCACTTAAGGAAATTCCTGTGCTTCATTTTGTGTGAGGTCAAGCTGAAGAGAAGATTAATGCTTAATCCTTTTGCTTAGTCATTCTAAAACTGTGTTGGCCAAGAATGGAAATCTTGAGGTGGAAAATTTGGTGAAATGTGCTAATGGATGAGAAGCAGACTGAAGGTGGCGTCTACTATATAGTGAGTATCCTTGTCTTGTTGTGTTTTGCATCCATTGGTGTGGCAGTATATTCACAATTCTCAAGCCTCAAACTATAAGGGACTGATTTTATGATTTTTAATGTTGTAAATGATATTTTTGCTTGGTCATTACTTCCACCATCAAAGTTGAGTGGGTGTGATGGTTTTTGTCTTTGTTTGGTACTCTGTTAACAATAGATCTACAATAATTAATAGACAGATGTCAACAAACTTGTTGAGATGAAATGAGTCCAATCAAAAATTTATTTTATTTTGAAAATTCAGATCCAGATTCTGGATCCTGAGGATTTTTTGAAGAATTCATTAACATTGGGGAAAATTCACTTTTAGATAAATGTTGTACTGTGTTTTATTTAAAATGTTGTGGAGTGTCTCTGTTGCTGTGGTGCACTTTATCACAGCTGTCAAAATATGAGCAGAATTTCCAGAGGAGGAGGTTGGCTATGGAATGATCTGAAGCCTTAATGAGGTGAAAGTTTTCTTTTGTTGGAAAATCTTTTGTGGAACATGCAGGCAGGGAAAAGCCTTAAGGAGCTGTGTACTATAATTGTAGTAATATTGAGTTAATACACTGAAGAGGTGTGTGCTGTACTGAGTGCACTCTTGTTTTCAGTGTCTGACGTAGGGAGCCTTTGACTGTACTTGTATTGTCCTTAGGAGCTGGTCTTTTTAGATTATAGAATATGGAATACAGGTTAGAGATGTACATGCGCATGCTGATCTAATTGTGTGTTTAACTTGATACAGCAGAAGTCTTAATTTGACAAGGTTCATCGTCCCACGTTTAGGGGCCTTGTAGTGCTGTTTGTTTGGGCTATTTGCATTTATGGAGACAGTTGATGGTGGGACAGTCCAGCATTTGCTTTTGATAATATGCTACAAATGTGTGTTATGGGTCTGTGTCTACTATGTCTAATCTACATTGAAAAATTCAGAAGCCTAGTGCACACTTGTGTCATAAGTTTATTAACTGAAAATTTGATGTTAAGTCATGGGTATATTGTAAGGCATTTACATAAATCTATAAATGGATGAATCGGTGGTCAGTGAAATTCAGCACAAACCACTGCCTGTAAGAGGGAAAAATTGTTGCCATGCATGTAATTTGGATGATGTAAAAAAAAGCTAAATGTAAAATAGAATGGGTTCACAGATAGGGTAGTGACATAAACTAAATGAGTAGTGGACAAATGTGCCATGCTGAAATTGTGTAGCACAATGGGCAATCATGCACTTTGAGTATTCTAGCGATATTTTATTGCCAAGGTGCAAGGGAATATTGAAGCTATATAAGTATTGGAAGGGAATGCCAGAAAGCTAGTTTGAAGTGTCAAAGTAATGAACGGAAAGGGGATAAAAGGGAAGAGAAATTGACACCACAAGGGTTATTTCTTGAATTATATGATATTAAGTACCATTAATTAAGTTCACCCTTTTAATGTGCGTGCGGATTTTAGAATAAGAGACAAAGAATGATGGACTAAATTTTGATATTTTGAAGAACATTTTCAAGCAAAAGCGTTTGACATCTGGACTGATTTCGTAGGCAGGATCACGAAGGAAAAAGCCCTATGTTCTCGCAACACAACACCATTCCTCCACCCTCAAACGTGTGTCTGTGCGCACACAGTAGTTCATAGCATCAAATACGACTTTTTTTCTATATAGTACTATGTGACTTAAGTTGGACTAAATGGGCACCCTTACAGTATTTGTTTTGTACAATTATTTTAAAAAGCTGTCAAGTAACTTGTTTGGAAATTCCTTAGATTTGTATATTTGTGGATTCTTTTGCAGTAGAGCTTTAGGAAGCCATTGAATGTCGGTGGCCATTTTGATTTTTACTGGACATAGCTTAAATTGATAGGTCTTGTCTTAAATTCATAACAATACACTATGTTAGTACCACTCATTCCCAATGTATTGCTTTTGAATGCACCTGACCAAGACTGGTTTTTTAGCAATTGGGCTTTGATCCCTCGCAGATTTTTCTTCAGATTGCAGTCAGCTGTGAGATGCATAGGATCTTGTGCTGTGTAAAATCAGGAGCTACAAGAATAACACTGAATCTACTGCACTGAAACTTGTTTTTAAACATTCTACGAATCTACTGTTTGAATACAGACTTTGATTTTAGAGCTACTGCATTGCAGCCTAAACCTTTTAAACCTGCTGTATCTGGTCAGTTTGTTTTGGCATTCACGACATTTCCTGGCATTCACGACATTTCCCGGCACTCATGACATTTCCCGGCATTCAGTAGATTGCTGATTTAATGCACTGCAAAGTGATCTTGCGGTGCTGGTTTGTAAGGAATGTAAAGTCACTCATGCCATCCTTTGTGACTGTGGTGGTAATTTATCCCTCTCCATTATTCTTGACACAATTAACAATAAGGGGAGGCAATGGCCTAGGGGTATTATTGCTGGATTGTTAATCCAGAGACTGGATTAGTGGTGCTGGAAGAGCACAGCAGTTCAGGCAGCATCCAACGAGCAGCGAACTCGACGTTTCGGGCAAAAGCCTGATGAAGGGCTTTTGCCCGAAACGTCGATTTTGCTGCTCGTTGGATGCTGCCTGAACTGCTGTGCTCTTCCAGCACCACTAATCCAGTATTTGGTTTTCAGCATCTGCAGTCATTGTTTTTACCTTGTTAATCCAGAGACCCATGTTTGAATCCCACAATGGCAGATGATGGGTTTGAATTCAATAAAAATCTGGAATTAAGAGTCTACTGATGACCATGAATCTACTCTGTATTGTTGGAAAAATCCCTCGTGTTCACTAATGTCCTTTAGGTAACTGCCATACTAACCTGGTCTGGCCTATACATGACTAGAGACCTGCAGCAATGTGGTAGACTCTTAATTACCCTCTGGGCAATGAGGGTTGGATAAGTCAGTAATGCCCTCATTATATGAGTGAATTAAAAATACATACACCATCTTCCTCCCAAAGCTGAAAACAACAAATGCTGGAGATCCACAGTGTGGGTCAGGTAGCATCTATGGAGAGAGAGCAAGCTAACATTTTGAGTCTCCTACCAGTGCTCCACTCTATTGTCTTGCTGAGTGGGATTGCACTTGCATAGTCCCATTTTTATTTATTCTGTCATAGCCAGCGAGTCATCTCCAATTGATTGTCTTCCCACTTCCAGGCTATTGCTGTTGATGTCCTACAAGGATCTATCCTGATCCTCTCCCATTTTGCATTTATGGTGCCCCTCAGTGATATCATTTGAAACCACAAGGTCAGCTTTGAGGTTGTACTCTGACACTCCGAACCTCCTCACCACCATCCTTCAACTGTCCACCAATTGTCAGCTTGCTTGGTAAGCATCCACTGCTGGTGGAGAGGAGTTTAGAGTCAGAGATGGACAGCATGGAAACAGACCCTTTGGTCCGACTTGTCCATGCCGACCAGGTATCCTAAATAAATCTAATCCTGTTTGCCAGCATTTGGCCTGTATCTCTCTAAACCCTTATTATATACCCATCCAGATGCCTTTTAAATGTTGTAATTGTATCAGTCTCTACCACTTATTCTGGCAGCTCATTCCATACATGTACCATCCTCTGTGTGAAAAAGTTGCACCTTGGGTCCCTTTTATACCTTTCCCCTCTCACCTTAAACCTATGCCCTCGGGGGTTTGGACGCCTCCACCCCTGGGAAAATACCTTGTTTATTTAATCTATCCATGCCCCTCATGATTTTATAAAGCTGTATAAGGTCACCCCTCAGCCCCCAATGCTCCAGGGAAAATGTCTCCAGCCTATTCAGCCTCTCCCAATAGTTCAAACCCTTCACACCTGGCTTTATCCTCGTAAATTCTTCTCTGAACCCTTTCAAGTTTCACAACATCCTTCCTATAGCAGGGAGACCAGAATCACTCGCAGTATTCCAATAGTGGCCTAACCAATGTCCTGTGCAGCTGCAACATGACTTTCCAACTCCTATACTCACTGCACTGACCAATAAAGTCAAGCATGCCAAATGCCATCTTCACTATCCTATCTACCTGCCACTCCACTTTCAAGCAACTATGAACCTGCACTCCACAGTCTCTTTGTTCATCAATACACCCCAGGACCTCCCCATTAAGCATATAAGTCCTGCCCTGATTTGCCTTTCCAAAATGCAGTAAACTCACATTTATCTAATCAAATTCCATCTGCTGCTACTCAGCTGATTGGCCCATCTGATCAAGATCATGTTGTACTTTAAGCTAACCACCTTTGTTGTCCACTGCACCATACCCTCTTTGTTCACATCCAAATGGTTTATATAAATGGTGAAAAGCAGTGGACTGAGCAGTGATCCTTGTCGTACACCACTGGTCACAGGCCTTCAGGCTGAAAAGCAACCCTCCACCACACTTTAATCATCTACCTTCGAGCCAGTTCTGTATCCAGATAGTTAGTTGTCCCTGTATTCCATGTGATCTAATCTAACCTAACCAACCATTCTACCATGAGGAACCTTGCTGAACGCCTTACTGAAGTCCATACAGATCAGGTTGACTGCTCTGCCCTCATCAATCCTCTTCGTTACCAGTACAAAATCTCAATCAAGGTTGTGAAACATGATTTTCCATGCACCAAGCCATGTTGACTATCCCTAATCAGTTTTTGTCTTAATAAATGGGATTGTGGGAGATATAGCAGTTTGGATCAGTAGTTGGCTTGCTCAAAGTAGACAGAGGGTGGTGGTTGATGGGAAATGTTTATCCTGGAGTCCAGTTACCAGTGGTGTACCGCAAGGGTCGGTGTTGGGTCCACTGCTGTTCATCATTTTTATAAATGACCTGGATGAGGACATAGAAGGATGGGTTAGTAAATTTGCAGACGATGCTAAGGTCGGTGGAGATGTGGATAGTGATGAAGGATGTTGTAGGTTACAGAGAGACACAGATAAGCTGCAGAGCTGGGCTGAGAGGTGGCAAATGGAGTTTTATTGTGGACAAGTGTGAGGTGATTCACTTTAGTCGGAGTAACTGGAATGCAAAGTACTGGGCTAATGGTAAGATTCTTGGTAGTGTAGATGAGCAGAGAGATCTCGCTGTGCATGTACACAGATCCTTGAAAGTTGCCACCCAGGTTGATAGGGTTGTTAAGAAGGCATGCAGTGTTTTAGCTTTTATTAGTAGAGGGATCGAGTTCCGGAACCATGAGGTTATGCTGCAGCTGTACAAAACTCTGGTGCGGCCACACTTGGAGAATTGTGTACAGTTCTGGTCACCGCATTATAAGAAGGATGTGGAAGCTTTGGAAAGGGCGCAGAGGAGATTTACTAGGATGTTGCCTGGTATGGAGGGAAGGTCTTACTAGGAAAGGCTGAGGGACTTAAGACTGTTTTCGTTGGAGAGAAGAAGGTTGAGAGGTGACTTAATAGAGACATATAAGGTAATCAGAGGGTTAGATAGGGTGGACAGGGAGAGCCTTTTTCCAAGAATGGTGACGGTGAGCACAAGGGGGCATAGCTTTAAATTGAGGGGTGGTAGATATAGGACAGATGTCAGAGGTAGTTTCTTTACTCCGAGAGTAGTGAGGGTATGGAATGCTTTGCCTGCAATGGCAGTAGATTCGGCAACTTTAAGTTGTCGTTGGACAAGCATATGGACGTACATGGAATAGTGTAGGTTAGATGGGCTTCAGATTGGAATGACAGGTCGGCGCAACATTGAGGGCCGAAGGGCCTGTACTGCGCTGTAAGGTTCTATGTTCTAGATACTTATATATCCTGTCCCTCAGCATTCCATCCAACAACTTGCCCATCACCGATGTCAGGCTCACCAGTCTATAGTTCCCTTGCTTTTCCTTACCACTTTTCTTAAATAGTGGCTCTACGTTAGCCAACCTCCAGTCTTCTGGTACCTCACCTCTGGCTATTGATATACAAATATCTCAGCAATGGGTCCAGTAATCACTTCCCTAGCTTCCCACAGATTTCTAGGTTATACCTGATCAGGTCTTGGGGATTTATTCATCTTTGTGTTTTAAACCATCCAGCACTACCACCTGTCATATGACCATTTTTCAAGATATTGCTACTTATTTTCCCAAGTTCTATATCTTCCATATCCTTCTCCACAGTAAACACTTAAAATGTTTGTTTTGTATCTTCCCCATCTCCTGCAGTTCCACACACAGGCAGCCTTGCTGATCTTTTGAGGGGCTCTATTCTCTCCCTAGCTACCCGTTTGTCCTTAATGTATTTGTAGAATCCCTTTGGATTCTCCTCAATCTTATTTGCCAAAGCTAACTCATGTCCCCTTTTTACCCTCCTGATCTCCCTCTTAAGTATACAACTGCTTTTATACTCTTCTAGGGATTCACTCTATTTGTACTGATGCTTTTTTTTGATCAAAATTTCAATTTCTCTAGTCATCCAGCATTCCCTACACTGACCACCCTTGCCCTTTGCCCTGACAGGAACGTACTGTCTCTGGACTCTTGTTATTTCATTTTTGAAGGCCACCCCTTTACCTGTGAACATCTCTCTCTCTCTCTCTCTTCCACCCCCCATCAACATTTGCAAGTTCTTGCATAATACCATCAAAATCAGCCTTCCTCCAATTTAGACAGCTTCAACTTATAGACACGGTCTATCCTTTTCCATCACTATTTTGAAACTAATAAAATTATGGTCGCTGGCCCCAAAATGCTCCCCCACTGACACCTCAGTCACCTGCCTTGTCTTATTTCACAAGTGTGGGTCAAGTTTTGCACCTTCTAGCAGGTACATCCACATACTGAATCAGAAAATTTTCTTATACACACTTAAATTCCTCTCCATCCAGTCCCTTAACACAATGGCAGTCCCAGTCTATATTTGAAAAGTAAAAATATTCTACCATAACCACTCTGTTATTTTTACTGATAACTGAGATCTCCTCACAGATTTGTTTCTCAATTTCCTGCTGACTGTTGGGGGGGTGTCTATGTACAATCCCAATAAGATGATCATCCCTTTCTTATTTCTTAGTTCCACCCAATTCCTCAAACAATTGAGGCACTCCAGCCATTGTCTTCAGGTGTAGTTATCAACTGCATAACCTTTCCTTGGCACCTGTCTGTAGTCTTGGATTAGTCACTAAGATTGCCCATTTCTGCCTCTGTAACAACATTACTTGAATCACCTGGTGGCTCAGATCATCCTGAAATACTTGCTTATACTCTTTTATTACAGCTTTGACTATTTCAACATCCTCTTTTAAGATCTTCTATTTTTCACCCTCCAGAAATGTAAGCTCATCTTAACCTCAGCTGCTCTTATCACACTTTTTACTAAATCTTGTTCACTTATCCTTGTGTGCTTACTGGCCTATATTGCTTGCTCGTGAAACAATTTTTTATTTTCGAGTCCCTTCATGATCTCACCTCTTCCCTACTTTTTAATCTGATACATCTCTACAAACCTGGCATCTCTGTGCTACACTCCTTCCCTTTGCTCATTTCCCATTTTAATCACTTTCTGCTATTGAGACCCTAAGCTTTGGAATTCTCTCCCACACCCTTCTTTCTTTCTTTTAATTCTTTTTTAAAAACCTACCTCTGTGGACATTTATTTTTGATATCATTTCAATGTCAAATTTTGCCTGACAACTTTCCTGTGAAGTTCTTTGAGGTGCTTTTCTATATTATAAAGTGACAGCATAAGTTGTTGTGACATTCTTATTCTTCTGTTTCTTACTTTTTCTGATGTCCTGCAGTCCTACAATCCTCCAATGCCTCTGCAAACCTACAGTTCTGGCCTCTTGCACATCAATGATCTCTTTTTCCTACTCCGTCACTATTGGCTATTTCTTCATCTGTCTTGCTCTTTTTAAAACGCTTATTAAAAATTTGCCTTTGTTCAAGCTTTAGGTCACATCTCTTAATGTCTTAATATGTGGCCCAGTATCATTTTTGTTGATAATGCTCCTTGCAGCACTTTGGAATGTTTCAATATGTTAAATGTTCTACATAGGTGCAAGTTACTGTTATCCACAGTTCACAATTGTAGAGCTTGGCAGCTTGAATTGTTTCACATTCAGCAGAAGAGTTTGTACTGATCCAGGACCAGCATTAGCTAGATCCACGTTGCCCAAATTATTATACGTATGAGGATGAGAAGATTAATAAATTTTGGGGATGATGTTTTAAATTTAGCATAATTGAAGGGGTTCATATGTCCTGTTCTGCATTCTGGCTGACAGGAAGCCTAGCTGGTTTGATTTTCAGAGATTAAATGCAAGCTTGTACTTTGGAAGATTGTTTATGTTCCGAATCAATGGCACCAGTCTCTAAGGATCCTGAAGTCCCAGCAAGGTGATGTTGTAAACAGTAGTGGTCCAGAAAAAGGGTATTTTTTTGCATTGTGGAAAGAACCATGAAAGAACTAGCATCCTCAATACCCAATATTAATGAATTATATACATCATCCATTAGTATTACAGTAAAGATGTTTTAAGGGCCAGGATATTATTGTTTGTTTATTGAGGCAAAGTAATGCAATTGTGCTAACTCTGCAACTTGCACCCACTTCCTTGTTGCATGGATATTGTACTGGACAGGTTTTTGGCCCTCTTCATGCATGTGAAGTGATGAGGATCTGGACATCAGCTTCATTAGCGATTAGAATCACTGTTTCTGTATGCAGAGGTAACAATTTTGGTCATGAGCTGCAGAAGTGGCTAATGCAATGGTGGGACTGGTGTGTTAGCCATCAGACATGACTTGGAACCTTTTGACTAGGTGGGGAAGTGGATTCTGAAGAGGCAAGCGGAATGCTCAAAGCAGAAAGCTTCAACAAAGCAGTTTCCCTTTCGGTAAAAACAATGACTGCAGATGCTGGAAACCAGATTCTGGATTAGTGGTGCTGGAAGAGCACAGCAGTTCAGGCAGCATCCAAGTAGCTTCGAAATCGACGTTTCGGGCAAAAGCCCTTCATCAGGAATAAAGGCAGTGAGCCTGAAGCGTGGAGAGATAAGCTGGTGGGGGTGGGGAGAAAGTAGCATAGAGTACAATGGGTGAGTGGGGAGGGGATGAAGGTGATAGGTCAAGGAGGAGAGGGTGGAGTGGATAGGTGGAAAAGAAGATAGGCAGGTAGGACAAGTCCGGACAAGTTATGGGGACAGTTACTGAGCTGGAAGTTTAGAACTAGGGTGAGGTGGGGGAAGAGGAAATGAGGAAACTGTTGAAGTCCACATTGATGCCCTGGGGTTGAAGTGTTCCGAGGCAGAAGATGAGGCGTTCTTCCTCCAGGTGTCTGGTGGTGAGGGAGCGGCGGTGAAGGAGGTGCAGGACCTCCATGTCCTCGGCAGAGTGGGAGGGGGAGTTGAAATGTTGGGCCACGGGGCGGTGTGGTTGATTGGTGCGGGTGTCCCGGAGATGTTCCCTAAAGCGCTCTGCTAGGAGGCGCCCAGTCTCCCCAATGTAGTGGAGACTGCATCGGGAGCAACGGATACAATAAATGATATTAGTGGATGTGCAAGTAAAACTTTGATGGATGTGGAAGGCTGTCGATGTGCAAGTAAAACTTTGATGGATGTGGAAGGCTCCTTTAGGGCCTTGGATAGAGGTGAGGGAGGAGGTGTGGGCGCAGGTTTTATCGTTCCCGCGGTGGCAGAGGAAAGTGCCAGGATTGGAGGGTGGGTTATTTGGGGGTGTGGACCTGACCAGATAGTCACGGAGGGAATGGTCTTTGTGGAAGGCGGAAAGGGGTGGGGAGGGAAATATGTCCCTGGTGGTGGGGTCTGTTTGGAGGTGGCGGAAATGTCGGCGGATGATTTGGTTTATGCGAAGGTTGGTAGGGTGGAAGGTGAGCACCAGGGGCGTCTCCATTCACTTAATCAATTCTGTGTCTTTCGATTTCAGTATGTTCTGCAATTTTCATCGTGGCATGGTTGTTTTTGACCGGAGTATTACTAAGCAACTAAACTTTTAGAGTAGCTAGACCCAAGATTTTATCCTTTCTAAGATTCAATGCCTGAAATTATATGCTGCAGGGTAGATGTAGCTGTAACTATTACTTACCATTGGCTTCTTAATTGGGTTTTAGCTCAACGTTTAAATCAAAGAGAGGTGGCATTCACTAGATGCTACCTTGTTTAGGTAATTTCTCTACGTATGACACTTAAACTTTTAACACTCACTCACTCACTCATGCATGAATTTAAGGAACATGTTTTGACAGCCTTGTAGGACGACTTCCTCTCTTGACAACTTAAAACTTTCTATGTCTGGAATTTTTCTCTACATACCACTAAGCCAATTAGGAAGCTTTTCTTCTGCCATGACTGTTTTGGTCATGTTATAGACATTTTTGCTTCTCTAATTGACGTGCTTCTCTCTGAAAGAAACCTCTTCCACTCACTAACCTTCTGGAGGGTTCTTTCATTGTAAAAAGAAGCCTGTTTTCATACCTCGCCTATGTCATAGGACAATTTTTTCAGGTTTCTGAAGTACTGAGCTATTCACCTTGAGGATTTATTTTGAAGATCTCCGTTAAATGTATGTAAATACATTTACAGATAAACCAGTAGCACAGTCAGAACTCTTTCACTTCTTAACACATGATGTAAAATGTAAGAATCAACAAGAATTAAAACAGTTACAAGTGGATATGGATATGTTCGGTGATTGGGACAAAATTTGGCAGATGGTGTTTAATATGGGTAAGTGAGAGATCCCTGTTGAATGGTAAATAAAGAGGAACTTCACGGTGCTTTGTACAGAGGGATCTGGGTGTCCTTGTGCATGAATCGCCAAAACATAGTATGTAGGTACAGTAGACAATAAGGAAGGCAAATAGAATTTTGGCATTCACTGCTAAAGGAAAAGAGTATAAAAGTAGGGGAGAGTCACTGCAGCTGTCCAAGGCATTAGTGAGACGGCATCTGGATTATTGCATAGAGTTTTGGTCCCCTTGCTTGAGATGGGATGTTGAAGCATCGGAGGCAGTTCAGAGGAGGTTCATCAGATTGATTCTAGAGATCGCGGGTTTGTGGAATGAAGAAAGATTAACCAGCTTAGATTTATACTGTCTGGAGTTTAGAAGAATGAGGCTTATAAGATAGGAAAGGGATTGACAAAGTAGACATAGAAAGGTTGATTCCTCGTGTTGGTGATCTAGAAGAGAATCTAGCAGAGTTTACCAGATTTAAAATGGACATGAGAAGGAATTAATTCTCAAAAGGGTTGTGTGTCTGGAATTTACTAACCCTGAATGCTGGGACACCCGTAAATTTAAGGAGCAGACAAACAGATGCATTTTTAATTAGTTAAGGGTCACGGAGAACAGGGAAGAGGTTGGGTAGAGATGAGATTGGCTGTGATAGTGTTGACTGGAGCAGGCTTGAGAGGTTGAATTGCACACACCTGCTCCTAGTTCTTAGGTATACAAATCCAACTTAAAACTTTTTATATAGATTTGCCCACTGCAGAATCCGAGTATCGTGTGCCTCCTCCACAGGCCCAGATGAGAATTTGCTGCCATGCACTTTAAGTTTGTCTTTTTATTGGGGACTTGTATTAAAATTCTATTAAAGAAAGAGGGATAGGGATGTAAGACAGGATTTCAGGGAGCTTGGGTGGAAACTGAGAGCTAGAACAAACAGAGTTGTTATCTCTGGTTTGTTACCCGTGCCACATGATCATGAGGTGAGGAATGGGGGAGATATCAGCTGAACATGTGGCTGCAAGGATAGCGCAGGAGGGAGGGTTTCAGGTATATGGTAATTGGGCACATTCTGGGGAAGGTGGGACCTCTACAAACTAGATGGTCTTCACTTGAACCAGAGGGGTATAATATCCTAGGTGGGAGATTTGCTAGTGCTATTCGGGTGGGTTTAACCTAGCTCAGCAGGGGGGTGGGAACCTGAGGTGTAGTTCCACTGCACAGGAGGATGTGAATTGGGAGGACAGAAACAAAATTTCAGTCACAGGAGTGTGCTGGCAGATAGCAAGCTGGTTTGAAGTGTGTCTACTTCAATGCCAGGAGTATCTGGAATAAGATAGGTGAGCTTGCAACATGGATAGATACCTGGGACTTCAATGTTGTGGCCTTTTGGCAACATGGGTAGAGCAGGGTCAAGAATGGCTGTTGCAGGTTCCAGGGTTTAGATCTTTCATTAAGATTAGGGAAGATGGTAAAAAAACGAGGGAGGTGTGGCTTTGTAGTCAAGGACAGTATAACAGTGGCTGAAAGAACTTTTGACAAAGACTCGTCTACTGAGGCGGTATGGGCTGAGGTTAGAAACAGAAAAGGAGAGGTCACACTGGGAGTTTTTTTATAGGCCTTCGCAAAGTTCTGGGGATGTGGAGGAGAGGATTGGCAAAACGATTCTGGGAGGGAGGGAAGGGAACAGGGTGGTCATTTATGAGGGATTTCAACCTCCCAATATTGACTGGAAATGCTATTACTCTTGTATGTTGGATGGATCAGTTTTTGTCCAATTTGTGCAGGCGGGTTTCCTGACACAGTCTGTCAAAGGGCCAACAAGACGGGAGGCCACACTGGATCTGGTGCTTGGTAATGGAGCCAGGCCAGATGTTTGATTTCATCCCCTTCCCCACTCAGCTATTGTAAACTATGCTACTTTCTCCCCATCCCCACCCTACTGTCATTTATCTCTCCACCCTTCAGGCACTCTGCCTGTATTCCTGATTTTACAGCTCCTCGGATGCTGTCTGAACTGCTGTGCTTTTCCAGCACCACTAATCCAGAATCTGGTTTCTAGCATCTGCAGTCATTGTTTTTACCTAAGGAACAAATATTGTGCGCCCTTGATAGATATGTCCCTGACAGGCAGGGTGGAAGTGGTAAAGTAAGGGAACCATGGTTTACGATAGAAATTGTATCTCTTAAGTGGAAGAGGGAGGCTTCTGTGCCATTGAGATTAGATGGTTCAGATGAGGCAATGGAGAGTCACAGATCAGCTAAAAAAGATTTAAAGAGAGAGTTTAGAAGAGCCAGGCAGGGACATGAGCAGTCTTTAGCAGATAGAATAAAGGAGAACCCTAAAGCTTTCTATATGTATGTGAAGAATAAAAGGATGATTAGGGTGGGAATAGGGCCAGTCAAAGACAGAAGTGGGAAATAGTGTGTGGACCCTGTGGCGATCAGAGGTGCTAAATGAATATTTCGCATCTATTTTCACTCAAGAAAAGGAGAATATTGTAGAGGAGAAGGCTAAGATATGGGCTATTAGACAAGAAAGGATTAAGGTTAGTAAGGAGGAGGTGTTATCAATTCTAGAAGATGTGAAGATAGATACATCTCCTGGGCTGGATGGGAATTATCTGAGGATTCTCTGGGAAGCTAGGAAGGAGATGGGTGGAGCCTTTGACCTTGATTTTTGAGTCATCATTGTCTCCAGGTTTTGCAAAGGAGTATAAGAGATAGGATTTATAATCATCTAGCAAGCAACAATTTGGTTGGAGATAGTCAACTTGGTTTTGTCAAGGGTAGATTGTCTCTCCCAAACCTCAGTTTTTTCAGAAGGTGACCAAGCATGTGGATGATGGTAGGGCAGTTGGTGTGGTATACATGAACTTATGTATAGTCTTTGATAAGTTTCCACATGGTACGTTTTTGGAGAAAATGCGGAGGCATAGGATTGAGGGTGATTTAGTAGTCTGGATTAGAAACTGGGAGCGAGTGGTAGTTAATGGAATATATTCAGCCTGGAGTCCGGTTACTATTGGTGTGCCACAAAGATATGTTTTGTCACCACTGCTGCTTGTCATTTATAAAAATGACTTGGATGCAGGCATAGGTGGATGGGTTAGTAAGTTTGCAGATGACACTAAAGTCAGTGGAGTAGTGGACAGTGTGGAAGAATGTTGCAGGGTATTTTGGATAAGCTGTGGAATTGGGCTGAGAGGTGGCAAATGGAGTTTAATACAGATAAATGTGAGGTGATTCACTTTGGGAAGAATAACTGGAAGGCAGAGTACTGGGTCAGTGGAAAGATTCTTGGTAGTGTGGATGTGCAGAGGGATCTTGGTGTCCATGTACATAGATCCCTGAAAGTCACCACCCAGGTGGATAGTGCTGTTAAGAAGGCATATGGTGTGTTAGGTTTTATTGGTAGAGGGATTGAATTCCAACTGTACAAAACGCTAGTGCGGCCTCATTTGGAATATTGTGTATAGTTCTGGTTGCCCTATTACAGGAAGGATGTGGAAGCATTGGAAAAGGTGTGGAGTAGATTTACCAGGATGTTGCCTGGTCTGGAGGGAAGGTCTTATGAGGAAAGGCTGAGTGCTTGGGCCTGTTCTCATTGGAGAGAAGAAGGCCACGAGGGGATTTAATAGAGACATACAAGGTGATCAGAGGATTAGATAGGGCGGACAGTGAAAGTCTTTTTTTCCCTAGGATGATGTCTGCTTGTACAATGGGGTATAGCTACAAATTGAGGGGTGATAGATTTCAGACAGATGTCAAAGGCAGGTTCTTTACACAGAGTAGGATAAGGGTGTGGAATGCCCTACCTGCCAATGTAGTTAACTCAGCCACATTACGGAGATTTAAACAGTTCTTGGATAAGCATATGAATGATGATGGGATAGTGTAGGGGGATGGGCTTAGGTTAGTTTGTAGTCGGGCACAACATCGAGGACCAAAAGGCCTATTCTGCACTGTATTGTTGCTGCACCTTGTGCTTTTTGAACTAAGTGAGTGTTCCACAATATTCTCAGTTTCCCCTCCAGTTTGTTTGTATGGTGGCACCAGTTCGTTTATGTACAGCTCATTAGTCCCATTTTGTAGCAATTGAGACTACTGTTGAGACATGTATCTTCAAATTTGGCTTTGGTTGAGAGTTGGGAATGGAAACATTTATATATTGTAATAATAATGTTTCCATCACTGATTTTTTTGGCAGTGACTTCTTACCATTTTGACACAGCTCACATGAAACCATTATTTGCTTTTTCCGGTTTAGTAGATTTTAAATCTAATTCATAAGTTTATCTCCTAGTTTTTAATGTAAAGTCAATGTGGATTTTATGTTTTAGTTATTTTATTAGTCTGTGTCGGCTCTGAACCTTTATAACTAATAATTTGCAAAAAAATATTATTTGACGTCTAAATGAATTGAGGATGTTGAAGGTTTGTTTATTTTCAGCTATGGAGTCAGTCAGATAGGATTAGAAATAGATGCAAGAAAAGCACATGTTAGAAATGTTAAATTAAAAAAATGCTACGATTACTCAATAGGTCTGGCAGCACCAATGGAGAAAGAAATAGATTTAACTTTTCAGCTCATCTGCTGAAGGACCATTGGCTTGAAATGTTAATGTTTTTCTTCCTCACAGTTGTTGCCACACCTGCTAAATATTACTAGTATTTTTTTTGTTTTACTTGATTTCCAGAATGAGATTTTGTTTTTGCTTCAAGAAGAACATCTCATTTATCACTTAGACAAGTGAAAGTTTAAATCAGTGAAGTATAACTTTAAAAAAAAGTTCATATCTAGCCTCCGCCTCTTTTCTCACATTTACCCAGCCTTGCTATACTGTAATTTTTAACACTCTCTTCATGGTTTTATGCTGATGTTCATTGCTTTTCTAAATGAGATCAGTCATTTGTAATTTTTCTGCAGAACTGACTTTGTGTACCTTTTCATAATACTGTTTCATAATGCTATTTCTTAGGTAATCAGGATGTAAAACTCAGGTAAATTTACATAGTGCCTCATCTCATGATTTCTTCAGAGACCACATTTTTCAAAAGAAATTTGAACTTCCAGTTGATAATTTTTGATCCAGTTGATAAACGATGCAGTTTCATATTTTAAGACTTTTACTGTAACAAACTAAAAACGTCATGGTCTGAACACTATTCCATCAAGTGACTTGTACTTTAAACCGCAAACTAGGATTTCTTCCTTATTTTACTTTTAATACAATTGAAAATGCCACTACATAGGTAGATACGGGTCCTCAAGTAGTCATTCGACTTCACCCCCTCCCTCCCCGACCCAATCCAAAATGATTCTTATTTCCTGTTAGTTTACTTCCATTCTTTCTCTTTTCCATGTTATCTGGTACCTTTTAACTCCAGAATTGTTGTTTACAGTTAGGGTTTTATTGGGTGTTCTTTTCACATGAAATATTGATAAATCTTCCAGTTTTGTTTCAAATCCTTGTGAATTTTGTTGTTTTTTTTAAACCTGAAAGTGTGCTCCCACCCACATTCTTGCTTGATGAACCATGGAGCCTTTTGACCTCCAATTGATCTAAGTCTCTGCTGGATATTAGCGTGTTGTCTATATTTATGAATTTCAGAGATATAGAATCCCTTGTCTTTTTGAAGCCCATCACCATGATAGTATGAAACACATCAGTCTGCTATGCAGGTAAAGTGCTGAAAAGTAATCTTTGAGGCCCTAACGCAATTCTGTCTTGGATGTAAAGTTTAAAGTATTGCTGTTTACAACCTGATATTCTCAATGTTTTGCCATGACTTTGGTGGCTAACAGCCTAATCAGTGCAAACACAAATGCTGCTATCAAGTGTGAACATCTTGCACCTTCACCCCAGCCAAATAACCAGAACCTTTAATCTTTAACAGCTGTGTCATCCAGACTTCAGTTGGGGTCAGATGACTCCCTTAATTTTATCTTTGAATTACTGACACAGACCCAAAACGGAGCAATCTTTTATACCTCATAATTTCAACATTCACTGTGTTGAACTATTGTAACACTTCACTCTTGATTTGAAGCATATTGACTCGAAGTAAAATCTTTGCTGTGCAACCATGTAAAACCTTCAGTGATGTTAAAACTGGTTGATCTGCTTTTGATATATGAAGATTGGAATATTGGCATCCTTCGGTTAGGTTCTTTTTAATGTCTCCTGGAGCCAGCAGAGCACACAGGTGACCTAGATTTAACAATGCAGTAATATTTTGTGTTGAAGTGTTGGTTTATGTTGTCTCTCTTGCATCGCCATCTCAAATTGATACCAATTGAACCCTATACTGCTGCAGAAAATATTGTTTCAACATGGAAATCTTGTTGATTTTTCAGCATGTAAACATGCAAGTCTATAGCCTGCTTTTATACTTTTTATTCAATGCACTGTCTGTACTGCATCAGGTACACCTGTTTTGAAATTGATTTTTTTTAGAAAAGTGGTGTGTGACATACTTCTCAACATGAAAAGGAAATGTGAAAGAAGCAGATTTGTTAGATATTATTGAAGATATTACAGGACACACTTTACTGCGTTATCTCCCTTATTAATACCAGTGTACATTTTCCCTTTTTTTAGGCTAAACAGAATGTTTTGCCACGAAAATGGAATGCAACTGTATGATCAGGAGAAATTTTGTGGGTCAGCAATTTTGAATGAAAATTATAGGCATTGCAGGAGTAGGTGTAAATTGATCTGGTGATATTGTTGATCTGCCGTTTTTTTTTGTTATGCTGCAGTGTGAATTCTGTCACACTGGCAGAAATACATAATGTGCAAATTTGGTATTTTGAAAGTTGTTACTGTGATTCCTGACAGCCAGGTTGTCATCTTTGTCTGCGAAAGACCTTTATAAGCCAGTTGTGAAAACCAGGAAACAATAGTGGCATCTACTGTTATTTAGTTTCCAGTCAGTGGTTCTGCTGTTTTGGGGAACAGCTAAACATGGCCTCTTGAGATAAATCTTTGCTGCTCATGGTAGCTTTGTCATCTCATTTACATTACAGTGCTGTATCCAGAGGAGCTGCCATCTGTGCTATTGTTGTAATATAAAGGAGACATTATGCAATATTTATACTGGGGATAACAATTCAAAAGCATGTCCTGCTGGTTCGTGCAAGCCATTTTATTCATGCAGTGATTTGAAGAATGAGTAAAAGCAAGGAGGATATTGTCTTAACTGATTCCTGACCTTGTACTCCAGTGGTGTTCTTATCCCTTTTTTATGGTAAATATCAAATTGTAATTGTGTTGGTTCCTGTGGTTGTCTTATTACTGCAAATTTAGTGATTGGTAAATTTACAGGCTTACAATGAGAAGCAAAAGTACCAGTAAATGAGCAAACTCTTGTGGAAGATAATATGCCATTGAAGGTGTAAGCAATAGAACGTCTGTGAATTTGTTTTGATATTTGAATTAATTCCTGATTGAGGCTGCAGGTCATAGAGTCATAGAGATGTACAGCATGGAAACAGAGTCTTTGGTCCAACTTGTCCATGCCGACCAGATATCCCAACCTAATCTAGTCCCACCTGCCAGCACCAGCCCATATCCCTCCAAACCCTTCCTATTCATATACCCATCCAGATGCCTTTTAAATGTTGCAACTGTACCAGCCTCCACCACTTTCTCTGGCAGCGTGTTCCATATATGTACCACCCTCTTTGTGAAAGTGTTGCCCCTTAGGTCTCTTATATATCTTTCCCCTCTCAGCTTAAACCTATGTCCTCTAATTCTGGACTCGCCTACCCCAGGGAAAAGAGTTTGTCTATTTATCCTATCCATGCCCCTCATGATTTTATAAACCTCTATAAGGTCACCCCTCAGCCCCTGATGCTCTAGGGAAAACAGCCCCAGCCTATTCAGCCTCTCCCTGTAGCTCAAACCCTCCAAGCCTGGCAATCTTTTCTGAACCCTTTCTCAAGTTTCAGATCATCCTTCCGATTGGAAGGAGACCAATTACATGCAATTTTCCAAAAGTGGCCTTACCAATGTCCAGTACAGCCGTAACATGACCTCCCAACTCCTGTACTCAATACTCTGGCTGCTAAAAGAAAGCAGACCAAATGCTGCCTTTACTATCCTATCTACCTGCAACTCTACTTTCCAGGAGCTATGAACGTGCACTCCAAGGTCTCTTTGTTCAGCAGCACTTCCTAGGACCTTACCTTTAAGTGTATAAGTCTTGTTAAGATTTGCTTTCCCACAATGCAGCACCTCGCATTTATCTAAATTAAACTTCATCTGCCACTCCTCAACCCATTGGCCCATCTAATCAAGATCCCGTAGTAATCTGAAGTAACCACCTTTGCTGTCCACTGCTCCTCCAATTTTGGTGTCATCTGCAAACTTAGTAACTATACCTCCTATGTGCATATCCAAATCATTTTTATAAGTGATGAAAAATAATGGACCCAGCATCGACCCTTGTGGCACTCCACTGGTCACAGGCCTCCAGTCTTAAAAACAACCCTCCACCACCACCAGTCTCTGTCTTCTACCTTTGAGCCAGTTCTGTATCCAACTGGTTAGTTCTCCCTGTGTTCCATGAGATCTAACCTAGCTAACCAGTCTCCCATGGGGAACCTTGTTGCTAGCCTTACTAAAGTAAATCATATTGTAAATCATGTCCACCGCTCTGCGTCCACATTTTCAAAAAACTCAATCAAGTTTGTGAGACATGATTTCCCATGCACAAAACCATATTGACCACTCCTAGTCACTCCTTGCCTTTCCAAATATGTGTAAATCCTGTCCGTCAAGATTCCCTCCAACAACTTGCCCACCACTGACGTCAGACTCACTGGTCTATAGTTCCCTGGCTTGTCCTTACCACCCTTCTGAAATAATGGTACTACTTTCACCAACCTCTGCCTTCTGGCACCTCACCTGTGACTATCGATAATACAAATATCTCAGCAAGGGGTCCCAGCAATCATTTCCCTCACTTCCTCCAGAGTTCTAGGGTACATCTGATCAGGTCCTGGGTATTTATTCACTTTTATGCATTTCAAGGCATCCAGCACTTCCTCCTCTGTAATATGGACATTTTCAAGATGTCACCATCTGTTTCCCCACATTCTATTCCTTCCATGTCCTTCTCCCCAGTAAACACTAATGCAAAATATTCATTTCGTATCTCCCCCACCTCCTGCAGCTCCATACATACGCTGCCTTGCTGATCTTTGAGGGGCTTTATGCTCTCCCTAATTACCCTTTTGTCCTTAATGTATTTGCATAGAAGGCTGACCAAGGAAATGTAATATTTGGAGATTTACCGAAGTCAGGGACATTTTAAAAACATTAAGCATATAGTTAAAGAGGAGAAATGGAGCTGCATGGAGAGTAATGGGCAGGAAACAAAAAAAACTAAAGTAGATTTTCCTCAGACTATTAACATACTGGGGAATAAATAACTGGAAACCATGCAGTATAATCATATAAAGAGATTTTACCACTTTAAAGAAAAGCTAATAAAAAGTGATGTGGCTAATGAAAATCTGAACGAAATGACCTAAGCTGTGTGAAACATGAAGCGCTGGCTAGAATATTCAAAACCTTCGATTATAAGCTACCGATTTTATAAATAAGTGATCTCTACCCTCCAAATGATAGTTGAGGAACTAGTTAGAGAGAGTTTGGGTCATCTTTTAATCCCTCCGAAAAACTGACCACCTCAGATATATTAAATTGTGTTCTCCCCTCAGTTGGGGGGTCTCTCAGATTGATTCTGAGAGGTCATTTTGCTATAACATACATTTCATTAACGCAAATTTGCTATAACACAATTGACAAATTAGGGACATTGTTTCTCACGCGCAAACGTTTAAAGCATGTATTAGTTGTAACATGATTCCGGCCCCATTAGTTTAAATGATGCTGTTATTACATGATTTTCTTATAACATGGGATTGCATAAGAACAGAACAACTGCATTATAACAGAACCAACTGTTATTCCTGCAGTTACTGTTCTTAAACTTGGATGTAATGCTCAAGTCAGTTTGTATCATTGTACAAGTCACGTTTTCAGGGGATAGGTCTCCTAATTGTTGTTAAAGGTGAAGGATATAGCTCTGCATAAAATGTTTTGAGAACTTGATGTGTTCTGCTGGGAAGTTTTCTTATTTGATACCTTTACAAAGCAAAATAGTGATCCCCTGGGAGAGAGAATGGTCAAGTTCAGTTAAGGATTGGATGAATATGTTCACTTTGGCTGGCCCCTTAAGTGCATAAGTTTTTAATTTGTAAATGTTTTTAGAGTCCTATAGAAACATGGTGCGGCACTGGAGTACATTCAGCCTTTCATGCCTCGCCTGGCACTCTGGCAGAGCTATCCAATTATTCTCATTCCCCTGCTGTTTCTCCCCAGATTTTTGTCACCATATTTTGGAAGGACACCTTTTTGACATTTTTAAGACTCTGATAGGATTATATAGGATGAAGGTTGTGCTGAAGGTTCGCAATGTTATGGATTGTAACATAGACAGAATAATGTATAATTTTGTTTTGATTCATGTTTCTACATTGTTTGTTAAGAAGGGAAGACATAGATCTCAAAAATGATATGAAAACTGAGATTGGCTGTCCTCGGGTTTTGTTTATAAGAAGAAGAGACGTCTTGGGCTGAAAGATGTCCTAGGGCGACAGAAAGAAAGAACCACCCAGAAGGTCATTGTGTTTGTGCAGCTTCAGTCAGACTGCAATGATGCTATTAATTTTTTTAGCAGGCTCCCAAATGGTAAAAGCAGAAAAAAAAAGGCCTTGAGTGGTTTAAAGGCAGTAAGAGGAAAGCGTGGTAGCTCAGGTTGAGGTTCTGGATGTAAGTTTGCTCACCGAGCTGGAATGTTCATTTTCAGATGTTTCGTCACCATACTAGGTAACATCATCAGTGAGCCTCCAGTGCAGTGCTGCTGTTATGTCCTGCTTCCTATTTGTGTTTAGATTTCCTTGGATTGGTGATGTCATTTCCTGTTCTTTTTCTGAGGGTAGTAGATGGGCTCCAAATCGATGTTTGTTGGTAGCGTTCCAGTTGGAATGCCATGCTTCAAGGAATTCTCGTGTGTATCTCTGTTTGGCTTGTCCTAGCATGGATGTGTTGTTCCAGTCAAAGTGGTGTCCTTCCTCATCTCTCTGTAAAGATACTAGTGATCGTGGGTCATGTCTTTTTGTGGCTAGTTGATGTTCATGTATCCTGGTGACTAGTTTTCTGTCTGTTTCTCCAATGTAATGTTGGTTGCAGTTAAAAGGTATTTTGTAAATGGTATTCATTTTGCTTGCTATCTGTAGGGTCTTCTAAGTTCGTTAGCTGCTGTTTTAGTGTGTTGGTAGGTTTGTGGGTAACCATGATGCCAAGGATTCTGAGTAGTCTGGCAGTCATTTCCAGACTTCCATCTGGAACTCTATCAACAAACACACCGGTTTAGAGCCCGTCCAGCACCCTCATGAGAAAAAGAACAGGAAATGTCGTCACCAACCCAAGGAAATCTAAACACCTAAATAGAAAGCCAGACATAACACCAGTGCTTCACTGAGGCTCACTGATGATGTTACCTAGCATGGTGACAAAATGTCTGAACATGAACCTCCCAGCTCAACGAGAAACTTCCATCCAGAACCTCAACCTGAGCTACAGCGCCAGGGACCTGGTTTGATTCTAGTTTCTGGTGACTGTGTGTGGAATTTACACATTCTCCCCATGTTTGTGTGGGTTTCCTCCCACTGTCTAAAGATTTACAGGTGAGGTCCATTGGCCATGCTAAATTGACCATAGGGATGTGTAGATTAGGTGCATTAGTCAGGGGCAAATATAGGATAGGAGAATGGGTCTGGGTAACTTACTCTGAAAGTCGGTGTGGACCTGTTAGGCTGAAGGGCCTGTTTTCACACAGTAAGGATTCTAATTTTAATTACTTTCTAGTTTACTCTGTTTATTTTTCCTTCTTTCTATTGTATTTTGGTCACCTTTTGTTGGCTTTTAAGACTTTTTCTAATCCTCTGGTTTACCATTATCCTTAAATTACTTGGTTAACCATGATTGGTTTATCTAATTCCTAGAACCCATCTGCCTCACTGGAATATATATTTGCTGAAAGTCATGAACTATTTTCTTAAAATGTCTGTCATTGTTGCTGAACCATCTTTTTTGCTGAGTCTTTATCCCAGCCTCCTCCAGCCAACTCTGCTCCCATCTTTATGCAATGACATTGATTAAGTTTTAGCACGATGTTTCTGACTCTAGTTTCTCACTCTCGAACTGAGTACTCAATTGTATGTATTGGTCATTGTTTTCTATGAGATCTTTTAATATCAGATTATTTATTGAACCTGTCTCATTACAAATGAGCAGATCCAAATTACCCTGATTCCTGTTTGGATTTACAGCATATTGTTCTCAGAAGCTATTCGGAATATAGTCTCTAAGTTCCTTCTTCTAGCTACCTCTGCTAATTTGATTTTCCCAATCTACATGAAGATTAATCTCACCCTTGATTAATGTGCTGCCATTTTCATGTCTGTCTTGTCTCCTGATTTATTCTCTGCTGTACCGAACAGATGGTATTATGGGGTCTATAGACTGCTCTCTGGCTGGTCTAGCATTTATTGCCCATCCATTGCACTCTTGAAAAGATAGTCGTCATCTGGATTCTTGAACCCCTGCAGTCCATTCGGTATAGATGCATTCACAATATTGTTAGGGAAGAAGTTCCAAGATATTGACCCAGTGATATTGAAGGAACAGTATTTCCAAGTTGGAATGGTGAGTGGCTTGTGACTGACAACTTGCTGGTAGTGGTGTTTCTATTTATCTGCTGTCCTAGTTTTTCTAGATGGAAGTGTTGTGGGTTTAGAAGGTGCTGTTGAAGGATCCTTGGTGAATCACTGCAGTGCATCTTTAGACGGTGTACATTGCTGACACCGAGCATTGGTGGTGCCTCATGTACACAGCTCCCTTTTACTCCTGTACTGGTGCCAGAAATCAAAATCCATTTATCCCACACCGATCTTTGAGTCATGCATTTAATTTATTGACTTTATTTATACTGTGCAAGCATTTTTTTATTCATTCATGGAACATGGGTGTCGCTGGCTGGCTGGCCAGCATTATATTGCCTGTTCGTAGTTGCCCTTGAGAAGGTGATGGTGAGCTGCCTTCTTGAACTGCTGTAGTCCATGTGCTGTAGTTGATCCACAATGCCCTTGGGGAGGGAATTTCAGGATTTTGACCCTGCAGCAGTGAAGAAAGGGTGATCTATTTCCAAGTCAGAATGGTGAGTGGCTTGCAGGGCAACCTGGATGTGGTGGTGTTCCCATGTATCTTCTGCATTTGTCCTTTCAGATGGAAGTGGTTGTGAGTTTGGAAAGTGCGGTCTAAGAATTCTTCGGTGAATTTCTGCAGTAGACATTGCTGCCACTGAGCCTCACTGGTGGAGGGTATGGATGTGGTGTCAATCTTTGTTCTGCTTTGTTCTGGATGATGCCAAGTTTCTTGAGTGGGGAATATTCCATCACACTCCTGACTTGTGCCTTTATAGATGATGGACATGCTTTGGGGAGTCAGGAGGTGAGCTACTCAATGTAGGCTTTTCATTGCTTCTGGCCTCTCTTGTAGTCATTTTATGTATGTAGCAGCTCCATTTGATTTTCTGGTCAATGGTAACCCTCCAGATATTGGTAGTGGGGAATTTAGTGATGGTAACATCATTGAATGGCAAGGGGTGGAGATTAGATTGTTTCTAATTGGAGATGGTCATTTCCTGGCATTTGTGCAGTGCAAATCTAGATCTTGTTGCACTTGAACATAGGTTGCTTCAATACCTGAGGAGTTGTAAATGGTGCTGAACATTGTGCAGTCATTGGTGAACTTCCCCACTTCTTACTTTATGAAGGGAAGGTTACTGATTAAGCAGCTGAAGATGGTTGGCCCTAGGACATCGCCCTGAGGAACTCCTGCAGAGATGTCTTGGAGCTGCGATGACTGACCTTCAAGAACCATGACCATCTTCCTGTGTGCCAGGTATGAGTCCAATGGCTGAATAGTTTGCCCCCAGTACCCATTGATTCCAATCTTGCTAGGGCTTCTTGATGTCAAGGGCAGTCTCTCTCACCTTACCTCTGGAATTTAGCTCTTTTATCCATGTTTGAACCAAGGTTATAAAGAGGTCTGGAGGTGAGTGGCCCAAGAGGAACCCAAACTGGGCATTGCTGAGCAGGTGTTGCTTGATAGCATTATTGATGACATCTTTTGTCATTTTACTGATTGGTTGAGACTAAACTGATGGGCAGATAAATGGCTGTGTTGGCTTTGTGTTTTTTTTTGCTACAAGATGTAACTGGGCAATTTTCCACATTTTCCCCTGCGGTCATCTCCCTCCAAAACAGGTATACCATTTTGGATACTGTTGGGGGAGATGTCTCACCAGGGGAGGGCAGCAGTTGTCAAGATCGTGGCACTGTGGCAGGCACTGCTGTTCAGAAGGGCGGTAAAAAGACTCGCAGGGCCATAGTCATAGGGGATTCTATTGTAAGGAGAGTAGACAGGTGGTTCTGTGGCTGATAACAGGACTCCCGAATGCTATGTTGCCTGCCAGGTGCTCTGGTCAGGGATGTCCCTGATCGGTTGCAGAGCATTCTAAAAGGGGAGGGTGAACAGCCAGTTGTCTTGGTGCATATAGGCACCAACGATATAAGTCAAAAGCGAGATGAGGTCCTGAAAGAAGAATTCAGGGAGCTAGGAGAGAGGTTAAAGGGGAGGACCTCAAAGGTAGTGATCTCAGGATTACTACCAGTGCCACGTGCTAGCCACCGTAGAAAGGAAAAATAGGCAGGATGAACAGGTGGCTTGAGAGATGGTGTAGGAGGGAGGGGTTCAGATTTATTGGACATTGTTATCCGTTCTGGGGAAGGTGGGACTATTACAAAAGGATCGGTCTATGTCTGAATCAGACCGGAACCAATGTCCTTGGGGGTGTTTTTGCAACTGCTGTCGGGGAGGTTTTAAATTCATGTGTCAGGGGACAGGGAACCAGAAGAGAAAACAACTAGGCAGTGAGGTGGAAACTTTAAGAATTATGAAGATAACATTAATAAAGTTAAGAATAGGCAGGGGGCAGGTGTGTACAAAAGAACTGGTGGCCTGAAATGCATCTACTTTAATGCAAGGAGTGTAATGTGTATGGCAGATGAATTTAGGGCTTGGATTGGTGCCTGGGATTATGACATTATTGTCATCACAGAGACTTGGTTGAAGGAAGGGCATGATGATTGGCAACTAAATGTTCCAGGATATAGACGCTTCAAACAGGACAGGGAGGGAAGTAAAAGAAGGGTGGAGTTGCATTGCTGGTCAGGGACGCTATCATGACTGTGCTAAAGGAGGACACTATGGTGGTCTTGGGTAGTGAGGCATTATGGGTGGAGCTGAGAAATAAGAGGAGTGCAGTTACATTGTTGGGGCTGTATCACAGACCTCCCAACAGTGAGCATGAGGCAGGAGAGCAAATAGGTAAACAGATTATGAATAGATGTAGAGGCAATAGGGTAGTGGTGATGGGCGATTTTAATTTTCCCAACATTAACTGGGATGACTTAGCGTCAGAGGTCTGGATGGAGTAGAATTTGTACGAAGCGTCCAGGAGCGTTTTCTAGAGCAGTATGTCAATAGTCCAACTAGGGAAGGGGCCATATTGGACCTGGTACTGGGGAACGAGCCAGGACAAGTGGTAGAAGTTTCTTTGGGATTTCTTTGGGAACAGTGACCACAATTTTGTAAGTTTTAGAGTACTCATAGATAAAGAAGAGTGTGGTCCTCAGGGAAGAGTACTAAACTGGGCCAAAACTAATTAGATCAAAATTAGGCAGGAGCTGGGAAATGTGGATTGGGCATAGCCATTTGAAGGGAAGTCCACATTTGAGATGTGGGAGGCTTTCAAAGATAGGTTAACGGTAGTGCAGGATAGGCATGTCCCATTGAAGGCGAAGGATAGGGCGGGCAAGATTCGTGAACCGTGGATGACAGGAGAAATTGTACGACTAGCCAAGAGGAAAAGGGAAGTGTACATAAGGTCTAGGCAGCTAAGAACTGAACAGGTCCTGGAGGAATATTGGAAGAGTAGGACAAGTCTTAAACAAGGAATCAAGTGGGCTAAAAGGGGTCATGAAATAGATTTAGCAAGCAGAATTAAGGAAAAATCCCAAAGTATTTTATTATATAAGAAGCAAACAGGTAACTAGAGAAAGGATTGGTCCACTAGAAGATAATAAAAGAAGGCTGTTTGCCGAACCTGAGAGAATGGGTGCGATTCTGAATGATTACTTTGCATCACTGTTCACTGAGGAGAGGAACATGATGAATGTTGAGATTAGATATAGAAGTTTGATTAGTCTGGATCACGTTGGCATAAATAGGGAAGATGTGTTGGGTATGTTAGAGGTTATTAAGGTGGACAAATCCTCAGGACTGGATGGGATCTATCCCAGGTTGCTGTGGGAGGTGAGAGAGGGAATAGCTGGGGCCCTGACAGATGGCTTTGTGGCATCCTTAAACACAGGTGAGGTGCCGGAGGACTGGAAGGTTGCTCATATTGTCCCCCTGTACAAGAAGGGTAGTAGGGATATTCCGGGTAACTACAGACAAGTGAGCCAGATGTCGGTGGTAGGGAAGTTGCTGGAGAGGGTACTAAGAGATAAGCTCATTCTTTCTAAATATAATTAGATCCTATCAGTGATAGGCAACATAGTTTTGTGTGTGGGAGATCGTGCCTTACCAACTTAATAGTTCTTTGAGGAAGTGACTAAGTTGTTAGATGAAGGAAGGGCTGTTGATGTCATTTACTTGGATTTTCGTAAGGCATTTGAAAAGGTTCCCCATTGTAGACTAATGGAGAAAGTGAAGTACATAGTGTTCTAGCTAGGTGGATAAAGAACTGGTTTAAAACAGGAGACAGAGTAGTAGTAGTTGAAGGGAGTTTCTCGAGTTCCACAGGGGTCAGTATTGGGGCCACTGTAGTTTGTTATATATATAAATGATCTGGAAGAGGGCACTGTTGGTACGATCAGCAAGTTTGCAGATGACACAAAGATAAGTGGAGTAGCAGAAAGCATAAGGGACTGTCAGAGAATACAAGAGGATGTAGATAGACTGGAGAGTTGGGCCGAAAAGTGGCAGATGGCTTTCAATCCAGACAAATATGAGGTGATGCATTTAGGCAAGTCCAATTCTAGAGCGAATTGTACAATGAATGGAAGAGCCTTGGGAAAAGTTGATGGGCAGAGAGATCTGGGAGTGCAGGTCCATTGTACCCTGAAGATTGCTGCACCGGTGGATAGAGTGGTCGAAGGCGTATAGTATGCTTGCCTTCATCGGACGGGGTATTGAGTATAAGAGCTGGCAAGTCATGTTAAAATTGTATAAGACATTGGTTCAGCTGCATTTAGAATACTATGTACAGTTCTGGTCGCCACATTACCAAAAGGATGCGGACGCTTTGGCGAGGGTGCAGAGAAGGTTTACGAGGATGTTGCCTGGTATGGAAGGTGCTAGCTATGAAGAGAGGTTGAGTAGGTTAGGTTTATTTTCACTAGAAAAAAGGAGATTGGGGGGGGGACCTGATTTGAGGTTTATAAAATCCTGAAGGGTATAGACAGGGTGGATAGAGACAAGCTTCTTCCAAGGGTGAAGGATTCAATAACAAGAGGTCATGCTTTCAAGGTGAGAGGTGGAAAGTTTAAGGGGGGATACACGTGGCAAGTACTTCACACAGGATGGTGGGCGTTTGGAACGCGTTGTCAGCAGAGGTGGTAGAGACAGGCACGGTAGATTCATTTAAGATGCGTCTGGACGGATGCATGAGTAGGTGGGGAGCAGAGGGATGACAGTACATTTGCATCGGCTCAGACTTGAAGGGCCTGTTCCTGGGCTGTAAATTTTCTTTGTTTTTTTATTGTCGGGTAGATGCTTGTGTTGTAACTGTACTGGAAGAGCATCGCTAAGGGAGTGGCAAGTTCTTAAGAACAAGGCTTCAGTACTGTTGCTGGACTGTTAACAGGGCCCGTAGACTTTGTAGTATTCAGTGCCTCCAACTGTTTCTGGATATCACATGGAGTGAATTGAATTGGCAGGCAACTGGTTCTGTGAAACTGGAAGAGGACAAGGCGTATGATCCATTTACCATTTCTGGTTAAAGATTGCTGCAAAAGCTTTAGCCTTATCTTTTGCACTGATGTTTTGAGCTCTTCTGTCATTGGGATGGGGATATTTGTGGAGCTGCTTCCTCCTCAGAGTTGTTTTATTGTCCATCATCATTCAAAACTGGATGTGACAGGACTGCAGAGTTTAGATCTGAACCGATGGTTGTAGGATCTCTTGGCTTGTGCATATCACTTGCCGCTTATACTGTTTGGCAAGGAAGTACTCTTGTTTGGTAGTTAACATTTATTTTAGATATGCCTGCTGCTGCTCCTGGAATGTCCTGTTACAATCTCCACTGACACAGGGTTGACCCCCTGGCTTGAAGGTAAAGGTTGAGTGGGGGGATATGCCAGGCCATGAGGTTGCAGGTTGTGATGGAGTACAATTCTGCTGTTGATTGCTCAGAGGGCCTCACTTGAGGGCCCAGTCTTGAGTTGCCAGATCTGTTCAAAGTCTGTCTCATTTAGCACAATGGAAGGTAGATGGACTACCAGAGATGGAAGGTTTGAGTTGTAAAGAAAGGTGGGATTGGCAGGGACTCTCCTCACTGGACTGTAGAAGTTTGAAATGCAACCTTGGAGAGGTTTATAAAATCATGAAGGGTATAGATAGTGTTAATATAGATGTATTTTCTATGGAAGGGGGATTTCTATATTGGGGGCATATTTTCAAAGTGAGGGCAGAGGGATTTTTAAAAATAAAAGCATGGAGGCAAATATTTTACACTGAGTGTGGTTCATGTGTGGAGGGAATTTGCTGAGGAAGTGGCGGTTGCAGGCACAGTTACAATGTTTAAAAGTCACTTGGATAAGTACGTTAATAGGAAGGCTTTGGAAAGATACTGGCCAGGAGCTGGTGGATGGGGCTAGTTTAGTTTGGGATTACATTCGGCATGAACTGGTTGGACCGAAGATTCTGTTTCTGTGCTGTATGATTCAATGACTATGTCAGTTAGACCAACAACCACACAGGCATAGTCATGGTCAGATGCATCTTCCAACTGGCAGATTGGTGATGATAAGGTTGAGTATGTTCTTCCCTCTTGTTCATTCCTTTACCACCTGCCATCGGCCCAGTCTAGTCCTTTTGGACCGGACCAGCTCGATCAGCAGTACTGCTGCTGAGCCACTCTCGGTGAAATCCTCCATCCAGGGTAAAGTTTGCACCCTTGCCAGCCTCTGTACATTCTCTGAGTGTTGTTCAGCATGGAGGAGTGCTGATTCAATAGCTGAGGGAGGATGGTATGTGGTAACCAGCAGGGGTTTCCTTGCTTTGCCCTTGTTTAACCTGAAGCCAGGAGACTTCATGAGTCAGTGTGGAGGACTTCTAGGGCAATTACCCACTGACTGTGTACGACCCTGATGTCAGTCAAGCAGTACATGTTCAGTGGTGGTGATAATGACTGAGATGTCTATAAGTTATAATTTGGTAAGTATGTGTCAGGCTGTGCTTTTCCACTCTCAATTTCAGTGCTACCTTTCAGATGTTAGTAAGGAGTATGTTGTAGGATTGTTGTCATTTCTGGTGTTTTGGTTAATGCTGGGTGTTGCGTCTAATCTCCTGCTCTTAGATTTTGTAGCAATTTGATGCAACTATGTTATGCAACAGAGAGCATTTAAGAGTCAGCCACATTGTTATGGGTCTGGAGTGACATGTAGGCAAGGCCATCATTCCACACTTAAAGGACGAAAGGGCTTTTTTTGTGAGAACCAAGCATGGTTTCATAGCTTTTAATGCCAGATTTAGTGACTGAATTTTACTTCCACCAACTGAAGTGGTAGAATTTGAACCTGAGTGAATTAGTTCTATGAAATTACCGCAGGGTCATTGCCTTCCCCTGTTTTGAAGCGGTACAAACCAAACAGATGTGATCTGTCCATGATCATTCCTGTAATTTGGCCCTTAAATGCAGTACTTAACTAATGTGAGTTTGATCAAGATTCAACTGAATTATCACTTTGTCTCACTGCTTCATTCAAAGGGAGTTTTAATATTGAAGTTTTTTGTCAAGGGCACAACTGTGCATTAGTGATCTCTTTACTGCTGTACTTGCTGTTTTTTAAAAAAAAATGACTTGTCCTAAAGTGGCTCGCTTCGCACTTCCCCCACAAAGATCTGTTGTCTGTCTGGGACTTTTGTGATTTCCTGTTGTAAATTACACAACTGGCTGAACTCCAAATTATTATCTGCAAAGCTTGATATCCAATATGTTAATACAACAATAGATAGCATATTCAATAAAAATTTACTATCAAATACAGATCTCTGGATGCTGTTCCCCAGCCAGAGTATATTCCTTTAGTTTTTACTCATTATTTCGTACTTCCAAATTGATTGCCGGTTTATGTCACAAGGATAGTATCAGTTCCATAGATTTTCATTTCCACTAATAAACTTCCTCAAATATTACCAAAAGCTTTCTCGAGATCCATATGGATGAAACTCATCTGCACTGCTGTCTCTGCTACTGAACTCTTCAAAATGTTCTGCCATGCCAGTCAGTCATGATCTCCCACTTGTGAAAGCTGACTCACTTGACCAACTCATTCACAGTATCTTTGCAGGTTTTCTCTTTGACCTGTGTAATGGAGTCATTATAATGAGTGCTCCTGTCAGACTGCCCTGATGTGTTGGAAAATGGAGGATTCTTGTTGTTTCAATATTTTTCTTCATTAAAATAGCTGGACTCCTTACAGATCAATCACATGGTGTGGACTAGAGCCCTGTAAAGGGCTAATTGGGGAAAAGCAGTGGTTTCTTTTCCCGATGGATTTTGGTGAAGCAGTTAGGTTTTATAGTAAATATCAGTTTTTATGGTCATACTTTTATTTTGGTGCCAACAGATTTCAAATTTACTGATGTATTTTTTTATAACTTCCTATGATGGAGTTTGTACACAGTTTTGAATAGTATCTACTATAACGACTGAATTGCATTTGCCATGTTGTTCAAACATGATCACATTTTGGAAAGCAAAATGTTGACACACTAAAAGGTGATATAATTTCACAATCAAGACTTTGAGGGCATAGAAGGATGAGTTAGTAAATTTGCGGGTGACCAGACAAGGGAGTTGCAGAGGGAATTGTCTCTCCAGAACGCAGGTAGGGGTGGGGAAGGAATATATCCCTGGTGGTGGGATCTCTTTGTAAGTGGTGAAAATGGTGGAGGATGATGTGATGTATCTGGAGGTTGGTTGGGTGGGAAATGAGGACCGGAGGGAGGGGGTGGGTGGGTGGGTGGAGGATTCTGTCCTTGTTGTGATTGGATGGGTGTGGGTTTAAGGACGCAGGTGCAGAAGTGGCGGTGATGCACTAGTTGACCACATGGGAGGGGAAATTGCGATCTTTGAAGAAGGAGGCCATCTGGGATGTTTTGTGGTGAAATTGCACCTCTTGGGAGCAGATGCAGCGGAGATGGAGGAATTGGGAATAAGGGATAGCGTTTTTACAGGAGACAGTGTCTGAGAAGGTGTAGTCCAGGTTGCTGTGGGAGTTGGCGGGTTTATAGTAGGTGTCACTGTTGAGCTGGTTGCCAGAGATGGAGAGGTCCAGGAAGGGGAGGGAGGTGTCAGAGATGGTGAATTGGAGGTCGGGGTGGAAGCTGTTAATGACGTTGAACTGTTCAGTCTCCTTGTGGGAGCTTGAGATGGCACCAACACAGTCATCAATGTAGCAGACAAAAAGGTGGGGAATGGTGCCGGCAGAAGATGGACTGTTCCGCGTATCCAGCGAAGAGGCAGGAATGGCTGGGGCCCATGCTCCCTTTTGCTCTGGAGGAAGTGGGAGGACTCGATGGAGAAATTGTTGAGGACCAGTTCAGCCAGTGAAATGAGCAGGTCGGTGTGAGAGGAAGACACGGAGGGCATGGAGGCCTTTGCCATGGTGGATGGAAGTGTACAAGGTCTGGATGTCCATGGTGAAGATGAGGCATTGGGGGCCAGGGAAACAAAAATCCTGGAGGAAGTGGAGAGTGTGGGTGATGTCCTGAGTGTAGGTGGGGCGTTCCTGGATCAAGATGGAGAGGACGGTGTCAAGTTATGCAGATAATCCTCCCACTTGCAGGTTCGTAGGCAGCAATGACTACCACAAAGCTTTTTCTATGTTATCATAATTGCAGTCTCATTCAGCAGGCTTCTGTTCCTTATAGCCACCACCTCCTACACAGTCAGTCATTGTAGAAGAGTCATGACGATTTAGCATCCCAATGTCGTAATAAAGTGGAATAAAGTTTTGGGAATCACAAAGGTTTAAGGTCCTGTTGCCTATCTTCTTCACTTGCTAACTACTTGGGCTATGGAAGATTTAAGTAGTTATTTTGCAATGTGGGTAGATACGAATTATGAAGTTGGATATACCACAGTCAAAAATTCTTCGCTGCATCTTGCTTGAGATGCAGATTTTATTTTGGAATGTTCCCATGTATAATTTTGATGAATTCCCTGGAACGTCTGAGGCCTTTACAGAGGTTTATAAAATCATGAGGGGCATGGATAGGATAAATAGACACAAGTGTTTTCCCTGGGATGGGGGAGCCCAGAACTAGAGGGCATAGGTTTAGGGTGACAGGGGAAAGATATAAAAGGATCTAAGGGGGATCTTTTTCACACACAGGGTGGTACGTGTATGGAATAAACTGCCAGAGGAAATGGTTGAGGCTAGTACAGTTGCAAGATTTTAAAAGGCATCTGGATGAATTGGAAGGGTTTGGAGGGATATGGGCCAGGTGCTGGCAGGTGGGACTAGATTGGGTTGGGAACTCTAGTTGGCATTGGTGAGTTGGACCAAAGGGTCTGTTTTCATGCTGTACATGTCTATGACTCTCTAAACTGCTTTAAATTTACAATACTCATTCTATTAACAGTTGTCAAAATTATAGACAGGAGTACATTTTGATACTTCATGTTAAGATTTTCCTGCTGTGATTTCATGGGTCACAAATGGTTTTTGAACTGTGCTATCATGAAGTGCATATCACAGATAGTGAATCCAGAGGCTGTTTGCTTCTGGTTAGAACTTTGTATGCATAAGGCCATTTGTTCCTTTTTTAGATATTTAAGGCACTCTTGAAATTATCCAGGCCCCACCAATCTCGGTGTGCTTTTCTTACGTTTAGACATTGTAATTCAGTTATTGAGAGCTCTAGGCTTTGTTGCGTTTGTTACCCTTTTGTGTTTGCAAGAGCAGTGCCCTAGTTGTTCTTATCCTGTCAATGTTCAGTGTTGACATTGTGTTTCTGATTCACAGTGTGAAATTTATTTTGTCTGGTTGGATTTCTCATTTGATGTATTTTTTGTCATAGGGCTCCTCCAGTTTGATGTTTTTTATTGCCTCTGCGAGGTTGCTAGACCCTGATGCTATATTTTTCTTTAGCATGCCAAATTGCTGTCTGGTCCTTGTATGACTGTATTGCTTTCCTGAGCTGGAATGTCCACCAAGCCTAACACCAAGATTTAAAAAAAAATCAGTTACAGCTTCATCTGTACGCAGGGCCATGAATCCAATGATACAATTCTTGTTGAAATTTACATTTAAGCAACAAAGAATCAAAATGTTCAATCAGCCATGATTCAATAGTGGAACAGATTCAGTGGGCTGAGTGGCTTAATTCTGCTGCTCTATCTTATGGTCTTATGGAATGTAATTATTCACTCCCGACCTGACCCACTCATCTACATTAGTTGCACTGGCTATAACAATACTTTTTAATTTCCATACTTTATATACTTCAATTAATTACCGTGTTTTCACCCTAAAGTGATTTCTGTTCCTGTTTCTGCTCCAATAGTGTTGACTCTGCCAAGGATCAATCATTGGCCCTTCTAATTTCTTAGTGCTGTGCTTTGATGCACTTCAATATCTGAAGGCGTGGAGTTAGTTTTCACATGTAAGCTGATGGCACCCAACTCTAACATTGTCTCTCATGATTTTTTTACTGTTAATAAATTAGCAGGCTGCTTAAATGATATATAATACTGGAGGAGCAGAATTTTGTTTCTAATGAAGTTTTCAGAAGATGCTCATCTCGCTCGCTCACATACTCCATACTCAATTTCTTTATCAATTCCATCTCCTTCCTGATGATAGTCTGAGGTTAAGCCAGTTTGTTCACAATCTTACTATCATGCTTTGACTGCCAAATGAGCTGCTGACTTCATTTGCACAATGCAGAGCCAGCCTTTTACCAACTCCATATAACACCTGATTCCATCCCCATCAACTTGTCAACTGATGAAACCCTCATTCGTGTTTCATTACCTCCAGTGATTATTCTAGTGCACTCTCTGCTGGCCTTCCACATTCTAGTTAGGGACCAGATAATTCAAAACTCTGCTTAACTTTGTGGCTTAACCTGAACAAGGTCCTGTTCATTTAATACCCTATATTCGCTAAGTACACTGGCTCGCCTTAGGTAATGGTTTGATCTTGCAACTAACACATCAGGAAGTAAAAAGCACATGGAATAATTCAAGTTTTTCTTTTCTGTAAAGGTTTATAGAGATTGGGACATACTCATAGGATTAAGGTCAAAAATTAAATATGCTAACCTCTCCTTCAGACCAAGTTAGGCTCCCCAAATGATTAAGATGAAGTGATTTCTAGAATTTGGCATTTTCTCGATTGTAGAAAACATTAGGATGCCTAACCACATGTTTGTGAACTGTATATCATTGTTGGTTAAAACTATTTACCTGGAAGCATAAAGCAGTGATGATAATACACTAAAGCTATAATGAAAATTGTTTTATTTGTCTAACTGATATATTCCATGTTTGTACTTGAGTGAAAAATATTTCTGGGTAGCTGGTGTTCATGAACATTAGATTCTGGACTAGAAAGATTAAGGTGTTATCAACTTTGTCAAATCACTGAATCCATATAGATTGCATCTATGAAATCTGCAATTTCAGGATTGCTTGAATTAACAAAAACAGTGAGTTTATTATTAACTAAACATGAGAAGCATTAGTAATGCAACATACGTACAGATTAGAAATAAGCGAGTCTGAAAAGAGCAGTTTTTTAAAAAAAAGATACATGGATCACTTTCTGAATTGTTCTTGAAGTGTGGATAGTTGAACGTCACGGCTCTTGTCATGGAGGTTACTGGTGGCACTGATGTTGGTAGTTAAACAGTTTCTTTTTGAGATTATTTGCTCTTCAGATGTTCCTTTGCTCTGATCACTGGTTTAAATTAGTTTACAGCACTTGGAGTGAGAAAATATGTGACTAGCGGACAGTTCTTCAACTAGACCTTCACAGCACACTCACGCTCCAATGCAGACTGCTGCACCCAAGAGTCATCAGTCCCACGAGTGCATTCACTCTCCTGGAGTGCTGGAGTGGTCTTCTCGCCCTTTTGTAGTTTATTTCAGTAGTACGGAGCAAACATGTCTGCTGAGAGCAGAGAAAGAGTCATCCTCCTTGTTATCTCTTGTTAAGTCTCCCTGTTGAATTTTCCTTGATTAACATGTACTACATTCCATGTGCTTCATGTTTGACTTTGCCAGATAGCCACCAAATTTAAAAGTGCAGTATTTCTGTCTTAGAACTCCTGTTTAAAAACAATGCATTTTAGAATGAAAAGTTTCATTGACTGCTCGCATCTTGGTGGTACAGTCTTTTCTTCCATGGCTGAGTGCCTCAAGTATCCAATTATTAGCACAATTTCACCTTTTACCAAACAGCTAAATTCACCGTGCTTACCATTGAATTTCTCTCGAATCTTTCTCATATGCATTGAGTGAATACTGCCAGTAGCCGACTTTCACCAACGCTCAACTGTGCTGAGCTTTTGCAAGACTTTATTTTTCTTCTTGAGCCCATTTATTTTCAACAACATGGAGCCACCACTCCCTGAGATTTAGGTGACTTAATTGTCAGGAATTTACTAACAATAATACTTGTGTTACTACTTCTGCTTCTGCACTCTTCGGCTCTAAACTGCAACAAACTTCTCTCCAACAAAAATATACCCAGATAAATTGAAATTGGTGAACCTTCTAAGCTCTGTTGAAGCGCTTGACAATGTAGCTATCCTTAACCTGACTTTTAGATTAAGTATCCCACATTATTATTTCTTTGTTGATTTAATAAAGTGAATGAGTTTTGCAGCCTTTTTTAATTTACTTAATGCTTTCAACTAATTTAGCATTGCTTGTTTAGGATATAATCTCTCGACTGTCATTATTGCAAGCAGTACAGATAAGTCTTCAGCTCCACAAGCTTAGCTGCTGTTCCTAATCCTAACTTTTAACCTGTTAAATATTATTAAGCAACAAGATCCCAACCTTCTAAGTGTAGGAGGCTTCCATGTGCTTCAACTGCATTTATCTCACTTTGTACAGATAAAGTTTTAACTCCTAAAACTATAAAATTTATTTCACTTGAACACAGCCTGAACCATTGAACAATTTATCTACATAGTCTGGCTATATAATATTGTCATATGGACGTTCCTCCTCTTCATCGTCATTACTGGTCTTCCTGACAACGTCAAGTGTGTTTGAGGCTTCATATTTCAGAAATTGTGTTTTTGACAATATGATCTTTCAGTTCAATATGTGATGTTGCTAGTGAAGATGTTATCCCTTGATCGGAAGAATATGGCGAGGCAGTATAAAATGCAGCAGGAGAGGGGTATTAGAACATAAGTAGGAGCAGGAGTAGGTAATCTGGCCCATCAAGCCTGATCAATCATTCAATAAGATTATGGCTGATCTTTTCTTGGGCTCAACTCCACTAATCCACCTGCTTATCATAACCCTGAATTCAAAAATCTATCTAACATTGTTTTAAAAGTTAGGATTGGAGTATATATGTGCTTAAATTGAAGTTGGCAAGATTGGCTAAGACAATAGGAAGTATAAAGCATGTATAATCCTCGGCTTTATTCAGAGATATGGTTAATATGAGTCTATTATATCAAGCTGTTCGGTTCTTTTACAAGGGTTTCACACACTAGATGCAATTCGCACACACCAACTTAAGCAAACAGTTAAAGTTTACTAATGCTTGTAAAAGCTACGTGACCCCTTTTGACCCCCCCTTGAAGCCTTGAACAAAGAAAACACATCCCCTTTACACAGGTCTGTTGGCCATGCTGACAGATACTCTGGCCACTTCCCTATAGTCACATGCAACTATAGGGATGTGACTCCTTCACAGTCGCATACTACCCCAGGTACAATGGTGGGATGAGGTCAACCTCTGAGATAATGCAAATGTAAATAGAGTCATAGAGATGTACAGCATGGAAACACGCCCTTCGGTCCAACCCATCCATGCCGACCAGATATCCCAACCTAATCCAGTCCCACCTGCCAGCACCTGGCCCATATCCCTCCAAACCCTTCCTATTCATATACCCATCCAAATGCCTCTTAAATGTTGCAATTGTACCAGCCTCTACCACATCCTCTGGCAGCTCATTCCATACACGTACCACCCTCTGCGTGAAAAAGTTGCCCCTTAGGTCTCTTTTATACCTTTCCCCTCTCACCCTAAACCTATGCCCTCTAGTTCTGGACTCCCCGACCCCAGGGAAAAGACTTTGTCTATTTATCCTATCCATGCCCCTCATAATTTTGTAAACCTCTATAAGGTCACCCCTCAACCTCTGACGCTCCAGGGAAAACAGCCCCAGCCTGTTCAGCCTCTCCCTATAGCTCAAATCCTCCAACCCTGGCAACATCCTTGTAAATCTTTTCTGAACCCTTTCAAGTTTCATAACATCTATCCAATAGGAAGGAGACCAGAATTGCACACAGTATTCCAACAGTGGCCTAACCAATGTGCTGTACAGCTGCAACATGACCTCCCAACTCCTGTACTCAATACTCTGACCAATAAAGGAAAGCATACCAAACGCCTTCTTCACTATCCTATCTACCTGCGACTTCACTTTCAAGGAGCTATGAACCTGCACTCCAAGGTCCCTTTGTTCAGAAACACTCCCTAGGACCTTACCATAAAGTGTATAAGTCCTGCTAAGATTTGCTTTCCCAAAATGCAGCACCTCGTATTTATCTGAATTAAACTCCATCTGCCACTTCTCAGCCCATTGGCCCATCTGATCCAGACCCTGTTGTAATCTGAGGTAACCCTCTTCGCTGTCTACTACATCTCCAATTTTGGTGTCATCTGCAAACTTACTAACTGTATCTCTTATGCTCGCATCCAAATCATTTATGTAAATGACAAAAAGTAGAGGGCCCAGCACCGATCCTTGTGGCACTCCACTGGTTACAGGCTTCCAGTCTGAAAAACAACCCTCCACCACCACCCTCTGTCTTCTACCTTTGAGCCAGTTCTGTATCCAAATGGCTAGTTCTCCCAGTATTCCATGAGATCTAACCTTGCTAATCAGTCTCCCATGGGGAACCCTAATCCTGGGGAATCGTTATGCAAACGATTTCCTGACTCAGTAAGACAATGCAAGTATGATATACTTAGCTCCAGGAAACAGCTAGAAAACATTTCTGAATGCAAGAGATTGGACGATAGTTTTAATTTGATAACGGTAAGGGGAATAGTAGCAAATTACTGTCTAATTGGAGTGGGGGTCACTCACATTCTTTCATGAATGCCGTTCTCCACCCACTTCCAGAATGTTCACTCAGTGCAGTTTAACTCTTTAACATTACATTAATGTCCAGAGAGGGAGTCCCATTTAATCTTTTAACATTACAAAACTTGCATCAACTATTGTTTCAGTCTCCAGTAGAGTATAGAGTATATACTGGGAACAATTCGAAGGTGTTAATGTACAGGAAAGATTCATGAGTGGTGGGGATGAGGAACATTATTCGGAATGGATGAGTTGAGATGCTTCTCTTTAGTTGGGAAGGTTGGGAGAAGATTTGAAAGAAAACCACTTGCTGTGTGAAAATGTTAAGAGCTGGAAAATTCTGTGTGTATGTGGGATGGAAGCAGATGCAATCAAGGCATTTGGGTATGAATTGTACTCTTGTACAGAAAGGAAAAATGTGCATGCTTTGGGTAGAAGGCAGGTGAATGACACCAGGTGAATTGCTCATTAGGAAAGCCAATGCCAATGCAACCTCTGATAGTACAAATCTTTGATTCTGAGGTGACTGTTTGCTCACCTCGCACACCTTTTTTGGTTATTGGATTTTTTTAACCCTTTTTTTCAAGTTATTTCCCCAAAGAAATTAAATTCTTTAACTGCTGCACAATTATTAATAATCTTGACAAATGCTAAACTTGCAATTTTAAATTAATACAATACTTGTTATCTTTCTCAAAAGGCATTAAGGTGGATCATGGTACACAATCTTGCAACTTAGTCATAGAGACATACAGCATGGAAATAGACCCTTCGGTCCAACCTGTCCATGCCGACCAGATATCCCAACCCAATCTAGTCCCACCTGCCAGCACCCGCCCATATCCCTCCAAACCCTTCCTATTCATATACCCATCCAAATGCCTCTTAAATTTTGCAATTGTACCAGCCTCCACCACGTCCTTTCATTCTATGCACATACCACCCTCTGCGTGAAAAAGTTGCCCCTTAGGTCCCTTTTATATTTTTTCCCTCTCACTTGCCCTAGGGGGATTGCTTGTAAAATTTGCAGAGGAGAAATTTAAAAGTTTCTGCTTTTGTCTTTAAATTGCTGTTCGGTAATTAGTAACCATAACACAGTTTAATCACTGGCAAGATCTAGGGGCAACATTCACAATAGGTTTATTAAAAGTTTAGCTTTTAAATGCCAAAGATGATAGGGTGAACTTGGAAATAGAATAGGTTTTTATACAAATGTATTTGATATTGATAAAAAAGCAATTGTTGTTGCTCTTTCTTCTTTTGGGAGAAGCTGAGGAGCATCTGGGTAAACAAAAAGAGTAAATGCAGTAAAGCATATAGTTCACCAGGCATAATCCTGTTGCTGACACAAAATGCTGGAGATGCTATACAGGTTTGACCGCATCTGTAGGTAGAGAAACAGAGGTAATGTTTTGAGGCTGATAACATTTCTTGAAGAAGACTTATCACCCCCTGAGTACTTTGTGTTCATCATAGTTTCTTGCTGTTTAAATGTTAATATACACAGGTCAGCAGTTAGATGTGGAACTCTCTTGTAATTCATTTTTTGTATTTTTTGGTCAAAATTGGTAAGTAGAGAATATTTGCAAATTCAAATTGACTTTTTACAGAGTCTTACAGGTGTACAGCATGGAAACAGATCCTTTGGTCCAACTCGTCCGTGCTGACCAGATATCCCAACCTAATCTAGTCCCACTTGCCAGCACCTGGCCCATACCCCTCTAAACCCTTCCTATTCATATACCCATCCAAATGCCTTTTAAATGTTACAATTGTACTAGCCTCCGCCACTTGCTGCGGCAGATCGTTCCATACACATATGACCATCTGCATGAAAAAGTTGCCCCTTGGGTCTCTTTTACATCTTTCCCCTCTTACCCTAAACCATGCCCTCTAGTTCTGGACTCCCCACTCCAAGGAAAAGACCTTGTCTATTTATCCTATCCATGCCACTCATGATGTTATAAACCTCTATAAGGTTACCCCTCAGCCTCTGCACCAGGGAAAACTGCCCCAGCCTATTCAACCTCTCCCTATAGCTCAAATCCTATAACCCTGGCAACACTCTTGTAAATCTTTTCTGCAACCTTTCAAGTTTCAGAACATCCTTCCAATAGGAACGAAATCAGAATTGTACACAATATTCCAACAGTGGCTTAACCATTGACCTGTACAGCTGCAACATGACCTCCCAACTCTTGTACTCACTACTCTTTGACCAATAAAGGAAAGCATATAAAACATCTTCTCCACTATCCTATCAATCTGTGACTCTATTTTCAAGGAACTATGAACCTGTCCTCCAAGGTCTCTTTGTTCAGCAACACTCCCTAGGACCTGACCATTAAATGTATAAGTCCTCTGATTTGCTTTCCCAAAATGCAGCACCTCCCATTTATTTGAATTAAACTCCATCTACTACTCCTCAGCCCATTGGCCCACCTGATCAAGATCCTGTTCTAATCTGAGGTAACCTTCTTCACTGTCCACTGCACCTCCAATTTTGCTGTCATTGCAAAATAGCTGACTATACCTCTTATGCTCGCATCCAAATCATTTACAGAGGCAACCCGATTATCTGAATGAGATGGGAGGGCACTATTTCGTTCGGATAATTGATTATTCGGTTAATTGTTGCAATGCCTCTCCTCTGGGGCTCGGAATTTTCTGTTCAATCTGCTCCTCATTCAGGAGACTAGGCAGCAGCACAGGGCGCCAGACTGGACACCAACAGTAAGACTGCTGCCGTTGTGGAGTGAGTTTCCACTTAGAGTGTGTGCACCCGCACACAAGGTTTTACTGCAACTTTTTGACAGGTTCCACCTTTGCCCTGCACAGGACAATGTTGAAGAGATTATTTGGAGAAGGGGGCAGGAGGGTTAGGGTACACCTCTGTGTCGAACTCCAGGGAAAATGTGGGGAGAGAGAGGGAGGGCAGTCGGTCAGTCAGTCATTTTGACACGGTGCCTGGGCTCTCATCAATGTCTAGGACTGTTCTCAGCAGTATTTCAGTAAGCTGAGTTCATTTTTAGTCATTGTAAACAAAAGGTATAATTGGTGTTGGAAAGACTTCTTTGATGTAATGTTTCCGTCGGGACCTTGAGATCTTCTTTGGATAATCAGAAATTGGGATAATTGATATTCGGATAATAGTGGTTCCTCTGTATGTAAATAATGAAAAGTAGTGGACCAAGCATTGATCTTTGTGGCACTCCACTGTTCACATGCCTCCAGTCTGAAAAACAACCCCCTACCACCACCCTCTATCTTCTACCTTCGAGCTAGTTCTGTATCAAATGGCTAGTTCTCCCTGTATTCCATGAGATTTAACCTTGCTAACCAGTCTCCCATGGGTAACCTTATCGAACGCCTTACTGAAACCATATAGATCACGTCTACTGCTCTGTCCTCATCAATTCTCTTTGTTACTTCTTCAAAAATCTCAATCAAGTTCATGAAACATGATTTCTCATGCAAAAGACCATGTTGACTATCCCTAATCAGTCTTTACCTTTCCAAATACATGTATCTCCTGTCCCTCAGGATTCCCTCCAACAACTTCCCCACACTGATGTCACACTCACTGGTCCATAGTTTCCTGGATTGTCCTTACCACCCTTCTTAAATCGTGGCGCCACGTTAGCCAACCTCCAGTCTTCTGGCACCTCACCTGTGACTATTGATGATACAGTTATCTCAGCAAGAGGCCCAGCAATCATTCCTGAGCTGAAAATGTGTTGCTGGAAAAGTGCAGCAGGTCAGGCAGCATCCAAGGAGCAGGAGAATCGACGTTTCGGGCATGAGCCCTTCTTCAGGAATTCCTGAAGAAGGGCTCATGCCCGAAACATCGATTCTCCTGCTCCTTGGATGCTGCCTGATCTGCTGCGTTTTTCCAGCAACACATTTTCAGCTCTGATCTCCAGCATCTGCAGTCCTCACTTTCTCCACCCAGCAATCATTTCCCTAGCTTCCCACAGAGTTCTGGGTGTCCCATATCAGGTCCTGGGGTCTTATCCTCTTTTATGCATTTCAAGACACCCAGCACTTCCTCCTTTGTAATATGGACATTGTTCGAGATGTCATCATCTATTTCCCTACATTCTCTATCTTCCGTGTCCTTCTCTACAGTAAATACTGATGCAAAATATTCGTTTAGTCTTTGCCCCATCTCCTGTGGCTCCACACAAAGGCCGCCTTGCTGATCTTTGAGGGGGCCGATTCTCTCCCTAGTTACCCTTTTGTCCCTACTGTATTTGTAAAAAACCTTTGGATTCTCCTCCATTCTATTTGCCAAAGCTATCTAATGTCCCCTTTTTGCCCTCCTGATTTCCTTTTTAAGTATACTCATCTAAGGATTCACTCGATCTATGCTGTCTATACCTGACACATGCTTCCTTCTTTTTCTTAACCAAACCCTCAATTTCTGTAATCATCCAGCATTCTCTATACCTACCAGCCTTTCTTTTTATCTTAACAGGAATATACTGTCTCTGGATTCTCATTATCTCATTTCTGAAGGCTTCCCATTTTCCAGCCATCCCTTTACCTGCGAGCATTTGTCCCCAAACAGCTTTTGAACGTTCTTGCCTCCCTTTCTATCCTTTGTATAGCATTTGTATCCTGGAACATTAAACTGCCAGTCCTGCCCATCCCTGAGCCATGTTTCTGTAATTGCTATGATATCCCAGTCACATGTTCCTAATCATGCCCTGAGTTCATCTGTCTTCCTTGTTAGGCCCCTTGCATTGAGATAAATGCAATTTAATTTATTAGTCCTACCTTGTTCTCAGCTTTGTCCCTGCTTGCCCTGACTGTTTGACTCGCTTCTGTTCTCAACTGTACCAGTCACAGATTACTCTCTTTCCTCACTATCTCCCTGGGTCCCCCCCCCCCCCCCCCCCACCACCACCTTAATAGTTTAAATCCTCCTGAGCAGCTCTAGCAAATTTCTCTGCCAGTATATTAGACCCCTTCCAATTTAGGTGCAATCCGTCCTCCTTGTACAGGTCACTTCTACCCCAAAAGAGATTCCAGTGACCCAAAAATGTGAATCCTTCGTCATGCGTTCATCTGCTCTATCCTCCTATTCCTGCCCTCACTAGCTCGTAGCATCGGGAGTAATCCAGATATTACTACTCTCGAAGGCCTTCTTTTTAAATTTCTGCCAAACTCTCTCTAATCTCTCTTCAGAATCTTAACCTTTTCCCTTCCTATGTCGTTGGTTCCAATGTGGACAATGACTTCTCGCTGGCCCCGCTCCCCGTGAGAACATTCTGCACCCTCTCTGAGACATCCTTGATCCTAGCACCAGGGATGCAAAACACTATTCTGATTTTTCTCTGCTGGCCACAGAAACATCTATCTGTACCTCTGACTACAGAATCCCCTAACACAATTGGATCTCTTGGAACCCGACGTACCCCTCGTTGCATTAGAGCCAGTCTCAATACCAGAAACTTGACTGTTGGTGCACTGTTCCCCTGAGAATCAATCACCCCCTACATTTTCCAAAACAGCATACCTGTTTGAAATGGGTATATCCACAAAAGACTCCTGCACTAGCTGCCTACCTCTCTTACCTTTCCTGATCAGGTCCTGGGGATTTATCCATTCTTTATGCGTTTCAAGACATTCAGCAATTCCTCCTTTGTAAAATGGACATTTTGCAAGGTGTCACCATCTATTTCCCTACAGTGTATATCTTCCATATCCTTTTCCACAGTAAATATTGATGCAAAATACTCGTTTAGTATCTCTCCCATTTTCTGCGGCTCCACACAAAGGCTGCATTGATGCTCTTTGAGGGGCCCTATTCTCTCCCTATTTACCCCTTTGTCCTTAATGTATTTGTAAAAACCCATTGGATTCTCCTTAATTCAATTTGCCAAAGTTATCTCATGTCCCTTTTTTGCCCTCCTGATTTCCCTCTTTGCATACTCCTACTTCCTTTATACTCTTCTAAGGATTCATTTGATCTATCCTGTCTACACCTTGCATATGCTTCCCCCTTCTTCTTAACCAAACCCTCAATTTCTTTAGTCATCCAGCATTCCCTATACCTACCAGCCTTCCCTTTCACCCTGACAGGAATGTACTTTCTCTGGATTCTCATGATCTCATTTCTGAAGGCTTCCCATATTCCAGCCGTCCCTTTACTTGTGAACATCTGCCCCCAATCAGCTTTTGAAAGTTCTTGCCTAATACCGTCAAAATTGGCATTTCTCCAATTTAGAACTTCAACTTGTGGATCTGGTCTATCCTTTTCCATCACTATTGTAAATCTAATAGAATTATGGTCGCTGGCCCCAAAGTGCTCCTCCACTGACACCTCAGTCACCTGCCCTTCTTTATTTCCCAAGAGTAAGTCATGTTTTGCACCTTCTCTAGAAGGTACATCCACATACTGAATCAGAAAATGTTCTTGTACGCACTTAACAAATTCCTCTCCATCTAAACCTTTAACACTATGGGAGTCCCAGTCTTTGTTTGGAAAGTTAAAATCCCCTACCATAATCACCCTATTATTCTTACAGATAGCTGAGATCTCCTTACAAGTTTGTTTCTCAGTTTCCCTCTGACTATTAGGGGGTCTATAATACATTCCCAATAAGGTGATCATCCCTTTCTTATTTCTCAGTTCCACCCAAATAACTTCCCTGGATGTATTTATTTCCAGGAATATCCTCCCTCAGCACAGCTGTAATGCTATCCCTTATCAAAAACGCCAGTCCTCCTTCGCTCTTGCCTCCCTTTCTGTCCTTCCTGTCGCATTTGTATCCTGGATCATTAAGCTACCAGTCCTGCCCATCCCTGATCAGGCCATGTTTCTGCAATTGCTATGATATCCCAGTCCCATTTTTCCTAACAATGCCCTGAGTTCATCTGCCTTCCCTGTTAGGCCCCTTGTATGGAAAAAAAATGCAGTTTAATTTATTAGTCCTGCCTTGTCCCTGCCTATCCTGACTATTTGACTCGCTTCTGTTCTCAACTATACCAGTCTCCGATTCCTGTCTTTTCTCACTATCTCCCTGGGTCCCAACCCCCCCACTTACTAGTTTAAATTATGAAAAGCAGTGGACCCAGGACCTTGTGGCACACCACTGGCCACAGAATTGTTAACTTCAACAGTATGTAAACATACCTTTTGCCCACTTTATAAATTATTTATATTGGAGCCAACTATAATTAAAACACTAGAAAGATGGCAAGTATGCCTAGCTATATCATATGCTGTAGAGAATTAAGGTTCCTTAGAATGAAACATAGGCTTGCATGCTTTAGCTATTTTCTTTCAGTTATTTAAAGAATGCTTCACTTCTCTCTTTTGCCTGCTTGTTTCCCCTTGTTTTCTTGCTTGATTTTCTTTTCTTTTGAAATCTCAAGACGACTTCTGGATTAATACTCAACATCTTGTCTTTACTAGTTATGTACGCCATGTAATTTCTGTGTTGGCTATGTCAGTGAAAGCACACTATTTCATTTCTGACAAAATGGAGCTAATTGCTAGTTTTAGAGCTCGCAGAGGCTCAGCAGGTTGAATGGCCTGATACTGTAGGATTCTAGGATATTGCAGCCAATCTTAATTGTATCTTCATTGCTATTACAGCCTTTCAAGAGCGATCTGTTTCAGAGTGTTGTCTGAACAGTGCGTTCAGCTTAAATCTGTATGTCAAATAGTGATCAGTAATTAAACCATTCAATCATGTCCAGGTTGTAGTTCAATGATGTATGACAGCCACTATATCTACCACAGTATCTTTCTTTTCAAGTTGTGTTATATAGCAAGGGATCATCTATCTCTTTGAAATTGATGTTTTATCTTGTCGTTTTTCCAGTTTTCCTTAATCTGTCTACTTCATCTCTGGTATATTGAATCCTTTATCAATATTATAGTAGAATTCTACGTAATCCGATTTACATGCCGAAGTTGCTTATTGTTATATTGATTACCATGGACTGACAACCGAGAACTAATACCTCTTATTGTTGCCTCAGTAATTTCTACTCATCGTTCCTGTCACTTTCAAATTTGCTGCTGTTTGTGCTTTCGTAATGCATGTCTAGCATCCGTCAATAATGCTTATTGCATCAGCTAGTTTCAGTAACTATGGTCATGTCAGCCTTCTCATTATGACATTTATACTGTGTCTAAAAATAGCTAATATCTTGACTAAGGCGGTGTATTATCAATAATTTCATTAGTTGATACTACATTAAAATCAATAATTACAACAAATATTAGTGTATTCTGTAATATTAATGTCACATCCAAATGGACATTGTTCATGTAGGCACCTTTGTAGGATGGTTGGCAGAGTATTAATGAGAATCCAATATCATCTGAGGTCATTCTTCCTCTTGTTTTCTATATGCTTGCTCACACACAGAAACCCTTACCATTTTTTCAGGAAGAGTCAGGAGTTAGTGAGTTGGTAGGTGCTGTGGCTAATTTTTGTTCCATTTCTTTTCCGAGCTTGTGGAAACAATTATTCGACAAATTCATCTTGTTCCATGTAGGTCGCTGTTACTGTATTTATGCTTGTAACCACAGTGGGAGCTCTGCAATTGCATTGTAAGCATGTCTTTATTGAGATCTCAGCAATTTTGGTAATCATTAAGATCATATTACTGTAAATTCAGGTGAACAAAGTTGTGTTGAAGCTGCTCAATCTGATGCATTTGGAAAGTGCATCATGTTTAACAGCCTGTCTAAGTGCACTTTCTGACGTGAGCAGATTCAGTTTTTGGAAGTTACTAATTCTATACATGAAATGGGTTTGCTTAATGTTAAATGCTAAACTTGATTTAATTATGAGTGAAGCAACTTGATTTAATTGATTTGTGGATTGTAATTTTGAATTTGAAAGATCACATCAAGAATGTGTGGCACTGAAGTTTAGATGATCCAGGACAGCTGATACATTTTTCAGTGAAAGCTAAGGAGTTCATTTCAATGGTCAACATATGTTGCTTATACTAATGGTGAAATCTAGATAATTTCATGGTCGTTCATGTAATTTAGTTGATTATATTTAATTTTGGATTAATTGTTAAACCAGATGAACAACTGTAATGTTTTGACATCGCTATTTTAATTATATTATGTCCTGGAAATGTGCATTAAAAGTATTCAAGTATTTGGCCGTACCCTATATTTCAATTTGTGGGCATCAGAAGTTTTTCATGAATCTCTTAATCTGACTAAACATTTATTTATTTTTAATATTAGAATATAATCCAAACTAGAATTTTTTGACTATTTATTTTAGTGAACACTCAAGTGTTTCAGGTGGAACAGTGCATTAAACTGTGTGTAAATTTGTACTGAAGTTCCAGTTTTGTGGCCTGTGGATGTTTGTTGGATGTCAGAATGTGATGGAAAGCATAGTTGGTATTTTAGCCAATAAGAAAATTTACTTAAGCCATAAAATGAAGAGCGTGAAATGTGCTTTAAATTTATTTCACCCATTTCTATGGGAACTTTTCAAAACATGACTGGGTCTGGATTCCTGATGGGTCAGTCTGTGCTGCTTCATTGTCATTATCCTGAATGTGAGCCACTTGACAGAGGGCAGCTCAGATTTGGATGTGGCCAGCTATCCAAAAATGTATGTAATTAAGGAGCCTGTTAAGTCACTGTTCCTAAGCCATTTGGATTTCCAATTTAGCAGGTAAAGGGTAGGTAGGTTTAGGACCACAAGGATTAACTAATGGATGCCTTTCTCATCTAGTAATGATCACTAGGCTACATTTGTGGTTGACAGTTGTCCTCTGGAGGTTAATCTTCTATGATCATAGCTATGAAATAGTGGCGTTTGTGAAAAGAAAATAAATCCCTGCCCATGCCTCATTGAATTGATCCTCTCATCTCCTACCCTAGTTAATAGGAATGTTGATCTTTGAAAACTGGAGGCCCCTCCCAATGGCCATCCAGCATCAAGAGCCCACCTGTGGACTTTGGGCATTGAGCCTGCTCCCTGGTCTCTGACCAAAGCTTTCGGATGAAGAATGTAGGCGAGTAAGACAGGCACACAGCACCAATGATACCTTAAAAATGGTGCAGTCACAACATGGGACTACCTGCATGCCAAATAACAGAGGCAACATACTTTGGATAAGTGATACTACAGCAAACTGATCAGATATTATCACTGTAATCTGATCATATCCAGCTAACTGTTAATGGTGGTGGATAATTAAGTTTGGAAGTGAAGGCAGCATTTTTGGGCAGAAGTGCCCAGTGGATGATACACCTCAGCTTTATCCTGAGGTCCCTAACATCGCATCACATCACCAGTCTTCAGATTTGATTCACATCATATGATATTAAGAAACAGCCAAGGGCAATGGAAATTGTAAAGGCCGTTAGACCTGACAACACACTGGTAAAGCACTGAAACGTGTTTCAAAATTAAATCTTACTCCACAGCAACTACAACATTGGCACCTCACATGATTCACTGACATCTTTTCTCAGCTGAGCGATCAGTCCTTCATTGCATGAGGACTTCCTCTCTAGTCATACCATGGTATTTTCATGTATTTTAATCCATGTGTGCAAGCATATGTCAAAGTTGTTTCCTGACTGTTGTCGAACTGCTTTAGACCAATGTTGTCCAATAGGATCTTGATACTTACCAAACTTAAGATGGTTGGGTCACAATGTTCACCACCTGATAGAAATTATATGCAACCTTTTGTAAGCTTCTTAAGCATCAGTCAGTGTTGATACTGTTATTGATGGACCATAAGACATAGGAGTGGAAGTAAGGCCATTTGGCCCATCGAGTCCACTCCGCCATTCAATCATGGCTGATGCGCATTTCAGCTCCACTTGCCAGCGTTCTCCCCGTAGCCCTTAATTCCTCTAGACAACAAGAACCTATCAATCTCGGCCTTGAAGACATTTAGCGTCCCGGCTTCCACTGCACTCCGTGGCAATGAATTCCACAGGCCCACCACTCTCTGGCTGAAGAAATGTCTCCGCATTTCCGTTCTGAAATGACCCCCTCTAATTCTAAGGCTGTGTCCACGGGTCCTAGTCTCCTCGCCTAACAGAAACAATTTTCTAGCATCCACCTTTTCAAAGCCATGTATTATTTTGTACGTCTCTATTAGATCTCCCCTTAATCTTCTAAACTCCAACGAATACAATCCCAGTATCCTCAGCCGTTCCTCATATGCTAGACCTGTCATTCCAGGGATCATCCGTGTGAATCTCCGCTGGACACGCTCCAGTGCCAGTATGTCCTTCCTGAGGTGTGGGGACCAAAACTGGACACAGTACTCCAAATGGGGCCTAACCAGAGCTTTATAAAGTCTTAGTAGTACATCTCTGCTTTTATATTCCAACCCTCTTGAGATAAGAGACAACATTGCATTCGCTTTCTTAATCACAGACTCAACCTGCATGTTTACCTTTAGAGAATCCTCGACTAGCACTCCCAGATCCCTTTGTGCTTTGGCTTTATTAAGTTTCTCACCATTTAGAAAGTAGTCCATGCTTTTATTCTTTTTGCCAAAGTGCAAGACCTCATACTTGCTCACATTAAATTCCATCAGCCATTTCCTGGACCACTCTCCCAACCTGTCTAGATCCTTCTGTAGCCTCCCCACTTCCTCAGTACTACCTGCCTGTCCACCTAACTTCGTATCATCGGCAAACTTCGCTAGAATGCCCCCGGTTCCCTCATCCAAATCATTAATATATAATGCGAACAGCTGTGGCCCCAGCACCGAACCCTGCGGGACACCGCTCGTCACCGGCTGCCATTCTGAAAAAGAACCTTTTATCCCAACTCTCTGCCTTCTGTTAGATAGCCAATCCTCAATCCATCCCAGCAGCTCACCTCGAACACCATGGGCCCTCACCTTGCTCAGCAGCCTCCCGTGTGGCACCTTATCAAAGGCCTTTTGAAAGTCCAGATAGACCACATCCACTGGGTTTCCCTGGTCTAACCTACTTGTTACCTCTTCAAAAAATTCCAACAGGTTTGTCAGGCATGACCTCCCTTTACTAAATCCATGTTGACTTGTTCTAATCAGACTCTGCTCTTCCAAGAATTTAGAAACCTCATCCTTAATGATGGATTCTAGAATTTTACCAACAACCGAGGTTAAGCTGATTGGCCTATAATTTTCCACAAGAAAAGTAATCAAAAGGTATTGCAATCCAATTGTTCTGTAAGGGTGTCCCTGATTTGCAAATGCTTGATTAATGAATGCTCATATTTAGTACACAATCCCATACTTGGCTGTATGTTTAAAGATCTGGTATATAAACATTTCCCATATTTATGTGCAGTTGCTTTTCATTGTCTGACATTGTTACCATTCATATATAATTTGACTTGTGAACGGTCTTGCAAACGGAACCTGGGCACTGCCTATATGTATTCCCAAAGGATGATAACAGTGTGTTATGTGAGATGTTCATTTGCTGACAGTGTGCACCAGTTTCATTTTGTTTTTAAAAGATAAGTGAATTGCGTCTGACTTCTGTCCTGGTTGCATCAAGGCAGCTGCAGGTGAGCAAAGAATGGGCACACCTGTCTGCAGCTGAAGTACACCAAGGGTTAAAAAACAGGGTGTGAAGCCACCTGGGATCAGGCAGTGGCCAGACTGGCTGAAAATCAGACCATCTGGTACAAAACTGGATATTTGGCCAACAGTTGCTAAAGTTATGCACATCAATTGTTAGCAGCCACCCGGCATTGTCTATTCTTCACAGACTTCAACTATTTTACAAAAACTGGCAATCATCAGGTAACTGCAAATGAGGGTCTTAGTGACACAGGGAATGCTGAGCTAAATTCCTGCATTGGGCTATAGTCTTTCTGAAGTCTGGCCATGCTTTTGCCAGACTTTAATCCATGTGTGCAAGCATATGTCAAAGTTGTTTCCTGACTGTTGTTGAACTGCTTTAGACCAATGTTGTTCAATAGGATCTTGATACTTGGCAAACTTAAGATGGTTGGGTCACAATGTTCACCACCTGATAGAAATTATATGCAACCTTTTGTAAGCTTGTCAGTTAGAGGCACCCAGAAGAAAACCAGGGGAGGGGGCGGGAGGGTATTAAACAGAAACTAGTTTTCTTGCTTCATTCAGTAAGTAGCCCTTCATCTTCCAGTTCACAACAAACCTGACAACTTAACTATATTCTGAAAAACAAAGTTTCTAGTCTAACTAGTATGTGACTCCTATCCAACAACAGCATAGATGATTCCTCCATGGACAATTATGGATTGATGATAAATAATGTTTACTGATTGATAACCATATTCCTACCCAGACCTGTGACTTTAACACATTTCAGTGTTTTGTGGATCTAAGATGCTCGGGATTAATTTGCAACGTATCTGTAGTGCATTCACCATATGCTGAGTAGTGAGATGTCAGAAGGATTAAGTACATAGAGAACTTTCGTTACTAACAGTCTACAGGCTTTAGATATTAGATGACTGCATAAAAGCACAAACAAGTGTTGTGTTTTATTTTAGATCTAGGTCTGTTTCCATTGTGCTCTCTAGATGGATTGAAGGTACCATATTCTTTGAGTGACTTCTGTTAGAATTAATTTTATTGTATTTTATTCTAATCATAACAGACTTGGCTCTAATATTTGGAGTGTACTCTCTCACTGTAGATTATGACTTAGTTCTAGACTCTCTTTCTCTGCCAATGCTCAAAAAATATGGGTTTAAAGTCCTCACATCACTGCACGCATGGAGTGTCTCAGCAGGGAATGGTGAAGGCAAGCCTATGACTGGAGGAGTGATTGGCATCTAGTTACGGCTGGCAATGAGGAAGCTATCAGGAGAATGGTGTGTATGTGTTTGGCCGGCTGTGCCAGCAGGGAGAGAGAAAGGGGTTATGGATCTTGAGAGAGGGGCACATAAGCAAATAAACCAGGGAGAAATTGAGAGATCAAGGGCAGCAAGGGTACTGAGGACAGAGTTTGGGAGATGCACAAGAAGCCTAAGAAGTGACATGGTAGAGAGGGCTGCAACAGGTCTGGGATAATACTAAAGTCTACAACAGGTGTGGTATGATAAACCCCAAAAGGCACTGGGATGAATCAGAACTGCAAGACGTGGAGGTTGGGAGGCTGTGAGAGATGGATGGGAGTGGAGGTATGGTTTTCAAGGAAGAAAGAGGCTGCAAAGAAGAGAAATGAGTTTCAGATCTATTGAAGGAATATTTAACTAACGAGAGAAACTCCGGATCACTGTGGCAATGAATTACTTGTGAATAAACAGATGTCCCTAGTTTAAGGTTGCATATGTTCAGAAGTCAATCCACATGTGGGCTGCACCAGTTCAAGAAGGCAAAAGTGAGGACTGCAGATGCTGGAAACCAGAGTTTAGATTAGAGTTGGAAAAGCACAGCAGGTCAGGCAGCATCTGAGGAGCAACAGGCAAAAGCCCTTCGTTAGGAATAGAGGCAGGGAGCCTCCGGGGGGAGAATGAGGCTGGAGAGAAGGTAGCAAAGAGTACAATAGATGAATGGGGGTGGGGATAGAGGTGATAGGTCAGAGAGGAGGGTGGAGTGAATAGATGGGAAGGGAGATTGGCAGGTAGGACAGGTCATGAGGACAGTACTGAGCTGGAAGGATGGAACTGGGGTAAGGTGGGGGGAGGTGAAATCAGGAAACTGATGAAGTCCACATTGATGCCCTGGGGTTGAAGTGTTCCGAGGTGGAAGATGAGGTGTTCTTCAGGCGTCTGGTGGTGAGGGAGCGGCGGTGGAGGAGGCCCAGGACATTCATGTCCTCGCCAGAGCGGGAGGGGGAGTTGAAATGTTGGGCCGTGGGGCGGTGGGGTTGATTGGTGCGGGTGTCCCGGAGATGTTCCCTAAAGCACTCTGCTAGGAGGCGTCCAGTCTTCCCCAATGTAGAGGAGACCCGCATCGGGAACAGCGGAAACAATAAATGACATTGGTGGATGTGCAGGTGAAATTTTGGATGTGGAAGGCTGCTTTGGGGCCTTGGTTGGAAGTGAGGGAGGAGGCAGGGGAGGGTGCCAAATGGGAGGGTGGGTTGTTGGGGAGGAGCGTGCATCTGACCAGGTAGTCACGGAGAGAATGGTCTTTGCGGAAGCGGAAAGGGGTGGGGAGGGAAATATATCTTTGGTGGTGGGGTCCATTTGGAGGTGGCGGAAATGTCGGTGGATGATGCCGTTAATGCAAAGGTTGGTAGAGTAAGGCATCTCACTGCCACGTTCTCATGGGTAATTAGGGATGTGCAATAAATACTGGCCAGCCAGTAGGGCCCACATCCCATGAGCAAATAAAAAAAAGTCAAAGTAAATCATTGAGCTTGGAGGGTTCCATGCATCTACCCTCAAGATTTTGTTCCAAGACCACCTCTGCATTTTCTGTTTTAACCAGGACTTTGTTTTTTTTGGTCTTTTAATTGTTTGCTGTGGTAGTATTTAACAACCAACCTCTTCTTTTTTAAGCAAAGTCTTTAAAATGCAACTTTACTCTGTAATCAAAGTCTTTTCACAAAATTCTAAAAGCAATAATTGAACAAATATGAATAAAGGATGTTGCCAGAGTTGGAAGGTTTGAGCTATAGGGAGAGGCTGAATAGGTTGGGGCTGTTTTCCCTGGAGCATTGGAGGCTGAGGGGTGACCTTATAGTGGTTTATAAAATCATGAGGGGCATGGATAGAATAAACAGACAAGGTCTTTTTCTGGGATGGGAGACTTCAGAACTAGAGAGCATAGGTTCAGTGTGAGAGGGGAAAGATATAAAAGGGACTAAAGGGCAACCTTTTGACACAGAGGGTGGTGCGTGCATGGAATGAGCTGCCAGAGGAATTGGCAGAGGCTGGTACAGTTACCACATTTAAGAGGCATCTGGATGCATACATGAATAGGAAAGGTTTAGAGGTATACACGCCAAGTACTGGCAATCGGGACAAGATTAGGTTAGAATATCTGGTCAGCATGGATGAGTTGGAGCAAAGGGTCTGTTTCTGTATGTCTTTATGACTCTTAATTATTTGCTATCCATGTATTTTCTTCAAACTCAAGCTACAGTCTTTTGTTTGTTTCCTGGGATTGTGATAAGTTTAGATCTTTCTGTCCATAAGCTAATATTGTGCACATTAAAGCAACTATTTTTATATTCATCTATGAAATAACATGCTCTTGTGAATGCAGTTAGCTGTAAATATGTTGCTTATGTCATCCTGTCAACTTTGAAAGTATTGTGTTGTGAATTTGTGCAAAAACTATGGCTGTATTGAAATTATATAACTTACATTGCTGGATAACTTAAATTAATTTTAACAAAAAACAACTCTGCATTAATGGAATAGATTTTTTTGGAAATTGTTGCAAGCATATTATCAATAATAGGGTAAATACAGATTCAATTCTTCAATGTTCTGTTCTTAATATGATCACTGCCTAGCTATTAATGAAACTATTAATTGATGACTACCTATTACAACAGTTAGCAGTGACGTGTGGAAAGATGAAGCTGTATATTCACTAGCTCGCTGGAGGAGACACCAGATTTGTAACTGTGGGGGAAATTGAGGTAATTTATTTTAAGAGCAAAAAAATGGAAAATGCAATATCCAGTTTGTGTTGGGTGAAAAACATGATTCATTTTGTTTCCCCTTTTTATAGCCTCAATCCTATGCTGGTTTCAACCATAACCTACAAATCACTTTCCTGATCAATATACCTCAAGATTGCTACTGTTTGAACTGTGGTTGCTGCTTTTATTTTTACGTTAGTGCAATTGCCCTCTGCCAATGATATTCCAAAAAGGTACAAGCAAATTATGGTTGTTAAAGGTCATTCCTTTTTCATACTTACTAGGTTTTTGCCTTGACAAATCTGACTGTAGACCTTCCAGCTGAGAGTTGATGGAAGAAGCATGATAGTACAGTACATCAATACTCCCTTTAGTGATTGTTCCAACGTTGATTTTTCGCTTAGTTGAAATCTATGTACAGTGTTGCTCGTATGTCTAATGTTAGTACTTTTAGATTTTCTTTGACATCTACTTGGTGAGTTACCAAAAAGGCCTGAATCTTATTGAATATGGTTGTAATTTAGCTATTTATCCGTTGTTTATTTATTTTAAAATGTATGATCTCAAGACTTATTTCTTGGGTACTTTAATCACCAATTTGCGAGGAGAAAGTGAGGACTGCAGATGCTGGAGATCAGAGCTGAAAATGTGTTTCTGGAAAAGCGCAAGCAGGTCAGGCAGCATCAAAGGAGCAGGAGAATCGACGTTTTGGGCATCAGCCCTTCTTCAGGAATCACCAATTTGTGAGTCATCATCTTAAGTTGATGATCTAAATTGGAGGAAGGCTAATTTTGAATATATTAAGCAAGAACTCCCAAAAGTTGATTAGTGGTGGATGTTCACCGTTAAAGGGATGTTGGAAAATGAGAATGGGATGATGAGAGTCCAGAGGCGGTGTATTCTGTTAGGGTGATAGGGAAAGCTGGATGGCTAGAGAAATTGAGGTTTGTGGTTAAGAAAAAGAAGGAAGCATATAAGATCACGTGAATCCTTAGAGTATAAAGACAGTAGGAGTATACTTAAGAGTTGACTACATCTGGGGGGAGATTGCGGTCCTTGAAGAAGGAGGCCATCTGGGTTGTACGGTTTTGGAACTGGTCCTCCTGGGAGCAGATGCGGCGGAGACGAAGGAATTGGGAATATGGGATGGCGTTTTTACAGGGGGCAGAGTGGGAGGAGGTGTAGTCTAGGTAGCTGTGGGAGTCAGTCGGTTTATAGTAAATGTCGGTGTTGATTCGGTCGCCCGAGATAGAAATGGAAAGGTCTAGGAAGGGGAGGGAGGAGTCTGAGACGGTCCAGGTGAATTTGAGGTCGGGATGGAAGGTGTTAGTAAAGTGGATGAACTGTTCAACCTCCTTGTGGGAGCACGAGGCAGCGCCGATGTAGCGGAGGAAAAGGTGGGAGGTGGTGCCAGTGTTGCTGCGGAAGATGGACTGTTCCACATATCCAACGAAAAGGCAGGCATAGCTGGGGCCCATGCGGGTGCCCATGACTACTCCTTTGGTTTGGAGGAAGTGGGAGGATTGGAAAGAGAAGTTGTTCAGGGTGAGGACCAGTTCAGTCAGTCGAAGGAGGGTGTCAGTGGAAGGGTACTGGTTGGTACGATGGGAAAGGAAGAAGTGGAGGGCTTTGAGTCCTTCGTGATGGGGAATGGAGGTGTACAGGGACTGGATGTCCATGGTGAAGATAAGGCGTTGGGGACCGGGAAGCGAAAATCATGGAGGAAGTGGAGGGCGTGGGTGGTGTCCCGCAGGTAGGTGGGGAGTTCTTGGACTAAGGGGGACAGGACCGTGTCGAGGTATGCAGGAGCAGGCCGAGACAGTGGGTCGGCTGGGGCAGTCAGGTTTGTGGATTTTGGGCAGGAGGTAGAAACGGGCGCTGCGGGGTTGTGCGACTATGAGGTTGGAGACGGTGGATGGGAGATCCCCTGAGGCGATGAGGTTATGGATGGTCTGGGAGATGATGGTTTGGTGGTGGGAGGTGGGGTCATGGTCAAGGGGGCAGTAGGAGGAGGTGTCTGCGAGCTGGCGTTTAGCCTCAGCGGTGTAAAGGTCGGTGCGCCAAACTACTAACGGACCTCCCTTGTCTGCTGGTTTGATAGTGAGGTTGGGGTTGGAACTGCAAATCCTCTTACAAGGATGCCTTCCTTGAAGAAGTTCTTTTCCTCCCCCTACAAGGATTTTAGTGAGTCCCTCTTTCTTTTAAACCTACTAAGAATAAGTGATGCATGTTTCTTGACCCTTACTTGGTTGACAGGTTTTCATGTCTTCATGACAAAATATTAATTTCAGTTCGTATATGCTCTCCTGAATTTGCCTACGTCTGTGGTTAGCTGTCAACTGTGGCAAGCTTAAGGACCATGTTTCTTCTTCTTTAAAGCCACTTTATTCCACAAAGGTCTTTGGAATTAAAGTATGATGCTGGAAGTTCAGCATTTGTGGTCCATATTTTACCTCTACTGTGACAACCATGTATAAGATGCACTGTAGCAAATTGCCGAGCCTCCATCACAAACACCTTCAAAACCAGTGACCTCAACCATGTAGAAGGTCAAATGCAGGTGATGCATGAGAATACTACCACATGCAAATTCCCAACAAAACTAAATATAATTCTGACTTAGAACAATATTGCCCTCCTTCACTGGATCAAAATCCTGGAACGCACTCCTTTTTCAGCATTGTGAGTATACCTGTTTTACTCAAATTTTCAGCTCATTATTGTTCTCCCAAGGGTTATTTGGGGTTGAAAAATGTGTTACTGGAAAAGGGTAGTAGGTCAGGCAGCATCCAAGGAGCAGGAGAATTATTTGGGGTTGGCAACAAATAATGGCCTTATCAATTACACCTCAACCTAAACAAACTTTGAAAATAAGAACAGGATAGGCCATTTAATACATGGATTCTCTTGACAAATTAAAAAAAAAACTTGTTCCCCTAGGTCAGGTTGTATCCTGAGGCTTTTATCCTTTAGCTTATTATTTATCCCCATGATCTTACTCATAGACAATCCTCTGACTAGCTTCTAGACTCCTCTGCCACTGGCACCCCTTTGCCCATTGCTCAATTCTAATTTCAATTTTTCAAGGGTCTGACCCACAGAAAACAAGATCTTCCCCTGAGTTATTCATGTCTTCACTTTCCAACTATTTAATGTCTAGCCTTTTTGGTTTTGGTTCTCCTTAGTATTTTTATAACTGCTCCTTTATTTCCACCACTAATTGTTCATTCTGGTGTTACTCTGGTCTTTGTTCCCTCAAATCCCAAAAAGGCAATTTATAACTGTTCAGATTTAACTGGACCTGTGAGTACTATGAGTCCACTCTTCCCATTTCCAGAAACCATTCATTCATCCATTAAGGCATTTGAAAGTGAATCTCACCACCGGCTGTTCTCCCCTTGCTGCCAGTCATCTTAGACTTTTTTTTGTTTCTCTCCTTCCTCCCCTTCCCACTATCCTTTGTTTTGAAGGACTACTTGTGACCGTGGAATCTGTGGACAATCACACATGTAGAATTTGCAGTTTCAGCAAAGAATGGAGGGAATAAATCTTATTTAATTTTCCCAATTTCAAAAGTTGCCAACTTTCTCAATGGGTTTAGAAAAGATACAACTCACATTAGTATCACTGATAAAAGATCTATCTGCTAAAATCTGATGCTCATAGACTTTACATGTATGCTGAATGGGTGAAACATTTGTATTAGCAGTTGGTTAATTTTGAGTACATTCTGCTGATTCTGAATTTGTATAAAAAGGATGTAGAAAATTTGTCAGGGATCCATTAAAAAGTTGTATTTTTCTGTTGAGATTTACATTCATTTAAGCATCACTGGAGATTTGGACCATGCAGTGATAAAGTGTTCAAATGTCACCAAGGTTTAGAATTTTATCTTAGAAAAGTTTGTTGGTTCATATTTGGTTGAATTCTAATATTAATTTATCCGTTGTCATGTTCCTAGTTCCTAGTTGGTTCATATTTGGTTGAATTCTAATATTAATTTATCCGTTGTCATGTTCCTAGTTCCTAGTTGGTTCATATTTGGTTGAATTCTAATATTAATTTATCTGTTGTCATGTTCCAAGCTTTTATGGCACTGGTCCCCACTAAGCATAAGTGCCATACAACTGTACATTTATTATGTGACTTTCCCAATAGTCTGTAGGACAGCACATAGCGTTATAGGCTATTTATTGTTTGTGTTTTTTTAAGATCTTCTCAAGGAAAATGTGATCCATAAATGCACATTTTTTAAAAGTAAAAGTCTTGTGGAACTGCACAATTACAGGGATGGGATTTGTGTATTTCTGCAGTAAATTTTATATCAATCAATAAGTCAATTTTTTGGAAGCTGAGCCCTTTTACGAAAATAGAAAATGTTTTTAGTTTTGATATAAAGATTCTTCATATTTAATATTTCATGGACTTTGGAAGCATTGAAGTAAAAATAGATTTATTTCAAGTTTCCAATACTTAACAGGAGTTTCTTTAAAAGAGACCATTGGAAGGTCACTTGCAATGAGGCATTGAAGATATTTTTTAACATCTTGTGCTTGCTGTGCTGTAGACCCCTGCAGAGGCTGTTTTGAACACTGACGGATCAGAAAGACTGCCCAGCTTCTTTCTCCGTTTCTCTTGTTGAGTTCAGGTTGAAACCTATTTGTTCTAAAAGTGATTGGTGGAACATCTCGATATTGTATTTGTTGAACAAGCTGTATCGTTATAGACAACCATTTGTGATTGGTAACTTGACCACATGTCTTAGAACACCAGAGTAACAGGTTCTGGAACATTCTGTGCTTTGTCCTTTTTCCTTCAAAATTACTGCATTGACCAATGTTTCTTTTTCAGAAAGCCGATTTTTTTTTTAGCGAGAGATTCATTTTTTTTTTCTTTTCCTGAAGAAAGTGTGTATATTTTGTTTTTTTTTCCCCCCTTGTTTTTGGGAATATTTAGAAGAAAATAATTTTACGCTTAAGTTACTGACTTTATGTAAACCAATTATTGCATCTCCATTAAATAAGTTTTACTTTGGCAATATGCTAATAATTTTGGTAGAAATATTGTTAGTTTTAAAAAAAAATCTAATGTGCTTTAAAATGTTTAGTTGGCTATTTTAGAACTGGGAAAAAGTATTTTTATTTTAAGTTGTCACCCATGGACTAATGTGACTATAGCAACAGTACACTCCTCTAACTTCTGTAGCAGTGTGAAAATGAATATTCCAATAAAGCTTTGAACCTACAAAAGTTCATGGTTTGTGCCAAGTGTGGTTACTTTGCTGTTGATAAAAGGTGTTTTCTTTAGTTGTAAAGCAACTGATTAATTGGTTTGTCTATCGCCAGTTTGGATTTGTTGATGGCTTGCACAGAATTATAATTCAGAATTTGGTAATTAAATATTATCACTGTTTTTGTCTGCTTTGTGTTTTTAGCCGAAAGTCTTGAAGTTTCTTCTGCATGACTTTCTGGTAGTCTTATAAATACTTCAGAATTCCAGCACTGTCATTGCAACTGTACAGGAGTAGGCATTTCATTTTGTATTCCTCACTTTTTGTAGCTCAAAATAGGTCAGAGTGAATAAACTTGTCCATACTGCTGATCTGCAACTTTCTTTCTTTCTCTTAATTTTGGATCATCTGCACATTTATAATTTTATGGATGACAAAATACCGTGGTGATTTATAACACTTTTTTTTTTGCTCTAAGGACGTAGTGTTAGAATGTTGTCTAGCCACTGGAATGGAAGGCTGAAAGCTTTGGATAAATACTTAGTTGAAGAATAACAGCAAAAACAGATGTTACGCCTTGAAAACTGTCAAAACAGTGCTCAGTGTTAGATGTAATTCTGCAGTTGTGAAGTAATCCTGAATGTACAAAGACTCGTGTTGAATTATGCTGGTAACCAATTTAGAATGGTCAGTCAAGCTCACATTGTGGTGCACTTGTGTGTTCTGAAAGCTGTGTGCCGGGCCCATTTTTCTTTTGCAAGGAGAACATATTGTGCTTGTTTTGCCTGAAGAAAATAAATGACAACCAATCTCTGGTTAGTTGACCAATCAGAATTAACCTGCTTAGTTAAAAATGTAAACAAACAGTGGCAGCTAATGGTTAGTCATCCCTATTATCCCCTGAATCATTCAGGAATGATGGCTTTGCTAGCTGGGTCTGCTTTTATTGCCTTTTGCTAATTGTTCAACCAATGCAGTCCATTTCTTTTATTTCAAAAATAAAGTGTATTCATAAAAGTCTTTATTTACTTAGTTCCTAAAGCAGTTTGGTTCTGTACAGTAACCTAAAAAGAGATAACAAAAATCAGAGCTGACTTTATTTAATAAAGAAGAGATATTTTCATTTATTTGAGGGACCGGGGATCCGATAACTGAACAGACCCCTATTGTACTTTGGCAGAAAGACCTTAGTCGGGAGTCTTTCCCTGTTGTGTCTTGGCAGATGCTCCATGCTTTAGTGTGTCCTTCAGCACGTAGTTCAGGACCTTGGAATGTGCCAGTCTGTAACACCCAACAGGTTTAGGGCAGACTAAAGAACGTCTTTCTTTCATCGAGTTGATGGTCCTCCAGGGACAGTCTATTTATCAGAGTGCATGCTCTGGGGAAGAGACTATAGAGCTGAAAATGTGTTGCTGGAAAAACGCAGCAGGTCATGCAGCATCCAAGGAACAGGAGAATCGACATTTCGGGCATCAGCCTTTCTTCAGGAATGAGGAAAGTGTGTCCAGCAGGCTGAGATAAAAGGTAGGGCGGAGGGACTTGGGGGAGGGGTGTTGGGAATGCGATAGCTGGAGGGAGGTCAAGGTGAAGGTGATAGGCCGGAGTGGGGTGGGGGCGGAGGCGGAGAGGTCAGGAAGAAGATTGCAGGTTAGGAAGGCGATGCTGAGTTCGAGGGATTTGACTGAGACAAGGTGGAGGGAGGGGAAATGAGGAAACTGGAGAAATCTGAACTGCTGCCAAGCTACTCTTGGTGGTAGATATTGAAATCCCCAGCCAGAGTACATTTTGTGCCGTTGCCACCCTCAGTACTTCCTCTAAGTGTTGCTCGACGTGGAGGAGTACTGATTCGTCAGCCGAGGGAGGATGGTATGTGGTAATAAGCAGGAGGCTTTCCTTGCTCATGTTTAACCTGAAGACATGAGATTTCATGGTATCCAGGGTCAAAGTTGTGGACTTCCAGGGCAACCCCCTCCCCACTGTCTATCACTGTATCCCCACCTCTGCTGGGTCTGCCCTGCTGGTGGTGAGGGATATCCAGACACAGAGATTGTGCTGGTGGTGTCTGGGACATAGTCCTACACATAGAATTAATACCTTACAGACAATGTCAGGCTGTTGCTTTTCTGGTCTGTGAGAAAGCTCCTCTGATTTTAACGCTAGTCCTCAGCTGTAAGTGAGGAAGACTTTGAGGTTCTATAGGGCTGTTTCTCTCTTTGTCTTTTCTGGTGCCTAGGTTCATGCCAAATGATCCATCCAGTTTCATTTCTTTAAAACTTTGTAGCGATTCTTACAACTGAATAGCTTGCTAGGCATTTTAAAGCCAGTTGAAAGTCAACGACATTGTTGTGGATCTGGAGTCATGTATTGGCCAGAGAAGGTGAGGATAGCAGATTTCCTGCCCTGAAGGACATTAGTGAACCATATAGGTTTTTCTGACAATCAGCAATGGTTTCATGGTCATCAGTAGATTCTTACTTCCATGTTGTTTTTCTTAAACTCAGATTTCATTATCTACTTTGGTGGGAATCGAACCTGGATCCCCAGAACATTTGCTGAGTTTCTGGATTAATAGTTGAGCGATAATACCACTAAAACGTTGCCACCTCTTAGCAAATGTCTTTCCATTCCTTTCCTCAATTGCTTGTGCTTTTCTTTGTTTCTTTCCTGTACCTCTGTTTCATTTCTCTGCGTATTCCTTTTCCTAATGCAATTGCATTACCATCATTGTAGCTATCTTTGTCTTTGTTCAACTTTATCTTGCTTTCCATCTTTCCTTATTATCACTAACTTAAACCAAAACCATGATGTGGAGGAGCCAATGTTGGACTGGGTGGACAAAATTAAAATCCCAAATGGACAAATGATGAGACACTTCAAAGCAGACAAGAGGTTTTGGTTTAAGTTAAAAATCACACACACCAGGTTATACTCCAACAGGTTTATTTGGAACACTAGCAACGCTCCGAAAGCTAGTGTTTCCAAATAAACCTGTTGGAGTATAACCTGGTGTGTGTGATTTTTAACTTAAACCAAAACCTCTTGTCTGCTTCGAAGTGTCTCAGCATTTGTCCATTTAACATAATATGAAACAAGGTGCAATCTCCCTTGCCTCCTCTCATACCCGCGCTCTCCATTGTACAGATGCTCATTTTTTAAAAATAAAAATCTTTTGAATTTTGAAAATTGGTAAGCCTTTTTCTTTAATTTTGACAAGTAATTTGCTAACTTTCTAATTGTGCTAATTTGACAGCAACTGTTGATCAAAAAGTTGGAGGCTGGGCAGGAGTTGTCACTTTTAAGTTAGAGTTTCCAGTGAGTCTTCCAAGTGGAACAAGATTTATTTCTCCAGCAAAATAGTTTAGTTAATTGATAATAGGTTTGATTAACCCTTATTTTAAATATTAGAGTTTAGTTGGAGAAAAAAATGATTTCAGAAGGCACTTTGAAACAATGTGGTGGCCATGTTTCGGAT